>NC_140950.1:124654058-125304058 GCF_014529385.1 Adiantum capillus-veneris | reverse complement strand
TCTGTACAGTTCATGCACTCTGTTGAATAATTGAAAAGGTGGTTCATTTGTACATATGTTTTGCATGGACATTAAAGCCATAGAGTGAGCTGAAAAGAGTGATCAAAGAATTAGAGGGAGTGCTCTCAGACATTGGTTTGCATGGAGGCAATGTCAAAATGGAAGAGGACCCTAAGATGTCTCAAAGTCATTACAAGGTACCTAGGAAAGCATCGATAGGCGGCGTGAAGGCAAGAAGGTTTCTTGGGTTTAGCCTCAAACATTCAACAAATGAGAAGAAACTTGTTCAGCAGATGGAAATAGTTACATAAAGTGGTTATGTTATAGAATTGATATTTTATTATCTATTGCAGCTAACAGTGGCAAGAGCATCAACAGATAATGGATTATGCAGAAGGATGTTACATTTTATGTATATTTAATTATTCAAGTGCTCTTTGTGAGCTTTGACCAATTATATCCGACCGGCCAGTTTGTACTCACTTTGACCATTCAAGAATCTCTAAATTAAATACGTTGATCCAAGCCTATCACAAATTTTTGTTTATTATATTTTGTTGGTTTTCCTTGCTTCTAGAGGTTTACAATAAAAGAAAAGAGTGAGAACAACCCCTTGGAAAAATAAAAAAAATACTTACAATTGACAGTTTTGGAGCAGAGGTTTGTGTCATGACAGAAAAGCTAATGCATCAATTGGGTTTAGAGGTAATGGAATCATCAAACTTTAGGGCAAAAATGGCCAATAATGTCTCTGTCACTTGTGTGGGTGTAGTGAAAGCTTTGAGAGTTTCTGTTTTTGGAATCACTACAGAGGTTGATGCTTATGTGATGCCAGTAAAGGGAGAAGGATACCCCCTTATTTTAGGACGACCTTGGCTCATGGGTATAGGAGCTAGGCAAGATTGGGCAACAGGAGACTTGGAGTTGAGGCCTCGCATGGGTGGCCATAGTCGGAAGGTGGTTTATAACCTAAAGAATGGGCAACAAGAGAACCTTGAACTAGAGATGTCAGCTGATGAGTGGAGCTCAAGTGGATGCTCCTCATCCATGGACGAGGAAGAGAGTTCAAGTGAAGAGAGTGATAGCACTCTCAAAGTCATGGGCGTCACCATAAAGGAAACTACCTCATCAGAAGACAACCCAAGGATCCAAATGGAGAATGTGTGGGATGCCAGCCTAGAGGAGATGTTATCCAAGGATATAAAGGAAGAAGAAAAGGAGGGTTATGTAAATGTTCTCAAGAAGCATGCATCATTGTTTATTTCTGATTACACTCACATTACAGGTGTCACTGCAGTGAAGCATCATATCCATCTAAAAGAAGGGAGCAAGCCAGTAGTACAAAAACTAAGAAGATTAGGAGTTGTACAACAAAATGCACTGTTGTCTGAGGTGAAGAGACTCCTAGAAGCAGGATTCATATACCCAGTAGAAGATTCAGAATGGGTCTCCCCAGTAGTGGTGAGGCCAAAGAAGAATGGTAAATGGCGAGTGTGCGTGGATTACAAGCCACTAAATGTTGCAACAAAGAGGGACCACTTCCCTCTCCCATTTCAAGATGAGATTCTAAATGAAGTAGCAGGCCATGAGAGATACACAGTGTGTGATGGCTACTCTGGCTACTTTCAAATACGCATTGCAGAGGAGGACCAGAAAAAGACTACTTTCATCACACCATGGGGATGTTTTGCATTTCGAGTCATGCCTTTTGGTCTCACCAACACTCCAGCCACCTTTCAACGATTCATGAACATGGTCTTCCAGCCTTAGTTTGGTAAGTCCATAAGGGTTTTCATAGATGAATTTTGTATTTACAGCTCCAAAAGTATGCATCTCGGCAAGATTGATGAAGGATTTACTCATTTAGCTAAGCTGGGTGGACAACTAAACAAGGACAAATGTCACATTGGGGAAATCAAGGTTACACTATTAGGGCATGTAGTGTCTATTGATGGAATCGAGGTAGATCCTGAAAAGATAGAAACATTGCTAAATCTACCTTCCCCAACTTCCATCAAACAATTAATCTCTTTCTTGCAAAAGCTAAGATATTTGAGTAGATTCATACACTTACTCTCCCAAGTGATATTTCCTCTACAACAGCTAACTCGTCAAGAGACGCTTGTTTGGAGTGAAGAAAGTTATGGGAATTTTAGAGAGATTAAAAAAATGTTAGGGTCACTCCCTGTAATCCTCCAACCTTGTTGGGAAGAAACATTCTTTGTAAACCCTAGTGTGGGAGAAGAGGCCATTGGTGCTGCCCTCCTACAAAAAGATCCAAAAACATCCTTTATGAGGCCTGTGTATTTTGCTAGCCGCCTCATGGAAAACACAGAGAAGGCCTACACCCTGATGGAACAGCTAGTGTTAGCTCTCATGTTTGCGGTAACTAAATTTCGGCCATACTTGCTGCCGAAGAGGTTTGTAATTATCACTGTGGAGGATATGTTTCCCTATGGACTACAACATATGGAAATATCTGACAAAATAGCAAAGTGGGTGGTGCGACTTCAAGAGTTTGATTATACAATACAGGTTGAAAGAACAACTCGAGCATGCTTAGCCGACATTTTAACAAACAAGTGCTATGAAAAACTTTTCCATTTGAAGAGAAAGGAACTTCCACCACCTCCAGCTCCAGAGGCTTTGGTCAATGCTTATAGCCTCTACTTTGATGGAGCATACAAGAGAACCAAGGATAAGGCAGCTGCAGGCATCGTGGTCTTATCTCCATTGGGAGAGAGGATCCATGGTGAAGGGATCACTCTAGAAGATGTCCACTCCAACAATGAAGCAGAATATCATGCTCTAATTCATGGCCTTTGTTGGTGCCTCGATAATTCAATTAAGAGATTAAACGCTTTTGGTGACTCCATGCTTTTGGTAAGGCAAATGCAAGGTACATGGGCTTGCAAAAATGCCCGTCTCTCTACTAAAATGAGAGGAGCCAAAGCTCTTATGAGGAGATTTAGGGAGGCACAAGTACATCATGTGCCAAGAGACCAGAACAAGGATGCAGACCACCTAGCATCATCAAAGTTAAATGAGTCAATAGTGGGAGCAGTGGCCATCAAACTTCCACTTCAGCAAGGCAAGGAGGACTTGGAAGATATTATGCACATTCTGGAGCAAGGAGAGGCTCCTAAACACTTGAATGCAGGGGAAAGGCGATGGTTAGCTAGGAAGGCTACCAGGTATCGCATAGTAAATGATGACTTGTATTGTCTTGGTAAGGATGGTGTGCTTAGGAGAGTGCCTTTGAAGAGTGAAATTGAAGAGATTTTAAAAGCTTGTCACGATGATATGTGCGGAGGACACTTTGCACACGACGTCACTAGTAGAAAAGTTCTACAAGCTGGGTTTACTTGGCCAAGTCTTCATTGTGATGTCAAATACTGGTGTCAAACATGTGATGAATGTCAGAAAGCAGGACCACGACGGCTCATAGCTGAACCTCAAAACCCAATAAAGGTATATGGGCCTTTGAGAAGTGGGGAATTGATGCCATAGGGCCTCTACCACGCACTCAGTCAGGTAAAGAGTACATCATCATGGGAGTAGACTACATGACTAGATGGGTTGAGGCTATGCCGACCAATAGAATTACTGCTAAGGATGTGAGTCAGTTCATCTTTGACCTCATCTGTTGCCGGTTTGGCACCCCTCTTGAAATACTATCTGATAGAGGACCAGGGTTTAGAGCAGACTTGGTAGGAGAACTCATGAAGAAGCTAAATATTCAGCATCAACACTCTACTCCTTACTACCCTCAGTGCAATGGTTTGGTGGAAAAGGTAAATGGAATCATTTGAAAAAATCTCACCAAACAGGTACATGCCACGCGCCAAGATTGGGACAAACACCTGAATGGAGCTTATGGGCCTATAGAACCTCCTTCAAAACCACATTAGGGTACACACCCTTTCATTTGGTTTATGGAAAGGAGGCGCTTTTGCCCATTGAAGTGAAGTTAACAAGTCTTCGAATATTGGGTAGCCAGGTAGGCTCTCAAAAGGAGAAAGTACATCAAAGGATCATGGATTTAGAGAGGCTGCAATTGGATCGTGAAGAAGCCATCAACCACTATTCTCAAGAAGCAGAGAAGCGCAGAGAAAATTTCAACAAAAAGCTAGCATCCAAAGACATCAAAAAGGGATCTCTGGTGCTTCGACATGACAATCGCTTCGACACTCGTAAGGATGGAAAGTTTCTTTTCCGATGGGAAGGCCTGTTCTTCGTCACCAAAAAGTTCAAAAATGGCTCTTACAGACATCAAGACATTGATGGTAAAGGGCACAAGACCAGGACAAATGGATGGCGTCTAAAGCCTTATCACATCAGGATAAGGTCAGCTCAAGATCAAAGAAAGTAGGCTAGAGGCATAAATACCCCTAGCTAGGTTTGGGGGGGCTATGATCCGAGCCTATCACAAATTTTTGTTTATTATATTTTGTTGGTTTTCCTTGCTTCTAGAGGTTTACAATAAAAGAAAGAGTGAGAACAACCCCTTGGAAAAATTTAAAAAAAATGATTTGATAGGAATTTTTTTCTTGACTAGTTCACCGGAGGTGAAAGGTAGAGGGAGAACCTAGTGGTAAAGGGAAGGGAAACTATGTAAATATGAAAAGAAAAGATATGATGTGGTTGTGGAGCCATGCACCCATGATTCAAGGGTCATGAGTGGCTCATATCATCATGGATTTGGAGCCATATGATGATTCAAACAAATGGGACCCAAGTGGAAGACTTGGTAAAGGAAGGAACCAGACACATGATTTTGCTGAATTTTTAAAAAATACTTCAACTCCGATCCAAGAAAAGTTGTCTCATCAAAGTTGCAGCTGATGAGCTCGAGATTCTGGCCATATTTTTTTTATAATTTTTGCATCTACGGTCTAGGAGATATGACCAAACTGGCGGACGCCAGTTTTTTCAACTGTGGTGGAGACCACACCTCTACCTTTACACACACACACCCTTCCTTTTCCACATTGAGACCTTCTCTAAAAATCAACCATTAGTCTTCTCACCCTCCTCTCTCTCAAGCTCAAAAACCCATCAAAATTCCTCTTCTAATCACCTCTCAAGTCATGCTTAATCTTGTTGTAATTCATAAGTTCTCATTCAACCCCTTTCTATTATTACTAGATATGTATTGATTTTATGTAGATTCTTTACATTTTAAAATAAGGAAGCTCTTGGACTCAAGCTATGGAGGAAGGAGTGAAGACAACACAAGTGATGATGGAGCTAATTGGTCAACAAATCACTTCGAAGGAGCTTCTTCATTGGTTGAATGTCCCTAATCAAGCTTCATTTGTACAAATTACACTTGGATCTTAACCTCACTCCTAATCACTCTCTTTCCTATATAAAGAGGCCTTCCCCTTTGTAATTTCAAGCCTCCCTCAGCCCCATTGAGTCTTTGTATCACTCACCATGAGCCCATCAGCTCATTCATTCACTCTATTCTTGCACATTCTAGAGTGCAAATTGTTTCATGCTAGTAACCTCTCCTTCTCTTACTTATGTTAATTAAGAGAAATCTTTTATATATGTGTGAGAGTGCTTGATATGATCTTGGCTAATCCTTGAGTGGTTGTTTGGTAATCTACATGCTATTTGTGTTGGGAGTGTTTGAAGTCATCCATTCCTTGTACACACACTAAGGTTAATGCTTCATTCATAGTGATCTCTCTCTCTCTCTCTCTCTCTCTCTCTCTCTTTGTGTAGCGGTCCTAGCCCACGCTTCCAAGACTAGGTGGTGCCCTTATCTCATTTCCCTTGTGGCGCAATGGAGTTTGTTTTGGTGTAGAGGCCGCCATTCCAAATTTCCTTCGTCAACGTGCAAGAGGGAAATGGTCACTCTTGCACGGGGGGAGATTGCACCCAGTGCCTGTGTACTTCTTCTCTTCTCTCCCCCCTTCTCTCTCGCCATGCCAGGCGTAGCACTCCACTCTCAGAGGTGCGCCTGTGCATGTTCTTTCTCTCTCTATCTCTCTCTATTTGCATACATCATGGTTATGTGCTATGCGAGTCGGCAGGTACGTAGATTTAGTTGTTTATACCTTGGTATGTGCTATTTTTGAGTATTTTGCAGGGCTTTCCACGCTCCCGTTTGTAGCAGTGGTATCATAGCCGAGGCTACGCTCCTAATATTGTAGATTGTGTTAATCTCTTCAATTTGCAGTAATCATTGTTGATTGCATGATGTAAATAGTGATTTCTAGAATTAAAGAGAGCCCCTTCTTTGTTTTCATGATATAGCAATTGTTAGTATAATTATGTTGATTAAACATAATAATATAATGGATTAAACTAAATTATAAGGAGATACTTAATGAAAAAAAAAACTGCATTAATTTCTTTAGATTAGATGGATACGATGACTAAAATTGTCTGAAGAAGGAGAGGAAGAGTCATCTGAGAATTTTGGCATCATAGGAGCCTCAAAGAGATCTTGCAGAATCTTGATCATATCCTTATGACATAGGGAAAGGGATTGTAGAGGGAGCTTGAATATGAGACTAAACTTAAAAGAAGAGTAGCTCGTAGTGGGAACCAACCCCCACAAACTCTCACAAGTTGCAAAACCGGTGTGTTTTTTTTTAATACTCATGTGCAACGTAGAGCAGCCTACTGTCGCGGGTCCTCCTCAACTTAAGAAGCACGCCTAATTGAGGACATGAGCACAAGGTGAGCGATAGCTGCCACAGTAACCGCTGGTAATGGCGGCCTGTCGTCCGACAACTTCAACCATCTGCAGGTGTACCGCATGCAAGGGTGATTTCCCACTCTCACTTGCACTCCAACACCTGCCAACCCTTTTGTCATGCACCGCCCACTAGTCCTTTACATGCAGTACTTCTACCCCAAATTTTTTATCTCCAACCTTAGAAACACTACGGTCCACAGTGCGAAACGGTGGCGCTACACACTACCTGGATCGCTCTATTTCTATTTCTCTCGGTTCTCATCTGTTGCCATGCAACCCCACAGCCCAACCCTCCCTCCATCGGTGGAATCACACTCCACTAGCGCATCCACTAACATACCCACCAACTCTGCATGCACATGTTGAACCCAAAAGGCAGCGGTTCAGATTACCACAAGCTCTCTCTCTGTTTGTGGCCGCTCGCCTAACCACCCATGCAGTGGTTTTCCCACTATCGCTCTCTCTTTCAGTCGTACTTTTCCAACCACTCCCTCCATTAAGCCGCCATGTAGCCCTCGTCAGATTGGCAGCACTTTCTCTCTCCCTCTCCAACTGCTTTTCTTTCTTTCTCTCTCTCTCTCTCTCTTTGTGCGCATGCTAACACACACTTTCTCTCTTTAGATGGCACCCACACCAGCGGCTACACACACACACACTGAGGCTGGAGAGTTTTGTTTTTTAGGGTATAATTTTTCAATAAGACAGTCGCTTGTGAGAACTTTTCCCATCTCTTTTACCTTCAGTATCTGCTACTTTTAGCGCTGCTTCATCTCCAGAAAAACTGATCGAAAACTGCTAAGGCCCTCTTACAAAACATTATAGATCCTCAAAATATTATAGAACTGCTTCAACATTCTGACCTCTTTCTTGGAAAGCTTCAGTTGCTTGAATGTGCAAGGCTTGGATCATCTCGAGCGACTATTCTTTCCTTCAACTTGACATACTATTGACAAAATAAGGGAGTGCTTCCTCAGCCTGTCGTCCAAGAGACATTTGAACTGCATCTAATTAAAACAGATTGGCTTGCAAACTTTAACTACGCGCAGTCTTCTCTAAGTGCCGTAAAAATCAGTTCGAGGTGTTCTGCTTGCTTCAAAGACTTCTCAAACTCACCTTCATTGGATGCTGCTATTTCATACAGGCAACGACATCCTGTAAACTTTGCGATTGTATCTTTGATGCGTCTGAGTATTTCAAATCCTTTTTGTACATATAACAAAGTCTTTGCTGACTCCTTGCGCCACTCTGCTAGTGTGGCACATGTTTCACCTATTCTCTATTATTCTTCAAGAGTAGTAGATGAGCGAGCAAAGTCTCAAGTGTTTGCAAGGTTTTTTGGGTTTGCATCCTTGTCAGGAGCTAGCTTTAGTATATCCTTGAATGCTTGCAAAGCCTCTTCAGTTTTGGAACAAGCATCTTGAGCCTCACCAGAGGGTTTTCCCATTGGTTTTGGAGTGAGTTGTTTCAGGTGGACTTTTTGGATGTGAAGCAACCAAGGCATCTGGCTTGGATAGCACGTGTTTTTCTAGACCGTGGACGTGGAAGCATCGGTAAGTGCTGGTGTGGGTACCAAGCTTGTGTATGCTGTGAGTGCCGAGGTACCCCAACGAGGCTGCCATAATGGTCAGGAAATGTGTGGGCTTTGAGAAGGCATAATCGCCCATCCTGGTATCCTAGAAAACTACGAAGCTCTTCTTGTTCGTTCATGGTCTCCCTGCGCCTTGCGCGCTTATGAGAAGACTTGAAGAGCTATAACAAATCCGCGAACCACTAGTAGATTTTTTCTGAATGAATTAAGGCATACTATATGAATAGCGTGTCAAGATAGAATTGTTTTCAATACTCATGAAAAATTTAATTGCTTCTTGTCTGAGAAGCATAAACTAGGTCAAGTTCGTATTTGTATAGAAAGAACAAAGACTCGTAGACATAGGAGGTACTATCTGACACTAATCAGACTGGACCGACAATATAGACATGTCAATTTGTAAGTTGTATGTATTCATTAGTCATAGAAGTCTTCAACAAATCTTCCAAATAAAACACTATTAATGTATATTGAGCATGGCACATAATTGTGATTATTTTGAACAAGTATATAACGCGTTCCTAAAGACTCTTTTACTTTTTTTTGCAAACTTTGTAAAATTGATACTGCTCTTGTCAATAATTTTTGCATGCTTCCTTCACAACTTGGTCTTATACAATGTTGTAGGATCTATACTTTATGCGCACTACAAAGTTGTGAAATTTATATTGATCATAATTGCATTGAAAGTGGCTTAACATTTGTATTTTTGTTTATCTATAAATTTTGTTATATAATCCAATTTTTAATCTTGATTTGACATTAACCAAATGATGCTTTTGCTACTAACCTTCACCTTTAAAGCACTTGTTTAGCATTCGACAATTTGACTCCTAGCCATTTCCTTGAACCACCCCTAGGTACGTAATTTCTCAATGTTTTCTATTGCATTTTAATTCCCTTCAACAAGTCAGCTCCAAAACATACCTATTGCTATCATTTGTCTTAAGATCTCATCATTACGATCCATCTCTCCTCTGATTATACTATAACGCACTCGCTTGATATACTACTATGATAATACTTACCCTCTCCATTTATTTATCAATTGTTTTTCTTGCTACATATATGTAGGGAGACCAACTCAATTGGACAATTTCAAAAAAAACATTGGATAATTTCAAAAAAAAATAAAATAAAAAATACTTTGTATATATACATTCTCTTAAAGTGGGTGTGATTAACCATCTCTAAAGTTAGGGCCTGTGCTTGCACTGAATATTGAAGAGGATTTGTTATTCAGTTATACAGCTACTCATGTGAGCTAAGGTGCTTTGGATAGTGAACAACAATTTGTAAGTACCCTCCTCCTCAAACATGCTCCAAATTGGTCTCATACATGTGATAAATGTTATATTTTTATGCCTAGCATAGTCCATTGGTCACAGACACACAGATTCGCCGATTTAGGAAGTGTGTAGATACTCATCTTGGTGCAGATTCGCCGATTTAGGCAGCACATCTTATTGGTGTAGATTCATCGATTTAGGCAACACCAATCACAAAATCATGCTGTAGTGGTTGGCCACCACTACAACTGGTATGATTTTGTTACCCGGGTACATAATGAAAGTGATTTGGATTTGGACTTATATTGTGGAATTGGAATTGGATTGGGATTTGGTATCTGGTGATTATTATGACAGTGTTTATGTGATGAGACTTGTCATTATGAGATTGATGATGAGTGTGACCAATGATATCCTAATTCATTAGGGTATGACATATACTTCTTATTCTAGTGGTATGGGACACTAGAATAGGTAGTATGTGGATGACAGCATGCATAAGCTAATCTTGTTTAGTTTCATAAATTTTTCTTTTACTATGTGATGTTTTTGACACAACATACTAATCACTGTTTTTGACACAACATACTAATCACTGTTTTTGACAAGTATTGTTTGCATATTTTTTCTTCGCAATCAAGGACAGTTTCTTTCCAATGGAGAGGTATGTTATAGAATTGATATTTTATTATCTATTGCAGCTAATAGGTGGCAAGAGCATCAGTAGATAATGGATTATGCAGAAGGATGTTACATTTTATGTATATTTCATTATTCAAGTGCTCTTTGTGAGCTTTGGCCAATTATGTCCGGCCGGCCAGTTTGTACTCACTTTGACCATTCAAGAATCTATAAATTAAATACATGCAAGAGGAAAATGGTCACTCTTGCATGGGGGGAGATTGCACCCAGTGCCTGTGTACTTCTTCTCTTCTCTCCCCCCTTCTCTCTCGCCATGCCAGGCGTAGCACTCCGATCTCGGAGGTGCGCTTGTGCATGTTCTTTCGCTCTCTCCCGCTCCCTATCTCTCTCTATTTTCATACGTCGTGGTTATGTGCTATGCGAGTCGGCAGGTACATAGATTTAGTCGTTTATATCTTGCTATGTGCTATTTTCGAGTATTTTGCAAGGCTTTCCATGCTCCCATTTGTAGAAGGTCAAAGACAATGCTAGTAGTGGGGCAATCCAGAATCACAATACGAAGGTGTGGAAATCACTAGATAAAATTTTCCACTAGGTTGAGCAGCATTCTTGGGACCAAAGTAGGCTCACATCATTTCAAACAGCCTTGTTGGATTGGAAAAAGGCTTACCTTACAGGGTGGGGTGGGCAACATATCACACATTACATGGTGGGTTAGCATTCTACGTATACAAAACCAAATTTTAAATTGTACTCTATTGACCATTTTTTTTAATTTCAATGCAGCACATACTGTTCAACCATGGTCCATATTTTGCGAAGACATACGGCTCACTATCAATATGGTCCACACAAGGCATGGAAAAAACCCACTACATGGCAAGAACGTGTTTTTTTAAGCACACTAGACATGGGGGAGGAAAGGATAAGGCCAATAGCCTATTAGAGTTACACCAATGGACTTATAGATGACTAATTCATAGAGCAAGGGAGAAGGGACTTCTTAAGAGTTCAGAAATTACACGGTCTTTACAACACATCCGCAAAGAGAAGAAACAGATGGCTTGGAGAGCTTCAAATGCGGGAAAGCGCCATGCGAGGTGGCGACGATCACGAGTCAGGAGCGGGAGAAGATGGACCCGAGCCCATCGTTTTTATCCTCTTCGATGCACCTCCTTCTTCATCACTTTGTGCCTCTTCGATGTGCAAGCTCTGTAGACGAGCTCGTTCCTCTATTCATGGCAGCATCCCACGGGCATCAGGCATCTTCTTTCCCTCAGAAACAACCGCTTATTGTATGGATCTAAGCTCTCCGGGTCTGCAACCCCTGCAACGAGAGCCTGAGCTGTGTGGACATGAAATAGGGGGCTCTGAGTGCTTGTCACCCATACCCAACGCCAAATACGTGTAGAGCAAACTGTTTCTCAATTAGAATTAGTCTTTCTGCATTTAGTGGTACGGGGTGCACACCACACAATCTTGTAATAACTTTCATTGCAAACAGTGGGAACTTTGCATTGTCCTCGGAGTATTCCTTGTGGTATACTATGATCTACATAAAAATTGTAATGAATTTATGGGCCGTAAGTGAGATGAGTACAATTGCCAAGTACTTGAATTGTTTCTACAAACCTTTTTGTGGTTGAGAAACCTGATGTAGTGAGACAACGCCACATCCTTGCATTGGACTCCAGTGACAAGCCCTTGCGGTGAGCCTCGCGCTCTTCTAAGGAAACTATCGTCATACACTAGCACCTGTCAACAAAAAAAATGATTATGATATTTTATCACTGGACCATCTCCAATACCATCTGAATGGACAACAAAAATTACCATCTGATTCTCGTCCATTTCCAGCATTGACCTCCCCACAAGTGATTAGACTGACTATTCATTACCTGAGCTATGGGTGCCACGGGCCTACCCATGTTTTCCAAGCCGAGCTGTTTTGTTGTCGATTCAAACAGCTCATCTGTTGGCAAATTTTCCTCTCTGGACTTTGCTTCATTGAATGTATCTTTGATCAGTTGCCACCCTGAAGTGAACTATGAGTCGCGTACAGCTGTGTCAACAATAAGATGTTGGTGCACTCCATCATCATCCACAAACCACATGTCTGTCTCACAAAAATTCACAATTGCGGCTAGGAATTAGTCCTCCCGTATATTGAGCTCATGCATGATATTTGTGAGAAGAATATAGTGGGTGTCGCCCGCCATAGCAAAGTTGGGAGCACAATTCAGAGGCAAAGTCACTTCCTTACTTGGGCTTTCTTGCTTGTACCCTATTGCTGCATCCGCAAGAAAAGCAAGAGTTAAGCCCACATCAAATGTTTCCTTTAATACATCTACCCGCTCTTCTTCTGGGTCGAACTGCACCTCCACATAGTCTACCTTGCTTTGGCGCCAATGGACAACTATACCAAAAGTTGTTGACTAGGAAGTCTCTAACTCACTATCCGTCTGCAAGTATAAGCAACAGACAAACCCGTGGTAGAATTCCACTAAGCGACACTTTTTGAAGTGCTTCATACACCTGTCTTGTACAAGCAGTGCATTGGACGGACACTTTTCTAGACAGTGATTAAGTCTCCTTGAAGCACTCTTGTTAGGGTCAAGGTTGGCTGGGTGCACATATCTCATGCCATCAACTGTCACAAGTGACTTCCTCATACTATTGCAATTGGGTTTGTAGGTACTCAAATGAGCAATCTATAATCTTCTGTATAGAAAACTTTGCAATTAACATTCCTGATAGTTCTGGTGCATGGTGATGAGCACGGGCGTTGTATAAGAACATGAATAGTTTTTCTTCACATGTATCCTCGCCCACAATGTCTATCTCCAGGACTATGATCCCCATGACTGAAAGAAAAAGCAAGTTAGAACTATTTGGTGTCATAAACAAGCGAATATTGAGCCTCGAGTACTCCTCAAGGTCTCTATTCGCTTGGTTCTGTCCTGTGCACTAATGTCATAAAAGGTGACGTCACTTGAGTCATAACCAAGCGAATAGGGGCCCCAAGAATATCTCAAGGGCCCTATTCGCTTGTTTTTGACCCAAGCATTTGGAACAGGTAGATAAGAACAGAGCATTTAATGTTATCAGTGATAGATATATAGGCCTACTCACTCACTATGCCCAAACTCAAGCACGATCACATAAAGATTATTCCAACCATGCAGTGCGAGACTTCTAATCTTACCCTAATGACCACTCTTTAGCCCTCGGAGTGTTGTTCCAATTGTGCTCTAACCCCGTAACACAGTGGCTTTGGTGCGCACATAGTTAACAACACACAGGAAGGGGAGAGAAGCAAGGAGAAAGAACCTGTCTCTACAATATCCAATGGCACCAAGTTGGATGGTGATGTCGCAGGCCGCTGGCAGCAAGAATCAGAAGTTGGTGATGGTGACATGGCAACAAAGGACTCAACCTAGTGGAGGTCGCTCAACGCAAAATCACGAGAGGTGGCCAAGGGGAAGAGCGTAGAAAAGGCAAAGGCAACGGCGATTTGTTTGTTCTACTTGGAGATGGAGATGGCGATTACAAGGGCGATCGACGTCTGACTCTAAATGCAGGATCACGAGAGCTGGCCAAGGGGAAGAGCACAAAAAGTCAAAGGCAATGGAAATCTGTTTGTTGCACTTGTAGATGGAGATGGCAACTACAATGGTGATTGGCATCTGACTCTAAACAGTCACTCGAAAAAGGCACGTGGGCTGCGCTCACAAGGACAACCAGTAATAAATGGGCTCAGATTTCCATGCAGTACGATTTACCAACCACAATCTCAGGTGTAACAGAGTCATAAGTGATTTTTCACCCTTGTCGAGGTAAGCATTCTAAGTTTAGAGGTAGTAGCCCCATCAAACATTTCAACTATACCCTCGCCCCAGATGAGCGCTCTTCTATCTCTTTTCGCGTCCTCTACTACCCATCATTTTAATTTACTCTACCCCCATCAATGCTACGTGGTAATCAAACCATCCCAACCCTTTTTGCGCATCTCCTCTTACTCTCTAGTGCTCCTCCTTATTGTGCATCCTTCTCTTACTCCTATTCTGCAGTGCTTTAGTGACGCAGAACTCTACACACAATGAAGAGGTATGCTACTACAATTTTATGCACTTGTACTTTGTGTAGTCAGTACCAAGCGAATAAGGGAAGGTAAACCCTGTTTGTTGCACCTGTTCGCTTGGTACTAACCATCGTCTTTATTAAGGATATTTGCTATTACACTTTTCTGAGGTCAGTACCAAGCGAATAAGGGAAGACAAACTTTGTTCAATGCACCTGTTCGCTTGGTACTGACCTCAAAAAATATAAATTATTTTTTCTATTACACTTTTCTAAGGTCAGTACTAAGAAAATAAGGGGAAGGTAAACCCTGTTTGTTGCAGGTTTAGGTTTTTTTACCAAATACGCGTTTTGAATTTATAAGGGAGAAGCAAAATTACAACTTAACACCCATGTAGGGGGTTTTGAGTTAGAAAACACTAGGGACAGGCACAAAGGCCAAGTTTCAGACCTTACAAAAAGTGGCCTACTAATTTCATGGGGATACAACTAGCAATAACCAGTTAGAAGTTAATCCTTTTCCTTCAGAGAGCCAGAATTTCTCTTCCTAAAGCTTGTTGTCAAAGTTCAGGGCTTCCTCATATTTACTGGCTAGCTCAAGCACTTCATCCTTCATCTCCTGTAGCCAATTATAGATAGCATCTAGAGAGCCATTCTCGGCAAGCAATCCCTGCAGGTCTTGAGGCCTTCTTGCTTCCAGAGAGTCTTTGAGGATTGAGACTCTGTGCTTGTAGATCCTCATTTGTTCCAACTTGACGCTAGCATCCTGCACAAAGCATTTAGCAAATAATATCTTCAAACTAGGAGCTTGAAAATTGGGAACAAAAAGGAAAGAATTACCAGCGGCTTACCTCGAGGATTGACTCCCGTGTTGACAGCAGCCACTCCCGGGCTATGTCGATCGAGAACGCTAAGGGTACCATCGGGGGAGGGCCAAGGGGGGACCTCATGAGGAGAGCCCGGATGCGGTCTTGTTGGCGCTGCGGAAGTGTCCCTTGGAAAGGCATCACCACTATCCTAAACTTCATGTAGTTGCTCTGCGAAACCTTGAGGGAGGTTCTGAAAAACTGTTGGGGTTAAATAGACTAGATGGACATGCTGAAAAGCAGGGCCTGGGTTCTGGCTGATGAGTGGTCTATGAGGTGGTGGTACCGCCATGCATTTTCATGAGAGGTAGACGTCGTGGGAGGGAGAAGCAATGGTACCACCCCCCTAGATTAGGGGAGGTGATGGGAGGGCACAACATGACAGTTAGGACAGCATGGACTTAAACGTGTCCTTCACATTGGTATTTGTTTGCAGGGGATGCAAACCTGTTTGCTTGTTATTACACTTTTTTGAGGTCACTACCAAGAAAATAAGGGAAGGCAAACTCTATATGATGCACCTGTTCGCTTGGTACTGACCTCAAAAAATATAAGTGATGTCTGCTATTACACTTTTCTGAGATCACTACCAAGCGAATAAGGGAAGGCAAACTCTTTCTGATGCACCTGTTCGCTTGGTACTGACCTCAGAAAGTATAAGTGATGTCTGCTATTACACTTTTCTAAGGCCACTGCCAAGCGAATAAGGGAAGGAAAACTCTATCCTATGCACCTATTTGCTTGGTACTGGCCTTTTCTGAAATCTTAAGTCCCTTTTGCTGACAAATGAAATGTCATTTTTTGCTATGCTATTTGTAGAGATGCCTCATGTAAAGGCCACGCCTAGGAGGGCAACAGGTGCATCTTTGTATGCTCAAGCAAGAAGACACCTATATGAGACACACAGAGGTGTACTGCAAGAGCTACGAAGGATGGAACGACACGTTCCACCGGCTATTCCACGTCTCCCTTTCCAGCGAGTAGTGCAAGAGATTTGCGAGCAGTTGAGAGTCAGCATGCGATGGGCCAGAAATTGCAGAAGACTACCTCGTTGTATTCTTCAACGATGGATATATTTTGGTTGCCCATGCACACCATGTTACTATCATGCCGCGGGATTTTGATATTGTTCGGAGGCTGCATTTCCACTACGATGGGCTGCATCAACCAGTATGTATCCGGGATAGTAGAACCATGGATATTCTCAACATCCCCCCTCTCCATCCTCATGCACGATAGACAGAGCCATCTAGGGCTGAAATAAATAACATAAGGACACGATCACGCATCGAGAGAAATGACACAGATGGGTAGGCCAGAGTGGACCTTAAGGGAGTCATGGAAGAAACAGAGATAGTTATGGAGGAGCCAGCTAGACACCAAAATGAGCAAGTCATGGAGGATCCGAAGCCAGTAAGGGCTGATGAGGGACAAGAGCAGGCGAAGGTGGCCCATGAGGCATTTATCGAGGAACCAATATTGAAGGAAAATAATCCGGAGCCTATGCCTATTAGAGAGGAGCCTGAGGCAGCCAGGGATAAAGCTCAAGAAAGGCAAGGGCAAGGCTCTACATCACAAGGGCCATCCAAGGAGGATCCTTTATCAGATGAGTCAATTATATTAGAGCAAATCAACAAAGAGAACGATGGGGATGCAAGTTCTGCTCAGTGCAGTGCCTTTGTATGCACAGATACTGCTGCAGTGGGCCTGCATTTTCAACCTCGATCAACAAGACTTCCTTTGCATGCGCAGTTTCACCAACTCCAACGCAACAGATGGGGTCGTCCACATGGCTTTATGGTAATTATCATGCTCTTTAAAAGTCACGGTTGGTTCATTAAATGGCTCTCTAACGAGACATGGGTCAATACCAAGCGAGATAGTGGCTTATGGAATTGGATAGTGATACTACTCACTCGGTATTGACCGATGTCTTCGCGGCAGTCGTCAAGTTTTTCTTTATAAGTCACGCTTGATTCATTAAATGGCTCACTACCGATAAGACATGGGTCAATAACAAGCGAGTCAGTGGATTATGGAATTCGATAGCTGCCCCACTCGCTCGGATTGACTCATGGGTTTGTGGTAGTGACCTAGGGGGGTCACCTCATAAAAATGTAACCTATCACGTGAGTTCAACAGAAGGGTATTTAAAGTTCTTGAAGCTTACAAAAATATATACACATAAGGGCATTGTGTTTTCAAATTTGAAAAGAAATTACAGATTTTAAAAGAAGAGGGTACATTATATTCTTAACAAAATTCACAGATAAGGGGTTTTACAAACATGTCTTGAATGCACGTGATATGGTAGTTCTACACATAGTGAACCCCCCGAGGGGAGTGGCAGCCCGCTGAAATATCTTAACTCTAATCTTTGTCATTGATTCATGTTAGGCATGCTATCTCACTTCTACCCCTGAGGTTCAAAACAAAGTATACATAATAGATCCGCTGATATCGCCTATGCTACAGAAGAGCGCAGTTTTCTTTTTGGGCTCTATTGAGTTGGTTTAGCCGAGGCAACTTTAATCTCGTGCACTTTTTGGTCACTGCATACAATCAATCGTGAGTTTTTTCTTGCCTTGTAAAAACCATGTTGCATTGAGAATCTTTCTCCTCATCTTTGATGGTTTTGGTGTAGTGATCATTGGAGTCGGATGCTATTTGACATTGAAGCTAAGATTGTTTACTACATAAACCTCGGGCAAAGCAGGGCATTTCACAGTCATGTAAAAACGTAAGGTCCATTTGAGTACATTTGGAAGTGATAGACGGCTTTCAAAACCATGCCCGTGAGAACCATAACCTAAGGAAGGGAGGGGTTTTGTTACCAAAAAAAAAGAAAAAAAACACAAAGGAAAGGCCCTTGCCACTCACCATACCCCTCCCCCAAAGTTAACCACCGGTGGGGCGCTGCCAGATTGGCGACACCCCTCCAATATCACCAAAAGAAGGAGAACCCAAAGCACGCGCCGCCAACAACAAAAAGAGGAAATTCACCGAAGGCATGCCCCGGACGACCCCGAAAAGAAGTACGCTCTACACCGATGCATCGGCTACACACAATTCGCCGACATTACGCAACCACGCCGCTATTTTCAATAATTTATAGGTTATTTTCATCATTTCTTCAATTTTCACCCAAGACGTTGTAAATTATCACCTTGTAAATTCCCTCTCTCTAGGTGATGGTCACAAAGGCCCTCCTAGAGATTCTCATCTTTTAATAACCTCCCAAAACAAATCAAGTGTGAAGCACACCAGGCCCACCACTTGCTTTGTCTCCCCAATTAAGCTTACCCTAATCACACCGGGATTACCATAATCCAAGAAGCCAACACCTATAAATTGGCACTGAGAGGTCACTATCGGGGGGGCAGCTCACGAGAGGTCAGCACTTATAGAGTGTAGTGGGAAGAGTTGACACTATCACCATCACGGGGTCGTGCTCTGACATGTACATAGTGAGAACGCATGCTACAAGATCTATCTTGTAACTTTTTAGATGCATAATTATCTTTCCTATAATGTATATATACATATTTAAGTATAATAATAAGCCTTCTATCTCATCCTATTATTTTTCTCAAGGGTAACCTATCCTTACTTTACCATCAAAAAATACTATGGGAAAAGCTCAATAGCTCCGCCTCTTTAACTTGGGGCAAAAAGCATTGATTCTTTATTTCTACTATCTCATTATCATCTCACACCGTAGGTAGATCCTATATCTAGGGTAAACTCCAATATATATATATTCTATGTATTTTTTATACTTTTCTTATATTTCTTTTTGAATAGCTACTAGGAGAGAATCAAATCCTAGTGGGACACTAGGTGGCATGATTTCAAAGATATACTTATTTTAATGCATTATTGCAAGCATGATTACAAAAATTTTTCAAGGAGCAATGTCATGCTTTCATATGGCATGAGGTGTCCTTTGAAATTAAATGAAAGTCTAGGCTAAGGGGACCACAGGAAGACTTTTGCTGCCAGAAATGGACCCTATTTTGATGAATTTTTTACACAAGGTTCCAATCCAAATTGGAAAATGATTTTTAAATGAAAATCGTAGCTAATGAGCTTAAGTTTTTTGCCCATATTTTTACTTTTTTATTTGGAGCCACGGTTGAGGAGATATGATCCAAATACTGGACCCCAGTCTCTGCCCACATCATGCAGGGACAGCTCATTTCCAACTTTTTCAATTCCTATTCACATTGGCTCCTCTCTTCTTGTGTAAACCCTTGGGGTTTCCCTTCACCAATAAAAGGGGACCTCTTCTTCCTTGAAAATGAACTCAAGCATTCAAGCCATTGATGAGAGGAATTCTTGAGGGAGTGAGTAGTAATGCCTAATTGTACTTAGCCCCATTAACATAAGCCCAAGACAACACTTTCTCCTAGAGGAAGACTAGCCATTCTTGTACGCTATCCTTGGAAGATCAACTCTAATCAAAGAAGGTGTTGTACTTGGCGTATCAATCAACGTTGAATTGTCCCCTCTTCTTCTCTCTCCCATCAATAATGGTGCCGAAGGGTTTCAAGTAAGATGTGTTCTACATTGATGTTTTCTTGATTTCTTGTTGTTTTCATTTTCATCTCTAATCCAACATATATATATATATGTATCTAATCTCATCTACGTAACCAAACCTATGTCTCTCATTCTTAGTAATTCATCCTCTCTAGGTTCTCTTTGCTACAGGTACATCTCTCCCCGCAGTATCCTTATTGCCTACGGGCAAGGATAGGGCTTGAGAGGGAAACTTCTCATCTCTTCACTTCTCTCATATCTACATTTCTCACATACTATCCTAGATGAATAACCCACATGATGATCATTTCTATCGCTTTCACTCTGTACGATCTATTAGAATTAACGTATGGATTAGCCGAAAAATACACTTTCAACAACGTATAGTGTTTCTCTTTGGCCCAGAAAGGCTTAATGAAATACTTCTATCACCGGATCCCATCATACTACCTCTCATAGACTATAACTTTTCTTTTGACGTAAGCGTAGTTATCTTGCTATGAACCAAGAGGATTTGTACACACAATTAATCCCAATCACTAGACAAAATATATATATTATGGTAAGCACAAAACTACAATTCCAAAGAACAATTTGTAGCCTATTTGGTCAGGCAAGATTGAATGCCATTAACTCATCTATTAACCCATTCATATTACCCATGATACGATATGACCATAGCCTTGATGTTTTCATCCTTGTATTGTTTTGACATTCTCTTTTGTGTTCTTTCTTTGTGTGTGTGAGTGCAAGAGAGAAAGAGTGAGTCTTCTTTGATTGCACTTCTTTCCAAACCCTAGTCTTCATGGCATCTATGGTTTAACTCCTTCATATAGTTTTTGTTGAGTTCTCTCACAACCTCTCACAGCCATAAGCCCGGTGCTTTCCTGGCAAGACCGCAAATTTTGGACAACGGGGAGGGGGTTGTGTGTTCGATTTTCCTTGGGAATTGCACCATGCAAAGGGAGCCACGTCCATCTCTCGACTCTAATGGTCGATGCATACGCATATACACACTCTTAATAGTGAGGCGGTCCGGGTGGGCAACAAGAAGAGCAACCTCTAGACACCCTCCAAGGCTCCCGTGCTACTCAATGGGGCTGGGGCACAACACAACACAAACCAAAACAACAAACCCACAGCCAAATCCCAACTACACAAGGGGCACCACCTAGTTTAAGAGCGAACTAGGACGCAAAAGAGGAGAATCGTTAGAGCAACCCACAAACAAGCAAGGAATTTACACTAACCCTAACACCAATGGAACACTCTCACACACTAAAACACGAGAGAGAGAGAGAGAGAGAGAGAGAGAGAGAGAGAGGAGAGAGAGATAGTGCTCGGGCTGCTTTGAAACGTATCGGCAATGATCAAGCAAACACAACTATATATTTAAGAAAGAGAGAGAAAGGGGGAGGGGGTGCTTGTTGCATTAATACCTTCTTACAAATCTGTCATGACAAATCAAAGTGAGATTAGTATTTGTTCAACATAGCTTGTGTAAATTTCACCACAACACATCACATGAAAAGCCACCCCAATCACTGTCTTAAGGCCAAGGGAGTCCTCTCCACCTTGTCGCCCTCTTACAGTATGTGGGTTTTATGGCTAGATTGATGACAACACCAGAGACAAGCTATCAAGAACTTAACAAAAAACACCAAGACACTTACGCATCATTGTTGTCCATTACTTCACGTTGGAAGGGAGACAAAGTATCCAAGCTTAGTCCAAATCCACCCTCCTTGATTCAGCAAATGTTGGGCTTACACTAGTAGGAGAAATGATAGATTTCCTACTCTCAATTGAATGATCACTCTCTCTCTTACAATGGCATAGAGTTCCCTTGCTAATCCCCTATTAAAACACATGCACATGCATAAGACAATGAGCTTCCACTCAAGAGCTCCTTCTAGAGAGGTTGAGCTTGGCTTCTCAAGCTATAGCATAGTGCTCCTGCTTATGGCTCCCCCCTTTGTGCTAGCTACACCCTCCTTTTATAGCAATTTTGAAGGCTAGGATTACTCCTCTAACCATGGTTGGGTTAGATTTTCAGCAATTTATCTAATTTCTTTTGCTTGATTTATCAAGAAGTTGGTGGGGAAAGAGAGAGGAGAGAAATGGAGGTGATAGGACTTTTCATAGTGGGTTAGTGTTAGTAGAGTTAGTATTAATTTACAAATGGAATTGGATATTTACAATGGGAGTATCCATGTAGGATACAAATAAGGAAGAAAAACTCTTAAGAGGTAAGAAAAGGTGGATTTCTTACAAGGTTGATGCTCCAAGTGTCTTGAGTAGGGCCAATTTTGACGCTTGGTGACGGTCCACTAGCTTTGACGGTACATTTTTTCTCCACTCTTGACCTTCCTTGAGAGACAGGGTAATTGAAGCTGAGTAATCAACCACCATGATGCTGTCTTTTAAGAGAAGAGGCTGAATTTTGTGGTTTTTTTGATAGATATGGGTAATTTGGAGGAGGAAAAATGAGACTAGGTGGTCAATTTTGGAATGGAATTGTGTGTGGGAGGTATGGGATTGTGTGAGAGAGGTGGGGATGATAAGTGGAGAAGTGTGTTTGAAAGAGGAAAATGAAAGAGGAAGATAAAGTGGAGAGAGAGTGTGGCTGCATAGCATGGGAAAACTGGGGTCCACTAATAAAATCATAGCTCACAGCTCGTAGCTCAAAAAAATATGAAAAAATTTGAGGAAAAAGTTCAGCCCACGAGCTACAACTTTTGTTTGTATCACCTTTTCAAATTCGGAGAGCAAGTGAGATTTAAAAATTCAGCAAAACCGACCGTTTTTTTCCACTACACAAGGTCTTTGTGGGGTCCTTCTTTGGATGATTCTTTTGAATACCTCCAAGAGTGAGCCCTCCATAGTGCATGTATGCATGCCACCTACCCTTGACCTTATTTGGTAGGTCTATAATTGAAGATATTGTTGAGATTGTGATATAAGTGAATAGTACAACTAAGAAAATCAAATATTGAGGGGGCTAAAAAATATGTACATGTCAAATATAAATAATATAAGTGGAAAAAATATAAAGGGGTCAAAAGAAATCTCTCATTATGAGGCTACCATAAAAAGATAAATATTTTTGGTGTTCTAATTTTTTAGAAAAAAAACAAAATAGATGTAGGAAGGGAAAAATCACAATAGTGAAAAAATATACACATAAATAAAACTAGTTTTTTTGGATTTTTGTTGGGGTGGAGTTACACCAAATATAAGAGAAGCTTACATGAAAATATTTCTATATGGAATAAAGAGTATGAAAAATGGTAAGAAAAATTTGGTAATGTACAGAGCATAAATAACACACACCTAGGTAGAAATATTTAAATAAATACCAAAATAATTATAAAAAAATCTTTTATTTAGGCCCTATATACAAAGAAATATTTACATACGCATGGGCCATAATATACTTATATTTTTTATATTTTTTGGCTCAACTAGCCCAATGACTAGCTAATTGAGGGTTTTTTTAAGAAGATATGAGAAAAGTCCCGTGACTCACGTACCCCTATGTACAGTGAAATGGTAGGGATAGACACAGTGTTTGGGTGATTTTGGTAGGGTGAGGTAACTCACTGTGGCAATTACAAAGAGCCGAAAAACGGCTATCAATAGCAAGCTTCACAATCATTGAGTCGTCTTAGAGAACGCACCAAGTAGTTTGCACCACCTCTTCTCTCTACCTCTCTATCACCACGGCGTGTCATTGTAAATAATGCAGAAATAGTTATCCCTCACACCCTCAAGGGTTTTCATCATTTGAAAATCTCTCTCTCTCTCTCTCTCTCTCTCTCTCTCTCTCTCTCTCTCTCTCTCTCTCTCTCTCTCTCCGTGTGTAAGTTTGCAGTGTTCATATCATCGTGGTTTGCGTCCTAGCCGCTCAAAGATGGCGGTGCCCCCTCTTCGCTTTACCGTGGCAGGCTCGAGGTGCGCCATTCGGCTCCGACGTTTTAGAGGCCGTCGGGGTTCGGGGTTCACTTTGCTCCCGTCATTTGGTGCCCCCACGGAGGAGGGCTTCTAAGACCCTTCAGTTTACAATGCTAAAAGTGACGCCCACTATCAACCATGGACGAAGGGCTGAAGGAATTTTCTAACTGGAGGACGGAAGAAGAGGAGACGAAGGAGGCACTAGCCGCCTTCATCGAGTTACTATTGCCAGGCTGCAAGGTCGTCAGTATTCAAGAGGTAAATTCTCCATCTCGTGTTGCTCGTTCTAACCATAAATTGAGAGCATCAGGTGGGAGGTCGGTGAAGTTCCCTCACTGTAGTCAACCAAGACACACTGTCAATGAGTGCCAGTAACGAAGGCAGCGAAAGGGCTGAAATCATGTACATCAGCTTTCATCGCGAAGAAGTCATTCACATCAAAGAAGCAAAGAAAACGGTGAGTCCTCTTTTCCCTAAAGAAACTGCAGTCAAAATTATAGCTCCAAAGTGGCCTAAAGGGGCTGCGTGAGCCAAAGGTAATGAGAAGTTAATCTAGTTTGGAAACACATGACCCCAAAGGGAGAAGCATCTAGCCAAGCAAGTGCTTCAAGCTCAGAAATCCGGGTTGTACCCAACTTGCCAAAGAGGAAGTCATCCAAAGCTAAGCAGCGGAAGGTCGCCTACCGATTTGCATGACGCATGCGAGTGCTACCAATCCACTCCAACAATCGTGAAGAATAAGTGGTAAGAAGATTCCCATGTCCTAGGGAAGAGTGGTTCAGCTACTGCTCTCGCTGTTGTGGATGACGGGTAGACGATCTGCCTCCTCTCCCTGTACAACTTATCATGAAGAAGCTCTCTACCACGGGTGAAACCCAGTGGGCTGGGGACGAGCTGCAACTGAATGGAGTAGGATTCATGCAACACACCGAGTACAAAAATTACCTGCAATTGCTACTAGCCATGAGGTTGGGAGTGGTCAGATGCGTCGCCATCACCCCATACGTGCTGAGCGACGACGGAAAGTTAGAGCCCATGAAAGGCGATGACCTCTTGTGGATGTGCCGACTCATCAACACTGGCATGGTAAGATTATAAGTAAGTATTCCACCCTCTGTGCATGATGGAAAACGGGCCGACGGCATTCCCGGTCAGATTCATGTAGCATATGCATGTGAATATCTATGTAGATAGGAAAGTCTTCTACCAACAGAAGATCGTATACCTATTCGGTGGGGCGGTACTATGAGAAATCCTCAATTCCCAAAACCCTATCATTATCCCCATATTAGATTACCATCATTCCTTTAATGTTTCTATCTTTATCCTGTTCTAACCTATCCACCCAACCCTTTAAAAAGTCGCTATGATCCTCTACTATTGTTAATGTATTAATCTTTATAAAAAAAAAAGGGGTCTGTAATTTCCTGAGTCACTACCATGGCAAGTGTTTCTTTCCCACACGTTCAGTGGAAAGAAGGGAGAAGATCTCACCACCACCAACTTTTTGGATGATTTCAACATTGCTTATGTCGTCTCCAACAAAGATGACGATGCTTCATGATTTAGAATTTTTCCTCTACTGATGAAAGTAGAGGCCAATTCCTGGTATAATGCATTGCCCTAGGCTACTAAGAATGCATGGGATGTGTTCAGAGCTGCTGTTGTAAAGAGGTTTGGTGGAGGCACAACCTCGAAGAATCTATGGTAGCTATTACTGACGGAATTGAAGCAGTGAGGTCTGCTAGAGTATGCCACCTACGAGTCCAAATTTGTGGACTTATGGGAGATATGGGTTTCCTCACTAGAGAAAGGCGAAGGAGCGCCTAATTTCCTAAAGAAGGACCGTTTCATTGCTGGTCTATGGTTGCCGCTTAAAAGAAGGTGAAGGAAAGGTTTCGTGCAACATATGAGTTGGCAGTCAAAGTAGCCCGCCTTCAAGACAATAAGTTGCACATGCAAGAAAAAGTAAACGAGTTAGAGGAAACAAGCTCGGCCCCGCAAACCCTAGTGACTGCAACAGCCAGTCATAGAGCCCAAACGCAAGAGGCATCAGAAGAGCAGCAAGGCCTGCTAGGTCGCATCACCACCCAACTAGAGAGTTTATATGTGCATCTGGTGCAGCAAGGACATGCACCTGTCAGGAATCCAGAACAAGGAAGAGGAAAACGAAGGCAAAACCAAGATTACCACTGTTACAACTGCGGGGAAGACGGCCATGGAATGTACTACTGCCCACACCCAAGGAGGCATAATTTCAATAGAGGGGGGAGACAGAATCAGATCTCTCCACCAAGAGCAAGACCACCACAACCTAGGCAACCAGGACAAATCCCACCGGTCCAAATCCTTCGACCACTTGTACAACAGCAACAACCACCCCAACCTCTCATTCCACCACTACCCCCACCACCTGCTGTGAACCAAGCGGTGAGTGTTATTAGCTTGGAGGCTAAAGGAAAGGCAAAGGTTGAAGAATCAGTTCAAGAGAAGCATAAGGGGAAAGCAAAGGTAGAAGAAGTGGATGCTATGGGAGTGAAGCGTGCCAGGCACGAGGAAGCATCTCAAAGAGAAGAGAAGATGAAAGGGAAGACCGAGTCTAGCAAGCAAGTAGCTAAATCGCGGTGGAAGATAGACATCATGGACTTCTTACTAGGTGAGTATGAAAAACCCTATGACTTAGTTCAGGATGTGCTAATGTAGGGCCCAAAGATAAATTGGCCACACTTACTCCATCTTGCACCAAGGATGAGGAGGCAATGGAAAAAAATGGTAAGTACCAGGAAATCAAGGCCTAGGATAGCTCGGGCTCTCTCTGGAAGGGATCTTGATAACATTCTACAAACCATGGATGCCCACATCAAGGGGCAACGAATCTCAAAAGTCTACATAGATGGTGGCAAAGATGATGCACCATCTAGGTCTAGAGGTAAGTAGGCCGGCACCCTGCTGAGCCAAGATGGCAAACAATGTAAGAGTGAAATGCGTGGGCATTGTAAATGCGGTCAAAGTAAAAGCATTCAATACAGAAGTGGAGGTAGACATCTTCATCATGCCACACAAAGGGGAGGGCTATTCCATCATTCTTGGGAGGCCTTGGCTTATGGCTATGGAAGCTAAACAAGATTGGAGTACCGGGATGATTCAGATGAAGGACGCTAAAGGGAAGTCCATATTCTACGACATGAGGACTGGAAAGCAACGCAACATGATCTTGGAGGCTTCAAAAGATGAGTCCACCAACGACTATTCGTCCACCTCAGGAGAAGAGACGACCACCACCTACGGGAGTGACAATAGCATCGAGGTGATGGGGGTCATTCTTAAAGACCCAAAAAGATTGACACAATCTGAAACACCCCCAATAAACCAAGAGGAATCATGAGGTATGCAATCCTTGGAGGATGCAGGTAAGTTACATAAAATGCTCTCAAATGAGTTAACAAACGAAGAAGCTTCACTACTTTGTTCATTGATGGCTATGATAAGATCTCAATAATTACAGTAGTGCAAGACCACATAAAACTCAAGGAAGGCAGTAAAACAGTAGTACAAAAGCTCAGAAGACTTGGAGTAATCCAAAAAGAGGTACTACTTAAAGAAGTGAGAAGTTTGCTACAAGAAGGTTTCATCTACCCTGTCGAAGACTCGAAATGGGTCTCCCCAGTAGTAGTCACACCAAAAAAAATGGTAAGTGGAGAGTCTGTGTGGATTATAAACCTCTCAATGCAGCCACGAAGAGGGATCACTTTCCCCTCCCATTCCAGGATGAAATACTCAATGAGGTGGAAAGTCACGAACGATACAAAGTGTGCGACGGCTACTCAGAATACTTCCAGATTAGCATTGCGGAGGAGGATCAGAACAAGACAACCTTCATCACACCTTGGGGATGCTTTGCCTATAGAGTGATGTTGTTTGGCCTCACTAACCCCCCAGCCACATTTCTGCTTTATGTGACCTTTGTTTTTCAACCCTACTTTGGAACATCAATACGGGTTTTCATTGATGATTTTTGCATGTATAGTTCATGAGCCCTTCATTTAAGCAAAGTCTATGATGGATTTACCAGGCTGCAAACCTTGGGTGGCCATCTCAACGTGGAGATGTGTCACATTGGTGAAAGCAAAGTCACTCTCGTTGGCCATGTAATTTCAGCAAAAGGGATCGAGGCTGACCCTAGCAAGATTCAAGCCCTGGTATCTTTGTCCTAACCCACGACCGCTAAGCAGCTGCTTTCTTTCCTTCAAAAGGTAAGATACTTAAGCAGGTTCATTCACTTTCTATCTCAAGTGGTCCTTCCCCTACAACAACTCACCCAGAGGGATGTCTTCTCATGGAGTGAAGAGAATGAGCAGTAGTTTACTGAGGTAAAGAAAATCCTAGCTAAGCTTCCCACTATTTCACCTCCTAAGTGGGACGAGCCATTTTATGTGAACCCTAGTGTGGGAAGTGATACACTCGAAGCCGTGCTAATGCAAAAGGACCCCCAAAATTCTTTCATGCGCCCTATTTACTTCTCTAGTCGTGTCATGACCGCGTCAGAAAAGGGATTTACAGAATTAGAACACATGGTTCTGGCAATAATGTTTGCTACCACAAAGTTCCGCTCCTATATCCTATATGTAATGCGACACATGGATGTTTCATCTAGGATCTCAAAGTGGTTAATTATATTACAAGAGTTTGACTACACCGTGCAAGTAGAAAACTCCATCAGGGCTAGTGTAGAGAGAATTCTCACTCATCGCCATTATGAGAAGAAGCTAAAGGTCAACACGGAAGCAAAGGAAGAAACACAAATGGCAGAGAGTCCTAGGCTGGAAAGAGCTCACTCTCTTTCCTTTGATGGAGCATACAAGAGAACAATGGACCAGTCTGCAGCAGGCATAGTCATTTTCAATGAGCAACAAGAAAGAGTACTCTCCATAGAGCAGTTATTACACTCCCACTCCAACAATGAAGCAGAGTATGCAGCCCTAATTCTTGGGTTGGAACAATGTATCTCACAAGGAATTCAACACCTAAATGTGTTTGGCGATGCTTTGCTTTTGATAAGGCATATAAATGGCACCTGGGTTTGTAAGAATCAAGTTTTACTTGGTCAACTACGCCAAGTTAAGGATCTTTTAAAGAAATTTGAAGCAGTGAAACTATTTCATGTCCCGAGAGCAGAAAATCAGGAGACAGATGCTCTAGCCAAAGAAAGAATACAAGACGTTCCCGTAGGAGCCATCAAACTAAAGCTACCCCTCTTTCACGGTAGTGATGCTATGCCTGATATCATCAGTTTTTTAGATACAAGAGAATGTCCGAAACGATACACCAAAGGCCAGAAACAATGGCTGGTAAAGAAGGCTACTAGATACCGCCTTGTAAACGACCACTTGTATTGTAAGGGCAAGGATCAAATTCTCAGGCGGGTACCAGCCTCTAGTGACATCATAGAGGTAATTTCAAGCTGCCATGATGGCGTCTGCGGTGGTCATTTTGCTCTAGATATCACCGGTAGGAAGATTCTATAAGAAGGATACTCTTGGCCTAGCTTGAACAGGGATATACACCATTGGTGTAAAACATGTAAGGCTTGTCAAGTGGCCAGTGATCGCACATTAACCCACGAGCCACAAACTCCTATCATCTCATATGGTCCATTTGAGAAATGGGGAATAGATTCAATCGGTCCTTTACCAAGGGCTTAGTATGGTAAATTGTACATCATAGTGGGAGTAGACTACATGAATTGATGGGCAGAAGCAACAGCCACCACCCGTATTACAGCCCAAAAGGTAGCAAAGTTCATTTTTGAGCATATCTGTTGCCGTTTTGGCACTCCTCTTGAGATAATTTCAGATAGAGGACCAGGATTCAGAGGTGATTTGGTGGGAGAACTTATGAAGAAGTTAGGCATCACACGCCGACATTTCACACCATACCATCCACAATGCAATGGCCTGGAAGAGAAGGTAAATGGAATGATTTGAAAAATCATCACAAAGCAGGTGAACAATCACACAAGGGACTGGGATAAACATCTCTTTGGGCTTACAGAACAACGTTCCGAACATCACTAGGTTTCACCCCTTTCCATCTAGTTTATGGGAAGGAGGCAATTCTACCCATTGAGGTACAGATAGCCAGCTTACGAGTTTTGGCCAGCCAGATACACCATCCAATTGTAAAGCTCAAAAACCATATCCTGGATCTGGAGAGACTCCAACTAGATATGGAAGAAGAAATCAATCACTATGCAGCACAGGCAAAACGACACCGGCTCACTTTCAATAAAAGGCTTAAAGAAAGGGACTGGAAAAAGGTATGTTAGTGCTGAGATACGACAACGGATTCGACACGAGAAAAGACAAGAAATTTCAACCGAGATGGGAGGGACTATTCATCGTCAAGAAACACTTTGACAATGGCAGCTATAAGCTGATGGAAGCAGATGGGAGAATTCACAAGACTAGGGTCAATGGATGGAGACTGAAAAGGTATTTTCTTATGTTTGATCTAGAATTTATGCTAGACATTCCAGAGGAGGGAGAACCCTCTAACTCCACAACTAAAGATGCAAAGGAAGGGCTAGAAGCATGAATGACTCTAGCCAGATGGGAGGGCTAATGATAGCCGGCTTTCGAAACCATGCCCGTGAGAACCACACCCTAAGGAAGGGAGGGGTTTTGTTACAAAATAAAAAATAAAAAAACACAAAGGAAAGGCCCTTTCCACTCACCATACCCCTCCCCCAAAGTTAACCACCGGTGGGGCGCCGCCAGATTGGCCACACCCCTCCAATATCACCACAAGACGATATCTCTCTCTCTCACTACCCGGCCCCGCCCATATTCTCTCTCTCCTACACACGTGCTGCATCATCCGGCCGGTAGGCACCGTTGGTATCTTTGCCACATTTAAGCCCGACGAGATGCAATAGATAATATCCTCTCTCTCTCTTCCAAATATTCTCTCTCTCTCTCCTCTCTGCTTGTCCACACTCGAGCCACGGCCGGCCGTACCAACATTTCTGCTCGTCCACACCCCCCCCTTTTGGCCATAATCACCTCCACACCCCACCTTTTTGGCGGACCTTTAGCCTAAGCACCACCCCCCTTATCTACACCTAGATCTCCCCCCCCCCCCTCTCGGAAGTAACCACAGCAGGCCTTAGGGCAAGCATAACCTCACCCTCCCTCCATCTCTCTCACCATCTCTTCTCTCTCCTCTAACCCCCATCATATCCTCCATCTACCCTATCTCCCCCTAACCCCTCTCACTCTCTCTCCCTCTCCTCCCTTGGTGGGAACCAACCCCCCCTTACCTACTCCCTCTCTCTTCCTCTTGTTGACTAAACCCCCCCCCCCCTCTCCCCTCCTTGTCGCGCCCGCTGTCCACTAACCTCGCTGCCCGGGCCTTGCGCTCCTCCCCTCCTGCCGCACGTGGTTCTACCGTACACCACACCCTAACCCTATCTCCTCATCCCCTCCCTCACCAACTCCCCCCCCCCCCACTCTCACTCTCTCTCGCGCCCTGTCTCGTCCACTCACTGTCCGGCTCCACACCACCGCAAGCTTGTGCTCCCTGTATCACTGTCCCAACCGCACGCTATCCACACACACCCTCACTATTACTATATGCATGTGGTAGTGATGTGTGTGAACACACTAGGACTATCGGGGCATTTTTTCCCTCTTTATTAGGAGGTTTTTTCCCCCGTGCATTGTATATACGCCCATCACTCTATGGCTATCTATCTTTCCATTGCACACTAAGTAACACACTCTCTATTGTGTGCCTTGAGCTTCCTTCGTCTTCTCCAAGATGTGTGTTTTTCTCCGCAACCCTAATTCCAACAATTGGTATCAGAACAGGTCACGTCCTCCCGGGCTTAGTCGCCAGCTGCTCCAGCACACGCCTGCGCACTTTCTCCGATTTCAGTGAGGTTTGGTGAGCATTCGCAGGTGTGCTCAGAATTTTGATTTGGGCTCATCTCGGCCTTCGTTTCCACTATAGGCAGTACTGCACAGGCTATTTCATCATTTTGTGCAGAATTTCTGTCAGTGTCGTTTTCTGCATAACAGGTTCCTTATAGTCTTCTACGGTTTGTGCTATATAGCACAGGTTGTTCCCGCTCCGTTTCTCCTATTTGGGGCAGCTTTCACATCAGGTGCAGCATTTACCATGGATGACAACAACAACACAGATGATATTCAAGATGTTTGTTGTTGAGGACGGGTTGGATGGGGATATTGGGCTATCTATTCAACATGCTAGCAGATTTTTGGAGTGCAGCCAGAAAAGTTTATTTTTCCAGAAGAAGTTTTTCACCACCCACACGAAGATGTTATAAGGTATATTCGGATTAAAGTAGATTGTTGGATGAAGTTAAAAGAGTGGGAGCAAAGAAGAAATGCTCCTGATGTGTTGATATTTTTCAAAGAACAATTAAAGACACACCCTAACCCTGTCCAACATCCCCTTGTTGAACTTGCACTATCATTTTATCCGATCTAAACATTTTTATGAGCTACATGTCTTGTCTAGGGTATTCTATTTTTTATTGAAGTGTATTATCTGGTTTGAAGTGATTCACCTAATTGAGTCAATTATCTTTAGCAACTACCCTATGTGGGCTTATATGATGCAACATGTTCTTGTGTCAAAGGGTGTCTGGAACATTGTGTAGGGCCATGATGTACGTCCTGGTTCTGAGGATGTAGGCGATGTTGAGGATGTTGTAGGTCTTGCTGCAAGGATTACAGCTGTTAGAGTTGTTTTGCCTACAGCAGAACAAGCTCGTTGGGATGTTAAGGATGCACAGTCTCATGCGTTGATTGCGTTGTCTGTGAAGCGCACCATTGTTCCTCACATCCGTTCAACAAAATCTGCAAAACAGGCTTGGGATATTGTAGCAGGTCTTTATGCAAGCCGCGATGAGGCTAAAATTGCTTTGCTGCGTAAAGAGCTGGAGTCAAAGATTATGCATGAGGAAGATGATATGGACACTTTCCTTGCTAGTGTCAAGGATATCAATGAAACTCATTTCTGTAGGTGAAGTCATTTCAACAAAATCTGCAAAACAGGCTTGGGATATTCTAGCAGGTCTTAGGCAAGCCGCAATGAGGCTAAAATTGCTTTGCTGCGTAAAGAGCTGGAGTCAAAGATTATGCATGAGGAAGATGATATGGACACTTTCCTTGCTAGTGTCAAGGATATCAATGAGCAACTCATTTCTGCAGGTGAAGTCATTTCAGACAGTTCCCTTGTGCAAACTGTTCTTGATGCCTTACTAGATTCCTACAAGACTTTTGCTAGTACTTGGAGACTTATGACCCAAGGAAATCCTGAAGTTGTCAAGTTTGATGCATTATGCACATTGCTGTTGCAAGAGTCACTTTCTTAAAAAAACAGGACTAGGCAGCGTGCAGTTGAACAGGCTTTTATTGCTTCTCAAAGAAAGGGTGGTAACAGTAATGCAGCCACTTTTTATGGTTCTGCTGCGAGTGGCAAAAATTCTGTTTCTAATGCTTCTGCTGGCAGTACTTCGTCTGGCAATTCTGGTGATAAGGGCAAAAAGAAGATGCGTTGCCATTATTGTAAAGCCAATGATCACTTGGTCAAGTCATGTCCTAAGTTGAAGGCCAAAGAGGCTAAGAAGAAAGAGGGTGGTTCCACTGCAAATGCTGGTTCCACTACAAATGCAGCCATTGTTGAGTCTTCTATGAAAGGAGACTGTGTTGCTCATGTTGATGCAGAATGGGCTTTTAGCGCAGAGTGCACTTACAATCTTGTTGTCCATGATGCATGCTTATCAGTTGTTGCAGATTCACATGTGTGGTATTTCGACAGTAGTGCTACAAATCACATTACCTCACATCGTGAATTGTTTACCTCTCTCGAGTCTGTCCCTAATGGAAATTCAGTCACTTGTGACAAAAACGCCTCTTATCCAGTTCAGGGAGTTGGAAAGATTGTGCACACTGCTGCTAATGGTAGTTCCTTCACACTTGTTGATGCACTTTATGTACCTCGGATCAAGAAGAATCTCTTGTCTGTATACGCACTTGCTAGACTTGGACTTGTAGTCAAATTTGTGGATGACAGATGTACAGTTCATGATCTCAGTTTTGGTGATGAAATTGTTGCATCTGGGCTTTTGTGTCGTGGGCTGTATAAGCTCACTTTGTATGACAAGTGTGGACAAAATTTTGCAAATGTTGTTGCAGATTCAAGGGCTATTTCAGATGCAAAACTTTGGCATGCACGTTTTGGTCATCTGAATTTTGCCAGTTTGCTGCGTTTGCAGAAATTTGATATGGTTGCCTCTTTGCCGCCTCTTGAAGCACTTGTCAAACATGTTTGTGAAGGCTGTATTTTGGGTAAGATGCAGCGTTCTAAGTTTCCAAAGGATGGTTCAGTTAGGGCCACATGTAGGTTGTAGCTTGTGCATAGTGATGTTTGTGGGCCCATGGAAACTCCGTCCTTGGGCAATTACCTGTACTTCCTGACTTTCATTGATGATTACTCTAGGCATGCATGGGTATTTCCGCTTAAATCGAAGTCCGAAGTTTTTATGTGCTTCAAACAATTTCTTGCTATGGCTGAAAATGTCTCGAAATGTACTATGGGCACCCTCCGCTCCGATCGAGGGGGGAGTATATGTCTCATGAATTTAATGCATTTTTGTCTAGTCATGGGATAAAACACCAATGTACAATGCCTTATACACCTCAGCAAAATGGTGTTTCTAAGAGAAAAAATAGGTCACTTACGGAAATGGCACGATGTATGGTCAAAAGTCAAGCTTTGCCGCATTCTTTTTGGCTTGAGGCCATTATGTGTGCCACTTATATACTTAACAGGTGTCCTACGAAAGCTTTGCAGTCTATTACTCCATATGAAGCATGGCATGATAGAAAACCTTCTATTGATTACATGCATGTTTTTGGTTGTTTGGCATATGCTTTGGTGCCACAAGTGCAACGCAGAAAATTGGATGATAAGGATTTCAAATGTATTTTTGTTGGTAATAGTGCTGAAAGCAAAGGTTACAGGTTGTATCATCCACAAACAAAACGTATTCTGGTTTCTCGGGATGTAGTGTTTGTGGAAGATTCTGTTCATCCCTTGCTATCATGTACTAGAGACAGTAATGTAAGCTCACAGGACATTTATGACACTTTGTTGCCTCTTTTCAGTGGTGGAAATACGAACGTAAGTTCCAATGAGGAAAATGTATATCCTATGGGGGTTTCTGAAAATGTTTTAGATCAGCCTATTACTGATGCAGATGTACATGATGTACTTGATGAGGAAAGGGCTGAAAATGAAAGGCTAGAGGTATGCCAAAATGGATAGTTCACACTTTGCGTGATAGTAAATTGGATGCACCTTTGTCTAGTCGTACTCGTTCAGACTCTCACCATGCATCTTATGCATCAGATTGTTATGCTTTGGCTGTGTCTAGTTTACATGATGTTGAAGAGCCTCTGTCTTTTGATGAAGCACAGAATTTAGAAAATTGGATGGCTGCCATGCAATCAAAATATGATGCACTTATAGAAAATGACACATGGACTTTATGTGATTTTCCTCCTGGAAAAAACGCCATTGGTATGAAGTGGGTTTACAAGTTGAAACGCAAACCGGATGGTGAGATCGATCGCCATAAGGCTCAACTTGTTGCAAAGGGTTATGCACAACAAAAAGGCATAGATTATGAAGAGACTTTTGCTCCCACTTGTTGTATGACTACTGTTCGTTTTCTATGTGCATTGGCAACTCATTTTGGTTGGGATGTACATCAATCAGACATTGTTACTTCTTTCTTGAATGGTGACATATTTGAGGAAGTTTATGTAACGCAGCCTCGCGGTTTTGTCATAAAAGGAGAAGAGGACAAAGTGTGCAAATGTAACAAGGCTTTGTATGGGTTGAAGAAATCTCCTCGTGCTTGGTATGAGAAAGTTAACACTCATTTGGTCAAACAAGGCTTTTGTAATAGTCCAACAGAAAGCACATTGTATTTAAAGCGTGAGGGTGATGTATTTCTCATCGTGGTTCTTTATGTTGATGATTTGCTGATCACTGGATCAAATGAGAGACATATTGTTGAATTTAAGGCTGATTTGAATGCTACTTTCAAGATGAAATATTTGGGGCTGTTGCATCATTACTTGGGTATACAGTTTAAGCAGTGTGATGGTGGTATTGCCTTGTGTCAGAAAAGTTACATAGAGACATTGCTATGTAAGTTTGGACTTGAGGATTGCAAACCTATGCCACTCCCATGGAAACAGGTTTGAAGTTAAGTTTACATGATGTTGGCAATCCTGCTGATGTCACTCTTTACCAAACTGGTGTTGGATGCCTCATTTATTTATGCAACACGAGGCCAGATATTCAGTTTGCAGTCTCACAGGTCAGCAGATTTATGCATAGCCCAGGGTCTAAGCATTGGCAGGCTGTCAAGAGGATTTTCCGCTACCTTAGTGGCACTTTACATCTTGGCTTGTTTTATCCCCAGGGGGGATCATTGCCGCCAGACTTACATGCTTTTTCGGACTCAGATTGGGTTGTTTGTTTTGACACGAGAGTGTCCACAAGCGGTTTTTGTTTCATGCTTAGTAGTTCATGTATATCATGGTTGAGCAAGAAGCAACCTACTATGGCCACTTCGAGTTGTGACGCTGAGTACAGCAGTCTTCACAGCTACGGTTGAGTGTGTATGGCTCAGACGCTTTATGGCTGATTTGGGTGTTGGACAGGACACTGCCAACACTATCTACACTGACAGTTAGAGCACATTGGAAGTTGCGAGGAACCCAGTTTTTCATGCTCGCACAAAGCACATTGAGGTGCATTACCACTATGTCAGGGAGAGGCTCTTAGTAGGAGAGACCAGCTTGGCTTATGTGCCAACACAGGACAACCTTGCAGATCTTTTAACAAAGGCATTGTCTCGTGAGAAGCTTGAAGCTTTCCGCAAAGCTTTGGGCTTACTCCCCTTTGTGGACTGATCCTGTCCTCAAGGCATGGCACTTCCCTTTACTCATGTGCCAGCTCTCGTTCACCGCATCACTCTAGGGGGATTTATTACCATATACACGTGGTAGTGATGTGTGTGAACACACTAGGACTGCCGGGGTATTTTTTCCCTCTTTAGGAGGTTTTTTCCCCCGTGCATTGTATATACGCCCATCACTCTAGGGATATCTATCTTTCTATTGCACACTAAGTAACACACTCTCTATTGTGTTCCTTGAGCTTCCCTCGTCTTCTCCAAGCTGTGTGGTTTTCTCTGCAACCCTAATTCCAACACTCACACACACACACACCCATACCCGCTGTGCTACGCACTCACATGCTCAAGCACGCACACACACACACACAGACACACACACACACACCCCATTTTTTCACCATCCTTACCCCCCCCCATCGCTGCGTTGTCTGCACTGCCAGAAACCGGAAAATAATAATAATAAATAAATAAATAAATAAAAATATATATATATATATATTCCATACATTCCCCTGTTCCCACGCACGCTCGCGCATGCAAATTCGTTTATATATATACACACATACCCACTCATACACCAATACGTACACAGACATGCATATACGCACCACACACAAATACAAATACAAAAAAAACGAAGGAGGTTTAAGACTGCAACATCGACAAAAAGAAGGAGAACCCAAAGCACGCGCCGCCAACAACAAAAAGAGGAAATGCGCCGAAGGCATGCCCCGGCCGACCCCAAAAAGAAGTACGCTCTACACCGACGCATTGGCTACACACCATTCGTCGGCATTACGCAACCACATCGCCATTTTCAGTAATTTATAGGTTATTTTCATCATTTCTTCATTTTTCACCCAAGTCGTTGTAAATTATCACCTTGTAAATTCCCTCTCTCTAGGTGATGGTCACAAAGGCCCACCTAGAGATTCTCATCTTTTAATAACATCCCAAAACAAAGCAAGGGTGAACCACACCGGGCCCACCACTTGCTTTGTCTCCCCAATTAACCTTACCCTTATCACACCAAGATTACCATAGTCCAAGCATCCAACACCTATAAATTGGCACTGAGAGGTCACTATTGGGGGGGGCAGCTCACGAGAGGTCAGCACTTGATAGAGTGTAGTGGAAAGATTTGACACTATCACCATCACGGGGAGGGGTCATGTGTGTTGGATTTACCTTGGGAATTGCACCATGCGAAGGGAGCCACGTCCATCTCTCGACTCCAATGGTCAATGCATACGCGTATACACACTCTTGATAGCAAGCTTCACAATCATTGAGTCATCTTAGAGAATGCACCAAGTAGTTTGCACCACCTCTTCTCCCTACCTCTCTATCACCACGGCGTGCCATTTGTAAATAATACAGAAATAATTCTCCCTCACACCCCCGAGGGTTTTCATCATTTGCAAATCTCTCTCTCTCTCTCTCTCTCTCTCTCTCTCTCTCTCTCTCTCTCTCTCTCTCTCTCTCCGTGTGTAAGTTTACGGTGTTCATATCATTGTGGTTTGCATCCTAGCCGCTCAAAGCTAGGTGGTGCCCCCTGTTCGCTTTCCTTGGCAGGCTCGAGGCGCGCCATTCGGCCCCGACATTTTAGAGGTCGTCGGAGTTCGGGGTTCTCTTTGCTCCCGTTAGAAGTAGGGTCTCTTTGTAATGTGTTACTGACTCACGTGGTTATGTATGTAGTGCCGTGAAAAAACTTGTATGCTGTGTAGAGCATGTTTTGTTAGAACATGAACTAGGAAATACCATCCGGCACGAACAGGTAACCATGCCCACGTAAATTGATGAATATAGATGTGGCTGGCAAACTTGTTTGAATGCCCTATTGCTCTTAAGTCAAATTTTGATGTACTGAACGTAAGTAATCATGTTGTTTCATTGTTTGTTGCAATGTTTGTATGAAGCAACATCTTCACTTACTTTCCTATTATCACGCTTCTACAAGAACTTCAATTACATAACTACACCCCCAACGATGTGCGACATTTTTCTGTAATGGCCATCCAGAATATTATAATCTCGGTAAACAGACACACAAGAGAGGGAGCGGCGAGAACTGAGGAGTTTAAACAGGCTTGCGTTAACGAAATGACGTAGCGCTACAATTAGACTCAAGAAGACGTTTGAAATATGCAAGAAGCAATAAATCAATATTATGCGGACGCCACAAAAGTAGAGGAATGGGCTACACATAGACGAGCAAGAGGAAGAACAGAGGGAAGATTCACAAGTGCCAGATGCATGGGAATGCATGGAAGAGGCCCATGATTTTGAGCGACGCGAAAGGATGCCCGAGACTAGCATCCCCAGAGGCAGAAGTAGCAGCAACTTGAGCAGAGGACGGGGGAGCAACCGGAGCAGAAGGCAAGGGTCCAGTGGTGGCAGCAACCGGGAGAGGACAGGGACCAGTGGCACAAACCGGGGGAGGACAGTAGTAGGGAAAGGGAGCAATTTACTTGTATAAATCTTGATAGAAACAACACAATATGTAAAATTTTGAGGCAATGAAAATGTACATTTTTGAAACATTGTTTGACCGCCACAAAATGTCTCTGCATTAGTCATTTTGAAGAGTACATCATGGTTTGCATGGCATCAAAGCTCTTTGCGTGCACAAGGTATGTGACCTAGCTTCCGGTGGAAGCCATTAAGTGAAGTGTATTTGTGAGTGACTCCTTGCACAATGTTGTTTTCTCCTTGTGTCTTGGAATCTAAAAAGAAGAAAAAGTTAGATTCTATCTTAATGTATTACAGACAATCAAAATTAATTCATTTAGTAAGCACCTTTCTATTGTTGAGACTGAATGCATACAATTCCAGCAAAAGTGAAAGTTCTTCACATGTAAGATCTACCCCGAGCTGTGCAAGAGTTGTGTTTGACATTGTCTCCATCACAGTAAATACGTTGTCTCGAAAGTAGAGCTCCATTGATAAAGGTTTGTTCTCGAGGCTATACTCTGCTAAGAAGATGATATCTAATATAGTAAAACGACACTAAGAAATTTTGAGAGCTTATAATGAACCTGCAAATTATGGACTTCTTTTGAAAAATACAGATTTTGCTCTGTGATTGTTTCCTATCCCAATTATCATCTAAAAGTCCAAGCAGCTCTCAGACTTGCAAATGAATATTGTTGCGGTAGTTCTTATTTGCTCATCGAAAAAAAAATCTACAAACACTTCAAGAGGCATAAATAGTGCGAGCTGAACTATTTTTGTGGCAAGTGAATACTTGAGGAACTTTTGTATATCCTGAACAACTTATTCCTAAAGCTTTCACTAGTTTGCGAAGCTGGCAAAGACCAATCCTTGCTGTCAAAGGATGGAAGTGACAAAGGAGCTACATGACCCTAACCAATGGAAGTTCTCCGTTCCACATATGACATATCATAAAAGAATATTCCATTATCTGCAAGTTCCTTGTGTTGTCTTCCTCGATACATTTTCTCACCAATAAATGCATGGAAAGCATCAAAAATCCCAACTATGCTCTCAACTGGTTGCCAATATGTCCTATTCAATGGATAAATATCTCAAAAATACCAAAGATGATATCCACCACCTAACCTTCGAATATAATCATGCACTAAGCGAGATGCTCAAAATAACTTACAGTTGGGTCGATGCCTTGGAAAACTCAGAGGAGATGTTTGCAACCTTAAGTCTGCATACTAGAAAGCATGTTGTATGAGGACCTCTTTCACCCGCTTGCTTTGTGCACACACTTTAAACTCTTAAACTTGTCCCTTGAAAGACTCCACAAAATCATTGTGTTGCCTCCTCTTCCTCCTCCTAGTTTGCACTAGAACCCAACTTCCGATAGTTATTCGAGATGGTATCCATGCTTGATCATCTGTAGTATAACTGTAAAAAATGCTAACAGAGTCAATGGTAGTGCTAGGCCTTCGAGAAGTAGTCATGGTGTGCACTAGAATACACAGAAAGGGTAGTGCAAATATGAAAAAGGGAAGAAGCTTTGAGAGGAAGTAGAGCTACTCAAAGTCATATTTCGGCGGGAACAAAGATACTAGATAGAGTCTTCAATGAAAGTTCTAAAATTCCTCGGTACAAAGTCAGTACGACTTATGAAATTTATGCCTTGAAAGCGTGAAATTGTGCAATTTGATGAACAAGAATAATATTTCCTCCCTTCTTTTAAAAAGAGCTTGACTCCAAAATGTCAATTTTCAACGTAACGTTAGCCTCTTCCTCATTGGTCCAGCGCCACTCTCTCTCTAGAACTGAAAGGCCCAAAAGTGAGTCCAACTTTCTCCTAATGTTCCTTTTGACTTTAAGTATATGTAATTTTTCTAATGGAATTAAGTTCTTTTCTAATTATTTATTTTTTAGGACACATGACTAAATAAACAATATTTCACGTGTGCAAAACATCGACTGGGATGATCATGGTCCCCCTCAAGGCCCTGAGCGTGATCATTGGCTCAAGGAAAAACTACCTTGTCCTTGCGCCAAGTGCAAAAGGGCAATCCCTCGCTTGAGGCGCATTGCTTTCGAGCACGTGGAGAACGACGAGCTTTGGCATCTTCAAAAAAGAACTCAAAGAGATGCTAGCGCGACTCACCCATCGCTTGAGGAAGTGCCCCATTGGTCTATGTTCCGCTGTGGTGCACCGGCACGCAAGGCCAACGGCAGAGGCAAGAGCGACGAGGCAATTTGGGTGCACCGCATGTTGATCCTCTCGTTGGCTCTACATCGGCATCTCCTCGGGAATCTTCGTCGCACTTTGAGGCTGAGAATGAGCACATGTTCGACATGTGTGATGAGTTACTAGCTCATGAGGACGAAGTGTGCGAGGAGGATTGTCAGCCCTGCACTAAATGGGCTGCCAAATTGGAGGATAGATTGATGACGAGTGCCCGAACACCTTCTTACGATGGTGCACGGTACTCGGTGCTCCGAGCATCGTTGGAAGTCCTCAACTTGCAAGCAAAGTTTGGTTGGAGTAATGGAAGTATCGATGCACTACTTCTCTAAGTATGGAATGTGGCTTTTATATACTCTCTCCCTCTCTCTTTATGGTGTCGGCTTCTAGGAATTATACTACCATTCATGTTTGTTGTAGTTTGATGGACAAAATGCTACCATAAAATCACCACATGCCTCTAGATCATCGACGAGCTACGTGGTATGTTACTACACTTGGAATGGAGTATGAGTGCATCCATGCGTGCGTCAACGAGTTCATGCTATACCGCAATGAGCATGCATATACTACCTCATGTCCCGTGTGCGGGGAGGCACGATACAAGATAGGAGTGACCGGGAACACCTACCCCGTAAGGTATTGAGACATTTTCCATTAATTCCTTGCATCCAACACATGTTTAAAAGAAAGTCTACCATGGAGATTCTCGCATGGCACGCAAACCATTGCTCAAATGATGGAATGATGCGTGTCCCTACGGATTCACCTGCATAGAGGCACATCAAAACTCAATGTCCAGAGTTTGGGTTGGAGCCTTGACACTTGAGGCTTGGGTTAGCAAGTAATGGTGTCAACCCCTTCGGCACTAAATCTACTTCATGGAGCACTTGGCCTATGGTGATCATCAACTACAATATTCCACCATGGGAGACAACCAAGAAGGGCAATATACTTCTTTCCTTTCTTGTGCCAGGGAAGTACAAAGTGTCAAATATTGACATTTACCTCAAGCCCCTCATTGAGGAGTTGGAGGAGTTATGGAGAGGCATTCGTGTTGTCAATGTATCACTTGCAACGGTGGGGAGAGAGGCCATTGTGAGGGGAATCCTTATGTGGACTATGCACGACTATCCTGGGCTTGGAGAGCTTTTTGGTAACCCCCTTTCCTCTATCTCTCTTTCCCTCTTTCCCTCTCTCCCTTTAGTTCACTTTCATTCACTCATCTCTTTAACCATATGATATCTATGCATGGTTGTCTACATTGGGGCACAATGCATGTCCTACTTGCGGGCCATCGTTGGTGACGGAGAGGCCTGATTCCTTACGCAAGTTATTCTATCCAAACAACCATCGTTTCTTACACCAAAGGCATAACAAGAACAAGGCTCCTACAAATGGGAAGACTCCTCTAAAGCTCACGATGGTAGATTGGGCAACCATTTGGGAAGAACACCACAACAACAATCTGCTCTGTGTCCTCCACCAAAGGGTATGTCAAGGTATTCCATATTATTAAGGCTTTCATATTGGAAGGACTTAGAAATAAAACACCTCTTGGATCCCATGCACATATTCAAGAATGTAGCCCAAACACTATGGGACCACATTATTGGCAAGAAGGACTCTTTGGGTGCGAGGGAGGATTTGAGGCTTTTAAAACGTCTCCCCACCTCTGCTACTCCACGGTGTGTCCCAAATGGAAAGATTGTGCTTCCTAAAGCACCATGGATGCTAGCCAAAGAAGAATTAGACAAGGTGAAGGGTACCATTGCCTCTATTCGCACACCAACAGGATACATGAGGTCGCTAAAGGGAGCTTTCACAAAAGTGAAGAAGGGTGGAAGTGTTCAATTGTATGGGTTGAAGTCCCATGATTGGCATAAGATGCTTCAGGTAATCTTCATACTCCCTATTCTATCTATCATTTGTGCGTATGAATATCACTCACTTTCCCTTTCCCTGATTTACATTGTAGTTAATTCTGTCGGGTGAGTATGTGTATATGTCGGGACAAGAAAGCCAGGGAAGCTATTTTCAAACTAGGAGAGCTAGTAAGGTACACCACAAGACTCCACTCAACTACACCATTTTTATGTATACAATAATTTCAACTAGCACTTAGTGTATCCTTGTGTGTTTTCTTACAGATTTGTGAGCTCCAAGGAAATCGAAATAGATGCTATCCTTGCTGCTCAAACACTTGCAACAAAAATTGTGTGTGCCATTGAAGATGCATTTCCTCGATCGATCCTTCTTAGTCAAATTCACCTCTTGGTTCACGTGGTGGAGGAGATCGCTATATGTGGAGTAGTGCACACACGATGGATGTTCTTCTTAAAGAGTTTTTTAAAGACTCTCAAAGATTTTGTGCGGCTATGGTCTCAACCAGAGGCATGTATGGCTGAAGGGTGGATTGTTTAATAGGGATTTGTTTACATATTAGAGCATTTGGCACAAGTTGATCCTTCAATGCCTCTCATGTGGTCAGACGAGGAAGATGCAAGGATGACTTCACACTTGCCAAGTGGAAAGGGGAAACTACTTAACATGGATATGAATCTATCTCAAGTGGTCGATAACTTTTGCATTCTCAATGCAAAGATTATGACCAAGTGGGTGGACTAGTGACAATGGACAATGGAAAAGGCAAGGAGTTTGAAAGAGAGGGAAGCATGGAAACAAGCACATGGAGGAAAGAGGGCACCCCCAGTGCGTAGACACCTTGCATGTTTCCCAGATCTCATTAGTGCAGAGTGGATTTATGAGAGAATGACTGAGGCGAAAGCACACGGAGAAGACATCACCAGCAAAGAATGGGAGTATGCACGAGGCTGCGTACCAAAGGTAGAGTACTCATATACCTAAACCATATTGTAACTCTATTTATTGAAATTATCTTTAATATGTATTTGATAAATTAATATAATTTTCTATTTTGTATTGCTTTTCCTTTAACTCTATGCGGTCAAAGGGTCGTTACTTTCGTACGTGCCACATTGACGAGCGTAGAACCACCATGGATTGTGCCATCATGGGCAACTTTGACACAGACAGTGATGAAGCCAGGTACTGCAGAACTATTGAAAGGGCACTAAAGGTTAATTTTAGAACCTTTCATACCTTTATCTTAGAGTGCAAGTGGTTTGCAAATATGTCTAGAAGACATGAGAGTGTCCTCTACATTGTGGACTCTAGTGTGCATCACAGACGGAGGTATGACAATTTAGTTTTACTACGCAATTGTGAAAAGGTGAGTGACATGTACCTTTCTTATTCTTATTTTCTTGTAGAGTTAGTTATACCAATGTTACTCACTTTGAGCTTTTATTTTATAGGTCATCTATATCCCAACAATCCACCAACCAAAACTTTGATTTGTAATTGCCGTAACACCTCGCGGGAGAACCATTTTTCCACTAATGAAGTGGAGACCATCTTTGACCCTCTTCCAACTCTGACTTTGGATGAGGTGGAAACAGAGCAGAGGGAGGTCGATGAATCAAATCCGGCGGCAGCAAGTCTTAGCGAGGATGATTGTCATGATGATCAAGATGATGAGATGGAGGATGAAGAACTCGAAGATGATGAAGGCAATGCATCCACAAACGACAATTCCATTTCTCTCTTCATTGATTTAGGAGCCATGGACTTAGAATTGGATGATGCTTCATGTAAAGATATTTTGGAACATGATTCATAAACATTTTGCAATTATGAAGTTTTTTGGTCGTGTAATCCATTCATCGCTCTCTCCCCCCTCTTACTCTCTTTAGATTTGAGAATATACTCAATTATGTTAATCAATTGACAATGATTATTTTAGTTGTAACCAAGTGTAATCTTGTATCCTCTCCTCTCTCTCTCTTTCTTTCTCTTCTTTTTTAAAATTGAAAACTATAAACAATATTCTTTAATTTTTATTGAGAGGAGGGCAACACCAAAATTTGAAAGGGGGGGGGGAGGGGTTAAGCCAGAATTTGAAAGTTTAGGCGCTAAATTTGGTTGTCGGATATAACAACGGTAATATACGCAGTAATAACAGCGGTAATAAACGCGGTAATGATAGCAAAAACAATCGGGGTCATATTTTATACACAAATTAAAATTCCCATGCCCTCCTCTCTCTTGTTTCTCTACTTGAATTTGTACCTTCTCTCTACAAAACACGGTAAAATAGCGCAGTAAACACTTCAAGATTCTCATAGTGAAGTGGCTCATGCTCACACAACCCTAGTGTGAAGGAAGATGTATGAGATCATTGGGATGTCGAAGACATCTCTCTTATAGGGTCGAGTGATTATTAAAATTATAACCCTTCCCACCCTTCCGTAGTGGTCTAGCCCTACACATGCATGTTAGTACTTTTGTGGCAGGCCTTCCCGACCAACAGCATGCCATTCAGAGACCCCTCCCCAATGGACGGGTCATTTGGAAAATAAGGTGCTTATTTAAAACTTGAGTGTAAGTTCTAAGGTGTAACTACATTCGGGATCGACTCGTTTGTGTTTGAGCCTTGTGGTGGTAGGAAGTTTCTCTTGGGAGCTTATGGTTTGCTATTGTCATGCTTCATTTTGTCTTCTTGTGCACTAGACATATTAGGGTGGCGAGACAAGCAGCCCGATGTGGTGACAATCATTGCTCGAGATCTTTTTTTGAATATATTTTTTTTAAAAGCATAATCTTAATTTTTATGGTGTCCATGCTCCCCGTAGCATGTGATATGCATGGGGTTATCATGGTTTGGAATGGTGGCATGGATTGCAGGTTCATGTAAAAGCCAAGATGTTTGTAGTGTATTTCTCCTTCAATATAAGTACCTGCTATTGAGCATTTCTTATAATTAGAAAAAGAAAATAAAAGCTTGAGTTCTAAGGTGGTAAAATATGAGTTTATAATTATTTAAATTTGAATCATACCTCATAAATCAAAGAAGAGAGAACACTTTTGATGTCTTATATTTATCAAAGACCTACAAAAAATCAAAATGTGATAGGACTCAAGAGTCAGTAGTGGCTGTGCTTTTTCTACAAGTGTAGATGCTTATCAATGCAAAGACTTGCAAAGACTAATGAACTTATTCTTGTGATGTTTTCCACATGTGTGTTGGTTCTAGAATCTAGCGGCCTCTAAGCTCTTCTTTTGATGTTCTAGCCTCTAGTGCAGGTGTGACTACAAGCTATCGATTGTGAGAAAGCACAACACACACAAGAGATAAGGGACCAATGTAGATAACCCATATGTGTGAGTAAGCACTTCATGATCACCTTTTCCATTTTTCACTAGTTCATAATCATATCTTAAGGATTTTGGCTACAAAGTGCAAAAACAAAGCGCCAAAACTTAAGGAACATCAACATATTTTTCTTGAATTTCTTATTGTGTTGGTTGATGGTAAACTCAATAATTTTTTGGTGGGTAATAAGTATTCTTTACTATTTTTTCTCAAAAAATGATAGCAAGAGGGAGAGAGGCCAGAAAATTGTTTTGACTGCAAACGCCTGACCTACAACACAAGGAAAAACAACCATAAACGCCATGTATCAATTGGAGCATGTCCAAAATTCCACTTATCGCCGCCGCATTGATTTTAAAACGAAGCTAATGGGAGCTCATAATCTTGAAATCAAGCACAATTCAATCCGTAGCGTAAGTATAAGGTCTATTGATCACAATGCTGCACTAAAACAATATAGGTTTGTGGGACAAACAATAGAGCCAAATTCTCCAGTCGTTGAAACATTTAGAGAGAGCTAAACACACCTAGAACGAGGATCACTTTGGGCGATCTATACAACCTACACACGCACACCCACACGGACCATGAGAGGTATACCTTATAAATACTACAAATATTGTGCATATGCATGTCATGCACAAAAGCATCACCACATATGCACATAGTAGTAGAAAACGGTCCTGCACACACATAAACACAAGACTAAATGCATGAAAGGCCAAAACTAGTCCAAATCTTGCAAAATTTTAGCCACACCATCACTAAAGTATGGGGAACACAGTGATGAGCACAAAACCTCCAATGGGACAAGATGGATGGAACACGCATGTCGTCTGGGAATTTTAGACACTTTTGACCACATTTGACCATATAGCCTCAAGAAACACATCATCTACATCCTATAAATGCAAGCAAATCACACATGCATAGTAGATTCAGTGCAAAAACCACAAAAAACTCTTCGGAGTCCTACAACACAAAATTGATGTAGCCTCACAATCTAGAAGTCCAAAAGGAAAACCAAGGACATATCTGACATTAAGGGAACAAGGGCTACAAGTCTATCTAATTGCATGTCAAAAAGGATGAAGATGGATGGGACAAGCACATCCCATCAAGATGCATCTAAAGGCACTTTTGACCATACAGGAAGGAACCCCACCTTCTCCAAGTTCATCTATGTGCTTACTGCTCAAATTCCGTTAAATGACTCCCTTGCTTCCTCAGCATCCAAATCACCTCTGTCTGCAATGATCTTCCACAGACAACCATAATGAAAAATCACCTCATCAAGAAGCAATTTGCATACAACTTGTGTGGTTTTAGCTCTTAATGCTCGCCCTTCAACCTGGTTAGTTAGGTCCTCTCGTGCAAGAACTAAGTACCTCATCTGCCAGAGTCCTAAATGCATTGTGACTAGATCTGCAACCCATTTATAGTGAATGGCTAGTGGATATGTAGGGTCCAATCCATCACGATGTCGAACATTTGAATACATTTGACAAGCTACACATGACTCTACAAGTTGAGATACATCTTTATACATACCCTTCACCAGTATTTTTCTTTCAACTTGGAGAAGGTTGACCACACACCCATGTGTCCAGTCCATAGACTCTCATGAAACTCTTGCATGAGCTTTATTTGAGTCTCTTTTTTACATACAACCCTTTGTGGTGTAGCACCCTTTTGTTTAGGATCCTTCCACAAGTAACCATTCCTCAAAAAGTACCCATATGATTTCGTATGTATCCTCTTGAGTCCTTGTTCAAACCAATCATCCTGTTTTGTTAGAGTACTCAAGTAGCTTCCAATAAGAAGCCAATCACCTTCATAAAGATCTTTCAAGAACAATTCAAGTGGATTGGTCATGTAGATATTGTTACCTTTGACATGAGAGATGGAATAGAACTTTGTGTCCACATCATCTCCGTCATCAATCATCTGTGACTCATCTTCATACCTTGCCCTTGATAGCATATGTGCCACTGTATTGTCTTTACCTACAATGTGCTTAAACTCAGTATTTAAGAACTTAATGTAGAAAATCCACCGCAACATAGCGATGTCTGGCATTGAGCAGCTTGTAATCATCCCAAGAAGTGGTAGACAATCTATTTCTACAACCACACATGCACCAATTAGGTACTCTTTCTCATTTGTCAAGGCTAAAACCATACTCCATAACTCTCTCTTTATCCGTGGATAGTTTCTTTGGTGAGAACTTAGTACCTTTGCTCCAAATCTCACCACATACCTGTGTCCTTCTTCGTCATCTTGCCCTATTTCCCATCCAATTCCTGTAGGAATGGTGTCAACTGTCACAATTACTTGCCTTTGATACCCATAATCTACCTTTTTTGAAGTTGGTGCTAACTAGAGAAACTCCTTTAGCTTTTTCATGGATTTTACGTGTGATTCTGTCTGTTTAAACTTTTGATTCTTTCTAAGTAATTGATAAAGAGGTTCAGCTATATGTGCACGGGATGAGCCCTAAACAAGCAAAAATAACAAAGATAGAAAACTGACAAAACTGGCAAATCTAGGCCATCAACACATGCAAAGTCAAGAATTTTCACATGGTTAGTTGGGGAAACATGTTCCCTACATGTACTTACATCAACCCCATGGTATTCAAGTGAGGATTGGGCACAAAGGCCAAACTATGCATTTCATAGTCTCAAACTCAAATTTGACATAGCCCTCACTCAGGATCACTACTTGAGCTCCAACCACATGGCTAGCACCACTAGAGCATGGGGAACAGGATTATGCACTTGCATGTCAAAAATTGTCAAGCTGGATGGGACACGCATGTCCCATCAAAAAGCATGAAAACGGACAATTGGCTACATGACTGTATTCCCCATCACAACTCGTACATTCCAGAAATGCATTAGCATCAAAGTTGCACATCATAAATGTATGGAATCAAGGCAAAAAGTACATTTTAGAATGCATAGAGAAATTTTGACATAAATCCCATTATTTGTGCATCCAGTATGCCATGCCAAGTGCATGAGGACATCTACACATCAAGCCCAAGCAAACCAGTGGCTCATTTCATCAAAAAATGTAAAGAGATGGATGGGACACGCGTGCTCCATGAAAAATGATCAAATGAAGGAATTGATTGCATGAAATCATCATCCTTATTGCCAATATGCATCTACACCATGATCTGCCATCATAATTGTCAAAAACAAGCAATTTACTCAGTACAACTCGAAAATTCACTAAACTATCAATGCATCTAGTTTGTGATATTTTTGCGCCAATAGCATCCACAAAGCATAAGGAACATATCCATATCTTCAATTCTTGAAAAACATGCGTTTCCCAGGCATATTTACATACATATTTGAAATGGAGGAACTAATGGCACAAAAATAGACTACAAAGGGTCTAAAGCATATTCCACAAGAATGGTTTCAAAAGGACACCTCTAGCTCATAGGTACAATTCAACAATAAGTGTAGAACATGACAAAAACTGACCAAACAAGATCTTTAGAGAATCTAGGATACACTAGTGGTGAGGGATGCTAGGGTAACACAATGGTATAGCCAAAGTTCAGATAGCCCCTTCCAATAGGAGGATGCTTGAGACATGCGTATCCCATCAAATGGAATCAGATTGAGAAATAAACACTTCAACTAGATTCCCCTCTTCTCATGGGTCACAAATATGGTCTTACTTTTCAAAAATCAATTCCCATGCATGAGGCTAAGTCAAAAGAGTGTAATTAGTTCCCAAAACAGTAAAAAGTGATAGCCTCATCAACCAAGCATCCAATTTGAGCAATGATGAGTTCAATATATGACTCTGAGCAAGTGGAGCCCACTGAAACTTTCAGATCTCAATTCAGCATCCCAGATTCTGAGAAACCCTAAGACTTTATATTTTTGGACTCTGAAATAACGCTTTCCTTACCAAAAGTCATAAGATAGCCCCGTCAAAGACATAAAATATGCCTTGCCAAGCACGTAACAGATCCATCTAATAAGAGGGACATGAGGATTGTGTGTAGAACATCAAGACTTCAGAGTGCTAGAACTCGGCATGCATAACTTGACTAAAACCTAAACAAATACATCAAGCAGAATCATCTATTAGGAGTATAATATCATGCATGCTCACACACCACATGCATGTGTACACTAACATCCTAACAAGCTAACCTAACTGACTAAGTAGGTACACGAAGTGAAGGATAAAGTATACTATATATTAATTTGTTCTAACTATTTAAAACCTTGTTCTATCATATGTAGCATCTCTCTCAAAAGCCCGGGAAAGAGGAATAAAGGTAAGAAACCAATAATAATGGAGGAAAGCACAAAACCCTAAAAGACGCTAGAAGTCTACGTCATGATGGATACTAGCTACCTCAAGCCTGAAGACTTGGAGAAGGCAAACCCATGCCTCTTCAAAGGAAATTTCTATGAAAAAGATTAAAAGAAATTGGGAGTAGTGTTGCCACCCAACTCGTTGTTTGCTCTCCACCAAGAAGAAGAATGCATAAAGGACTTTTGCATTGATCATGGAAACAACTTCAACCTGTCAGTCTTTATCCACACCACACTCCACTAGAATGGTAGAGCCCCGAGAATCTTTATCATCTGTAACAAACTAGAATTTTCTTCATCCGGCAACTCATGAGATAGCATATAAGCAAGAACCCCCTGGTTATACTGCGCTCTAGTCGTTTAAAGAAAATATGACATATTAAAGACTTCATCCTCCATGTAATCTTCATATCTTTCTTCATGTAATACATGGAATCTGACCCTTGACTATCAACTCGTCATTTACATATGCTCATCTTCTAAAACCAGCTTCAACCCTCATATGGATCAATGGCTTTGTCGCAATGAGCATGACTCTCCAAATTCTCAATTTTTTTGGTTTTGTACCTTTATCTTCGGTGAAGGATTTAAATATTTTTAGAAGTGGTTACCATATTAAGAATCACGTTCGAACCAAAAAAAGGACATATGACTCTATAACCTTATGTCAATTGTCACAAGGCGGGCACCACGTGCCAATAGAAAAGAGCAGACTGAACAAACTTTTGGCACTTCAATAACTGAACTGAAAGAGAAAGAGAGAGAGAGACAACACGCGACACGGAGTATTGGCCCCCAACCTTGGCGCCCCTTTTAATATTTCTTTATATTGCATCATCAAAGTACAAGCCGGTACTCCAGACTCTGCACCTTCTCTAGGAAGCATGCCAAAGAATGAACCCTAGCCTCATATTTAAAGGCCCTTGGCCTAAAAAGCACTTACAGTAAAAAGATTTTAAAACTCAAAAGCTTCTCGTTCAAAAGAAAATCCAAAAGCTGTCAGCGCAATTTATGGAAATCCGTACAGCCTGCCATGTCATCATGTCAGTGTAATTTTTGAATTTGTATGCTGCCTTAGGGTTAGGGTTTCTGGCAAAAATTAGGGTTTGCAGGTTTTAGGGTTAGGGTTTTCCACGACATCACTTCTTCTGTTACTTGTTCTTCTTAGGGTTTAGGCCCCTCGGCCGACATCTGCAAGTTGGCTCCATTATTTAGGCTTTGACACGTTAGCAGTTTGTTACATCGCTCTGATACCACTGTCACAAGGCGGGTGCAACGTGCCAATACAAAAGAGCAGACTGAACAAACTTTTAGCACTTCAATAACTGAACTAAGAGAGAGAGAGAGAGAGAGAGAGAGAGAGAGAGAGAGAGAGAGAGAGAGAGAGAGAGAGAGAGAGAGAGAGAGAGAGAGAGAGAGAGAGAGAGAGAGAGAGAGACGCGGACACCCCAGGAGTGAATTCCACCCAGAGAGTATTGGCCCAAACCTTGGCGCCCCTTTCGGTATTTCTTTATATTGCATCATCAAAGTACAAGCCGATACTCCAGACTCTGCACCTTCTCCAGGAAGAATGCCAAAGAATGAGCCCTAGCCTCATATTTAAAGGCCCTTGGCCTAAAAAGCACTTATAGTAAAAAGCTTTTAAAACTCAAAAGCTTCTAGTCCAAAAGCAAATCCAAAAGCTACCAGCGCAATTTACGGAAATCCGTACAGCCTGCAACATCATCATGTCAGCACAATTTTCAGAATTTGTCTGTCGCCTTAGGGTTAGGGTTTTCAAAATTAGGGTTTCGGCAGAGTTAGGTTTTCTTGCAGAAATTAGAGTTTGCAGGTTTTAGGGTTAGGGTTTTCTGAATTAGGGTTTCAGTAGTTAGGGTTTTTAGCAAAAATTAGGGTTAGGGTTTCTACTCTCGAGCAACCACATTAGACTCACAAAACAAGCTCACTTTTGTACTTTAAAAATAACTGATACTGCATTGACCATTGCACTCTTGTTTGTGAAAGAGATATTTCGTTTACATAGCATGCGCAAGAGTATAGTGTCTGACAGAGATTCTAAGTTCACTTCTCATTTTTGGAGAGCGACTTTTGACTCTATAGGTATCCAGTTACGCATGTCCACTGCTTTTCATTCTCAACCTTATGGGAAAACGGAGAGGCTGAATCTTATTTTAGAAGATATGTTACGAATGTATGTCAATGAAAACCAATCTAATTGGAATGAATATCTCCCTTTGGTTGAATTTGCATATAACAGTTCATATCATTCATCTATTAGGATGACTCTGTTTCAGGAAATGTATGGCTATAGCTGTCCCACACCTATTAATTTCCATAACTCAAGGAATAAGGTAGAATTGTCACTTGAGATGCTTGAGAAAATGGATAGCAAGTTGGCCAAAATCAGTGGGAATATTAGAGAAGCTCAAAAGAGACATAAATTGTATTATGACAAGAAACATCGTGCTATGGAGTATGAAACTGGTGATATGGTTTTCTTAACGGTTATTCCTGAGAAGTCTCATTTGATTTTTGAAAAGGATAGAAGATTGTCTCCACGATTTGCTAGGCCGTTTAAAATTTTGTAGCGCATTGGTTCATTCGTTTACAAATTGAAATTACCTTCTCATGTTAAAGTGCACCTGTATTTCATGTGAGTTATTGAAAAATTATGTTCCTAATGTGCATCATGTTTTACAAGACAACTCTAAGTTGAAAGATGACGAAACATTGACTGTAAAACCAGACTTAGTGCTAGATAGGCGTGTTCAACATCGGAGAAATAGAGAAATTGTGGAAGTTTTGGTTAAGTGGCAGAACTATCCAGTAGAGGATGCATCATGGGTTGATCTTAGTGTTTTGCAAAGAGAATTTTCCTCTCTTTCGACCAACTCTGAGGACAGAGTTAATTTTGATAAGGGGAGAATGTAATCAGACTAATCTTTGAAGTCTTAAAGTCGAAAAGAATGTAGTAGGGCATATCTTTCGTTTAGCACGATTTGAAAGATTGTTGAATAGTCTATTAAATAGAGCTTATATGAATGAGTTTGAGATATTAAGAGAGAACATATATTCTTTTTTAAATAATACACTAAAGGCGTATTTGATAAAGATTAATGAATAATAGATGGTCTGTCTATGAATAGTAAAATTGAGATTTTTATTAATATGAGTATTTTATATTCATGTGTTTTAGCTTAAAATGCATGGCTAGGCTTAAAACAAGTTGAAAAAGTAGTGGAGACCCAAAATAGAGCTTTTATGAGTCGCGACCTAAACGTTGCGTTTTCAGCCAAAGAAAGACGTTTTTCGCAATTCTATCCGCGTTGCCTTGTAGACCAGACCTATTCCTGTCATTTTGGAGTACCTAGATTACTTCGTTCTGAGTTCGTTTGTAAAAGTTATGATGAAAAAAAAAAAAGGCAACAGCAATGTAGTATACACAGGGACAGACAGACATACAACAACATACAACTCTCCCTGCTATCAACCAAGAAGTGAATTTGTTTTGTCATGGTAGACTATTGCAATTGAGATTATGAAGGTACATAATTATGTTTTCTTACTTTGATTATCATGTTGAATTGGTTGCACGAGTATGTTCTTTTGGCTATTTTGTAGGCGATGCAGAAATCAATGTGTGAAACAGGATCTGTGCAAAGTTTCATGATAAAAAAATCTAACCTTTACGGATCGCTTAGCGATCACGTTCTTATCTTATTCTCACAGGTATACTTGGTGCAAAAATCGTGTAGGCTTTTCGAGGAAAAGAAGGATAAAAGCATGCTCCTGATTTGCTTGTTCCAGATCTTCTCATGTTAAAGTGCATCCTCTATTTCATGTGAGTTTATTGAAAAAGTATATTCGTAATGTGCATCATGTTTTACAGGACAACTCTAAGTTGAAAGATGACAGAACATTGACTGTAGAACCAGACTTAGTGCTAGATAGGCGTGTTAAACATCTGAGAAATAGAGATTGTGGAAGTTTTGGTTAAGTGGCAGAACTATCCAGTAGAGGATGCATCATTGGTTGATCTTAGTGTTTTGCAAAGAGAATTTCTCTCTCTTTCCAACTCTGAGGACAGAGTTAATTTTGATAAGGGGAGAATGTAATAGGACTAATCTTTGAAGTTCTTAAAGTCGAAAAAAATATAGTAGAGCATATCTTTCGTTTAGCACGATTTTAAAGATTGTTGCATAGTCTATTAAATAGAGCTTATATGAATGAGTTTGAGATATTAAGAGAAAACATATATTATCTTTTTAAATAATACACTAAAGACGTATTTGATAAAGATTATTGAATAACAGATAGTCTATCTATGAACAGTAAAATTGAGATTTTTATTAATATCAGTATTTTATATTTATGTGTTTTAGCTTAAAATGCATGGGTAAGCTTAAAATAAGTTCAAAAAGTAGTGGAGACCTAAAAATAGAGGTTTTATGAGTCGCGACCTAAAAGTTGCGTTTTTCAGCCAAAGAAAGACGTTTTTCGCAATTCTATCCGCGTTGCCTTGTAGACCAAACCTATTCCCGTCATTTTTGGAGTACCTGGATTACTTCGTTCTGCGTTCGTTTGTAAAAGTTATGATGAAAACAAACAGAAGGCAACAGCAGTGTAGTATACACAGGGACAGGCAAACATACAACAACATACAACTCTTCCTGCTATCAACCAAGAAGTGGATTTGTTCTTCATGGTAGACTATTGCAATAGAGATTATGAAGGTACATAATTATGTTTTCTTACTTTCATTATCATCTTGAATTGGTTACACAGTATGTTCTTTTGGCTATTTTGTAGGTGATGCAGAAATCAATGTGTGAAATAGGATCTATGCAAAGTGTCATGATAAAAATCTAACCTTTACTGATCGCTTAGCGATCAAGTTCATATCTTATTCTCGCAGGTATACTTGGTGCGAAAATCGTGCAGGATTTTCAAGGAAAAGAAGGATAAAAGTACGACGGGTGGTACGTTTTGGGGATCATTCACACATCTCCTCTTTTGCGAGTGCGAGTGCAATTCCGAGTGTGAGTGTGAGTGCGAGTGCGAGTGCGAGTGAGACGCTACATGCAAGCGGACTGAAGCTCGGGGGTGTTTGGGAGGTTCGAGCTCCGTACAACGGAGTGTGCCCATATATTTTATTGCTCCTCTGTTGTATCAAAACTCCACAAAAATCCATCAATACAAAGATCTCTTTCTCTATCTTTTGCTGCCTATCTCTATTATTCTGTTCCTGTGACAATTGTATGCCAAAGCAAGTAAGTGTTCTTTTGCAAAGGATCAGATTGTGTATTTGGGAAGAGTGATTTCTAAAGAGGGTATTCACATTGATCTTGATAAAGTTAAGACTATGTCAGTAAGAAGCTTTATGGGTCTAGCACAATATGAGAGAGCACACATTAAATATTTCTCTAAGATAGCAAGTCCTTTGACCGAATTGACCAAGAAAGACACGGGTTTTGTGTGGACTTCTAGCTGTGAGACTGCTTTTGAGACCCTGAAGACTAAAATAGCAAAAAATTTTGTTTTAAAAGTTCCTTAGATGGGCAAACCATTTTTTGTGTCTGTGATGCTAGTGGTGAACATTTAGGTTGTGCTTTGACACAAGAAGGAAGAGTGGTTGTGTTGCAAACGAAAGCGTAGAGCGCCCTGCAAAATACTCAAAATAGCGCATAACAAACATAAACGAATAACTCTACATACCTGTCGACTCGCACAAATCCATAATTTAGCACAATACGAACAGAGAGAGACAGAGAGTGAGAGAGATTGAGAGAGAACGTGCAGGCGCACCTCCTAGAGCGGAGTGCTACGCCGGCACGGCGAGAGAGAAGAGAGGAGAGATGAGAAGAGCAACGCAGACAATAGGTGCAATCTCCCCCCGTGCAAGAGTGACCATTTCCCTCTTGCACGTATTTGTTATATAGATTTCTTGAATGGTCAAATTGGTTACAAACTGGCCGGCCGGTCATAATTGGCCAAAGCTCATAAAAGAGCACTTGAATAATAAAATGTACATGATTTTATCTTTGCAACTGAGGACAGTTGCTTTTCAACGGAGAGGTATGTTATAGGATTGATATTTAATTATCTATTGCAGGTGACATGTGGCAAAAACATCATCAGATACAAAATCCCAATCCAATTCCAATTCCACAATATAATCCAAATCCAAAATATCTTTCATTTTCTATACCCGGGTAACAAAATCATACCAGTTGCAGTGGTGGCCAGCCATTGCAGCATGATTTTGTGATTGGTGTTGCCTCATCCGGCGAGTCTACACCAATAAAGTGTGATGCCTAAATCGGCGAATCTGCACTATGCTGCCTAAATCGGCGGATCTGCATTGGATAAAAAAATAATAAATGTGAAGTTTGTGAATGTGCTGCCTAAATCGGCGAATCTGCATTTGGTATTTTTTTAAAAATGTGAATCTGTTATTTGTTGTTGTGCTGCCTAAATCGGCAAATCTGCACCCAGAGGAGTATCTACACACTACCTAAATCGGCAAATCTGTGTGTCCGTGACCAATGGACTAGGCTAGGCATAAAAATATAACATTTATCACATGTGTGAGACCAATTGGAAAATGTTTGAGTAGGAGGGTACTTACAAACTGTTGTTTAGTATCCCAGAGCACCTTAGCTCACACGAGTAGTTGCATAGCTTATAGAAAAATCATCTCAATAAAAATTCTTTCCAATATAATTAGAAGTGATGACCTTATCAGTGTTTGAATATTCAAGCTAGAACATTGTACAATGCATAGAAATGAAATACGAAAAGAGGAATGGGTACAAGTGCTGCAACTAGCGAACTTACACCAAAGTATAGCTAATAGAGCCAAAATGTGTTAGTGTGGGATTAATAATTAGTCATAAACTTGCAATGACAACTACAAAGGGGATTAGTATACAACTGAGACAAATGTGATACAACTGAGCGGAAAGAAAAAAAAAATCGCAGTTCTAACTTAATAGCATAGATAAAGTAGAGCCATGAAGAAAAAATGTACGAACCAGATTCGATTTGAGTGTATAGCTCAATGTAAGAGTCAAAATTATACTGATTACTTACAAACATCTACTATGATTAGCCTTGGATGAGTTAGAAAGTGAGATGAAATTGATATATTGTTGATTGTTTTGTTGGAATAAATGAAGGAGTCCTCTTTATTCTTATTTTATTTATTGTGTAAAAGGCATTGACTAGTGTTTAGTCATAATATCACGAGGGTACATCTTGTATATCATGTAAAGACCAAAGGACAGATAGTATTGGTCCAATAAATACCGACGCAAAAGTAATTCCTAGAAGTCTCCAGTTACGACAGGTGATTCCAGTTAGAATAGTAGAATAGTATTTATTATCATTATTTTTTTCAAGTTAAGCTAGTCCAAGTGTAGAATAGTGGTCTCATTTGTAAAATCTTATGCATCAGTGATCCTACCTACCCAATGTATGAAAGACATGTGGTGCTTACTGTGAGAATTCCTCATACTAGGATCAGATGTTGGGCTTCTAGCACCCAGGTCACCGGGAAGGCTAAGGTTAAAGGTCCAAGATCAAAGGAAAATTTGATTATCTACCATATAATGTACCCTTAAAAAGTAACTAGCATCTAATAGAAAATTTACCATTATTCTTCATGGTTAGACCATCATCTACTATCATGAGCTATAGATGACAGGAGAATGGAACATTAACTATAGACCAAAATTTCCATGAGTGAAAAATTAATATTTATTAATGTATTTTATGAGTATCATCAGATGTAAACAATTGAAAATTGTTGACACTTTGTGTGGAGTACGAAATATTATTCAACTAATGAGTAGTCCGTGATTTGGTAGCTCAACTAATATATATAATTTTTTGTATTATCCACAGATGCAACAAAGTATCATTCAAATTGGTCCTCTATTTTGAATTCTCAGCATGCGTGGCAAGAGAAAGAACATGGATGTGAGTGTATGAGGGAGGAGCGACCTAGCCATTTTAAAGAAGTGTGTGTAAGCAAACCTCCCTACACAACCAGTCTTGACCATGTTCCTATGGGACCAATTAATGTAGACACATCTTATGGATCGAATACAATGTCTTGGTACGAAAATAGAATGAAGTAAATTGTGAAACAAAACCTAAAAGCCAAAAATCAACATCATCATCGTCATTAATGCCGGAGGGTGCTAGGCCGCGGCCATTGTCGAAAGAAGTATGGCAGAAGTTGTTGAAGAGAGCGTCGTTGATGTCTGCTTCTGTAAGTAGCCGTACTAGGAGGGGGAAGGTAGAGAGAGTAGGAACAATACCACAGTTGAATTGAAACAGCAGATTGAACTTGGTAGAACACCCGAGTCAAGACATAAAGGGGCGGAATCTCCTTTTGAGAAGCACTGGCCTGTCCATAGACAATTGTAACAAAGGGTAAGTACGAAGACCAAATACTGCTGCATCGCAAGGGTGAAGGTAAACTCTGCATGATGTTGTGACTGCTCACAAAACCATTTAAAGAGAAACAGTCACCTCCCAAAACATAATTGTGCATGGCAAAAGATTTGCAACCATCTGCAGTGTCTTGACTGTCCCTTGAAGTCACACGATTCTCAGTATTATGATTTCTTAGGTTTGGATGTGGCAAGTGCTCAACATACAGAAGAGCATGACAACAAAATGATAAGGAAGTCCAATGCCTGTATCGACGAGTCAACTTGGATACGAAGAAGACTTCCCGATTTAAACATGAGATGCCAATCAGGTGACCTTTTTAGCGAAGATAGATGTGTCTATGGCACACCCAAAATATCAGAAAATATAATTACAAAAATGTTGCGATGACTAATGAGGTCGTTGTAACCACCTCAGCGAAAATTGATGCCAGGAAAAGCGTGCTAGGGGAATCCAACCTGTCGACAACCCAGTCCTCCTGATTACAGGAGTCAATCGTCTCGCTGGAAGCACCCCCGAAGAGTGAAGGAAGCTGCAGATTTGATTACGAAGCATGATGATTCCTCATGCAGAGCCGGCAGACACTTGGTGCCAGGAGTCTGCATGGGATACAGAGAGAGTTGAGTGCATGGGACTGTGTCTATATGGTGCTCTGTGTGGAGGTTGTGAGCCTGGAAAAATTTCAATTTTATGATCTAATTCACCACGAGAGGGTGGGAGGTGAGGAGGGTAATCATCCACAAAGCAATCATTATACTCTGAGAGGAAATCATGATGTGTGTGAGAGAGAGATGATTGTGTGTGCTCCACTTCAGTAACAAATATCATGTATGCTTTGTCATCCTTTCGTAGTGCACGTTTTGCTTGTGTGTGTGATATCAAGGGAAACATAGCAAGGGATGCATCAGCAAAAAGTGAAATAGATTTGCCATTAAAGGTGAAATTCATGGTGTGTGTGCGATAGTCAATGTGTGGGTTATGTTGGTGTCGAAAAGGCATGCCCAATATGATATCAGTGGATTGCAATGGTGCAATTAAAAAATCACGCTGTTCTGTGTAATCACCAATGGTAATTGTGAGAGATACGTGCAAGAGGGAAATGGTCACTCTTGCACGGGGGGAGATTGCACCCAGTGTCTGCATTGCTCTTCTCATCTCTTCTCTCTTCTCTCTCGCCATGCGAGCGTAGCACTCCGCTCTAGGAGGTGCGCCTGCACGTGCTCTCTCGTTCTATCACGCTCTCTTTCTCTCTCTGCTCGTGTACAACTTGGATTATGCGTGTGCGATTCGAGGTATGGAGATTTGTTCATTTCATGGCTTGTAGTTTAATGTGTTTTGCTATTTTGCAAGGCCCGCGACGTTTCCGTTTGCAGCAGGGGTATCAGAATTGTGGCTACGCTCGTGGTTATCCACTGAATACAGATATGGCGAACTTTATCAAAGCTAAGTGTTGTCATTTTTGTTTTTTCATTCTAAATTTTAAATGATTATGTCCTCTTTCTTTATCATAGAATGTTTATGCTTTGGTTGATCTATACCTAATCACTTTGTGATCAATTCATATCTAAATATAGCGCTTGCACTGCATCATAGAGAAATTAGCTGCTCCTAGTAGATGCATACTAGGAAAAACTCAAATCGGTTGAATACTATGATTAAGCAATTAGTATATGTGCGGTTGCAATTAGAGTATCTTGCATATGATTACTCATGGTAGATCGATTACTAATAGGCGAGATTATGACGAGTGCAAAGATATGAATAAGGAGTCCAGGAGTTGTAAAAGGCGTAGAGGAAGAAGAGGAATCATGTACTTTTATTTTATTTTTTCCATTGTAGTAGGAACTACCTCGCACAACTGTGTTCAATGCAAACAGATTAGAGGCGACCGCATGGTGGGAACCACCTTTCACGAGGGTTAATATTAAATTATGTACACTAATTGTTAAATTACCCTACTGCTTTTCGGGCGCTGTCCATTATGAGCTGTAAACGAGAATTGGCAGATCATCAGCAGTGAGCGGGGGGGAGGTTTGATCGAGCACCCTGAGGCTCCGACACTATGGTTTCTTCAACACGGCACCGGACACAAACAACTGCAGTGTCGACAATAGCCAGCAACAGGCAGCTTGGAGGGAACCAGGACGACGCTATTTTGCAGTGTAATGTGTTCTCGGCTACCTTACTAAAAGCGCGCAGGGATACGAAGGCTTTTCCCCTCTCATGCCCACTGAAGTCGGCACCTTCTCCCTCTTGACTGAACAGCCACCAACTCCTCTCCTCATGCAAATACCTCCACACCGTGTCGTCATGCAGCCTTTTTCTCTCTCTTTCTTACGATCGCCCGCCGGTCGCGGTTATATTGGTTGCACTCTACCACTCCTTTGCGGTCACACTGGTTGTGCTCCACTCCTTTTCAGTTACACTGGCTGCGCTCTGCAACCCGCCCACCAAACTCCCATGCAGCTTCTCTATCCTCTCACAACCATGTATGCAGTGCCGCCAACTCAGCTTCCCCTGGGTGCATGCAAATTGGAGGGCCGTGTGCTGCTTTCCCACCCTTTTTTGTTTGGCTTATCACCTTATGACCAACATGCAGTGCGTACCATTAGTCCACTCACCAGCTCCCTCGGGGCCACTTTAGTTGTGCATGCCAACTCCTACACACATGGCGCCACTCAAACTCGGCTCACACTCCACTCAACTCCCTCACCGTGGGCAGCTGTCTGCATGTGTCTAGTGCTCATCTCTCTTTTTTTTTTTTTTTCTCTCTCTTTGCGGCCGCTCAACCAACCACACATGCAGACTCATACATCTCTCTCTTTATCTCTCTGCTGCATGCCGAAGGTCCGCGCATGCCCTGAAGATTCACTCCATCACTTTCTTTACGGAGGCCATAGACCGTTCGCTTGCCATGCAGCCAACCCCCACCACCCTCAACTGTAGCCTCCATGCAGTCTTTCTCTCTCTCTGACCTCCTGGCGGGCTGATTGCAGGATCAGTTTCCCTTTCTCTTCCCTTTCTCTCTCTCTGCATCCAAAGCAATAGACGAGGGGGGAGGAGAGGGCCTCAAAACCACCCTCATGCAGAGGAGTTGTTTCTCTCCCTCTTTCTCTGCACCCAAGCAGTTAGCGTTTCCTTCCTTCTTTCAGTGGCGCCCACCGTGCAGCCATCACCCATCTACCCTATGGCCACCCACTTACCACCACGAGATTGCCATGTGCGCGCTGCTCATCTCTTGACTTCTCTCTCTCAGAGCCGCCGGCTCCTGTTCCGATACCCCCACAAGGAGAAATGGCCACCTCATTATTTAAGGTTGTAAGATTGATGTTGTGTGGTGCAACGCGGGTGATGGTGTGAGGAGAGTTCGGAGATGTCAATGCAGGTAGGAGTTGAGGAAGCTCTCGGGGCAGGTCCGTCGTTGACAGCTGAGGGCATCTCCATGATGAGCCAACTCTCTGTAGTGGATGCATCAAAATCTTCGTCTATCTCCCTCTCTCCGACTCCTCGAGTACGATGGCGTATAGAAGCGGACCCTGACCGAGCTCTGGAAAGCTCGCTGCTGTGACAAACACCCAACGCCGACGATGCTGATGGAAAAAAAAAATTATAAAAAAGACCGTTTTCATTTTGATTCTCACTTTACTCAAAAAAAAATAAAATTCCTAGGCATTGGATCAAATTCACACTGATAGGATGGTATCCGTTCGGTCTAATGTACAATTTTGGCCCTTTGAAAGTTCATTTTTCTCTCTCTCTCTCTCTCTTTGGCTATACCAAACTCCCAACCACCCTCCCTTTCTCTCTTCCCTCTTCCCCAGTACGGCTACTTACAACTACGAGCAATCACGAAGCTCTGCAGCGGCCGCTGCCATACTTTCTCGGACGACGTCCGATGCCAGGCACCCATGTACAGCGACGATGATGATAACGACTTTAGCCTGACGAATTTAGGACTTTCATTTACTCTTTTACTTTACTTCATTTTATTTTGTACCCAACATTGTATAACGATTGTATCAATTTATTCCCATAATCCTGTCGCGGACGGGTCATATAACATTTCATTTCAGTTCTTGTTCTCTCTTCACCCCCCCCTCCCCCTTTAGAATTACATTGATGATACGCCTCATCGATGATTACAATGTCACTAGATATTGACAAATGATACAAATTGCGATGGGTAACAACACAAATTTACGCAGCAAGTGTTTTGAATACAATGGATTATATCACATTATTGGCAGACACTTTATTTTACTAAAGATTTTATGGTATTCTGTCGGTACGTAGCACAATATTTTAAACACCTTTGTGATTCCTCTTAATGCTATTAGTATTTTATATTCAGTTGGTTAATGCTAGCACACGTTAGTACAAAATGTTCTATGCTCATACTCCTACTGCCAGCTTGCTCGATAACCATGTTTTGCAACTTCCTCTAATTACGACCCGGCTCTATTGCATGCTCTTTCTCAGATTCCTTGTATCGATCAACATTGTCAAATATCCAACATTCTTAATTAGGGACTTAAAATTTGTTAGACTTCTCAAACTGTGAAGATTTTTTGGGTTTTCTCCTTTCGAATAGCTCATTATTACATTTTGTTGTACATTAGTGCTAATCCACACCATTACGTTTAGTTCGTTTACCACAATTTTAAGGAAATAAACGTATGTGTCTTGCTTGACCGTAATCAAATGATTTTTATCATGATCTTCATTTATTTTATTTTATTTTTATTTTTATTTTTTTTCTCTAACTCATCTAAGGATTCACAAAAACCTATCCAGACCATAATGTGAAGACATCAGATAAGTGCTCTCTTTACTTTGCAAACTCGATTTTTTCAGCTACAGTAATCATATCCTAACAATATTTTATCCAATTTTATGATACCTCCCCCCTACCCTATTATCAAACCTTATTATTTCCTACTTGGCGATACTAACTCTGTCATACAAGCTTGTGCCAAACTCCTGGTTGTGTTTACTAATATCATTCCCAAAAACAACACAACTTTCTCGACATACATACTCAGGTATCCACTCTGGATCTTGCTGGTATGTATCTCGAATACGTCAATCCTCTTTTCTATGCATTGTATTTAAGCGCGCCCCTACTCAAACACTGCAAAGATTGTATTCAATGGAATTTTTGTTGAGATGATTTCGTTGAGATGATTTGTCAATAACTATGCAACTACTCAGGCGAGCTAAGGTGCTTTGGGATAGTGCACAACAATTTCTAAGTGCTTTGACATACTACACTGTGATGTCAACAACATAGTAAATATTTCTTATTTTATTTTCTCTTTATGTCTTGCCTAGTCCATTGGTCAACGCACACATAGATTCGCCGATCTAGGGAGTGTGTACATACTCATCTTGGTGCAGATTCGCCGATTTAGGCAACACATTAATAAACTTCAGATCTATGATTTTTAAACAATATCCAATGCAGATCCGCCGATTTAGGCAACATTAGTGCAGATTCGCCGATTTAGGCAGCACGTTTTATTGGTGTAGACTCGCCGGATGAGGCAACACCGATCACAAAATCATGCTGCAATGGCTAGCCACCACTGCAACTGGTATGATTTTCTTATCCGGGTACATAATGAAAGTGATTTGGATTTGGAATTATATTGTGGAATTGGAATTGAATTGGGATTTGGTATCTGGTGATTATTATGGCAGTGTTTATGTGATGAGACTTGACATTATGAGATTGATGATGAGTGTGACCAATGATAACCTGATTCATCAGGGTATGACATATACTGCTTATTCTAATGGTATGGGACACAAGAATAGGTAGTGTGTGGATGAAGGCAGGCATAAGCTAATGTTGTTTAGTTTCATAAATTTTACTTTTTATTATGTGATGTTTTTGACACAACATACTAATCACTGTTTTTGACAAGTAATGTTTGCAGATTTTTATATTCGCAACTGAGGATAGTTGCTTTCCAATGGAGAGGTATGTTATAGAAATGATATTTTATGATTTTATTATAGCTGACAGGTGGAAAATACTAGACCCAGCTTGGCCTATGCAAATGTATAGGCCAAGCTGGGTCTAGTATTTTCCACCTGTCAGCTATAATAAAATCATAAAATATCATTTCTATAACAGGTTGCATATGAGTCTAGGAAATTAAGACGACATGAATTGAACTATGCAACACATGATCTAGAATTGCTTGCTATTGTTCATGCATTGAAGCATTGGCGTCATCTTTGCTTGGTGTAAAATTTGAATTGCATACTGATGGCATCAAAACTTGAAGTATATTTTCACTCAGCCATTGTTAAATAACAAACAAAGAAGATGGATTGAATTGCTGGCTGACACTACAAGAGGCTATTCATATTAGCGATGCTCACACAGCGACGCTCAAAAAAAAAAATCCGGGCGTCGCTATGAGCGTCGCAAATTTACAAAGAAATTTGCGACGCTCATAGCGACCGGCTGGGCTAAAAAAATAACCGAGCGCGCCCAAAAACTCATCTCAGATCTGAGTTTTTCGGCGCCCTCAAGCAAGGAGCAGGTAACGTTCTCCTCTCTCTCTCTCTCTCTCTCTCTTTTCTCTTCTCCACACACACACACACACACACACGAGGAGAGGAAGGACAGGCAGGTATGCTCCTTCCCTCTCCTCATTCTCATGTTCCCTTCCCCTCTTTCTCTCTCCCTCTCTCTCTCTCTCTCTCTTTCTTCTCCACACACACACACACACACACACACACACACACACGAGGAGAGGAAGGAGAGCCAGGTATGCTCCTTCCCTCTCCTCATTCTCATGTTCCCTTCCCCTCTTTCTCTCTCCCTCTCTCTCTCTCTCTCACACACACATACACACACACACATAGTGTTTTTGAGAGAGAGAGAGAGAGAGAGAGAGAGAGAGAGAGAGAGAGTACAAACAAAAACAAAAACGCACACACACATACATAAACAAAGAATGCACACACACATTGAGAGAGAAAAAGAGAGAGAGAGCATGCATAAACAAAAAACGCACGCATTGAGAGAGGAAAAGAGAGAGAGAACATGCATAAACAAAAACCGCACACATTGAGAGAGGAAAAGAGAGAGAAAACATGCATAGGATCCAAAAAAACGCACACACATTGAGAGAGAAAGAGAGAGAAACTAATTTAACGTCGTAGGAAACTAATTAAAATTAAAAGAACTAAAGATAGCCGACGAGGAGTTGAACTCAAGACCTATTATTCAAGAGGGAAATGGCATAATCAATCTATCATACTTGGCATGGGTGATAGAAAGGTTATACCATTTATCTCTTTTTATTGGCACACACATCCACACACGCGCACACACACAAGAAGAAGAGAGTTATAACGTCGTAGGAAACTATCTTAAAAGACATTAAAGATTAGGTTATATGTAGACTTACATTAAATTAGATTTAGGTTTATTTTTAACTAGATTTACGTTTATTTACGCTAGATTTAGATTTACGTTATATTAGATTAGATTTAGGTCTCCATAGACTTCAATGCCTGCATGAAGCGGGTGAAGAAAGCCCTCAATGGAATATAGGGTATTGCTGCCTTCACTCATGGTGGGCTCCGTCGATCCAAAAGTACTGGTGAAATGTCTTCAGAAGATAGGGAAGAAGGTGGATCTTCAGGGCGGCAAGAGTCACTACATCCCCGACACAATGACCATCTAGACAACCTCTAGTCCTTCAACAGCAACTTCAAAGTTAGTAACAAGAGCAAGAACGGTCTAAAGGGCCAATTGTTGTCGTCAGATGTGGCTGGAGATGAGGCAGCGTCACCGCCGGAAGTTAACTCTCACATCTTTAGTGATGAGAATGCCAACTCTTGCCGAGTTATGTGAAAAATTATGTGTTAAATCAGTTTTAAGGTTCTTATAATCCCTGTTAGTTTAGTTCTTTGTTTTTAATATAACATAATTTACGTTAGATTTAGATTTATGTTATATTAGATTAGACTTAGGTTTATTTAGGTTTACCCACACACACACACACAAGAAGAAGAGAGTTTTAACGTCGTAGGAAACTATCCCAAAAGACGTTAAAGATTAGGTTAGATGTAGACTTACGTTAGATTAGATTTAGGTTTATTTTTAGTTAGATTTACGTTTATTTAGATTTACGTTTATTTACGTTAGATCGAGTCCACGCAAGAATTACTTACGGTTTAGGGTTTAGAGTTAGACGAACAGTGAAAAGATCTACTGTGAAAAGATGTTAAGATGCTGTGAAGTGCTACAGCTAGAGAAGAGGCAAAGGGGTTTTGTCCACTACATGCAGTATCATGTAGACATGGGTGTGTAGATTTCTTGTACCCACAAATATAGGTATTTACCAATAAAGACGAGATTATAACCCGGTGGTTCTGATCTCCGTGCACCTCTAGACCGAGGTGTGCGGGGATTGGACATGACTAGAGAATGTGAGGTAAAGAGAGAGAGAGAGAGAGAAGACGAAGAATGCCAATAGAATATTAAATTTGTTGTCCAGGTTATAAGTTTTTTATCCTCATTATGAGTAGCGACGAGGATGTGGGACCGTCCAACCGAAACACCTATCTCTCAACGAGGGTCTTATGTCCTTGTAATCAATGCAAGCATGCTGTGCGACGGACAAGACGTGTTTCTTTGCAGCACATTCGTGAATTTGGCGAGTTCGATCCATCTATTATAGATCGAGTTGTTGCCAATTATAACTCGTCGGACTCTGACGCTGACCAACAAGCAGCAATCTTGCAACCCAATAGACGTGTTCGCAGGCGCTTTGGTCAAGCAGCATATGTGAGGCCACAAGATGTAGCCTCTCACAGCTCGGGGGATGATCACATGTGGACCTAGACTGAATGCACGTAGGGCACCCTCACTGAAGAAGCAAATCTACGAAGGTCATCAAGCGTATCTTCCAGAGAATCATGTGTTACGCGACGACTTTTTGGGAAGAGAGCCACCAAGGATGTCTGCACAAGCATGGTTAGAGCAGAAGGAGATGTGCGATGACGGATTGCCTCGAGGGATGAAGAGACTATCTCTATGGTACGAGTTACCATACTGGCCCCGACTCATGATCAATCACTTGCTCGATCCAATGCACATATTCAAGAATGTGGGTAATCTACTATGGGACCATCTGACCGGCAAGAAAGATACTTTGGGAGCCAGAGTTGACCTTAGAAATGTGGATCGTATGGAGCAATATTGGCCGCAAACAGCGTCTGATGGATCGATAAAACTCCCTAAAGCACCATGGATTTTCACAGGAGCCCAAAAACGCAAAGTAAAAGAGACCATTCGATCTTTGCGGACCCCCACTGGCGTAATGCACTCGCTCCAAACTTGTTTTACTAAAGAAGGAAAGCTTACCGGTTTGAAGTCACACGATTGGCATAAAATGTGTCAGGTACGTTCATACTGGACTCTAATATCATTGCATAAAATGTGGACTTTAATATCATTGCTGCACATACTTTACAGTTTATTTTACCGGTTGCCATTGAGGGATGTTTGTCTCTCGACATCCGTAACACAATCTACAAACTTGCAAAGCTGGTGCAATGGATCTCACAAAAGGAGATCAACGTAGACTCCATACCATTCGCCAAACTAAATGCTGCGGAGCTTGTGTGCATGTTTGAGAAACATTTTCCTACTACAATGCTAACCATTCAGGTGCATCTTCTTGTTCACATAGTCGATGAGGTGGAAATAGCTGGCGCAGTTCATTCCAGATGGATGTTCTTCTTAGAGCGTTTCATGAAAACGCTTAAGGGATATGTGCGTCAAAAGGCACATCCGGAGGGTAGCATGGCAGAAGGTTGGTTGGTATCAGAGTCCCTAGTGTACATTGGAGAGTGGCTAGACGGATTTGATGAATCCCGGGACACGCTATGGCGAACCATAGATGATGAGCGTATATCTGGGATTGTCATGTGCAATCTCGGTGTTGAGAAGAAGATGACGGAAGATCTAGAGGCTAAAATCAACCGATTTTGCATGCTTCACAATCCAGTGATGCAAAAGTGGATTTCAATATGAGGATGCAAAGCAAGAGCGACAAAGGGCACGAATCGAGTGGAGACGGGGAAGACGACCACCGATGCACTATCCAGCGGTTCTGGAGAGCCTACCAACCTTCATGAGCTTAAGATGGCTGCACAACCAATTGAAAAGCGCACAACAATGCGGTGACAAAGTGACTGAAGAAGAGTGGGAGTACTCTCGGGGTTGCGCGACCAAGGTAAGTTTGCAATGTACGACTAGCAAGGGACTTTATTTGTAAACGTTTGAACGGCCACTCATAATCTTTGTTCGTTGTAGTATAAGTCATACACAGCAGCATGGTGTAAAGGTCGACATTTTAGGGTGGAACGAATCGACAAAAAGCGTTTTACTCAAGATTGTGGAATCATTACAAAATTTGAACAGTCTAGTCGACGACGTTCCTCTGATGCAGATCCTGTGGTGGCGGAACTCACTTACTTCGGCACGCTGCAAGAGATTTTGAGGATCGATTACAAAGGATTTTTTGTCGACTTGTTCGACGTGCAGTGGTTCAAGATAATCATGGAGGGTCGCAACGCTACTGTGCGTAGAGGAGAGTCTGGTTTTCTTGAGGTGGATTCTACTAAGAAATGGACTGACCTAAGAGACACTTTCGTACTACCGAGTGTGCGCTCCTTGCCGCACTGTCGAAGCAAGGGACTTGCCAATACACCGTATGCGAGCCACAAACGGCTCCAAGCACACAACAAGCCTAAACTAGCAAGCTCAAGAAAACAAAGGGTGTGTCACTCACCGCTCTACGCTCGCCTTCGTGGTGGATTCCTCGCCGCGATGAAGAAGAAGCTGCAGTCGTAACGCGCTCAACCGCTTCGCCGCCGTCGTGCCTTCGTAATGCTCGATCGCACACACACTCTCTCCCTCTCTCTCTCTCTCTCACACACACACACAAGGAGGTGAAGAAGAAGAAGAAGATGGAGATGGAGCAAGAGCACTCTTCAATTGCACAAATGAGAGAATGAGTAAAAATTAGGTTTAGTTGGCTTTTATAGGAGCTCACCCCATTCACACTTGGGCGCCCATGCTTAGCCAACTAACCCCTTGAATGTCCAAGTTAAAGTGCGCCTCTCATCGGCGATCACTCTACCTTTCCCTATTGGTCCGACAAGCCCGATACCTGACTCTACCAAATACATAATACGCGTCCATCGTAGGTGATGGGTGTCCGTGAGCCGTGAGGGTTAACATGCCCCCCTTCCTGATGTAGATTCTGTCCTCGGAAGCTATTGAGTTGAAGCTGGTTCGTCGAGGTGGAAGAGCATTTGAGATGAATGTCCTTAGCCTTCTTCAGTCACTGCAAAATCAAACAACATTGGCACAGTAATTGCATTCTCTTAAAAAGCATATGCAGTTTTAGGTAGACACATTGATTGGTAAAATAATTTCAAACAATTTGGTAGCAATGAACATTAAATTGCAATGTAATCAAATGCATAAACAGATGTAAAGGCAAAAAATTAAACAAGTCTGGGGTCACTAATTTGACGGTCGAAAAGCACTAGAGATCAAGTATTAATACCATGGGTAAGCTTCTTAATTTTCAGTGGTCAATTAAGTTGTTTAATCGCGAGAGCCAAGTATTCATGTTCAAGGGCTGACTAGAGGCTATATCTAGAAAACCTTGTAGTTAAGCTACCATAAAAGGAATTTCTCATGAAATCATCGCCTGACTGATTACTTTTTCTTTGACCCCCCAAAGTCTTTTCACATTGATTCAATTATGATGTGTGTGCTTATTTTGTATGCCTTGGGTTTTTTGCTTTTCAAGGAAAAGCGCCCACACTGGGAACCTCTAGGGCTCTAGTACCATAGGCAATACATGTGAGTGAAGTACCAAATCAAGCTGAGATTTCTCTTCCAGCTTAAAATTTTACATTGTGGCACTTTGGTTTTTTGTTTGTTCATTTTCATCATTTTAATTTTGTAACTTTGGGGGGTCATATAAACACTGTTACCCTCCCCAGGCTCATCACATTAGTAAACTCCCTTTATAATACTTAAGCTAAAGGTCAATAGGGTCAAGCCCACTAGAAAGCCCTAGTACATTTCATACAATGCTGCCTAAATCGGATTAAGAACCTAAGTAACCATTGCTTATTAGGAAGGCATTCCATGGTATTAAGAGAAGATTTTCTAATACCTAGCTTGGTCAAACTAGCTTAGTCGGACTGCTTGATTTTTACACCTAAACAAGTGATTATGACAAAAGATTGCATTGAATTAAATGTTTGATACTAACCAATGCGCTGAATATTATGCTACCAATCACAATCAAAGCAGACAAACATAGATGCAAAAAGATAAGGGCAATGCTAATGGACAAGAAACACCTGTTTGTGTTGATGGTCGCGCTTGATTTGAAGGTTCCATGAAGGTCCAAATCCTATCAATAGCAACACGCTCCTGTACACACTATGAAACAAAAGGAATACCTCCAGGAGGCACATCAGTGGGAAAAGAGAACTTTTCTAATCACTCAACTCTAAAACAGAAACACTCCTATCGTACTAATCTTACCTACCCTCCATCACTCAAGTGATGAGGATCAAAGGTGTTTTTATGGCATAGGTTTCCGTTTCACTGTACCAGATGTGACATGTGTAGGTCTGAGTCAATGTTTTGACTTTAATGTGCATACTCGTTTGCTAATTGCTCTTGCTCTTTTTTTTTTTTTTTTGTGAGTATAAAGCTTTATATGTACATTCCTAAGATCGGAGATTGAGAGGTCAGGGAAAAAGGTTGAGAGGGAAACAAGTGAATGATGGATGTCCACAAACACTCCCCCCTTCCTTGGGTAGATCATACCTTTTGAAATGAGCTTGTCACCCTTTGAAACCAATTGTTCCAGTTGGTAATAGGTGAGGATTTTTGCCAGCAGTAGTTTTCTATTACCCTAGGTGCCTTGTCAAGCTGCAAGGGTGGTAAGGTACTCTCCCAGGATCGAACTTGAAGTGGTTCATTAGGTGATTCTTGAACACTGGGAGGTGTGGATTCTTTTGTAGCTTCATAGAGGTCCACTACTATAGATGGAGGCTGTGTAGAAGCTTTTACCTCTATGGATGTATTACATGATGAGCTAGAATTCATGGGACTCCCCCCTTCCTGAGCTAGGTGGAACAAATCGTTCTTTCCTTTGGTACCCAAACTAGCTCGGGAGCGGGTGTGTAGCATTCTGTGATTTTTTTCTTTCCCATGATCATTGATTCGTTTTGGAACTACGGGATTGGGCTCACTTGGGTCAGGTGATAGGTAAGGCACAATCTACGTTTTGGCACCCAGATTTGATCATTTCCTTGATAGTATGCCTTGGGCTTCCAATAGTCGTTTAGGAATCCAACGCAGCGTTTCTTTACATTTCTTGGAGTGAGTGGTACGTTTTCTTACAAGGATTCTGTTTTTTAGCACTAGATATGGTCACTAAAGAAGCTTTAGGGACCCACTTGTATGTTTTATTCGTTACATTAGGATGGTTCTTGTGTGTCTCAAGCTTTCTTTCAACTACATTAGTTGAAGCTCTAGAGAGTTGGGCTATGGGGACGTATGGTTCAACTCCCTGGACATGCAACGTCTTGGGTTTTATTTCCTTGGGCAATATCTCAGGGACTATGGCTTGAGTGGTAGGGCTAAGAGTTGGTTTTTGCGTTGTAAAACACCCCCAGGTCCCCCAATCAATAGTGCATTTGGTGGGCTATCATCCCGTGCGGCCTAGGTTTATATTACCCTCCATAGTTCCAGTAGGCATGACCAAAAAGTCTTGAGTACTCCCCTTGTCATAATCTGACAGAAGTGTGCCAGCTCCATAAACCGCCAGTTTTTTTTTTTTCTTGTTGAACCCTTGACTTGGATAATACTCTCAGATAGAGGTGGCTTCCCTAACTGACTCACACCCCATAGGATGTAGCAGATTGTATTTAGACCACCGTGTACAATAAGGCGTTATTATATAGCACTTTTCCATAGGCACTATTTAACTCAATGGGGTATCGTAGAGGTGTGTCAGAGTCCAACCCATCCTCTTCGTGTGCTCCATTTGCATCAGGTTCCGAGCGAGTAGCTCTACCTAATGTTTCCATGAAACGGCTAAACATACTAGTACTAGGCTGTGGAGCTTCGGGAGGTGCATGGCCTTCTCTCACAGTGTTTTGGGTAGGGTATGCTTCCATGATTTCTGAGTCGGAGGAGGAATCACTAGTGGCTATTTTAGGGTCTTGGGTGGTGCTACCTTGTGTCCTCGCTGAGGGTCTAGAGCTTATCGTGGATGGGTAATGGGTGTCCGTATGAACAGAGGCACCCTCAATATGCTCGTGTTCTAGCACCCGCCCAGAGCGTAAGTGCATGTGCTTTTGATACCCTACGGTGTCAAAAAGCTGCTCTAGGAGGCCTTGTGACTAGTTTTTAGCGTGTCTTTTGTTTGTTTTTTTGCTAGATTTTTTAGAGCGTGTCGTGGAATGGGCCGTGTGATAGCTCAAAACGAGCGTATCGGTCAGAGGGTCGTGCCGTGCTTTACAGCCCTCCGTTTGGTCACTCTATGCCCTCGGAATCCCTAAAACTGTCAATTTCCAGTAGGGAACTAGGCCCAAACTAGAAAGTCTAAGGGTGCAAGTGGGAAGAGAAAGGAGGAGAGTGGAGGACTTGTCCCACATGCTCTCATTCTCTCTTGAGGGAGTAGGGTATATATATAAGAGTGAGTCTAGTATATATCATAAGACTGAGGACTGAGGCCTGGGCTTGGGCTTGGGCTTGGGAAAATGATCCCGATCCCGATCTACCTTTTATACAAACCAACCCGTACGTTTTAAGAGTCGTGTTTTTTTTTCAAGATTTTTTTTTTCAAGATTTTTTTACACAGAAAAACGCAGCAATTAAAATAATGCAGAAAAACGCAAAAAAGCAGAAATTGCAGAAAACTGACAGAAAAACGCAGAAATTACAGAAAATGCAGAAAAAACGCAGAAATTGCAGAAAAAACGCAGAAATTGCAGAACTTGACAGAAATTGAAAACGCCGAACTTGAAACTGCAGAAATTGAAAAACGCAGACAATACCAGAAATTGAAATTTGACAGCAATTGTAGAAAACGCAAAAAACAGATATCTCCACACACCCCTTCCCTGCCTTTCCTATGATAGAAATTGCACCACAAGGAAGCGTGAAGTGCTAACCGAGCTTAGTGTAGGGCATATCCCCGGCAGCGGCGCCAAAAATGTGCGCTCCTTGCCGCACTGTCGAAGCAAGGGACTTGCCAATACACCGTATGCGAGCCACAAACGGCTCCAAGCACACAACAAGCCTAAACTAGCAAGCTCAAGAAAACAAAGGGTGTGTCACTCACCGCTCTACGCTCGCCTTCGTGGTGGATTCCTCGCCGCGATGAAGAAGAAGCTGCAGTCGTACCGCGCTCAACCGCTTCGCCGCCGTCGTGCCTTCGTAATGCTCGATCGCACACACACTCTCCCTCTCTCTCTCTCTCTCACACACACACACAAGGAGGTGAAGAAGAGAAGAAGATGGAGATGGAGCAAGAGCACTCTTCAATTGCACAAATGAGAGAATGAGTAAAAATTAGGTTTAGTTGGCTTTTATAGGAGCTCACCCCATTCACACTTGGGCGCCCATGCTTAGCCAACTAACCCCTTGAATGTCCAAGTTAAAGTGCGCCTCTCATCGGCGATCACTCTACCTTTCCCTATTGGTCCGACAAGCCCGATACCTGACTCTACCAAATACATAATACGCGTCCATCGTAGGTGATGGGTGTCCGTGAGCCGTGAGGGTTAACACCGAGCATTGTGAACAAGTAAGTATGTAAATAGTTAACATCCCCCTTTTACAAGTTATGTGCTTGAAAGCTCTCATGTAAGTTATGTGGCTCTGGCAGGTAATATTTCATCCTACAAAGTCTACATCAAATTGGTGGTACGTCATAGAGGTAGCCCCTCGTAGTGCAAGGACGTATGAAGGCTACCATGTGCCAATCACAACGACATCAATGGAGGAGATCAGAGAAGATGCTCAATCAGAAGCCGCTGCGGTGGTGCCAGACGAGCATCAAGATGCTACTACTCTATATGGGGTGCATGCATAGGAGCTACAAAATGAAACAGAGGATATGTTTTTAAACGGAGAGCTCTATATAGATATAGGAAGTTATGCTGAGTTATGCGAGGATGAGAGAGAGATCTCTTAAAGCCACAAATATTGTATTTGAACAATTTTTCTCCGTGTTGTAAAAGCTCTGGCTCTCTAAGTACCTTCCATGGTGTATAACGCTCTTTTCTACTTGCACTCACATCTTTTGATTGAAAATTTTGAGTTTTCGACTTGCCTCTTCTATCACTCGATTCATTGCGTCATTGTATTTATATGCGTCATTACGTCATTGTGTTTAATGGTCTTTGCGTCATTGTCTACTCTATTCATTCAATATTAAGTTTAAATATTCATGTGTTTAATGCAGGTATGGATGATGAGGAGTTTCTTTCTTCTTTGTCACCGCAGCAGAGACAGTGGTACGTGGAGCGTCATCGCTTTGGCGCATCATCGCGTGTTCCTACTCCATCCGCATCTCCCTCTCTTTCGGAGCATTTGGCGCGCTCCGAAGCTTCGGCATCGACGAGACGAGCTTCACACTCGTCTAGACACCGGCGCTCTAGTGGTGGCAGTGGCGGTTGTTGTGGGGATTCTGCCACCGATGCCTCCACACCGCCTCGTGTTCGACGAGGCTCTTTACCCTCCCCTTCTTTGCCCGCCCCCACACCAGCCACAACATCGCCATCTACAGCAAGTTTTGCACGACTGACTGTTCCTAGAAGCTACACACCTCTACCTACTCCGCTAGGAGCCACCCCACTCGACACTCCTTGCTTCGGGGCCCAGACGCCGGTGGAGACACCTGACGTCCGTACCCCCATCGACACGCCGCTAGAGACCCCTGCCGGGACACCTAGGTTCATGCGTCACCGGCCAGAGGGCTTGCCTTACTCCGTCGACATCAGTGGCGGCATCATCATGGATGATGACGGCAAGAAGGTGATCTCGCGCATGCGTGGTCTTTGCTCTCAGCTGTTTAGACACTACATACTAAACAAATGGAGTGAAGTACCAAGTGATTTAAAAAACAGAGTCATCAGCATACTTCATGATGAGTTTTCCGTTCCAACACGGGATCAGCGCTTCAATGAGGACCTGATGAAGATTCGAATGCGCGAATACTGCAAACACAAGCGTTCCGAAGTGCAAAAAGCAATCAAGTATGGGTGGAACAGGCCAGATTGGCTGGCCAAAGAAGATTGGAAGAATGCGAAGAAAGCAGCGTGCGAGAATCCCGACAAGTGGAAGCAACAAAAGGACGCAGCCAGAGCGCGAGTAGAGGCAGGGAGCTCGCACCACTTGGGGAGCGGTGGATGGGCATCATTTGAGGCCGATTTTGTAAGTGTTTTCACATTGCTTTTTATGTTCGATAGTTTAGGGTTTATGAGTTTTTTAATTCTAACATAATGAAATCTTTGTATGTTTTGACAGTGGTCGATGACAGGACGTGATCCCACACCGTACGAGCGCGAGTACGCAGGCAGGAAGGGCTTAAACGCCCTGATGGACATTCTCAGTTCTCGCGGCGGCATGGTTAGTATTAGGGTTTACTCTTTTTTATTTTTTGTATTGTTTTATAAATGTCGTTATATGTTTATACTTACTGAAAGCTGTCTTATTGTCTTTTTTTTGCAGAATCCAACAGATACGCCGCTTGGACGCGATGAGACGTCTGACTAGACGACGTCAGTTTAGCCGTAGCTAGATAGCATTAGTTTAGGGTTTCTCATAGCTTATGTATCATGAGACGGATTTTATACGTCTTTTTGAACCATGTATATTATTACATTTGTCACCGCAGTTCCTTTTGCCAATCAATTCTTTATGCCTATGATGTTGTACAATTGTCATTATTACATTTGCCAATCAATTCATTTTGCCTATGATGTGTACAATTGTCAATTTTGCAAACAATGCGTCTTGTGGGTGACTATTTTGGGTCTATTATCTACCCTTGCACTTTTCTTAAAAAGTGAATCAAGTACAATATGGTTGATGGGTGGCAGGGCATTCAATGCCCTGCCACCCACCAAAAAAAATTCTCTCGGGCGTCGCTATAAGCGTCGCTATTTCTGGCTCTGTAGCGTCGCTATGAGCGTCGCTATAGTCTTCTGTGTAAACGTCGCTATAACCGTCGCTATGAGCGTCGCTATATAGCGACGCTTATAGCGATGCATAGAGCAACGCCTATAGCGACGCATATAGCGACGCTCTCGTAGCGACGGTTTTAGCGACGCCGGGGGTTATAAAAACCCAGTGTATTTCCGTCGCTAACAGCGTCACAAGAGCACACAACCTCTTGTAGTGTGAGGATGACTTTGATTTGAAGTATTTGTGTGGAAAAGAAAAGAAAGTTGTAGATGCATTGAGTCGTAGGTCTATGTGTAATTTGTTGACTGTTGTGTGGTCTAATTTGATTGATGATATACATGCTGAAGTTGAAAATGATTCTTTTTATATGCCTATTTTGAAATTCTTGCGTGAAAATATTGGTGAGATGTATGAGAACAGATATCACTTGTATAAGGGAAATTTGTATTATTATGACTGCTTGTGTATTCCTGCAGATTCTGCTTTTAAAAGTCAAATTCTGCATGAGTGTCATAATTCACCTTTTTTTGGTCCTCCTAGATTGAATAAGACATATGAAAAGATTAAAAGTTTATTCTTTTAGCCGTGTATGAAATTGGATGTTAAGAATTATGTGTGTGACTGCTTTCAATGTCAACAAGTTAAGATTGAACATAAGAGGATTCCTGGTTACCTTCAACCCTTAGACATTCCTTTACACAAGTGGGAGTCTATATCCATAGACTTTATCATTAGACTTCCTACTACTCATGGAGGGTATGATTCGATCTTTGTGGTGGTAGATAGACTCACAAAACAAGCTCACTTGTTTCCTGTAAAAATAATTGATACTGCATTGACCATTGCACGCTTGTTTGTGAAAGAGATATTTCATTTACATAGCATGCCCAAGAGTATAGTGTCTGACAGAGATTCTAAGTTCACTTCTCATTTCTAGAGAGCGACTTTTGACTCTATAGGTATCTAGTTATGCATGTCTATTGCTTTTCATCCTCAAACTGATGGGAAAACGGAGAGACTGAATCGTATTTTAGAAGATATTTTATGAATGTATGTCAATGAAAACCAATCTAATTGGAATGAATATCTGCCTTTGGTTGAATTTGCATATAACAGTTCATATCATTCATCTATAAGGATGACTCCGTTTGAGGCAATGTATGGCTATAGCTGTCCCACACCTATTAATTTTCTTAACTCGAGGAATAAGGTAGAACTGTCACGTGAGATTCTTCAGAAAATGGATAGCGAGTTGGCCAAAATCAGTGGGAATATTAGAGAAGCTCAAAAGAGACATAAGTTGTATCGTCTTGTGGAGTATGAAACTGGTGATATGGTTTTCTTAACGGTTATTCCTGAGAAGTCTCATTTGATTCTTGAAAAGGATAGAAGATTGTCTCCACGATTTGTTGGGCCGTTTAAAATTTTGTAGTGCATTGGTTCATTAGTTTACAAATTGAAATTACCTTCTCATGTTAAAGTGCATCCTGTATTTCATGTGACTTATTGACAAATTATGTTCCTAATGTGCATCATGTTTTACAAGACAACTCTAAGTTGAAAGATGACGAAACATTGACTGTAAAACCAGACTTAGTGCTAGATAGGCGTGTTAAACATCTGAGAAATAGAGACATTGTGGAAGTTTTGGTTAAGTGGCAGAACTATCCAGTAGAGGATGCATCATGGGTTGATCTTAGTGTTTTGCAATGATAATTTTCCTCTCTTTCGACCAACTCTGAGGACATAGTTAATTTTGATAAGGGGAGAATGTAATCGGACTAATCTTTGAAGTCTTAAAGTCGAAAAGAATGTAGTAGGGCATATCTTTCGTTTAGCACGATTTGAAAGATTGTTGAATAGTCTATTGAATAGAGCTTATATGAATGAGTTTGAGATATTAAGAGAGAACATATATTATTTTTTAAATAATACACTAAAGGCGTATTTGATAAAGATTAATGAATAATAGATAGCCTGTCTATGAACAATAAAATTGAGATTTTTAGTAATATGAGTATTTTATATTCATGTGTTTTACCTTAAAATGCATGGGTAGGCTTAAAATAAGTTGAAAAAGTAGTGGAGACCCAAAAATAGAGCTTTTATGAGTCGCGACCTAAAAGTTGCGTTTTCAGCCAAAGAAAGACGTTTTTCGCAATTCTGTTTGCTTAGTCTTGTAGATGAGACCTATTCCCTTCGTTTTGAGTACGTGGATTGCTTTGTTCTGAGTTCGTTTGTAAAAGTTATGATGAAAACAAACAAAAGGCAGCAGCAGTGTAGTATACAGAGGGATAGGCAGACATACAACATCATACAGCTCTCCCTGCTATCAACCAAGAAGTGGATTTGTCTCTTTATGGTAGACTTTTGCAATTGATATTATGAAGGTACATAATTATGTTTGTTTACTTTGATTATCATGTTGAATTGGTTGCACGAGTATGTTCTTTTGGATATTTTGTCGGCGATGCAGAAATCAATGTGTGAAACAGGATCTGTGCAAAGTGTCATGATAAAAATCTAACCTTCACGGATCGCTTAGCGATCACGTTCTTATCTTATTCTCGCAGGTATACTTGGTGTGAAAATAGAGTTGACTGAACGATTAAAAAACGACTATTTTGAGAAGTCGCAGGCTTTTCGAGGAAAAAGAAGGATAAAAGCACGATGGATGGTGCGTTTGGGGATCATTCACAGATCTCATCTTCTAGGAGTGTGAGCGCGAGTGTGAGTGCGAGTGCGAGTGTGATTGTGAGTGCGAGTTTGACTGCGAGTGAGACGCTGCATGCAAGCGGACTGAAGCTCGAGGGTGGTCGGGAGGTTCAAGCTCCGTAGAACGGAGTGCGCCCCTATATTTTATTGCTCTTCTATTGTATCAAAACTCTACAAAAATCCATCAATACAAAGATCTGTTTCTCTATCTTTTGCTGCCTATCTCTATTATTCTGTTCCTGTGACATCAATTCACAAGGAGATGATTGTTCCTGGCGCTTGGATACTCCCAAGGATTGCCTAGTCAAAGCACCACGGTAAGCACAAGGTTTACTTTATATAATTACGGCCGTCATGCTTTTTTAATCTCTCCGCGAGCCCGTCGGGCAATATCTTTTTCTCAGCGGGCCCGTCGAGAAATTAAAAAAGTCCGAGGGCCCTAAGCGAATATGCTTTTACCCGGCGGGCTAACCAACTCTATTGGTTTTTGCAGGTCATCATCAAGGTCACGTTAACAATTAACATGATCATGTGCTTTTCTTGTGTAATTACTAGAGCTATTAACGTAACCACACGATCGTGATCACATCAATGAAATCCCTGGAGGGCTTCCTCACCCAAATTAAATAAATAAATATGTATATATATGAATTTAGAGACCTTCAAGAAATTGGTATTTTTTGGGTGCCCAAGGTTGGAAATTACTATTAAAATTTGAAAAGATGGGCGAATAACTAAACTTTTAGAAAAGAAAAGGAAATTAAGGGCATACTTAAAACTCTTTTGGTATAGAGAGCTTGCTTGTCAAGCTCCCCAATGCACCGTATGATTCCAACCTATTCTCCCAGAGAAAAGTCAAACTCGAGCTTCATTTTGGGTTAATTAGTAATAAAGGCTTGAGTGGCATCCTCTGTCACCCCCACTTAGGGGGTATGTCTCTTCACCATGTACTGTGTGATGGGCTTACACAAGCCCATCTACTTTTCCAGCTTTCTTCCCCTAGACCACTAGCCATGAACGGATCAGAACCTTTTTTGAGCTTACCTTGAGCCCATAAATAGCCCATTAATCTGCTCGGACTGGTCTCCAACCTTCAGCAGCCTAACCCTACCTCCTTCTCTATGATCGAGCAACATTATCTTGCACCTACGCAAGCATCCCAAGCATTCTCAACATCAATTTTGCAACCCAAAATTGTGCAAAATGGAAACCAAAATATTGGCATTCAGCCCAAAGTTGTGACATCTCCCACCTTTGCCCAAATTGTCAACACGAACAAGGGCAGTGCAATAGGATTTGTACACTTCGGCCCCGGGAAGAACATGGTATCCATGCATTCTTGGAAAAATTTGGAATTTATGAGAGCCAATATCCTAGGTAACTCACTCCATATCTTCACCATTTCAAATGTGTCGCAAAGTATGGCAAATGTTCCTACTCATCAAATGTGTCGCAAAGTATGGAAAATGTTCCTACTCATCAAGGGGCAAATGATGCCCTCAATGCCAAAGAGAATGGTAATGAGTTTAGTGACCCTAGAATTGACTTTAGAAATCCTGTTAATCATACTACCTTGCCCCTATCTTATAATGACCCAAGCACTCCTAGGGGACGGGATCCTAGAATTGTAGAAGGCGTGGGGGGGACAATAGCTTAATGAAGATTTAATTATTCCCTTTGACACTTTGGAAGCTTGGAAGCAACAACTTCAAAAAAAAGTCCTCATATGGCTCTGCCATGGTCCTCGACCTTCATTGGAAACTCTCAAAAATTGGATTAATCAAAATTGGAGAGTTAGTTAAGTGCAATACCTACCAAGCAACTACTATCTGTTCTTCTTTAATAAGGCTATAATGGCTCTTCAAGTGAGAGGGAACACTCACTGGATTATCAATAATACCCCCTTGTCTCTGTTTAGTTGTGGTTAAAAAAAATATATAAAGGGGATAAGCCCTCCAAAATGCCCCTGTGGGTAGATTTTGTGGATTATCCAGTAGAATACTACCCTTGGCTGGAAGCGTTAGGAGGCAAATTGGGCCGAGTCATTGGGAAAAGAGCTATAGGAGGGTTTAGTTATGTAAAGGTGTGAGATTTTCCTAGAGTACTAGAGTATGAGTCAAGGAGAGGAAAGGTGGATTTATCCCACATGTGGTGCAAGGTTGTAGCGATGATAAAGCTCATTTCATGAATGAATAAAACAAGTCTATTTTGCATTACATCTCCCTTTCTTATACTGAGCTTGTGATGCTTAGCAAAATACTCAAGATCGTGTCTATGAGCCCAAGTTAATTGATCTTGGAACCTAATTTTCTTGAGTGATAATCTAGCCAACACACACTCAATTGTGTGCACGATGTTTATGTTTCATCCACCCTAGCGAGCACAACCTTATTCCCATCAAAAGTGGTATCAACTTTCAGGTATGCATTTGCAGGTTAGTACAATTAGCATTCCTTAATCACCATTAGCTAGATCCATTAGGTTTTCTTTTCTATTGCATATTGCATGCCTAATTAGTATTCCATTGTCTAGCATGAGCATGTTCTTGAGTTAAAGACTCTTGGGTCACTACTCACTGGCTAATTCAAAGCTTATTTAGTATTAAAGTTCATTAATTTGCCATTAGGAACTCACATTTTCATTCAATAGCTACTCCTTATTTTAGTAAAATCGGCATTCGCATTTAGTGTGTGTGTGTGTAGCCCATCTCGAGAGCTTTCAATCATGCCCATCCACACGAATTTTGAGCTAGACTTTGTCAATTAATGCTTTGAACAAAATTCAAACTTGCAAAGCTCCGTTCTCTTGTTTTTCCTAAAGATCCAAGCCTCAAAGGTAATGTGTTTGTGTTCCTAAAGGAGCATTCAATGCTCACCATCCCCTTGTGGGATAGAAGTCTTCAAAAAGGTTCAAATCTCCCCAAAAGCTGGCCCCACATGTGGTGGGAACAACCCTATTCTTAGGGGGTTTGAACATTTTTGAGGGGCCACACACAAAACTTTGGGCACCCACTGAGAGGACTCCAAGCCAATAGTCAAGTGCATTTCATTCTTCTTTTTGGGTCCGCCACTAGCCATGGCCTTAATCGGTTTCATTATGTCTCCTTCGATTGTCCAGGTCCTGCTCATTGTGATGTCGACAATGTTTGACCGGGTTGCAAATTATTTTTTATCCATTCTGAATTGTCCACGGACCTCACTAATGGTGGTAAATTGCCCTCCAAAAGCACTTCGGGTCTGCTCCTAAGGGGCCCCCTTACCCACCGCCTATCGTTACTTGCCAAGCTCGCACTACCCAAACCTCCTAAGTAGGAAACACTACGGCGCTGAAAGGAAAACCCCAAGGGGGGGTGATCCCATGGGCCCTCTTGCACCGAGACAGAGGAACTCAATCCCGCTTTCGAGATCTTTTAAGGGCCTGATCCCACGTACACCAGGTATTATCTTAAACATTGAGGCCACTCAAAAGGACTACAACAAAGACTTCAAAGGCTGTCATCCAACAAGAAGTCGAAGAAAGCCTTTTGTCAAGCAAACATTCAAAGCTATCAAGAGCTTGCTACCAAAGCTCAAAGAAAAGTGTCAAAGGTTCTCATTCCAAGGCAAAGCATCACCAGTCAAAGCAACGGGAAATACCTCTTTGTGAAGAGGAGATTCACTCGGTGAAGAGGAGCTTCACGAAAGGGAACTCTCTCTCTCTCTCTGTCTCTCTCTCTCTCTCTCTCTTTCAATTAAAACTTCAAAACATTTTAGCCAAGCACAATAACTTGCAAATATATTTTCTATCATCTCTTAACACTAGTTTGGTACCAAAACAGGACACTTCAATGTCGTTTTTTTACAAATTTAAATTAAATGCTACTTGCATTAGACGATTCATTTAAGAAAACCCTCTTGATGTGCTTAAATATGCTAGCTAGAGGGTCTTTTAAAAATATAACCTTGCATTTTAGAATCTACCATGATCAAGAACTATACTCATAAAGTTGACCCTCATAAGACTTCGATTAATACTTTGAATAAATTGATTTTATAAGCTCAAGAAAAAATGAAGCGACCTTGTAGAAAATTTTATGTAACTTTTCCACAATTTTGCTATAAATAATTCAAAGTTTCATTTGGAAAATTTTGACTTTGGAGTATATAAAATAGTGAAAAGATCCATGTGTTTCATATTGCCATTTCAAGCGTATCGTTGTATACAAAGAAAAATTTGTTTATGACGTATTTGTGAGGTTTAGGAAGTGATACATTGCTTGTCCTTTCCATTGAGGATTCAAGGTGGCAAGTAGAAGGGCTTTGGTATGCAACAATTATTGGATCATTTTTAAATATTCAAAACTGCATAAGAGAAAACTTTGATATTTTCATTCTTGAGACATAATCATTCAAAACCTTAAATAATATCAAACTTTATATGTACATCAACCAAATTATCAAAGTACGTGGTGCATACACAATTGGGGTGCCTAAAGCCTTCATTTCAATGTTATTATAGAGAACTCAGATTTTCAAGAGTTTTATCACGATAAAAAAATCAAGATAGTGTTCTAGCAACGAGATTTAACTGAGCTAGGGAGCCCAAAAATTACGTAGTTTCTTGGTTTAAACATATAAAGTCATTTATAGTTGTCAAATTGCACTAGAATAGTACCAATTTCATGAGGGAACCTCTGGAAGACCAAAATTATGCTCTTATTCAATACGTGCCCAAGTATGAAACTATGACTATAACTTGCGTGTGACTTGAAAACTTGTCTTTGAAGTGTACTCCATTGTTTTGTAACACTAAGTTCTAACACTTAGCTTTTATAAACATAAAAAAGGCCATCTCTATAAAAAGATATAAGAATTTTATCATTTTTCTGGCAAAACAGCTTGAAATTATACTAGAATTTATGACTTAGAACTTACCAGAATTCTCTCCATGGACATTGTATTTTGACATAGAGAAAAATCCAATGTTTTCTTTCCCTCATAACCAACCTATGGTAGAAGCAAGGTTAAAAAACTTCTTTTAGGTTGACAAATAAATTACCAAAACATGGTAGCACTACAATAAAAACAGGTGCCTTCGACGCAGATTTCGACGCGAGCCGTCGAAATCTTCGTCCCTGTGAAACCGTAAAAATACGCGTCGATATCTGCATCAAAAGGCACTATTTTTGACATGTATTTCGACGCTTGTAAGGACGTATTTCGAGGACCATATCAGAAAAAAAAAATTGGGCAGAGGACAGGTAGCCTGGCCTGTGCCCAATGAAAAGATGGACACAGCTACAGCCAGACTGCCTGCCCTCTGCCCAAGAAAGCGAGCAGCACCAAAATCAACCGTGCTCTCGCAGAAATTTCGACAGAGTTCCCTTCGTTTTAACATAAACTTCTCAAAAAAAACCATATGTACATGATATCCATGTAGGATCTCACATGAGATTTAAGGCACAACTTGATGGAAGAAATGAAAGGAACTTTGTGCAAAACCATAACCATATTGATCAAAACCATAATGATAACCATAACCATAAACAGAACAATAACCATAACCATAACCATAAAGTTAAACATAACCATAAACAAAACAATAACTATAATCATAACGTCCATAAACAATAAACAATAACCATAACCATGTCTATATAAGAAAGAAACACAGAGATGTGTCTGTGTCTCAAAAACATATATAGAAATCCACTGATGACTCGCGTGTCACAACCTGCACATAAAGGGACAAGTCACAAAATTAGTATGATATTACTTCACATATATTGAATTAATTAAATCAACTCACACATATTATTTATCTCGATCAAACGTCTCACCTCAATTGATCAGCGAGACACTAAGGCCTCCCAGTCTACAGGCTCTCCTGCGGTGGCAACAAGATCATTCAATACTTCATAAATACCTCTCTGATATCCATTTGTCTCCTCCTAGCGTGTCGGGGCTCGATGCATTGCAAGATTCTATGTTTATACAAAAACCAAAGTAATTAAGAATACATGATTCATCACTCTTGAAAAAAAACGCCATAGCTAGGATTGGATTGGAAACTCATAAACTCATAGCGAAAGGTGTCGAAGCCTCTGCTGCCAAGATGAGATGTACCCCTGGTCGTCCTACGTACCTCTGCGGCAAGACGCTGCTTTCTGAACCTCGTGTCCGCTGTCTGCTCATCCTCCCTGAGCTATTGCCACGACTCATGTGAGATGCCCGAATGCTTCAACGAGCCCTGCCTGAAAGCCTGACGAGCTGCATCTCGATGATGTTTCACGGTGTCCCATGCAACATTCATGATCCACTTCCTCGGAAGCTCATATGAACCCAGAGCATGGTGATACTCTCTCATGATGGTCTCCACTATATAATTGATTTTGCTGCGATCCTGATCACGCCAAGGCGTCATGATGGTGGTAGAAAATTGCAGCTCCGCGAGCTGGCGAATCTCAATCCCGACATTATCCATGTCAACCTGTCCATTTGCCCGTACAGTATAGACCTTGGAGGCACTAGGATCGTGTGTCCCAAGGTGTTCGAGGTGTGCTAAGAGGTGTGTCGAGAGTTGTGCCTGGATAGGACGGGGGTCGTGAGGAAGGAGGGGTCGAAGCATCTATGGACCCTCGTCCACAGCAACCACCACCTCCACCTCACGATCCTCGAGATCGGCGAGTGTGCATGTGCTGCGGAGATGCGGAGGTACTTGCCTCTGTCGTACCCCTAGGTGTGGAAGCAGCATTGATGGGAGACCTCGCAAGCGTCGTACCCATAGGCGTCCCCCCCATAGGTGTCGGACCCTCGGGTGTGAATCCGAGAGGGCGTGGCACCCGTACCTCTGGCTATCCAATACTGAGACGCATCTGCCATCTGAGTGGGCGTCATCCGTGTGATGAAGCCCATAAATGCATCCGCACTCATAGAAGTGGGATCTAGCGACCGGTCTGCCATACTAAAGTCCTGCATAAAGAAAGTAAAAGAAAGCGTCTGAACACCTTTGTTTAAATTAAGAAAGAGCTTAATTTTAAATCAACGTCTTCTCACAAACACTTACAGGCCTCCAATAGTGAGGCATCATCGATAAGATCTTGCATCGTATCATCGTCTATCTCTAACTGCAGACATAACTCTGTCCCAACTTGTTCTGGCGGATTGTCTTTATCCATTGCATCTTCATCTACAAGTGTCATATCTGCCTCGTCTGTGTCATCCCTCGTATATCTGTCAACTTCCTCTACCATACCTTCGTCCATCTCATCTAATGTCACAGTAGTATCTACGTCGTCTGGCCGACTTTACTCCAGGAGCTCTTGCCCTTCAAATACTTGTTTATTTCTTGGAGCAACCTGAACCACAAACCACCATTGTCTCTCTCGAGGGTTCGGTACAAAGACCACTTGCTCGCAATGTTTGGGAGAGAAAACGTGTCGCTCACATCTGTCCAAACCTTTGTAGAATCTATATGCACAAGCTTGTTTCCATCTCTGCGTACCGTTGCATCGTGACCAGAAGAAATCACCTTGAACCACTTCACATCTAACAAAAACATCTCAAACCCTCTCAAGCTGACTTTCAAGATTTTTGACACCAGACCATAGTAATATAGGTTGCTAGTGCTCTCATTCGTGTCTCGGGCACTAGCCCTGATCTTTTGCATGAAACTAACCATTACCCCACTGTCAAACATGTTTCTTCTGCTGTCAATTTGTTGTGTTCTGAAATGCTTTCCATGCGACCACAGTGCCATGTATGTATGATACCTCCAGTCACATCCAATAGCCAGCTCTTCCTCTTCTGGAGATATGGGTTCTCCGATCTGTTGAGCTGCTCTCACTGTCTTGTCCAACCATGCCATTGTAGGGAATTCAGATAGAGGAGCGAGACAGTCTAGCAAGGGTAAGCCTCTAGTCGTTAGGCTTTGCCTGAAATCGTGTTGCTCCTTATTGCGTCTCTCTTTCTCTTCTTCGTAGCTTTCAAGCCATTTTTGCACCGGCTCTGAATTTAGTATACAAAACTTCATGATCTTTTCTCGCATGGCATCGTCCATTTTCTTCGGCACCCCTTGACTTTGCGGCTCCTCTCCCACCATCTTGCATCCTCCTCATCGCTCCATAGTCGAGGCATTTCTGGGTCAGAAACGGATAGAAATTTGGTCTTCAAGACAGGAGACTCTTGCACCAACCATCCTTTTGCCATGCTCCCCTCTAGATGCGTTTTTTGGCGAACAAAACAGATAGAAATTCGGTCTTCAAGACAGGAGACTCTTGCACCAGCCATCCTTTTGCCATGCTCCCCTCTAGATGCTGTTTTTGGCGAACAAAACCCTTAAGTGTTTTCATGAACCGCTCTAGAAAGAACATCCAATGGCCGTGGAATGTACCTGCCACTACAACCTCATCTACTACATGGATGAGCAAGTACATTTGGATAGTTAGGCAGCTTGTGGGTAGATACTTCTCAAACATGCAAACTGCCTCAATGGAGTTAGCCCTTGTGATTGCAATGGATTCCTCTCGTATCTCCTTGGAAGCGATCCACCGCACTAGCTCTGAAATCTTGTATATGCAGGACCGCACTTCCTCCGTTAAACACCCCTTGATTGCAATTGGAAGAATAAATTGCAAGAACTTATGCCAGTCGTGCGATTTCAGTCCTGACAGTTGATCGTCACGGGTGAATGCTGTCTTGAGACATTGCATGCATCCTGTTGGTGTCCTGAACTCTGAAATCACCCTTTTGACTTGTCGTTCCTCGCTTTTTAGCAATACCCATGGTGCTCTTGGAAGCTTTGTTTGGCCCGCTGCATTGGTGAAACGCCACATCATTGGCATCTTTCCAACTGACTGCAAATCATCTCGTGAAGATTGATTATGTTTCATTCCCATGATTGTCTTCCAGAGGAGCTATCCCACATTCTTGAATATATGCATTGGATCTAGAAAATGGTTAATTAGTAGATCACCCCAGTACGGCAATGTATGGATAATGGACAAACGTTTCATTCCTGGAACAGGTTGCCCCTCATGTTGCTCCCATCGGCGACGCCACTCTTGTACATGCATAGGCAACATTAGACGTGACCAAGGTGACCTTCACGCAAGTGATGGCCATATGGAAGATAACGATGGTGGCCTTGATAAATTGTCTTTCGAATTGAGGCAGGATAGCGCACATCCAAAGACGGCCCGCAAATTGGACATGCATTGTATCCCGAAGTTGTAAGCCTTGCATATATTAAAGCATGATTCAGTACTACACAAAGTTCTTGAGAATAGCGAGAATTTTGAAAATCATCCACCATACTAGAAGCTTCACCGTATCTTGGCCAATCATGCATAGTCAACATAAGAAGTCCATGGATCCTTTCATGTTGTTGTCCTGCTGGTTCAACCGCATCTGCTATGTCGATCCCATGCCATAACTCCTGGAGCTCGTCAACTAGTGGTGCTAGATAAACATCCATGTTTTTTTCCTTGAACTTACCAGGCACAATCAAGCCTAATATCAAATGACCCTTCTTGATGGCAAGCCACGGCAGGAGGTTGTAATTGACAAGGCACACAGGCCAAGTGCTACATGACGAGCTTCTCAAGCCAAATGGACTCGCTCCATCCATTGCCATGCCCAAACGTAAATTGTGTGGTTCACTCTTAAAATGTGGCCAGGTATCTTCAATGTGCCTCCAAGCCTTTGAATCAGCGGGCACCCTAAATGTTGCGTCAGTGGCTCTATTCGTAGAATGCCACCGCATCAACTTTGCAATGGAACCACAACGAAACATGATTTTTATCCTCCGAATAATAGGAAAGTGCTCAACACTTTAGCTGGCACTGACTCGCCAACCACATCTTGTTTGTAGTGCATTGCTCCGCACTTAGGATATGACAGACAATCTGCGAATTCATTGCAAAAAAGAATGCAATCATTTGGAAATGCATGAATCTTGTTGTAGTCCAAGCCAACTGAGGTCAATAGTCGCTTTGCATCTGGCATGGAGGGGGGCATTTTATTGCCAGCGGGGAGTAGTTGCTCCCGCAACAACCTGTTTAAGCCACATTAAATTAAAAGCTCCCTAAGTACATTCACCGTTGCAATCGGAAAATCTCTTTTGTAAGTTATGTACCTAAACAAAGCAATGACGCTTCGATCTGACCACCCGTACAATGACTACAGATTCAAAAACGACAGACAAGTACGAAGCACAGATATTTTGGTGCCTTCATAGATTGGTTGACGTGCCAACTTTCTCAACATGTCTTCAAGAGATAGACGCACGTCTTCTGGTGCTGCTTCATTAGCGTTCTCCTCGCTTTTCTGGAAGAAGACATCCAGCATCTCCTCCATGCCATCATCTTCTGTCTGTAAGCCCTCCTCTGCTTCCATCCTTGGATCTAGATTGGTCGGACCTTCACGCATAATCCTTTCTCTCTCTCTCTTAGATGTAGGTGTTATGTCGCGAAAATCAATGCCCGTTCCGTAGGAGTCGTATCGAAGATTCTGTACGGTTTCTCTAGCAAACTCTCTGTACTTGTGCACATGCTCATTACACGTTACACACGAGGTCCCCTTGGAAGAAGGAAAGGAGCTTAACACTAGGTTATGTTTCAACCACTTAAGTGGCTTGAGCCACAATAGTGGCTTGGCACCTCATTCTATAAAATTGGCCATAGGATTGTTTATTTTTCAAGAAACCATGATTATAGGATACCAATGGATCCTATGACACTGAGGAAAATTCTACTATCCAATTTATCCCAAAAAATGTAAAATTAGAAATTTTAATTTTCTAAAAATAGTAAGAAGCCACAAAACTAGCTTTTAAATTTAACCACATACACATATTTGAGGCCTAAATCAAGTCAGTAGTTTTTTTTTCTAAAAACATTGTATGCATATATTCTCATTCTATACATATCCATGTAATTTTTTAAACATGGGGTATCAAAACTTTTGAGTGATTTTTGTTTGATTGTACCTAAAAGATGGCCCTTAAAAAATAATAATTTTACATGAAAAATTTATTTCTATTTTTTTTCAACTCCCCACATGCCTTGAGAACAAAACCCTGAAGGGGTTTGATGAGGTTTTTTTTGTGGTCCATGAGAACAAGAATCTACAAATAAGTTGCTTATAGCCACAAAAGCACTATAAGAGATGTTGTCTATAACCGCTAACATTGCCGCAAAAAACAAAGGAAAAAGGAGAGAGAAAAATTTGGGGGTGCGGCAATAATCGCGGCTATGTACGCAATAGTGGTTTCTCAGCAATAAGCGCGCTAATAGTTGCGACAATATACTCGCAGCTATTACCACGTTTATTACCGCGCTTATTGCCTCTACACGCTAATTGAAAAGCAAAGGTGCTCATTTGGGCCACCCAAAATTACCGCGCTTATTGCCTCTACACGCTAATTGAAAAGTAAAGGTGCTCATTTGGGCCACCCAATTTTGGGTGGCCCAAATGAGCACCTTTATTTTTGACTTGCATAAAACAATGAAATATCAATTGTTTTTTGGAAGAGTATAAAAAACACCAAAGAACTGAAATTGAATTTACTTCATCTTGACAATTAAAAATGTAGAAGATCAACTATTTAAAAAAGTTACAATAAAAAGTAAATAGTTGTATATACATTGTGCCACAATGGGACTTTATGAAAGTTTGGACAAAATATTTTTCTATCTAATCCTCCTCTATCTCGTTCGTCGTCCAGAGGCACGTATGTTGGATCACTTTGACTCTACATAAACCCAAACCAAATTAAACAATTATCAATAGCTCAAAACAATTGATACAAAATTACTTGTTTAAACTTATCGCTTGTAGTGGTCCAACTGTCTCGTCGAATTGCTCGCAAGAGATGTGGTTGTTTTCGAACAACCATCGCTAAGTATCAAATTCTGTATGTCGCTCCCAATACTTGACCATCTCTTTGGTTGGTAGAGAGAGAGAGATATTTTCCTAAGTTAGCAATAACAATACCAAATCATCAACTACAATCTTTATAATCACCGATCGACATTGTAATACAATTAATCTTACATATTTATCCTTCCAAACTCCCTTGCCTCCTGAGCCATAGTGTGTGGAAGTTTGTCTTGCGCGAGCCTTGCGTTGTTGTCTGTATGATGAGCTCCTCGTAGCTTGATCTCTCTTCTCTTGAATTGCCCACTCCCGCTCCACATCTTTCATGTTTCCACCGCGGTAACTCCTGTCTCGATCTCTAACCTGGTTGGCTGCTGCACGCCGCACACTGGATTGCTTGTTTCTTAGAAATGTCTTTATGTAGCCCTCCAATCATTTTTGTGAAAAATTTTGATCGTGGGCGTTTGAAAATCTAGCTAGCAGAGCGTCCTCAAGGCTCACCGTAGGTGGGAGCCCACCTAGGGTGTGAACCAACCAAAAGAAGAGTCAACTGGCTGCTCCTCACCAGTTCATCTCTCGTGTGACATCTACATTACAAAGAGCAATATAATATTAATCTTTCCACCCTACTCACTCATCTATAAATATGTACACAAGTATATTAGTACACAAACACGTAGATACATATATATACTAGTAGACTTAAGTAGAGGCTAGTAGTGCCAAAGGTCAACTGCACCTCTTTAGATATCATTGCACTCTCAATCGTGCTAAAACCAAAGGTACATTGTGGTAATACATGCATGAGTGGATCAATGACCGCAATGCCACGATTAAAAAATGACTATACTCAAGAGGAAGCGTCTAACCTTCGGGTGCTATGCTCCCGTACTTAGTGCCTACATACATCACTACAAGAGGTCACTTGAATTCCGACGCCACATTACTCGTGTCACTGGCAGGCGTCGGTATATGTGTGTGTATTTATGAAGGGAGCAAAGGTCTTTGAAAAATTTTCAATTTCGAAATTCCGACGCCTACTTCCGCGGGTGTTTCGACGCTAGCGCGAATGCGCATTCCGACGGTGTATCCTTTGGCTGTTCCGACGCCTATACCGAAAGCTGTACCGTCGATACCTGCAAAAATGGAAACCGCGGGCTTTCTCTATGCATTTCTACTAATTCTTGCGCCACATCTCAAGCTCTCCTCTTCACCGTCTCTCACAGATCTGCTGCGATACACATTGTCGAAGGTTATGTTATGTTTTTTCTACTATTAATTTGACGCTAGGTTACAATGCGTATGTTAGGTTAGAGCTAGCGTCAAATTAATAGTAGAAAAAATGCAATCGGACTTCAAAAGTGCACACAGCATGAAAGAACCTTAATATATAGTCATTGACCAATAAAGACAAGATTATTACCTTGTGGTCCTAATCTCCGTGCACCTCTAGACCGAGGTGTGCGGGGATCAGGCCTGGCTAGAGAATGTGAGGTTGTTAGTGTTGAGCTTATATGTGAAGCTACTCAATATATGGCTTCTCTATATATGGCACCCAGGTCCCCTCTATATATACATCATCTCATGTGTGTATTCTACACACTTTGGGGTTCTACTTCTGTGTTCTCTCCTTCTCTTCAACATGGTATTAGAGCAGTACGTTTTTGTTTTCGATTTTTCTCCTGATCAAAATCGATTTTGCAAAAACTATCCGCATGAGGGATTGGAATCAATGTGGTCTACAACTTTGGAGAAGGAAGTTTCTTCAAATTCTGCACCAATTTTGAGTTATCATTCACGGACTGCGTACATACCTGAAAAACAGATTCCGCGTTTTGTTTTTTGATTTTTTTGCTAATTGGAAACGATTTTGCAGAAACTACTCATGTCAGAGACCGGAATCGATGTGGTCTACAACTTTGCAGAAGGAAGTTTTTTCAAATTCTGCACCGATTTTGAGTTATCGTTCACGGACTGAGTACATACATAAAAAACAGCTTCCGCGTTTTATTTTTGATTTTTCTGCTAATTGGAAACGATTTTGCAGAAACTACCCGCATGAAGACCGGAATCGATGTGTGGTCTACAACTTTGCAGAGGAAAGTTTTTTCAAATTCTGCACCGATTTTGAGTTATCGTTCGCGGACTGCGTACATACCTGAAAAGCAACCTCCGTTTTTTGTTTTTGATTTTTCTGCTAATTAGAAACGATTTTGCAGAAACTACCCACGAGAGAGATTGGAATCGATGTGCTCTACAACTTTGCAGAAGGAAGTGTTTTCAAATTCTGCACTGATTTTGAGTTATCGTTCACGGACTGCGTACATACCTGAAAAGCAACTTCCGCTTTTTGTTTTTGATTTTCCTGCTAATTGAAAACGATTTTGCAAAAACTACCCGCGTGAAATACTGGAATCGATGTGGTCTACAACTTTGCAGAAGAAACTACCCACGATGGGGATTGGAATCGATGTGGTCTATAACTTTGCAGAAGAAAGTTTCTCTAAATTCTGCACAATTTTGGGTTATCGTCTCGGACTGCGAATATGTTTGAAAATCAAAATTTTACTTTTTGCTTTTGATTTTTCTCATAATTGAAAACTTCTCAATTATATTTTTCTTCATCAATCATATATTTGTTACTGACGTAACTTTGCTGCAGAAGCCAGTTACACATCGTTCCGATTCAGTCGAGCCGTTGATGATCGTCCAAATTCTATTGAGCTACTGTTGGTACATGATCTTTTGTTATATGATATACTCGATCATTGATTCTCGTATAATTATTCTTTTAGAGATATAGTTTACGTCGTTTTATTGATAATTTCTCATTGATACCATAGTGATTTTGATGGTACCATGATGATGTTTTGTTAATACTTTGGTCATGGTGATTTTCGTTGATACCATGATGATATGTCATTGATACCATGGTTATTCTCGGTGGTGCCATGATGATATTTCGTTGATACCATGGTTATTCTCGGTGATTCCATGATGATATTTCGTTGATTCCATGGTGATTTTTATTGATACCATGATGATGTTTTGTTGATACCATGGTTATTCTCGGTGATACCATGATGTTGTTTCGTTGATACCATGGTTATTCTCGGTGATGCCATGATGATATTTCGTTGATACCATGGTTATTCTCGGTGATGCCATGATGTTGTTTCGTTGATACAATGATTGGTGATATCATGATGCTTTTCGTTGATACCATGATCATTTATTTATTTTTATTGACATAATGATGATATTTTGTTAATACTTTGATGGTATTCATTGATCACTACATTGATAAATGTTGTTTTATGTAGTATATACACATATCATTTGTATCACGTAATCACACATTTTGTACTTTTACGTTTATACTTTATGTACCATATGTTGTCGTGCGTATATATGTCGTCAAAAGAGTGGCGTCGCGAACCATCTCTTATGGCATTGTGAACGTAATTATTTCATTAACGATGCTAATAATTTTCATGACATGTTTTTTTTTGGAGTCTATGATCTATGTAGGATTGATCAAAGAATGATTTTATGAAGACAAACTTGGTGACAATAAAAGATTTATGAAGATATGTTTGGTGATGCCATATTGATGACAACATGAAGACATGTTTGGTGATGCGATATTGATGACAAGCTACACAGAAGATTCATGGAGACACTTTTGATTACAAGCTAATCGATAGCTTTTACACCTCTTTATTGAACCTTTGTATTCATTATTGTATTTGATAGGGAGTAATGTAACTCCTCATAAACATTCATTGTAAAAGTGAGTGATGTAGCTCCTCGTAAACATTTGTATATTCAATGATTTTTATAATATAACGGTGGGTGTATATAGAGCTGTGGGTTTTTCCCTTGATCCCCCAAGGGTTTTTTCATCCACAGTTAGGGACCCTTATTTGAGCGGGGGTGTTGAGCTTATATGTGAAGCTACTCAATATATGGCTTCTCTATATATGGCACCCAGGTCCCCTCTATATATACATCATCTCATGTGTGTATTCTACACACTTTGGGGTTCTACTTCTGTGTTCTCTCCTTCTCTCTCAACAGTTAGAGCTAGCAGAAAATAGTCGAAAAAAATGGAATCGGACTTCAAAAGTGCACACATACTTCAAGAAATTTAATATATAGTCATTGACCAATAAAGACGAGATTATTGTCCTCTGGTCCTAATCTCCGTGCACCTCTAGACCGAGGTGTGTGGGGATTGGGTCTGGCTAGAGAATGTGAGGTTGTTAAAGCTTGTAGTTATAACAACTAGAGTGTTTTAATTATTTGTTGCATCATTGGTAGATAAAGTATGGACGATAGGATGGCGTGTCCTTGTGCGCATTACAAGCATCAGATCTTTTGAAAACAAAAAATCTATGATCAGCACATACGCAATCACGGTCTCTTTTCGATAGAGAAAGTACAAGACCTGCATTATCGATCTCATGGTCTAGAAATTGAAGGTCAAAGTCCGCAAGTAGATATTGCTCCAACTTCATCCCAGAGAAGACGATTTTCAAACGAGCAGCTATCGACTAAGTCCTCCCAACTAATACCTAAAGCAGCATTTCAAGAAGCAGAGATGGAGCAGATGTTGGATGCGTTCTTTGACATGGATTCCAACATAGAAGGCAACAACATTGAATGCAGTACTGGTGACCAACCTTAGCCATCCCGTTCATATCAACGGCATGATAGCAATGATGAGGAGGGAGACATGATGCAAAGTCTTGCACGCATGCTGCTCTACAATGGTGCAAAAATATGAGTTCTCCGTACTGCATTGGCAATGCTTAATTTGTAGTCTGTCTACGGTTGGTCTGACGCCTCAATCACAGAGCTTTTCAGGTAAACATATTTATCCTAAGCATGGTAAAGTTCAAATTACAAAGGGTTGACTTGTTCATGTAACGTCAGGTTGCTGAATGAGCAAATCTTTCCAGAAGGGAATCACATGTCCCCTACCCATTGAGCCTCTAAAAAGATTCTTACTAATTTGGGCTTGGATTATGAGAAAATACATGCATGTCCTAATGACTATATACTTTTTCGCAATGAGTATGCAAACCTGGAAGAGTGTCCCAATTGTGGATCAAACAGGTACAGGGAGGACACACAAGGAAAATTTATCCCTGCAAAGGTCCTTCGACACTTTCCTATCATTCCAAGAATAAAGAGCATGTTCAAGTGCAAGTCCATAGCCGCTTTGATGACATGGCACTCAAATACTAGATCGCCAGATGATGTTATGCGGGTACCTGCTGACTCTCATGCATGGAAGCACATAGAGGAAAGTTGGCCTTCATTTAAGAATGAGCCTCAATGTATCTTCTTTGGTCTGGCAATGGACGAGTAAACCCATTCGGATTACGGAGTTCGTCATGGAGCGCGTGGCCTATTTGTCTGGTTAATTATAATCTTCCAGCATGGCTCGCTATCAAGAAGGGCCATCTGTTGCTGTCATTGATCATCCCAAGAAAGTACAAAGCAAAGAACATGGACGTTGGAGAGGGGCGAATGGGGGAACACACCCAACAGCAACACAAGGGCCTCTCGATAGCTCAGGGTATTCACAACACCCCTATCCTCTCGGAAAACACCTTCAAACACACAACTCACACTAGCAGACCACCGCCTGCTTGATTGCCACTGCTCACACACTCTACAAACCACCACACAAGATACACCTACTACCACTGCCTATCTCCACCCTTACACATGCACACTGCCACTCAATCTCACTCTCTCATTCAAAACACCATCGGTCCTTGGGGCACACACTTCCACATAGCTGGCACCGAGGAGAAACATGAAAGCAGGAGAAAGAGAAGGGGGGAAGGGGAAAAAACAGCACGGAGGCAACTGTGGCTTGATTGCATAGGATTTCAATGCCATCACCATGACCATTTCCAAGAAAAAGTTACAAAGGGACAGCTTGCTTGAGAACTCCACTTTGCAGGCTTCAAACGGCACCTCAAAAGGTCAAGAAAAAGCCCCAAATTTGATCCATTTTTTACTTTTATAGGGGGGGCCTTTAATTTGGGAATTTACAATTTAATTGTCCACTTGGCACCTTGAATTGGCATTTTTGGAACAGAGGGCACCGCCTTGCTCTATCTCTCTCTTCTACTCTTTGCACTTGGGGGGGGGGGGGGGGGGGGGGGGGGGGGCAATAGCGATGTCGCTATTGTCCCTTGGCATTTTTTATTTTTTATTTTTCATCTTTCACTTTTACCCTTTGTGGCCTCAACCTTGCACTGCTCCACATGCTTGACTTTGACTCCCATTTTCCTCTATCTGACTCCTTTCTAGCTCTTTTTGCTCTTTGGCTCACTTTGTCCGCCTTGGCTTAGAGTTGTCCTTGCTCCTTTGGTCTTCCCCTTTGTCCGGCCCCTTGGCTTTGTCCACTTGACCTTGCTCGGATGGCCTCTGCTGCCCTCGAGCTCTGACTCCCTCTCTCTCTCACTGCCTATTTGGTCCATTTTGGCTACTTTTGGTCCTCGGCCACCTTTGGTCCTCTTCTACCCGGACGACCTTTGCTCTTTGCCTTCGCCCTTGGAGTGACCTTGTGGGAGCTCCCTCTTACATGTGGGGGGGGGGGGGGGAAGGGCAATAGCGATGTCGCTATTACCTCTTCTCTCTCTCTCCAAAACTTGTCCCGTGGGAACGTGCCCTGTGTCGCGTACTGCCACCTCATCAAACCACCGCCAGCGCTCCACCGGCGCATGGCGCCTCGCCCAAAACCACCGCGGAACGCCACCACAGCAGCGCCCGGTAGGGCCCACCATAGCGATGGAGCTCCAAGCTCCTCCTCACTTCATGCATGCCCAATGTGGCCCACGCTCCAGCTGTTATACCCCAAAATCCAGCATCGCGCGCCCTCATGTGGGATGAGAGTCTGCCATGTGGCCGCCTGTGAAGCGGTGGCCTTTGGGGCTCCTCCAACTCCTTGAAAAAATCCCCCCTTTCAATAAACAAAAGTTGTTTTTTTGGCTTTCTTCCCTATATTCCCTTCCATTGCTCCAATGTCCGATGGCCGAGCTACAAAACTGTACCGGATCTCCACTGAGTTGGCACTGAGCCATGTGAACCTTGCCGTATTTTCACTTCTCTGAGCTAGCTATCTGAGGCTGCCAAAAACCAAGAAAAGTACCTGCATTATCCTCCCTAGCACCTGCTGCCAATTTCAACTTGTTGTAACTTGCTGACCAAGCATTCGATTGATGTGCAGTTGATTTTTTCTAGCTCCACATGGTCCACGCTTCCACTGAGAACCTTGGCGAGACTCAAAAGACCCCAGATGGCACATTCCTCGGTGCGGTCAACCCGACCCCCGAAAAATCTTCTAATGGCCATAACTTGCTATCTAGAGCTCTTATTTGCGATCCGAGAAGACAGGCATGCTCCACAACTCGAGCACTACACACATATACACTGACATCATCCCGGGCCATGTGTCCCTAGCTTGGTGATCCGTTGGGGATCTGCTCCACACTCTTTCTTTAAACTGCAATATCTAGAGCACCGGGGCTCCGTTTGATGAGCCGTTTGGACCGGATTCTAGAGCACACTGAACACTATATTCTAAAGCTTTGACTTTGCATTTCAAAAATCTTCACGTGCCATCCCATATGGACTATCCTGCTGCACTTTTGGCCTAGAAAACCTCTTTAATCATACATTCTCGCTACCCTTTGGCTGCCAAGAGCCATAGCACCTGCCATAGCCTTCTGCATTGCACTCGACTACACCCTTTGCCCGGCATAGACCGCGCTGCTAGCTTCGACCAATTTGGTTGAACCATCATTGCTCAGCCCCCTCGTCGAACATTTATGTTCGACCAAAAGCATATGTACAAAGCTTTAAAACTCGCACACCAAACTAGGATTGTATGTACAGGCTATGTACAAAATCTTCAACTGGACCTTCCTTTCGTACACTGCATACTTTAGGTGGGTTTCCCAACCCCCTTGACTATAATTTGCTGCACTTCATGCACTAAATTTTTCTCGAAATATAGTTTGAGACGCACAGCATTCACCCTGTTCCTAAGAAGCTTTCCATTTCTCTTACCAGTTGATACGTCCCATTTGGAAAGGCCTTCTTCACTTTATATGGACCTGACCACTTTTTCTTGAACTTCTTCCGGAATGTGAAATCCAAGTAGGTTTCATACTTCATAACCAGGTCTCCTTCCTCTATCTTTGTGTCCGGAAGGTTTTGATTGAATTTGGAAACCCGCTTCTCTCTCTGCTTCACATAGTAGTCTGTCACTGCCTCTCTGTCCATCTGCAAAGCCTCCAAGCTGACTATCCGATCCTGTAGAACTTCTTGTGGGTGGCATTGACACTCCACATACCCTTTAAATCACCTAGTTGTGCATGCATTGGCAACACTGCCTCCTTACCATAGACTAGCTCGAATGGAGTGAAGTTTGTAGCCACTTTATAGGATGTTCTATACGCCCACAGACACTTAGATCTAGGTTTTCTTCCCACTCAACTTCCTGCTTATACACGTACTTTGTTAACATCTTGACAGTTTGATCAGTAGCACTCTCGACTAGACCATTCATTGGGGGTGATAGGGTGAGGAAAACCTGTGTTGAATCTTATACTTTTCCACTAGTGTGCTCATGAGCTTGCTTCTAAACCCCTGACCTCTATCAGAAACTAACACCCACAGAACACCAAAACGGCAACATATATTATCAAACACGAATTGAGCCACTACATTAGCATTTACTTCTTTCACTACTTTGGCCTCGACCCACCTTGTAAGGTAGTCAATGGCTACCACCACGTACTTCTTACCACTAGTAGACTTTGTGAGAGGGCCTATAGCATTCAGACCCCACTTCTCGAAAACACTTTGTGTGATGATGAAGCCCTGTGACTCCGCTACCAGTCGTCTTTCACCTATAGTCTGACACTCGTGGCATGTCTTGCACCAATAATTGACGTCCTTCACAATGGAAGTCCACCAAAAGCCCGCTCTAAGCACTCAAAATAGAACTTGGTCTTTGCCCTAGTGTCCGCTCTCTTCATAGCATTGCTCCAGCACCATCCCTATCTCTTCTTTGTACAACACCCTTCTAAGCACTCCGTCACGCCCATAGTTCATGAGATCTTCACCTACCAGTGTGAATTTGCGGACCTTTTGCACCACTCTTCTCTTTTGTAGCTTGGACAAACTCTCTAAACATTGCCCGTACCTAAAACGCCTTCAATCTCCTTAAGAGTCTCCCTACCTGCATAAGTGGCTGGGGCCACATATAGACCTGCAACATGCACTTGTACTTTGCTGCTAGCTAGTTGATCAGCCTCTTCATTCTGCTCTCTCCTCACATTCTTGAATTGGACTTCTTCAAAAGACTTCAACATCTTCTTGATGAAAAAGAACTAATGCTTCAAAGAATCGCGCTTTACCTGCCATTGGCCTACAAGTTGCTTGATGACTAGCAATGCATCTCCCTTCACCACCAACCTTGAAATGCTGAGCTCTATGCATTGCTTTTAACCCAAATTCAGAGTGAGATACTCTGCCTCATTATTGGTGTGGACATCCTCTAGATCATATGTCTTCAAAAATATTGTTTTGCTGTGTGGGTCGTGTATCACCACACCTCCTCTAGCGTTCTGCACTACCCTTCCATATGCTCCATCGAACCACATAGTAAAAGCATCTTCCAAGTCAGGTTCCTCCTTGGCTTCATCTCGTACCACCCTTGAATAGGTCGGTAAATCGATGGCCTTGCTGACGAGAATGTCTTCCAGGTGAGAGCGACTCGTGTGATCTACCTTGAACTTGAACTCGAACTCTTGTATCTCCAACACCCACATCATAATCCTTCTTCCTAGCTTCAAATGTAGCACTACCTCTGGCATTAGATTATTAGCCGTCAACACAAAAAACATATGCACAATCCAATGGACTTTGAACTTTTGGCAAGCAAAGACCAGAGCCATCACCCACTGCTCCGCCTCGGTGTAAGTAGCCTCTCCTGGCCTAATCACCTGCTCTCGAAATATATCGGCTTGTAACTTCTCCCTACCTTTTGCGGCAGAACTGCTCCAATAGAAATTGTGCCCACCGTCATAGACACATAGAAGTTGTCCCCTCGATTTGGAGGACACACCGCTGGCAACTGACACAAAATCTCTTTAACCCTATCAAAAGCCTCTTGAGATTCCCCATCCCACTCATAACCATGCACTTGTTGAGCCCTCTTTTGAAGAGGATGCACATATTGTGACAGCATCCAAAAGAAACGTGACAAATACTTCAACTTATGAACAAATGAAGCCAAACCTTGAACATCTGATGGCGGCTCCATCAACACCAACGCCTTCACCTTCTCAAGATCAGCCTCTATACCGTTTTGTGACACCACATGACCTAATAGCTACGCTCGAGGTTGTGCTAGCTTGTAGTTTTTGGGATTCAGCTGACCTCCTTCTTCATCAAGCCTTTGAAAGCATAATTGGAGCTTCAATAGGTGCTCCAACCTTGAACTGTAGCAGCCGATATCATCCATGAAGACCCTAATAAAACGGCCCATGTATGGACCAAATACCCTGTTCATCCAACCTTGAAAGGTGGCATCTACATTTACGAATCCGAACGGCATCCTGCGGTGAGCGAAACAACCCCATGGAGATATGAATGTGGTCTTCAGCTGGTCTTCAAGTGCAATCCCTATCTGAAAGTACCCCAAAAAACCATCCATAATCGAGTACCTCTCATGCCCAGCCACCTGGTTTAGGATTTCATCTTGAAACGGAAAGGGGTAGTGATTCCTCTTGGTTGCGACATTCAATGGCTTGTAGTTCACACATGCCCTCCATTTCCCATTCTTCTTAGGGGTTATGACCACTGGCGAGACCCACTCTGACTCCTTCACAGGATATATGATACCTGCATCCAATAGCTTATTGATCTCCTGCCAAAGGGCTTCCTTTTGGATTTCCCCTAGTCTTCTCAGCTTCTGTGCTTTAGGCTTATGCCCCTCTTTAAGAAAAATCTTGTGCTCTACCCTTTTGCACCTAGCAAATGCTTGTACTCCGTCGTGAATAGGTTAGGATAGGACTCACATAGTTGAACATATCCTTCCTTTTAACCCTTGGTTAAGTCTTCACTTATCATTCTTGAAACCTCCTCTATGCTTAAACCATGAGCTTGAGACTGTATACCTTCTTCTTTAGGTAGAGATTCATCTATGGTGATCCCGAATAAGTCTGCATCTATCTTCAGCATGTCATCCTTGCTCTCCTCTTCCTCTATGCTAGTATAGCCTTCATCATAGCCCGTCTCTGTCTCGTACTCATAGCTCGTTGTATCGCTCTCATCTTTAACTGCCATAGGACGAGAACTACTCTCTTTGGTCTTCAAATCAAGCACAATTTGTCTACCTTTCTCTTTGTCAGGCAAAGTGAACACTTTGCTCTCTCAATCCTGCTTTGCACCTATTGCAAAAAGCCATGGTCTACCCAAAATGATTGGATAAGCATTGTCCCCTGCCTTCATCACAAAAAAGTCAATCAAGCACTCTATGCCCATCACCTTGACCTTTACATCCTGTGCCACACCGAGACACCTGGCTTTAGTATGGTTGGCCATCCTCATGCGTACATTTGGCTTGACTACTGCCTTGACTCCCGTCTCTTTCATGGCTGCTTCCGTCATGACACAAACCTGTGCTCCACCATCTATGTAGGCTTGTACCTGCATCCTCTTCTCTATAATTGCATCCACCAACGGAAGAACATCAGTGGGGCTACCTACCCTCAAAGCCACATTGCTTTGTACTGCTTCCACATTACCCTTAACTCTTGGCAGCGTGGTGCTAACACTTGTGGACCACTGCCTTCTTAACTTTGGATTTAGAGCTAACAATTGACCAAACGTAATATTTGCCTTTTGATTTTGAACATCACTCACCAGATTGTACTTGGGATAGCCTCCTCCTAGCTGGAAATCCGCTTGCTCGATCTTGCAACGCCTCCTTCTTTTGCTAGGCTCTGGCTGCTCTCTGCCTTCGTACACCTTCTCTTTTCCCTTGCGAGCTCTAGTTTCCCGCTCCGTCTCTGTCTCCCTCTCAGCTCTTTCCCTCTTATTCGCCAAAACTTTGATATCTTGCTTATCTATCCCTATGATGTTTACTCTGGGGACCTCACCTCCATTTTGTGGAGCTGGTTGCATAGGATTCTCCACCGCTTGCTCTCTTGGACCATTGTATTGTCCTTGACCTCGACCTCTACCAAAAAGCGGGTACATACCTCCTCTTTCTCCACAATTATAACACCTACCAGGCAGTGGCTGTGCCCTGCCTCTTGCTTCTCTTCGCTGTCCTCTATCCATCACACTGAGCCGCAACTCTTGCATCTGCTTGGATAAATCTTGCACTGTGCGCACCCAATCTTGTGGCACAATAGCTACACCTCGGTTTCCATGATTATCTTCGTGTGCAGTCTCTCTCGGACTCTACGGTTGGACATGGGCCATCCTCTCGTAGCCTGACACGCCCTGCTCTATCTTCTTCTTTATCTTTTTGCTCTTCGACCGTGCAATGGCTACTGCACCATTGTAATTCTCTGGGATCTCAAAATCAACCTTTTCTCTCACCTTCGGGTACAGACACGCCATGAATTTATCTAGCTTGAAGTAGTCTCCATCAGCCAATTGCATGGCTGCCTCTAGTTCTGCCCAACACTCTTCAAAATGACCCAAAAACAAATTGAACTCTTCACTTACGTCTTGCTTAAGCGTCTTCAGCTTTGCATCCATCTCAACTGGGGAAGTTTCCTTGCGGAAGTCATGAAGAAACGTCGTCCGTAGAGCCGGTCATGCTTGCTTCCGCTCACCTTCCAATCCATCGTACCATGCTTTAGCTCTACCATACATCACCAGAGGAAAAGTCTGCATTTTTCTATCCTCGTTCGGCAATACGCAACGACAGTCTAGACAGCTCAAAATTTGACATCCACTCGTCAGGGCTCTCTTCTCCTCTGAAAATCGGTCCATAGCTTCTAGCTGCCATGACTTCCAACGCGAAAAACCATTTCTTTTCAATTAACTCGGAGAAATTAGTGTGCTCCTCCGTGGGGGCACCAGAAGATGGAGAGGGGGAACACACCCGACACCAACACAAGGGCCTCTCTATAGCTCAGGGTATTCACAACACCCCTATCCTCTAGAAAACACCTTCAAACACACAACTCACACTAGCAGACCCCCGCATGCTTGATTGCCACTGCTCACACACTCTACAAACCACCACACAAGATACACCTACTACCACTTCCTGTCTCCACCCTTACACACGCACACAGCCACTCAATCTCACTCTCTCACTCAAAACACCATCGGTCCGGGGGGGCACACACTTCCACACAGCCGGAACCGAGGAGAAACAGAAGGGCGGAAGGGGAAACAACAGCACGGGAAGCATTGCACTTCAGAAAACATATACATAGGCTTGCAATGCCATCACCATGGCCATTTTCAAGCAAAAGTTACAAAGGGGCTAGCTTACTTGAGAACTCCACTTTGCAGGCTTCAAACGGCACCTCAAAAGGCCAAGAAAAAGCCCCAAATTTGATCCATTTTTTGCTTTTATAGGGGGGCCTTTAATTTGGGAATTTACAATTTAATTGGTCCACTTGGCACCTTGAATTGGCAATTTTTGGAAAAGAGGGCACCGCCTTGCTCTATCTCTCTCTTCTACTCTTTGCACTTTGGGGGGTGGGGGGGGGGGGGGGGGAGGGGGGCAATAGCGCTTTCGTTATTTCCCCTTGGCATTTTTTATTTTTTATTTTTCATCTTTCACTTTTACCCTTTGTGGCCTCAACCTTGCACTGCTCCACATGCTTGACTTTGACTCCCATTTTCCTCTATCCGACTCCTTTTTAGCTCTTTTTGCTCTTTGGCTCACTTTGTCCGTCTTGGCTTAGAGTTGTCCTTGATCCTTTGGTATTCCCCTTTGTCGAGCCCCTTGGCTTTGTCCACTTGACCTTGCTCGGATGGCCTCTGCTACCCTTGAGCTTCTCTGACTCTCTCTCTCTCTCTCACTGCCTCTTTGGTCCAGTTTGGCTACTTTTGGTCCTCGGCCACCTTTGGTCCTCTTCTACCCGCACGACCTTTGCTCTTTGCCTTCGCCCTTGGAGTGACCTTATGGGGAGGGAAGGGCAATAGCGATGTCGCTATTTCCTCTTCTCTTCCTCTTCAAAACTTGTCCCATGGGAACGTGCCGCGTGTCGGGTACTACCACCTCATCAAACCATCGCCAGCGCGCCACCAGCGCATGGCGCCTTGCCCAAAACCACCGCGGAACGCCACCACAGCAGCGCCCGGCAGGGCCCGCCATAGCCACGGAGCTCCAAGCTCCTCCTCACTTCATGCATTCTCAATGATGCCCACGCTCCAGCTGTTATACCCCAAAATCTAGCATCGCGCACCCGCATGTGGGATGAGAGTCCGCCATGTGGCTGCCTGTGAAGCGGTGGCCCTTGGGGCTCCTCCAACTCCTTGAAAAAATCCCCCCTTTCAATCAAAAAAAATTGTTTTTTTGGCTTTCTTCCCAGATTCCCTTCCACTGCTCCAATGTCTGACAGCCGAGCTGCAAAACCATACCGGATCTCCACTGAGTTGGCTCTAAGCCATGTGAACCTTGCCATATTTTCACTTCTCTGAGCTAGCTATCTGCGGCCGCCAAAAACGAAGAAAAGATACCTGCATTATCTTCCCTAGCACCTGCTGCCAATTTCAACTTGCTGACCAAGCATTCGATTGACGTGCAATCAATTTGTGCTAGCTCCACATGGTGCACGCTTCCACTGAGAACCTTGGCGAGACTCAAAAGACGCTAGATGGAACATTCCCCGATGCGGTCAAATGGGCTCATACCCGACCCTCGAAAAATCTTCTAATGGCCATAACTTGCTATCCAGAGCTTTGATTTGCGATCTGAGAAGATGGGCATACTCCACAACTCGAGCACTACACACATATACACTGACATCAGCCCGCGCCACCTGTCCCTAGCTGCCCGATCCGTCGGGGATCTGCTCCACACTCTTTCTTTAAATTGCAATATCTGGAGCATCGGGGCTTTGTTTGATGAGCCGTCTCGACCGGCTTCTAGAGCACACTCAACACTACATTCTAGAGCTTTGACTTGGCATTTTGGACATCTTCACCTGCCCCCATCTGGACTATCCTGCTGCACTTTTGGCCTAAAAAACCGCTTTAAGCATACATTCCCGCTACCCTTTGGCTGCCAAGGGCCTTAGCACCTGCCCTAGCCTTCTGCACTGTACTCAACAACACCCTTTTCCTAGCATAGACCACCTACTAGATTGGACCAAATTTGGCTGCACCAACGTCTATCTAGCACCACTTATAGAAGAGCTCCAAATCTTATGGACATGAATCGATGTGGTTGATATGTCCCAACCAACCGCACGACGGAATGTACATGTGCAAGGCATTCTCATGTGGACCATGCACGATTGTCCAGGCTTCGGTGAGTGCTCAGGTAAGTGCCTTTAAAACCCTCACATTCATGTGATTCATGGCTATGTCAATGCTTTTAAATATTAATATGTGATGTGTCAGGCTTGAGTTACTCGGGCAATCATGCATGTCGGAAATGTGGTCCTGGACTTGGCTTCCACCGCTCTGAGCATTTGAGCAAAATAGTTTACGAGGAGCATGGTAGATTTTGGCATGAAGGACATGAGGTACGTGGACCAAACATATGCAAACATGACATGCATCCACTAAAACCGAGCGATTGGAAAAACATGTGGCTGGAGAGGGGAGATTGGATGCCACCTGGAATGGAAAGACTTTCTATTCTCCATGATCTCCCGTACTGGAGTGACCTACTGATTAATCATTTGCTTGACCCAGTGCACATCTTCAAGAATGTAGGGGAGATCATCTGGAAGACCATCACTGGAAAAAGGGAGAGCAAGGCCCAAAGAGATGACCTGCAGGCTGTGGGTCGAATGTGAGAGATGTGTCCTCGACTAAAACCCAATGGAAAGTGGTCTATACCTAAAGGTCCATGGGTTTTGAGTCGTGTAGAAGAGCAACAAGTGAAGAAGACTATATTTTCATTCAAGACTCCCACAGTGTGCATGCGATGTTTGAAAACGTCTTTTATGAGAGATGACAATCTCAGTGGTCTTAAGTCCCACGATTGGCACAAATTTTTACAGTTCATTTTACCAATTTCCATTAAGGATTGTTTGACAGATGACATTAGAAGAACAATCTACAAAATCAGTGAGTTGGTACGGTGGATCAATTCAAAAGAGATAAGAGAAGACAGCATCGATGCACCACGCTTAAATGCTATTGAAGAAGTGTGCATGGTGGAGAAGTACTTTCCAACAAACATTCTTACCATCCAAATGCATGTACTTGTGCATGTGATCGATGAAGTTGCAGTTTCTGGGGTGGTCCATAGTAGGTGGATGTTCTTCTTGGAGAGATTTATGAAGACTTTAAACGGTTTTGTTCGTCAAAGGGCTCGCCCCGAGGGTAGCATGGTGGAAGGATGGCTTGTACAAGAGTTTCTTGTCCTCATCAGTGAATTTTTTGTCTCAATTGATCCAAAGATGCCCCGAATGTGGACTACTGGGGTAAACGTCAAGGTGACAGGGGAAGAGCCGTAGGGACAAGGCATGATTAGGAATATGGACATCACAATGAGAAAAAAGATTATGAGATCCTGCCTTCTCAACTCAGACATCATGCAAAAGTGGCTAGAGAGATACGAAGGGTAAAAGCAACAACGTTTGACAGATTGCCTTCAATTCAAGCGCAACCGTGCAACTAGAAACCTTCCTTTTCCAGACCATCTCCAAAATTTCCTGACTTTCCAATTGGGCAGTGGCTAGATGCGACACTCTCAGAGGCAAAGAAGAGTGGAGTGTTGATTACTAAAGAGGAAGAGGAGATGTCAAGGGGTTGCGATTGTCATGTACATTTCACAACTTCCTTTTCGAGCTCCATATGAAAATTAGTTTGCTTTAATAAATTTTAATTTGTTTCAATTTTGTGGCTGCAGTATCATAAATATGGAGCTTCGTGGTCGCATGGGAAGCACTTCAGAGTGCAAGGGATCGACGAACAAAGGGTCACTTTCGACAGTGGTGTTAGGGCAAGCTTCATCCAAGAAAGTAGGAGTAGTGCCAGGGATGAGAATACAAAGACTGGCCAGCTTGAATATTTTGGCTACATCCAAGACATCTTGAAGATTAGCTTTAGAAAGTTTGATTATGTTTATCTTTGATGTCAAGTGGTTCAAAGTTATCACCAACGGCCCTAATGCAACTGTGCGCAAAGACAAGAGTAGATTGATTCAAGTGAACTCTAGGCAGATGTGGACAGATGTGCGGGATACATTTGTACTTCCGCATCATTGTGAACAAGTTGTGTTCATACACGATCCACTATGGGCTGAAAATGATGAGAATGATTTGTCTAAACCCTATTGTCTCTATGTCGTTCAAGTTGCTCCACGTAGCAAGCAAGTGCGTGAAGGATTGGATGTTGAGCTTGAAGAGGTGATTCATGAACAAGGCGCAGGACCAACTCTAACTTTAAGTTTAGATTTTGAGGTGGATGTCAGCATTGAGCAAGTGTCTGAACCTAGAGATGAGGTGTCAAATAGTGAAGCTGATGCGGAGAGTGCCGAAGAAGTAGAGTTCGATGATGAAGATGCAGAAGCACAGATTGAGATAGATATCTTTGGTGCATCAGATCTCATACAGGATGAGAGATTAACTAATGACTTTTCCTAGGAAACCTTTTGTAAAGCTCTTTTTCTTAGTCTACAATACACTTTAGATAATGTCATTTATGTAGCAGTTTCGTTGATTTGGTTCATTTGTGTAGCAGTTTCATTGATTTTTTATTTGTATTGATTAAGCATTTCTTACGTAAACTAACGTATTTTGTGGGTGTTGCTTGTGTATGATTATCCATGGCCGATGACGATCAGCCATACTCTCCTAGTTTTAATTTTCCAGTCACTCCGGTCGGGATGTCACCCGAGCAGATGGGCTCGTTTTTGTCTCAGTTCACACGAGAGCAGATTGCGATGGCACAACACCTTTGGGGTGCAGGTACCTCTAGACCTACTACGGCCGACCCTATGCCTGGTACTAGTGTGGTCCCTACACGAGTGGCCCCATACCTCAGTCTAGTGTGCCCCCTATGCCTAGGACTCGTGTGCCCTCTACACCGACGGGTGGTTCATCCTCGACACGACGAAGCAGTCATTCCGGAGGCAGTGGTTGTTGTGGTAGCGGTTCTACCGATGCGTCCATACTACCGAGAGAGCATCCACCACTATCTTCAGTGGATAGTTCACCTATGGGCACACCACGTACACCTTGGGGATCACACGAGCATGATCCTAGCAAGGTGTACATGAGCAGGGATGGGGCTGTTGTGGAAGATAGGGTCGGAAAGGAAATGCGATAGAGGATTCGACAGCTGTGTATGATTCAGTTTGGTCACTCTTTGATGGAGACTTGTGAAAACCTTGATGCTGAGAGAAAGAATTACATCGTCGACGCCATTCAGAGAGAGTACATGCCGGCAGACGGGTACGATGCGGTCTCAAACGCCTGGATTTTGAGCGTGGTGAGGTCCACAATGTCACACCGTCGGTCAGAGGCCAGAGACAGGTACAATGAAGTTAGTCCCAAGCCGGCATGGTTGGACGCAGAGCAGTGGACGGGGATTACACGAGAGACACAAGACAATCCCAATAGATTTCAGCAGCAGAGAGATGCAGCCAGAGCACATTTGGAGTCTATTGGAGCGTCACATCTTGGGAGTGGAGGCTACGATACGCTTCGACATGAGTTTGTAAGTATTATACGTATGCTTTAAATTATTGATAATATATATGTTATTTGAAGATTTATCTCATGATTAAACCATAATTTTACAGGAAGTTGTCGTGAAGCGCCTTCCGACACGCCGAGAGGAGAAGTATGGGTACAAACATGGACTTGTGGCCCTTTTGACCCAACTGCAGGAGGAGGGAGAGGACGTCGATTGGGAGGCATTAGCATGAGGGTCTTCTCACTCAGGATTGTTCGCATATGTACAATGTTGTACTACTTATCTTTATGATTTATGGTTATGTTTATGGTATGGCACAAATGTTATGGTTAAGGTTTGACAGTCAACTTAAGATTATTGCTATGATGGTATGACAATCATTTGATGGTTATGGTTGTGCAAGGTTATGCTTATGGTTTTGGTTATAATTATGCTTATGGTTTTGCTATAGTTTTGTTATGGTTATGGTTGTGCAAGGTTATGGTTATGGTTTTGGTTCAGGTGATGGTTATGGTTTTGCTATGATGATATAGCAATCGTGTGATGGTTATGGTTATGGTATGACAAGCAAGTTATGGTAATGGTTATGGTTTTACAATTTATGACTCATGTTTTAATTATGTTACCAAGTTATGTTATTCTAATTGTTAACCCTCACACACATTCCTATCACCTACGACGGACATTGTATTACTTATTTGGTAGACTTAGGTACCGGGCTTGTCGGTCCAATAGGAAAAGGGTAAGAGTGATCGCCGATGAGAGGCGCACTCTAAGTGGAACATTCAAGGGATTACTTGGCTAAGCATGGACGCCCAAGTGTGAATGGGGCGAGCTCATATAAAAGTCAACTAAACCTAAAATTCACTTATTCTCTCATTTGTGCAATTGAAGAGTGCTCTTGATCCATCTCCATCTTCTTCTTCTTCATCTCCTTGTGTGAGTGTGTATGTGTGTGAGAGAGAGAGAGAAAGAGAGAGAGCGAGTGTGTGCGATTGAGCATTGCGACGGCACGACGGCGGTTAGCACGGTGTCTCCCTCTTCTTTCCGGCAAGGAATCCTCCACGACAGGAAGTGTAGAGCGGTGAGTGACACACCAACGCCATCTTTGACCTTATAGTTTATCCTTGTTATGCTTGGAGCCATTTGTGGCTCGCACACAGTGTACTGGCAAGTTCCTTGCATTGACACGTGCGACATACGCACACATTTTTGCCGTCGCTACAAGGGAATGCCATACACTAAGCTTGAATGGCACTTTGTGCTTCTTTGGTCGTGCAATTTCAATTGTAGGAAGGGTAGGGAAGGAGTGTGTGTGTGTTGAGAAGAAGGATTTTATGTTATAGTGTTTTTTTTTTTTGTTAATGGAGTTTTCAAAGGTACTGTATTTTTTCTCTGTGTAAGGTGTTAGTATTAAGGTTGTTAGTTCTATGTAATGTAATGTACAGTAAGTAGGAAGTAGATCTGTGAGAGCTAATAGAGTGTGTTAGTGTGTAACAGTAGGTATATTAGTTGGAAGTAGGTAGATAGAGTGTGTGTGTGTGCTCTCGCGCAGGCCGTGGTGACCTTATCCTTTTTTAAAAAATAATTAATTTTTTATTTTATTTTTTTAAAGGTAGGACCGGGATCGAGAATATCTCCCAGACCCAAGCCCAGACCCAAGCCCAAGCTCACATCCACGCCTAGCCCTCAGTCGCCTTTTAAAATTACGAATTTTAGCTTCACACGTAGCTAAAAATCAATTTTTTGAAGACCAACGGAACTTCAGATGCCCAAAAATTTTGTTGTAAAGCACACAGCGACCCTCGAAGTGATACGCTTGTTTCGAGCTATCACACACTTTAATAAAAAAACCGATCATTAAAAAACATTAAAAACGTAAAAAACAAGAGTGAAAACGGACGCTTAAAAAAGTAAGCAGCTAACCTTCGAGGTTATTCGTCGCTTGTAGTGTGCCAAAGGCACATGCATCTATGCTCTGGTTGTGTGCTAGAGACGGAGCAACTAGAGAGAATTTTGACTTACGCAAGTTCTCAATATCCACCTACTTTAGGTTTCGGGCCCTCGACGAGGACCCGAGGTAGTAGTACAAACCAAGACCCGAACATAGCGGTGTCAAGAGTTTTTTGGAGCAAGGAATTGCACATATGTACATATCCATGCATGGTGCATCGAATAAAGGATTGCCCATTTTCCAGAGCCAGGTGGTTACGTGGGGCCCACATGTGTACAGGTAGGACAGGGTGTACATAGTGCATCGATTTTCATCGTTACCAGTACCAGTGTGTTTTTTCTACAATAAGGAGGAGTTAGTAGCATATAAAACTTCTCGAGGACGCTATCTGCGGGACGACGACATGAGGTAAGCAGGTGCGTCAGATGCCATCTAGTGGCGTCAGGACGTCGAATGGGGTCAGTACTTGTACGGGGAGAAGTACGGACACGACGTGGGTGTTTTCTTGTGATACTTATGCAGAAAGATCATCATGAGGACCACTTCACGTGGTGGCGGGATGCATTATTGAGAAAAGCTGAGTGCCAGGTGTGCGGATGATGCAAAAAGGTGACAACTATGCACTGTGAGGTCAGTTTTTGGCCTGTTCGGGGTCCGTTTGAGGTCATCTAAAAGGCCAAGGGTGCCCAAGTAATAAATCTAAGTGTGGGAACTGAAAAAAGAGAGAAAAGATCAGAAAAAACGTGGAGAAGAGAGCAGGAACAACCGCAGGTGTGTTTTTGGGGTTTTTGGAGTCTGTTTTGGCCGTAAACTGCTCCTCTAATGTCGGATTTGAGCACTTTGACATTGTAGACTGAGGTTTTGGGCCATTCCGGACGTGATGGCACTGTCTATTTTTCCAAATTCCTCACTCTTTTTCTATTGTTTTTGCTGTGTAAGTTTCTCCTATGAGCGAAGCTTCTGCTCTAGTTTGTGATTGTATCTGGTATCTTTTACCCATATTGTGTGAGTTGTTTGCCCCATTGGTGTTGGCCCAAGCTCATTGGTATCTAAACATCAGAAGTTCTCCTCTTTTGAGCTGAGTTTTGTGTGTGTGTGTGTGTGTGTGTGTGTGTGTGTGTCTCTGTGTGGAGTGGACAAGTGGATAGTCTCTCTCCTCTCACTCCATGGGTGTGTTTTCTGTCTCGGCCAGGAGGGTTGTGTAAGCCGAGTGGTGCTCCATAGTGTGTGTGTGTGTATGTGTATCTTCCCAAGAGTGTGTGTCAGGTCATTATAGAGGCATTCTGTGTGTTTCCATCCCGCCCACATTCTTTTGGCACCCCCCACTGAGGATCTTCTTCGAGTACCTTCTGCTTCGAGCTTCAAGCTTCGAGATTCGGGGTTGCAGGTTGCAGATTACATGTTACAGGTTACAGATTACATGGACAGGTATAGGTACAGGTGTTTCACACAGGTACAGGTAGCTAGAGTTCAGTGTTACACTGATAGTGGGAGTTAGTTGCAGTTGCCGCGGGTATGCATCATTTGGCGCCTGTTTGAGCGCATTGTCTGTTGGATTGTACGTTACTTGTGGAAACTGCCATGGTACGCCTTTGTGGAGCCATATATGGTTTTATTTCTCAGTCCCAGCCATTTCTGAGACTTGGTCTAGAAGATAGTCATTTCTGAGACTTGACTATATGCGATTTGCATTAGCCTTCGTGTGAGGGTCGATAGCGTGATGTTTTATTGAGCTGGGGGATTCTCAAATGTGGAGATCCTTTCGGTGATACAGGTAGCTGGAGCACCCTTTTCGTGACGTCGCCATAGGCTATGTACTAGTGAGTCCTATTTGATGCTCTGGTTCTATTGTTGACAGTTTATGCATACATATACAGTCTATATTTTGGGTTCCTACTGCTCTACTTCTGGGGAAACTCTGCCAAATTTTTCCCGAGTTGTGATGGCTGGTTTTTTGGTCTTTTGAGCCATTTATGTTGTTATGCTGTTGAAATTTTGGCAAAATCAAAGGATAAGATAGGTGTGCTTTCTTGGGAGCTGCATGGTTGACTTTAATGGATGATCAAAATGGCCCTCAATTCACTCCTTTTCATTTAACTGAGAGAATCCAAATAAAAGTTCATGTGTCCAGGAAGATTTTTTTCCAACAGCGCATAGTCTTTATGTTCGGGCAAAGAAGATTAAGGGAGATCCTGGAATGTCCTTTGCCTGTTGTAATTCCAATGATCAACTATAAAAACTCATTTGATGTGCATGTGTTTGTCCTTATCTAAAACTGAGCTCCATTGAAGTTTCTGGGGATTGGGTAGTGAAGTCTTGGGTTCTTGCATGTGTGTTCGAAGGGGTTCTCAAGGCATAGTAGCTTGGGTAGCCATGGGTTTCTCTTATTTGGAATTTCATGGAAGAAGTGGTGAAGATGCGGAAGACTTTCTGGAGAAAGTTGAGGTGGCATGCATAACCAACAATATGTGTGATGAGGAGAAGATTTTGAGGCTATTTGGATTGCTTTTGAAAGATGAGGCCCGTGTTTGGTTCATGGATTTGGAAGCTAAAGAAGCAGTGGCTTCTTCTTATGGTTTGAGTCTTGACAAGTTTATAGAAGCTTTTTTAGAGCGTTTCCAAGTTTTTGAAGATGCAAATGCAGTATGGAGTGATCTCAATGCTCTTAAGCAACGTTCTTGTCAAGGTGCTGATGCCTATGTACAAGGTTTTACAGATTTATGGACTCGTTGGTGTGTTTCTCTTAAGGATGAGACCCCCACTTGTTCATTGACGAAAAGTTCTTTTGTTGATGGTTTGTCACCTTGGTTGTGGTTTGAGGTTGAGTTGAAGAGGCCGGAGTCTTTTGAAGATGCAGTATGCATTGCAAAGCACAAGGAATGGAAGTTTAAGCATCTTGAGGAACATGGTATCAGTACAGGTATGCATGTGCAAGATAGATTTGACACGGAAGATGAAGTTGAGCCTAAGCAGGTGAAAAGTAGCCTATCCTATGATGTTTCTCGTTTCTTCCCAAGGTCTATTGTGAAGCGTAAAGAGGTCTTGTAGGTTGAGAGGTTTATGGAAGAGCCTAAATAGGTGAGTAATGCTTTGGATACAGGATTGAAAAGTCTTGAAGAGAAAGCATTGGCTACTTGTGTACCTTGTGATTCTGGGTGTGAGTGTGAGGTCGAGGTTATTGATGATGAGCACGTTGTCGAGAAATTTGCGGTCTTGCCAGGAAAGCACCGGGCTTATGGCTGTGAGAGTTTGTGAGAGAACTCGACAAAAACTATATGAAGGAGTTAAACCATAGACGCCATGAAGACTAGGGTTTGGAAAGAAGTACAATCAAAGAAGCCCACCCATTCTCTCTTGCACTCACACGGACAAAGAAAGAACACAAAAGAAAATGTCAAAATAACACAAAGATGAAAACATCAAGGCTATGGTCATATCGTATCATGGTAATATGAAAGGGTTAACATATGAGTTAATGGCATTCAATCTTGGCTGGACAAATAGGCTACGAATTGTTCTTTGGAATTGTAGTTTTGTGCTTACCATAATATATATTTTTTGTCTAGTGATTGGGATTAATTGTGTGTACAAATCCTCTTGGTTCATAGCCAGATAACTACGCTTACGTCAAAAGAAAAGTTCTAGTCTATGAGAGGTAGTATGATGGGATCCGGTGATAGAAGTATTTCATTGAGCCTTTCAGGGCCGAAGAGAAACACTATACGTTGTTGAAAGTGTATTTTACGGCTAATCCATACGTTAATTCTAATAGATCGTACAGAGTGAAAGCGATAGAAATGATCATCATGTGGGTTATTCATCTAGGATAGTATGTGAGAAATGTAGATATGAGAGAAGTGAAGAGATGAGAAGTTTCCCTCCCAAGCCCTATTCTTGCCCGTAGGCAATAAGGATACTACAGGGAGAGATGTACCTGTAGTAAGAGAACCTAGAGAGGATGAATTACTAAGAATGAGAGAGATAGGTTTGCTTTAGGAGATGAGATTAGATACATATATATATGTTGGATTAGAGATGAAAAAGAAAACAACAACAAATCAAGAAAACATCAATGTAGAACACATCTTACTTGACAAACCCTTTGGCACCATTATTGATGGAGAGAGAAGAAGAGTGGATAATTCCACTTTGGTTGATACACCAAGTGCAAGACCTTCTTTGATTAGAGTTGATCTTCCAAGGTTAGCTTGTTGCAAGAATGGCTAGTCTCCCTTTAGGAGAAAGAGTAGGCTTGGGCTTATGTTAATGGCTAAGTACAATTAGGCATTACTACTCACTCCCTCAAGAATTCCTCTCATCAATGGCTTGAATGCTTGAAATCTTTCCAAGGAAGAAGAGGTCCTCTTTTATAGGTGAAGGGAACCCACAAGGGTTTACACAAGAAGAGAGGAGCCAGTGTGAACAGGAATTGGAAAAGTTGGAAATGAGCTGTCCCTGCATGATGTGGACAGACTGGGGTCCAGTATTTTGATCATACCTCCTCAAACGTGGCTCCAAATAAAAAAGTAAAAATATGGGCAAAGACTTTCAGCTCATTAGCTACGATTTTCATTTTAAAATCATTTTCCAATTCAAATTGGAACCTTGTGTAAAAAATTCATCAAAATAGGGTCCATTTATGGCAGCAAAAGTCTTCATGTGGTCTCCTTAGCTTAGACTTTCATTTAATTCCAAAGGACACCTCATGCCATATGAAAGCATGACATTGCTCCTTGACAAAGTTTTGTAATCATGCTTGCAATAATGCATTAAAATAAGTGTATCTTTGAAATCATGCCACCTATTGTCCCACTAGGATTTGATTCTCTCCTAGTAGCTATTTAAAAAGAAATATAAAAAAAGTATAAAAAATACATAGAATATATATATATTGGAGTTTACCCTAGATATAGGATATAGCTAGGGTGTGAGATGAGTAGAAATAAAGAATCAATGATTTTTGCCCCAAGTTAAAGAGGCGGAGCTATTGATGCTTTTCCCATAGTATTTTCCGATGGTAAAGTAAGGATATGTTACCCTTGAGAAAAATAATAGGATGAGATAGAAACGCTTATGATTATATGTACACTATAGGAAATATAATTATGTATCTAAAAAAATACAAGATAGATCTTGTAGCATGCGTTCCCACTATGTACGTGTCACAGCACGACATCCACCCCCTCTAAACCTGCACATCCTCCGGTATGTGCCACATTGTCTCTTTGTAAGATTAGACCTCTTGTACATCTTCCTTGTCTTCTTCTTCACTGGATGATTCCAGAGCTTCATGTTCACTTTGATCTTCACCTGTGTTTTTCTCTTCTTCCTCATCCATATCTTCTAGATCATTGTCTCCTCTTCTCTTAAACATTTTAATCCTTTTTCCTGCAATGGGAATCTTTACTTCTGTACCATCTAGTTCAGACAAGCTGTAAGTAGCATTTTCATGCACATGCTTTACAACATACGGTCCAAACCATATTTTTGAGAACTTAGGCATGACTGTGTGCTGGTTATCAAGGCTACTATCATACACTAAAACCGAGTCACCTTTGTCAATTGCTTTGCTCCTGAGTCGATGTCGCTTATCAAAATAGTCCTTGTTTTTCAACCTTGCATTTTTGAGTCGTTCTTTTGCAGCTTCAATGTCTCTAGGTCTTCTCTCTAGCTGCCTTATACGCAGTGCAAGGAGATCTTCCCTACGAAGTCCCTCTTGCCAAGGTAGTACATTCCATGTGGGAATTGTATCCTCAATCGGCATCACTGGCTTTTGACCATGCATTAGTTCCACAGGCATGTAGCCAGTTACTGAGCTATGTGTTGTACGATAAGCCCATAAAGCATATGGTAACAATTTTGGCCACTCACCAACTCTTCCTTCGCAAGCCTTGGCCAAATCTTTGATGATAGGAGGATGCCCTCTTTCACTCTTTCCATTTCCTTCAGGGTTGTAAGCTGTAGTAAGAGAAAGCTTGATCCCTAATCTAGAAAAGAACTCCCTTGCTTCTTCGGCATCCAGTTCACCTCGATCTGCAGTGATTTTTCCCACACAACCATAACGGCAAATCACCTCATCAAGAAGGAATTTGCACACAGTTTCTGTGGTCTTAGCTCTTAATGCTCTTCCTTCAACCTGGTTAGTTAGGTCCTCTCGTGCAAGAACCAAGTATCTCATCTGCCAGAGTCCTAAAGGCATCGTGACTAGATCCACAACCCATTTATAGTTCATGGCTAGTGGATATGTAGGGTGCAATCCATCACGATGTCGAACATTTGAATACATTTGACAAGTTACACATGACTCTACAAACTGAGATACATTTTTATACCTACCCTTCCACCAGTATTTTTCTTTCAACTTGGAGAAGGTTGCCCACACACCCCTGTGTCCAGCCCATAGACTCTCATGAAACTCTTGCATGAGCTTTACTTGAGTCTCTTTTTTACATATAACCCATTGTGGTGTAGCACCCTTTTTCTTAGGATGCTTCCACAAGTAACCATCCCTTAAAAAGTACTCATATGCTTTCCTGCGTATCCTCTTGAATTCTTGTTCAGACCAATCATCCTGTTTTGTTAGAGTACTCAAGTACCTTCCAATAGAAAGCCAATCACCTTCATAAAGATCTTTCAAGAACAATTCAAGTGAATTAGTCCTGCAGACATTGTTACCTTTGACATGAGAGATAGAATAGAATTTTGTGCCTACATCATCTCCCTCATCAATCATTTGTGACTCATCTTCATACCTTGCCCTTGATAGCATATCTGCCATTGTATTGTCTTTACCTGCAATGTGCTTAAACTCGGGATTTAAGGACTTAATGTAGGCAATCCACCGCAACATAGCAATGTCTGGTGTTGAGAAGCTTGTAATCATCCCAAGAAGTGGTAGACAATCTGTTTCTATAACCACACATGCACCAATTAGGTACTCTTTTCCACTTTTCAAGGCTGTAACCATACCCCATAACTCTCTCTTTATCTGTGGATAGTTTCTTTGGTGAGCACTTAGTACCTTTGCTCCAAATCTTACCACATACCTGTGTCCTTCTTTGTCATGTTGCCCTATTGCCCATCCAATCCCTGTAGGACTGGTATCTACTGTCACAATCACTGGCCTTTGACACTCATAGTCTACCTTTCTCAAAGTCGTTGCTGACTGGAGTAACTCCTTTAGCTTTTTCATGGATTTTACATGTGCTTCTTTCCATTTAAACTTTTGATTCTTTCTAAGTAGCTGATAAAGAGGATCAGCTACATGTGCATAATGTGGAATCCAAATAACATAGAAGACACATGCTCCCAGAAACCTTCTAACCTCAGTGATGCTAGTGCATGTTTCTTTCATTCTTTGGATGGCATCTACCTTTGATGGACAAGGTTTCCTACCATATGGCCCGCACATGTGCCCCACAATGAGCACTTCTTTGACACCAAACATAGACTTTTTCCCTGACAATGTAAGATTCACTTTTTCCAACCTAGACAAAATTTTATCACAATCATTTATGTGATTTAACACAAACCTGCGACATCCCTTGAGATCCAAAGCTTCATCTTTGTCACTTTCTTCACATCCTTTGATAGGCAAATCATCAATAAAAGGCATTGTGATTTGAGGAATAAAGTCACGTAAGACCTTATTCATTCCATTCATCATATGTGCAACCGAGTTGGTTGCTCCCTGTGGCAAGGTACACATCCTTACCAAACCCAAAGGTTTCCTCATGGTTGTCAAGTCTCTGCTTTCGATTGCAAGCTAAAATTGATCATACCCTGAGTAGAGATCCCCCATTGAGTAGATTGACCTCCCTGCAAATGCCTTTGCAAATTCATCCACAATTGGACCTATTCCTACATTTCTAATTGTCACCTTGTTCACTGGTTGCATATCTTGGATGAAGCGTAGAGAACCATTCTTCTTTGGAACTGTGAACCACCTGTTTGAGTATGGAGCACAAGAAGGCTCCAAGATTCCCATTTTGATTTTCTCATTCAGTAGCTCTACTAACTTTGGCAAATGAGCCTTTGGAACCGGAATAGGCCGCAGATTCCAAGGCACATGAGGTATTGTGAAAATTACCATAGGAGCTACAATATAAGGATCAACACATCCTATCTCATGTGGCTCAAATGCAAAAGCATTACCATGCTTTGAAAGCATTTCTTTGAAGCACTTTGTCTCCTCCTGTGTTAGAAACTCCTCGCAACCAATCTGCAACTCTTGAAAAGACTCGTTTGTGAAGGTATGCTCGATCTTTTTAGGATTCCGCAAACTTGGTTGTAAAGAAGCCTGTTCAATCTTTTCCCTATTGTTGGGTGGTAAGGGTGAAGCTACTGGTTTCACCTTCTTTGCTACACTCTTGTATTTAGTTTCAACATGGACTTCTGGGCCAACTGTTTGGCTTTCTTTAAAGGCTTCTATTACTTGATACATTTCCATAGAGCAAACTTCCACAACTTCATTTTCAAGATGCAAACTAGACCTCATTATAGCATCAAGCTCACCCATAGTATCTACAAAAGAAACTTGTTCACACAAACCCAAAACATTTTCAGTAGGCTTTAGCAACCCACTCTTTTTCATGCCTATTTGTACATTATGCACATATTGCTTCTCATATCTCTTCAAATCTTCCAGTTTTGTAAAAAATACTGATCCATTCCTACCAAGGAGCTCATCGAGAAAGTTTCACCTATTTTTGGATCAGGAGAGACCCTTTTTCTTTCTGTACCACTGCAATCCCGCTTTACAATGGTACTTGGCTAAAACCCATCATTTCTCTATGATCATGAAAACTCTTTGCTTACTTTTGGTAGAGGATGTTCTCTGAGGTTGTCACGATTTCTTTCATGGTTTACACAGACTGTGAGAAATTGGACAGCTCGTTTACCATATTTGCTACGTATTCTAGCATATGCTGAACCATCGTCCATTACCTTTGTTTCCATTCGAACTCCCACAATGTAGGGTTGTCCAAGGATGAGATGATATGAATATGTATCCTGTACAAAGAAGTTTTGGTCAATCTTTACATCACCTATTGTTACCTTCACACCTGGACATGCTGCATACAATTCACCGGATGAATTGTTTACCACTTTTACCATCCAGCCATGATCTGTGTCCATCGGCCATTTGCACTTGTTGTAGAGACTCTTTGACATTATGTTTATTTCTGAACCATGGTCAATCAAGGCAACAAGTGAAATATGGCTCTTCAAGATCACCTACCTTGACCAAAGTTTCTGTAGTAGCCCTTGCCCAATGACTTCGTGAATAGTAACTCTTAGGAATATCTTCAACTTCTTTATCATCATTTGAGAAATACACTTGCTTCACTCTCCCACTAGATTGGTAGCATCCTACCACAGCTCCATCATTCTCCTTATTTTGCAGTTGCATCCCTTGTGTCTTTGAGGTTTCCCCTTCAACCTGTGGATGAGAAACTTCAGCAAGGGTTTGCCTCTTTCTCTTGATGATGTCAATGATCTCCTCATGGAATTCACGCTTTGCAATGCCAAGAACTTCTCCCAGAGTAAACTCAATCTTGCTATTCAAGATCCTTTCCTCCAAGACTTTCTTTAAATCTGTAGCAACCTCAATATCAGATTGTAGTTTATAAGTTGGGCCTTTTGTCTTACCTTTCGTTGGCTCTTTCTTCTTTCCTGTTGTAGACTCCTCCATGAGTACTTCAGGTGGAGATGCTCCTTGTGTTGAGGGTATTTGAGAAGGCATTGAGTCGCTTCTTCCCCCACTTCTAGAATCTCTTTTTGATGGTCCTTCATCAGCATTCTCACGTCTGCGCTTCTCTTCTACAATTGCCTCATTTTGTTGGCATTTTGTAATGTAGGCATGCACTGACAATGAGTCCACTGGATCATTCCATCCTGTTTCTAGACGTATGCAATCACCTGCTTCATGTAGAATCTCATTTGTAAGCTTTCCCTTTTTAGCTAATTGCATGACATTTGGCCAAATTTGACCATGATGGTCACTCACCTCTTCATCACAAAAATGCTCAATTTTTACTCCATAAGTAGCTGCCTCAACTGAAGAGGTGGCATGCTTAGTTGCCATATCTTCAACTAAGGTTTGCATTCCCCCCTTCCCAAAGTTAGTTCTCAAGGGTAGACCTGTCTCTTTTAAGTGGATTTTACCATCCTTAAAAAAGACAACATCTTTTGACAAAGCATCACTAAAATCATCACAATCCCTTCTTACATGGTCTGTACTATCACACCAAATACATCTATTAACGAACCTTCTTTGGGCTGTTGTCTTTGCCTAGAAAGTGGCCCTGATGGTTGTCCTTTTTCTTCAAGCTTTGCAAACTTCACCTTCAAGTCACGCATTCCCTTCACAAGCTCATCTAGCATGGACTCATCAAACTTAGGAGCGATAAAAGTAGGCTTTACCATTTTGTCAGAAGTTGAGGTGGAAGGACTTGTAGTGTTTACTACCATCTTCAACCTCATTCCAGTCGGTCTTTAGTCCTTGTTCAGCATCTTTATCTTCAAGAAGAAGCTCCAAATTTTCTTGAAACTCTTTACCTGCAGCTTGTAAGAAAAGATCTGTCTTCTCTGCATCTAGTGTGGCCCTTTTTGTCCTAGTGAGTTGTGCATAGCGCCGCTCAAATTCCCTAAGTAGCTCTGTTATTGATAGTCCTTGCTTTGGCTTGACTACCCATCCTAAGAATGTCCTTTTGGTCACTCTCTCCGAGTCCTCCATGAAATATTCCTCCTTTAAAGCTACTTTGAGTTCTTTACAATTTCTCCCATGCCCATCTTTAATTGCCCTAACATGCTCCCTAATTTCTGGAGCAACAACTAGCTCAAAGCTTTGAATCATCTCACCTTCTGACACGCGATGCAGCTCCATCTCCTTCACATACTTGCGTAAGTACTTGGTTACATCTCTGCCATTGAACTGATCCATTCTATTGACGACCGCTTGTATGGCTTTCGTTGCTAAAATCTCCCTTCTTTCAGTAGCATGTTGTTGTTGCATGAACATTGCAAATGCTTGAAACATTTGCATTGTTGCTGGGTCAAAATGCATACCCTGTTGCTCAGCATGATCACCCATGGTTACCCACAAACTCTCACCCTGGCAGTTTCGCGTCGGGTTCACCAAAAATATATCGAGAAATTTGCGGTCTTGCCAGGAAAGCACCGGGCTTATGGCTGTGAGAGTTTGTGAGAGAACTCGACAAAAACTATGTGAAGGAGTTAAACCATAGATGCCATGAAGACTAGGGTTTGGAAAGAAGTACAATCAAAGAAGCCCACCCATTCTCTCTTGCACTCACACGCACAAAGAAAGAACACAAAAGAAAATGTCAAAATAACACAAAGATGAAAACATCAAGGCTATGGTCATATCGTATCGTGGGTAATATGAAAGGGTTAACATATGAGTTAATGGCATTCAATCTTGGTTGGCCAAATAGGCTACGAATTGTTCTTTGGAATTGTAGTTTTGTGCTTACCATAATATATATATTTTGTCTAGTGATTGGGATTAATTGTGTGTACAAATCCTCTTGGTTCATAGCAAGATAACTACGCTTACGTCAAAAGAAAAGTTCTAGTCTATGAGAGGTAGTATGATGGGATCCGGTGATAGAAGTATTTCATTGAGCCTTTCAGGGCCGAAGAGAAACACTATACGTTGTTGAAAGTGTATTTTACGGCTAATCCATACGTTAATTCTAATAGATCGTACAGAGTGAAAGCGATAGAAATGATCATCATGTGGGTTATTCATCTAGGATAGTATGTGAGAAATGTAGATATGAGAGAAGTGAAGAGATGAGAAGTTTCCCTCCCAAGCCCTATTCTTGCCCGTAGGCAATAAGGATACTGCGGGGAGAGATGTACCTGTAGTAAGAGAACCTAGAGAGGATGAATTACTAAGAATGAGAGAGATAGGTTTGCTTTAGGAGATGAGATTAGATACATATATATATGTTGGATTAGAGATGAAAAAAAAAACAACAACAAATCAAGAAAACATCAATGTAGAACACATCTAACTTGACAAACCCTTTGGCACCATTATTGATGGAGAGAGAAGAAGAGTGGATAATTCCACTTTGGTTGATACACCAAGTGCAAGACCTGCTTTGATTAGAGTTGATCTTCCAAGGTTAGCTTGTTGCAAGAATGGCTAGTCTCCCTTTAGGAGAAAGTGTAGGCTTGGGCTTATGTTAATGGCTAAGTACAATTAGGCATTACTACTCACTCCCTCAAGAATTCCTCTCATCAATGGCTTGAATGCTTGAAATATTTCCAAGGAAGAAGAGGTCCCCTTTTATAGGTGAAGGGAACCCACAAGGGTTTACACAAGAAGAGAGGAGCCAGTGTGAACAGGAATTGGAAAAGTTGGAAATGAGCTATCCCTGCATGATGTGGACAGACTGGGGTCCAGTATTTTGATCATATCTCCTTAACCGTGGCTCTAAATAAAAAAGTAAAAATATGGGCAAAAAAGTCGGCTCATTAGCTACGATTTTTATTTTAAAATCATTTTCCTTTCAAATTGGAACCTTGTGTAAAAAATTCATTAAAATAGGGTCCATTTATGGCAGCAAAAGTCTTCATGTGGTCTCCTTAGCCTAGACTTTCATTTAATTCCAAAGGACACCTCATGCCATATGAAAGCATGACATTTCTCCTTGACAAAGTTTTGTAATCATGCTTGCAATAATGCATTAAAATAAGTGTATCTTTGAAATCATGCCACCTAGTGTCCCACTAGGATTTGATTCTCTCCTAGTAGCTATTTAAAAAGAAATATAAGAAAAGTATAAAAAATACATAGAATATATATATATTGGAGTTTATCGTAGATATAGGATCTAGCTAGGGTGTGAGATGAGTAGAAATAAAGAATCAATGCTTTTTGCCCCAAGTTAAAGAGGCGGAGCTATTGATGCCTTTCCCATAGTATTTTCCGATGGTAAAGTAAGGATATGTTACCCTTGAGAAAAATAATAGGATGAGATAGAAGACTTATTATTATACTTAAATATGCATATGTACACTATAGTAAATATAATTATGTATCTAAAAAAATACAAGATAGATCTTGTAGCATGCGTTCCCACTATGTACGTGTGACAACATGACAACGTATCTTTGGATACTAGTTCCTTGGAAATTAGGGAAGAGAGCAAGGTTGAGAGCCATTTTGTGGATTTGTTGGATGTGGAGCCTGTTTTGAAGCCATATTTTGATGTATGTGCAGTGATTGAACCGATTTATGAGCATGATTGTGGTTTAGAGCAGGGATCTATATTCTTGGAGACCGATGAACCCATGCTAGAAGCTATGGATAGTGGTGCTAGCCATGATTATGATGTGGATAAAGTTATGTGTGATGATGAGTATGCTCATCATGATGAGAAGGGGTTTGGCATATATGAGTCCAATCTCAGCTATGTGGATGCCTATGCTAGGGATATGTGTGCTATGGGGATACTTTTGTGCTTTGGATATCAACAACTTTGCCTTCACACAATTCTTTTATCTTGGGTGCATGATTTGCAGGTTGCTGCTATGGCTGGTGAAGCCAAGATGCCAGGTGATGAGTCACTTGAGTTGTCTCTATCGGTTGGGTTGAATGTGGCATGCAATAAATATGCTTTTTGAACTCCAGATAGGATGGATGTGTTAGTTGGATATTCCTTTTGTGTATTTTGGTTGATTGGTGTCAAATATATGTGTGGTGTTATGATGCTTCTTGTGAATCAGGCGATATGCCTTTGGCCTTTTGATCCAGTGGTGTAATAGGACTAATATTTGAAGTTCTTAAAGTCGAAAAGAATGTAGCAGGGCATATCTTTCGTTAGCACGATTTGAAAGATTGTCGAATAGTCTATTAAATAGAGCTTATACGAATGAGTTGAAATATTAAGAGAGAACATATATTCTTTTTTTTTTTTAATAATACACTAAAGGCGGATTTGATAAAGATTAATGAATAACAGATAGTCTGTTTATGAACAGTAAAATTGAGATTTTTATTAATATCAATGTTTAATATTTATGTGTTTTAGCTTAAAATGCATGGGTAGGCTTAAAATAAGTTGTAAAAGTAATGGATACCCAAAATAGAGGTTTTATGAGTAGTGACCTAAAAATGCGTTTTTAGCCAAACAGAGACGTTTTTCGCAATTCTGTTCACGTTGTCTTGTAGACTAGACCTATTCCCGTCGTTTTGAGTACTTGGATCGCTCTGTTCTGAGTTTTTTTGTAAAAGTTATGATGAAAACAAATAGAAGGCAGCAGCATGTAATGTACACAAGGACAGACAGACCTACAACATCATACAGTTCTCTCTGCTATCAACCAAGAAGTGGATTGTTTCTTCATGGTAGAGTATGGCAATTGAGATTATGAAGGTATATAATTATGTTTTTTACTTTGATCATCATGTTGAATTGGTTGCACGAGTATGTTCTTTTGGCTATTTTGTAAGCGACGCAGAAATCAATGTGTGAAACACGATCTGTGCAAAGTGTCATGATAGAAATCTAACCTTTACGGATCGCTTAGCGATCACGTTCTTATATTATTCTCGCAGGTATACTTGGTACGAAAATTGTGCAGGTTTTTCGAGGAAAAGAAGGATAAAAGCACGACGGGTGGTGCGTTTGGGGATCATTCACCGATCTCTTCTTCTGCGAGTGCGAGTGCGAGTGCGAGTGCGAGTGAGAGTGAGAGTGAGAGTGCGAGTGTGAGTGCGAGTGCGAGTGAGACGCTGCATGCAAGCGAACTGAAGCTCGGGGGTGGTCGGGAGGTTCGAGCTCCGTACAACGGAGTGCGCCCATATATTTTGCTCCTCTGTTGTATCAAAACTCTACAAAGATTCATCAATACAAAGATCTCTTTCTCTATCTTTTGCTATCGATCTCTATTATTCGGTTCCCGTGACAATTGGTATCAGAGCAAGCGGTTGATTCTGGACATGGAAGGATACGAGAGGAGGATGAAGGAGCAAGAAGACCTGATTCGGCGACTATGAGAAGATCTGAAAATTGCAAATCGAGAGTGTGCTGAGGCTCTGTGGGGCAAAGCAGCACGAGAGCTTGATATCTATGTAGACCTTGATGGCCAATATGAAGGTGAAAACCATGCTAATCCACCTGGAAACAATAATCATCGTGGTGGCGCTGTGGTACCGCCAAAAGAAACGATGACGATATGGGAGAAGCGACAACCAAATCATTCTTAACGAAGGCTAAGCTTAAAGAGTTTGATGGCATAAGAAAGATATGCGAAGATTTAGAAGCGTGGATTGAAGAACTCAAAGATTTGGATTATACTTTCAATATCGAGAACACGACCACCAGACTTTCGAATGCTCGAGCAAGGTGACCGGTAAGACAATACGTACCAAGATGACTCAATTGGAGACTTTTGGCGATGCGTACGATAAAGGTAAGTCATCTACCCCTTCTTCGTGATGTTTTATGTCTTTGATACGTCCTTTGAAAGCTTCCGTGAGATCGAATTTATGCGTAGAAGTTGAGATTAAAATTTGAATTTCTTAATTGATTTGGATAGTATTCATTGCTTCTTATCGTCTAAATTGATTGAGAAATTAAACTTGAAATTAAATCGAGAAGTTAAAAGTCTTGTGGATTTAACTAGTGGTAATAATAGTTTCACGAAAGAGTTAGTAGAAAAATTGTTTTTTTTTCTTTGAAGAGTCGAAATCATAAAGATGATTTCTATAACATAAACATTGATATGCATGATGTTATCATTGGTATCAATTAGATCATTGAAAATCATGTTTTGATTGATTGTTAAGAAAGAAAAATATATCTTTAATCATTTGATGATGATAAGTCACACTCTTTGTGGAAAGAAAGAGATTCTAAATCTAGTTTTGGCAATGGAATTGATAAGGTGACTTAGATAAGAGTGTGAGACGTTGCTTGTGTTTGCTAATGAGATTAAAGAAGAATCTGGGGATAAACATAAAGAGACAAATCCTGAATTTATAGAGGATCTCTTACATGAATTTAAGGATGTGTTTCCGGACGATCTTCCTGGTATGCCTCCGCCTTGAGCGGTAGACCACGCCATAGATCTATATCCAGGAGCAACACCTTATTCAAGAGCTCCATACAGGTTCAATGTTGATGAGCTTAAAGAGCTCAAGATACAACTTGATGATCTTTTGAAAAAAGGGTTTCATTAAGCCTAGTGTATCTCCTTGGGGTAGTCTTGTGTTATTCAAAAAGAAAAAGGATGGTACATATAGGTTATACATCGACTATAGGGGATTAAACAAACAGACCATTAAGAACAAATATCCTCTTCCTCACATAGATGAACTGCTTAGTCATTTGAGTGGTGCCACAATATTTTCAAAGGTTGATCTTCGTTCTGGCTACCATCAAATCTGCATTAAGGTCGAGGACATTCCAAAGATTTCTTTTCGTACACGTTATGGACATTATGAATTTAGAGTTCTTCTTTTGGTTTGACTAATGCACCAACAACTTTCATGTGCTTAATGAATAATATTTTTCACCCGTATCTTGATGACTTCATTCTGGTATTCTTGGATAATATTTTTGTGTATTCTACGAATGAAGAAGATCATGCATTGCACTTAAAGAAAATATTTGAGGTTTTGCGTGAACATAAATTGTATGCCAAAGCAAGTAAGTATTCTTTTGCAAAGGATCAGATTGTGTAATTGGGAAGAGTGATTTCTAAAGAGGGGATTCACATTGATCTTGATAAAGTTAAGACTATGTTAGTAAGAGATGTAAGAAGCTTTATGGGTCTAGCACAATATGAGAGAGCACACAATAAAGATTTCTCTAAGATAGCAAGTCCTTTGACCGAATTGACCGAGAAAGACAAGGGTTTTGTGTGGACTTCTAGCTGTGAGACTGCTTTTGAGACCTTGAAGGCTAGAATAGCGGAAAATTATGTTTTGAAAGTTTCTGAGATGGGCAAACCATTCGTTGTGTCCTGTGACGCTAGTGGTGAACAATTAGGTTGTGTTTTGACACAAGAAGGAAGAGTAGTTGCATATGAGTTTAGGAAATTAAGACGACATGAATTGAACTATGCAACACATGATCTAGAATTGCTTGCTATTGTTCATGCATTGAAACATTGGCGTTATCTTTTGCTTGGTGTCAAATTTGAATTGAGTATTGTTCATCAAAGTTTGAAGTATATTTTCACTCAGCCATTATTAAATAACAAACAAAGAAGATGGATTGAATTGCTGGCTGAGTATGACTTTGATTTGAAGTGTTTGTGTGGGAAAGAAAATAAAGTTGCAGATGCATTGAGTCGTAGGCCCATGTGTAATTTGTTGACTGTTGTGCAATCCAATTTGGTTGATGAGATACATGCCGAAGTTGAAAACGATTCTTTTTACATGCCTATTTTGAAATTCTTGCATGAGAATATTGGTGAGATGTATGAGAACAGATATCACTTGTATAAGGGAAATCTGTATTATTATGACCGCTTGTGTATTCCTGCAAATTCTTCTTTTAAGAGTCAAATTCTGCATGAGTGTCATAATTCCCTTTTTGTGGTCATCCTGGATTAAATAAGACATATGAAAAGATTAAAACCTTATTCTTTTGGCTGCATATGAAATTGGATGTTAAGAATTATGTGTGTGAGTGCTTTCAATGTCAACAAGTTAAGATTGAGCATAAGAGGATGCCTGGTGACCTTCAACCCTTAGACATTCCTTTACAGAAGTGGGAGTGTATATCCATGGACTTTATCATTAGACTTCCTACTACTCGTGGAGGGTATGATTTGATCTTTCTGGTGGTAGATAGACTCACAACACAAGCTCACTTCTTTCCTGTAAAAATAATTTATACTGCATTGACCATTGCATACTTGTTTATGAAAGAGATATTTCGTTTGCATGACATGCCCAAGAGCATAGTGTCTGATAGAGATTCTAAGTTCACTTCTCATTTCTGGAGAGCGACTTTTGACTCTATAGGTACCCAGTTACGCATGTCTAATGCTCAAAACGATGCGGAAACGGAGAGGGTGAATCGTATTTTAGAAGATATGTTACGAATGTATGTCAATGAAAACCAATCTAATTGGAATGAATATTTGCCTTTGTTCTTGAATTTGCATACAACAGTTCATATCATTCATCTATTAGGATGACTCCGTTTGAGGCAATGTATGGCTATAACTGTCCCACACCTATAAATTTTCTTAGCTCGAGGAATAAGGTAGAACTGTCACGTGAGATGCTTGAGAAAATGGATAACGAGTTGGCAAAATCAAGGGGAATATTAGAGAATCTCAAAAGAGACATAAACTGTATTATGACAAGAAACATCGTGTTGTGGAGTATGAAACTAGTGATATGGTTTTTTAACGGTTATTCCTGAGAAGTCTCATTTGATTCTTGGAAATGATAGAAGATTGTCTCCACGATTTGTTGGTCCATTTAAAATTTTGAAGCGCATTGGTTCATTAGCTTACAAATTACAAATTGGAATTGCCTTCTCATGTTAAAGTGCATCATGTATTCTATGTGAGTTTATTGAAAAAGTATGTTCCTAATGTGCATCATGTTTTAGAGGATAACTCTAAGTTGAAAGATGACGGACCATTGACTGTAGAATCAGACTTAGTACTAGATAGGCGTTTTAAACATATGAGAAATAGAGACATTGTGGAAGTTTTGGTTAAGTGGCAGAACTATCCAGTAGAGGATGCATCATGGGTTGATCTTAGTGTTTTGCAAAGAGAATTTTTCTCTCTTTAGACCAACTCTGAGGACAGAGTTAATTTTGATAAGGGGAGAATGTAATAGGACTAATATTTGAAGTTCTTAAAGTCGAAAAGAATGTAGCAGGGCATATCTTTCGTTAGCACGATTTGAAAGATTGTCGAATAGTCTATTAAATAGAGCTTATACGAATGAGTTGAAATATTAAGAGAGAACATATATTCTTTTTTTTTTTATATATACACTAAAGACAGATTTGATAAGATTAATGAATAACAGATAGTCTGTCTATGAACAGTAAAATTGAGATTTTTATTAATATCAATGTTTTATATTTATGTGTTTTAGCTTAAAATGCACGGGTAGGCTTAAAATAAGTTGTAAAAGTAGTGGATACCCAAAATAGAGGTTTTATGAGTCGCGACCTAAAAGTTGCGTTTTTAGTCAAACAGAGACGTTTTTCGCAATTCTGTCCACGTTGTCTTGTAGACCAGACCTATTTCCGTCGTTTTGAGTACCTGGATCGCTCTGTTTGAGTTTTTTTGTAAAACGTTATGATATAAAAACAAATAGAAGGCAGCAGCAGTGTAATGTACACAGGGACAGACAGACCTACAACATCATACAGTTCTCTTTGCTATCAACCAAGAAGTGGATTGTTTCTTCATGGTAGAGTATGGCAATTGAGATTATGAAGGTATATAATTATGTTTTTTACTTTAATCATCATGTTGAATTGGTTGCACGAGTATGTTCTTTTGGCTATTTTGTAGGCGACGCAGAAATCAATGTGTGAAACACGATCTGTGCAAAGTGTCATGATAGAAATCTAACCTTTACGGATCGCTTAGCGATCACGTTCTTATATTATTCTCACAGGTATACTTGGTACGAAAATCGTGCAGGTTTTTCGAGGAAAAGAAGGATAAAAGCACGACGGGTGGTGCGTTTGGGGCTCTTCTCTTTCCGATCTCTCTTTGCGAGTGCGAGTGCGAGTGCGAGTGAGAGTGAGAGTGAGAGTGCGAGTGCGAGTGAGACGCTGCATGCAAGCGAACTGAAGCTCGGGGGTGGTCGGGAGGTTCGAGCTCCGTACAACGGAGTGCGCCCATATATTTTGCTCCTCTGTTGTATCAAAACTCTACAAAGATTCATCAATACAAAGATCTCTTTCTCTATCTTTTGCTATCGATCTCTATTATTCGGTTCCCGTGACAAGGGGGAATGAGCATCTACTAGTGTTGCTTCTGCTGAGAATGAATGCTCTAGCAGGCTAGGGCGTGGGCAAATTATGTCATGACATTTTTGGAGCAAGGAATTGCAAATATGTACATATCCATGCATGGTGCATCGAATAAAGTATTGCCTATTTTCCAGAGCCAGGTGGTTAGTTGGGGCCCACATGTGTACAGGTAGGACAGGGTGTACATAGTGCATCGATTTTCATCGTTACCAATACCAGTGTGTTTTTTCTACAATAAGGAGGAGTTGGTAGCGCATAAAAATTCTCGAGGAAGCTATCTACGGGCCGACGACATGAGGTAAGCAGGTGCGTCAGATGCCATCTAGTGGCGTCAGGACGTCGAATGGGGTCAGTACTTGCACGCGGAGAAGTACGGACACGACGTGGGTGTTTTCTTGTGATACTTATGCAGAAAGGTCATCATGAGGACCACTTTTTGGGGCCACTTCACGTGGTGGAGGGATGCATTATTGAGAAAAGCTGAGTGCCAGGTGTGCGGATGATGCAAAAAGGTGACAACTATGCATTGCGAGGTCTGTTTTTGGCCTGTTCGGGGTCCGTTTGAGGTCATCTAAAAGGCCAAGGGTGCCCAAGTAACAAAGCTAAGTGTGGGAACTGAAAAAATAGAGAGGAGACCAGAGAAAATGTGGAGAAGAGAGCAGGAACAGCCGCAGGTGTGTTTTTGGGGTTTTTTGAGCCTGTTTTGGCCGTAAACTACTTATCCGAGGTCGGATTTAAGCACTTTGACATTGTAGACTGTGGTTTTGGGCCGTTCTGGACACGATGGAGCTGTCCATTTTGCCAAATTTCTCACTCTTTTTCTATTGTTTTTGATGTGTAAGTTTCTCCTATGAGCGAAGCTTCTGCTCCAGTTTGTGATTGTATCTAGTATCTTTTACCCATATTGTGTAAGTTGTTTGCCCCATTGGTGTTGGCCCAAGATCATTGGTATCTAAGCACCATAAGTTCTCCTCTTTCGAGCTGAGTTTTGTGTGTGTGTGTGTGTCTCTGTGTGAAGTGGACAAGTGGATAGTCTCTCTCCTCTCACTCCATGGGTGTGTTTCCTGTCTCGGCCAGGAGGGTTGTGTAAGCCGAGTGGTGCCCCATAGTGTGTATGTGTGTATCTTCCCAAGAGTGTGTGTCACGTCATTATAGAGGCATTCTGTGTGTTGTCATCCCACCCATAGCGGCTAGTGACTCTTCCTCTGACTACGACGTCATGGAGGGTTTTCCAATGCCTAATCTCGATAGCTCAAGCCATGGCATGCATGCCATGGGTCCATGGTCTAGGCCGATCGTGCTTAGCCGCTTGAAGGAAACCTTTAGTAGAGCCACTCGCTCGGAACATGGAGCTAATGATGTAAATGAGAGGGGTGGGCATTAATGACCAACATAGAGCCTATGCCCTTAGAGAATGTGCACATGAATACTTCATTCATTGCACCTCCTGACTCTCCAGAGTTATTTCTCTCTGAGTTCATATTACTCGATGGTAGAAGCCTTGCCAAAGTGCAAGAGGTTGAGCGGTATATCCTTGCAGCGAGGGAAAAGGAAGTCGAGAGCTTACGCAAGGCGGAGCAACAAAGAGAGTCAAAAGCGAAAGCCCCTATGTCAATATCCTTGCTAAGGGAGCAATCGAGTGCTGCTGACTTAGCAACCGGTAAGGGCGAACCCCTAGAAAGCAACATTGCATCTAGCTCAAAGGAAACCCCTAGCACCTCAATCCTAGATGGAGTGTTCATAAATGAGAACTGGGAGTACGAACTACAAACAAAAACTCTGACCGACCTATACACAGGTCACACCTATCACGTGGGTTGGTTAGATGTCCTACAATCCACAATGGGTGCTACTAGTGTGGAGGATCAACAACAAAGAGTTTGTGAGGTCATCCATAGGTTCATTGAGTTAGAGAGACAGAACAAGGGGATCAACATGCCTTCAACAAGTCTCATGAGATTCTTAGATACAGGAAAGGCTAAACAACCGACCTTATCACAAATGGAGACTCCCTCGGTAAGTCTGATCGATCCTCCATATGTTGTTTCTCCAGGGGTCTCAGTGTAATCTGAGCCCACAAGTGATAGCTTCACCTTTCCAAGTCTAGCTCATCTTTCCCTTGATGACACCACGGCTACCATGCCTACCCCAATGATGGGCATGACGAGAAACAGGCCATGGACCTCATTTGTTAGTAAAGCACCACTACGTGGTAGCTCAATGCATGCAACAGTACCTACAAGTGTGTACAAATCGTATACACCCATGGGTCCTCGCACTCATGTAGTCCCTACCCCTCCCATTGTTTCAACAACCTATGCTCCACAGCCAGAACACCCAAGTTCTTATTTCCATGGGAATATACCGGCTAGCATTAGCATGTCACATCTGACATCCGATATGCCTAGGGCCACACATATGAACTTTGGGCCGCCACATGGCACAACATCGTACCCAACGTGGAAACCAACGGCTTCCTATGTGCCAAGACCAATGCCAATACCTACTCCACATGTAGTCTCTAGAGCACTCCACCCACGATACTTGCTCACTTAGGTGACTTGGCAACATTTGCTCAAGCTATTGGTCGATCTATTACTAAGAATATGCGTAACAGGCCTGATAGAGAGCCTAGAAGTAAGGCAGTTCAAATAGCCAAGCTCACACAAAAATTTAGTGGATACAGGGATGTGAGAAAGCATATCGAAGTGTTTGAACAAATATGGGATTCTCTAGGAGAACACAATGACCTGCATAAGAGTAATGCTTTAAGCCTAACCTTAAGTGGGAAGGCAGGGGATTGGTATAGAACCCTAAGGGTGGAAGAAAAAACGATTTACCCTACTCTTAAGAGATTGTTCTTGAAAGAATACATACAAGAGGGAGTGCTTTGGAGTGTAGCCTCTCAGCTCCAGAAAGCCCAACGAGAGAAAGGAGAGTCGGTGAGAGACTTTATAAGTCGCTTGAAGTATTTGAATTCTCGTTGTAATCCAAATGAGCGCTTCAACAATAACCAATTGCTTGATATATTCATTTGGGGGTTACGACATGAGGATATCTACAATGGCCTAGTCATTAGAGGTATCACCACTTGGGAAGCAGTCACCACCAATGCGATCCAATTGGAGGATAATTTAATGATTCAAGGAGAAAGAGTGTCTATTGAGCCTAAATATATTAGCTCGCAAGCATCAGGGCATCAGCCAATGACCCTAAAGCCTATTTCTAAGGAGCCAAAGATATCTGAGATGACTTTAGCAGCTCTCACCAAGGCTATTCAAGAGAGTCTTAGGGATAATCGTGCTCCGCAAAACAATAATATGTATCCAAGAAGGAAGAAAAAATGGTGCTCACTATTCTATGGACCGCATAGTACCAGTGAATGCCCTACTTTTAGAGTAAAATTCAATGGGAAATACAATTCTTGTGGGAGGTATGGTCATCAAGCTAAGGATTGCATAGTATTTCAGCGTGCGATGGCCAATAGACCAACCTTAGCATGGACAGACACACCTCGAGTGCCTGCATTGATGCCGGCCCCACCTCTTGAACAAACAACACAACACATGGTCCCCAGGGCCCAAAATGTTGTTCAAACAACACCCTTACCACCTCTAGTGCTAGGACCGCAACCACCACATCCAAGAATCACTTATGTGAATCGAGTGGGTTGTGAGTCATCTATTTCTGGTTTGGAAGGCTGTGAGGAAGATATGGATCCTAACAGTGCCTATGGGATGGATATGCTTGAAGTCCACAATACTACATGGAGGAATATTGGGGACAAGTCAAACCTGTATATCAAGTAGCTACTCTTGCGGCAAGAGGCCAAAATATCAATTACACTGCTAAGAGACCACCTCTTCCATGCTATGAGTGTGGAGGTCCACATCGTGTAGCCGAGTGTCTATTAGGCTACAAAATAACGCCACACTAATGCAAACCAATCAAGTGAGCACGTCTACAATGCCAATACTCATGTGTAATCGATGTAGCATAGATCATTTGATTGCCCAATGTCCAAAGAATCCAAATGCACCAAAGATCACCCATTAAACTTGATTGAAGTTACCGAGGAGCCATCATAAAGTACACCTGTGGTACTAGTAAACGTACTCACATGATCGATGCTCCAAAAACAAAATTATATTCTTGAGGAAAGAGACACAGCATCAATTGTCCAATCTCAGAAAAAGAAGAAAGCACGAAGGAAGAGATCGCAAAAAGCAGCGAAGTCAGACCCCAGTTCAAAGACCAACATAGGGACTGGTGACGACCCCATATATATGAACGATGCTAAAGAGGATTCGGATTCAAGTGAAACCATGGAGACTAAAACAACCACTAAGATAGAAACCAACAAGGAAGATCTTCATGAGCCACAATGGCCAGGATCCAAGAAGTAGATAGGAACTTATCCAAACCTATAGAGGAGATTGAGCGATTCACTCAATTAAGGAGTTTGGTAGAAGATATCCAAAGGGATCTAGAACCAGTGTCATCCAAGAAGAAAGTGACTTAAAGTCATGGGAAAGTGGGCGTACTCACTTCTTGATGGAAAGAATTTTTACAGAGGGACTACTTGATCCTATCGAAGAAATGTAGATCCCATCTTTCCCATGTCAAGCGACTCAAGGCAAAAAGTGCCATTAAACATTTCCAAACTGATGGATTTCATGTCTTCAGAAGTTAGAACCACCATCATGTCCAAACTATATAAAGACCCTGAGCTAGTCTCAGCTCTTTGAGCCTTCCTTAATGGAGAACTAAAGTTTGGGCTACCACAATTTGCACAAATGGATGGAGCTAGGGATATTCCAATAGAGGAGGAACACTTAGATCCACAACCCAACCTAGATGAGAACTTTGTTATAGAAATACTTGTTAACAAGTTGGGACAATACTTTGAGAGCGATGAATCCATTGCGAACATACCAATCACTACTAAGGGATTAAATGTGAAGGGAATCCTTGATGGTGGCACTGGGGTTAGCATTGTGACTAAAAATTGCTCGGAAACTATGGGAATACCTCACCTTGCGACCACAACCATAGTAGTGAAGATGGCCAATGGGTCTATTGTTAAACCTATTGGGATGCTAGAAGAAATCAAGATCAAGGTCTTTGGAAATAAAATAAGGGTTACCTTCATTGTTATGGATTTCTCCAAACACACTACGGCATCCGAGATGATCTTAGGATGTCCTTTCATGAGGGAAGCAAAAATGGTGCATGATTGGTCTAAAAACCATTTCTACCTACAGTTCCAAGATTTTATCATTAGAGTGGATCTTGTAACTGGTCGAGCACATCCCCTAGGAAATAGGTTTATAATTGATCATAGATCTGACACCACAGTTCACTTGGCCCCATTGCAATATTGTTACACGTGTAAAGCAGACACTGATGTTGTGGAAGATTCTCCTTGTATGGATGTACTACCTGGGATAACTGAATCGGACAATGTGGATTGGGTCCACCTAGCAGCAACCATAAACACTTGGGGAAATAGGGGGACGACCTGGGTAACACCTAAGGGGGATGAAATGCCACCACTCGTACCCTTAAATATGCTACAAGCAATGCATATAGCTTCTGACAAGACTCATCCATATATAACAAAAAGAACATACAAGTCGGTCCCTAAAGATTCTTTAGTGACCATGGCTGATGCTAAAAAACAGAAGCCTTGTAAGAAATGTCCCACTTGCTCCAAAAAAAGTAAGATAACGTTGCGTTGGATTCCTAAAAAACTATTGAAGCCCGAGGCTACTATCAAGGAAATGATCAAATCTGGGTGCCAAAACGTAGATTGTGTTCTTACTTGTCACCTGACCCATGTGAGCCCAATCCCATAGCTCCAAAATGAACAACAATCGCGGAAAGAAAAAAATCACAGAATGCTACACACCCACTCCAGAGCTAGTTTGGGTACCGAAGAAAGAACAATTTGTTCCACCTAGCTCAAGAAGGGGGGAGTCCAATGAAGCTTCTAGCTCCTCATGTAATGCATCCATAGAGGTAAAAGCTTCTCCACAGCCTCCATCTACAATAGTGGACCTCCATAAAGCATGGAACAGTTTCATTCTCTGACTGTGAGAGTCGATCCCATTCTTTCTTTACCTCTTCCTCATAGTCTGGAGGAAGCATAGAACTCCTTCTTACATACCTAAAAAGAAACCTTCGTTTTTGTTTTTTGATTTTTCTCCTAATTGAGAACAATTTTGCAGAAACACTAGGAGGAAGCACTGAAATCGATGTGGTCTACAATTTTGCAGAAGAAAGTTTTTTCAAATTCTGCACTGATTTTTAGTTATCGTTTGCGGACTGCGTACATGCCTGGAAAGCAACTTTTGTTTTTGGTTTTTTGATTTTTTTGCTAGTTGCAAATGATTTTGCAGGAACTATTCACTTGAGCCATCGGAATTGATGTGGTGTATAACTTTGCAGAAGAAAGTTTCTCTAAATTCTGTACCGATTTTGGGTTATCGTTCTCGTACTACGAATATGTTTGAAAAGCAAATTTTACTTTTTGCTTTTGATTTTCCTCATAATTGAAAACTTCTCAATTATATTTTCTCTTCATCAATCATATATTTGTTACTGACGTAACTTTGCTGCAGAAGCCAATTACATATCGTTCCGATTCAGTCGAGCCGTTGATGATCGTCCAAATTCTATTGAGCTACTGTTGGTACATGATCTTTTGCTATATGATATACTCGTTCATTGATTCTCGTATAATTATTCTTCTAGAGATATAGTTTACACCGTTTTATTGATAATCTCTCGTTGATACCATAGTGATTTTGATGGTACCATGATGATGTTTTGTTACTACTTTGGTCATGGTGATTTTTGTTGATACCATGATGATATTTCGTTGATACCATGGTTATTCTCGGTGATGCCACAATGACATTTTGTTGATTCTATGGTTATTCTCGGTGATACCATGATGTTGTTTCATTGATACCATGGTGAATTATTCTCGGTGATACCATGATGTTGTTTCGTGGATACCATGGTTATTCTCGGTGATACCGTGTTGTTGTTTCGTTGATACAATGATTATTCTCGGTGATATCATGATGTTGTTTCGTTGATACCATGGCTATTCTCGGTGATACCATAATGTTGTTTCATTGGTACAATGATTATTCTCAGTGATATCATGATGTTGTTTCGTTGATACCATGGTTATTCTCGGTGATACCATGACGTTGTTTCGTTGATACCATGACGTTGTTTCGTTGATACCATGGTTATTCTCGGTGATACCATGACGTTGTTTTGTTGATACAATGATTATTCTATGATGCTTTTCGTTGATACCATGATGAATTATTCCTTTTTATTGATACAATGATGATATTTTGTTAATACTTTGATGATACTCATTGATATCACTACATTGATAAATGTCGTTTTATGTAGTATATACACATGTCATTTGCATCACGTAATCACGCATCTTGTACTTTTACGTTTATACTTATATGTTATCGTGCATATATATGTTGTCAAAAGAGTGGCATCGTGAACCATTTGTTATGGCATTGTGAATGTAATTATTTCACTAACGATGCTAATAATTTTCATGACTATGTTTTTTGAGTCTATGAACTATATAGGATTGATCAACGAATTGATTTCATGAACACAAACTTGGTGACAATAAAAGATTTATGAAGACATGTTTGGTGATGCCATATTGATGATAAGCTACACAACAGATTCACGAAGACACTTCTGGTTACGAGCTAATCGATAGCCTTTAAACCTCTTTATTAAACCTTTGTATTCATTATTGTATTTGATAGGATAGGAGTCATGTGACTCCTCATAAAACATTCACTGTAAAAGGAGTGATGTAGCTCCTCATAAAATATTCATTGTAAAAGGAGTGATGTAGCTCCTTATGAACATTTGTACATTCAATGATTTTTATAATATAACGGTGGGTGTATATAGAGCTGTGGTTTTTTCCCTTGATCCCCCAAGGGTGTTTTCATCCACAGTTAGGGACCCTTATTTGAGGGGGGGTGTTGAGCTTATATGTGAAGATACTCAATATATGTCTTCTCTATATATGGCACCCAGGTCCCCTCTATATATACATCATCTCATGTGTGTATTCTACATACTTTGAGGTTCTATTTCTGTGCTCTCTCTCTCTCTCTCTCTCTCTCTCTCTCTCTCTCTCTCTCTCTCTCTCTCTCAACAATCGCGTCCATCAACACAAACAGGTGTTTCTTTTCCATTAGCATTGCCCCTTATCTTTTTGCATCCATGTTTGTCTGCTTTAATTGTGATTGGTAGCATAATATTCAATACATTTTCTTAGTATCAAATATTAAATTCAATGTAATTTTTTGTCATAATCACTTGTTTAGGTTTAAAAATCAAGCAGTCCGACTAAGCTAGTTTGACCAAGCTAGGTGTTAGAGATCTTCTCTTAATACCATGGGGAATGCCTTCTTAATAATCAATGGTTACTTAGGTTCTTAATCCGATTTAGGAAGCATTGTGTGAAATGTACTAGGGCTTTCTAGTGGGCTTAGTCCCTATTGACCTTTAGCTTAAGTATTATAAAGGGAGTTTACTAGTGGGATGAGCCTAGGGAGGGTAACAGTGTTATATGACCCCCCAAAGTTACAAAATTAAAATGCTGAAAGGAAAAAAAAATAAAATCAATCAAAGTGCCACAATGTAAAATCTTAAGCTGGAAGAGAAATCTCAGCTTGATTTGGTACTTCACTCACATGTATCGCCTATGGTACTAGAGCCCTAGAGGTTCCTAGTGTGGGCGCTTTTCCTTGAAAAGCAAAAAACCCAAGGCATACAAAATAAGCACACACATCAGAATTGAATCACTGTGAAAAGACTTTGGGGGCCAAAGAAAAAGAAATAATTCAGGCGATGATTTCACGAGCAATTCCTTTTATCGTAGCTTAACTACAAGGTCTTCTAGGTATAGCCTCTAGTAAGTAGCCTCTAGTCAGCCCTTCGATATGAAATACTTGGCTCTCACGATTAAACAACTTAATTGACCAGAAAAAATTGAGAAGCTTGTCCATGGTATTAATAGTCGATCTTTAGTGCCTTTTGACCCCGTTAAATTAGCGACCCCAGACATGTTTAATTTTTACCTTTACATGTGTTTATGCATTTGATTATATTGCAATTTAATGTTTATTTTGCTAACAAATGGTTTAAAATTCTGTTACCAACAATCAAATTATTTTCCTACAACTGCATATGCCTTTTAATTGTATATGAGAATGCAATTACTGTGCCAATGTTGTTTGATTTTGCAGTTTGACTGAAGAAGACTACGGACATTCATCCCAAATGCTCTTCCACCTCAACGAACGATCTTCAACTCAATAGCTTCCGAGGACGGAATCTACATCAGGAAGGGGGCATGTTAACCCTCACACACATTCCTATCACTATGACGGACATTGTATTATTTATTTGGTAGAGTCAGATACCGGACTTGTCGGTCCAATAGGAAAAGTGTAAGAGTGATCGCCGATGAGAGGCGCACTCTAACTGGAACATTCAAGGGATTAGTTGGCTAAGAATGGGCGCCCAAGTGTGAATGGGGTGAGCTCATATAAAAGTTAACTAAACCTAAAATTCACTTATTCTCTCATTTGTGCAATTGAAGAGTGCTCTTGCTCCATCTCCATCTTCTTCTTCTTCGTCTCCTTGTGTGTGTGTGTATGCGTGCGAGAGAGAGAGAGAGAGTGCGATCGAGCATTGTGACGGCACGACAGCGGTGAGGTGGTTGAGCGCGGCATAGAGGCGTCTCCCTCTTCTTCGCGGCGAGGAATCCTCCACGACAAGAAGCGTAGAGCGGTGAGTGAGTGACACACCAACGCCATCTTTGAGCTTACTAGTTTAGTCTTGTTTTATGCTTGGAGCCATTTGTGGCTCGCACACAGTGTATTGGCAAGTTCCTTGCATTGACACGTGCGACATACGCGCACACTTAGAATTTTGCTAATTACCATACACTCGCTCTTTAGCGTCAACTTGTGGGTGGAGTGCGGTTACTTGTGCACTCTTCCTTTGGGCAGAGACGGCTGTTTTCTTTTGCTATAGTACATGTAGCATTAGTTCCCATCCCTCTCTTCCCAAAAAAAAAATAAGGTTTTGGTCGTTGATACAGGTAACGGTATGGGCTCCGGTAGAGCCAACGGTATGAACGCCGTACAACCAAAGGTATGAGCGCCGATACAGGCAACGATATAAGCATCGGTAGAGATCACGGTATGCGCGTCGGTATTTAGTTTTTAAATTTCTATGCATATTACGTTTTGCATTCCGACGCCTATTTGCATGCGTATTCTGAGGTCAGCTATACCGAAAGTCATACCGACACTACGATAACGATGTCTTTTACGAGGCTTATTTCAACGCTTCTATGTTTAAAAATTGGCGCTTTTTTGTTGGTACCTGCACCGATTTCTGCGCAACGTCTTGTAGTGCATGCATAAACAAATAAATATGTAAACACATATATATGTTATGGTTGTAAGTGTAGCCATTGTTTTGTGTTGGCTGTACCTAGATTCAACGTCTAAGTGATCAATTGATCGTAACATTACAATTATCTCGCAAAGGATATATATATTACCACACAAAGATGTAGATACATATACATACTAGTAGACCTAAGTAGAGGCTAGTAGTGCCAAAGGTCAACTGCACCTCTTTAGATATCATCGCAGTCTCAACCGTGGTAAAACCAAAGGTACATTGCGGTAATCCATGCATGAGTGGATCAATGACCGTAATGCCATGATTAAAGAAGGACTATACCCAAGAGGAAGCGTCTATCCTTCGAGTGCTATGCTCCCTTAGTTAGTGCCTACATACATGCATAAAAAATATATATACATACATTGTAATAGAACTAATATTTGAAGTTCTTAAAGTCGAAAAGTGTAGCAGGGCATATCTTTCGTTAGCACATTTGAAAGATTGTTGAATAGTTATTTATACGAATGAGTTGAAATATTAAGAGAGAACATATATTCTAATAATACACTAAAGAAGGATTTGATAAAGATTAATGAATAACAGATAGTCTGTCTATGAACAGTAAAATTGAGATTTTTATTAATATCAATATATATTATGTGTTTTAGCTTAAAATGCATGAGTAGACTTAAAATAAGTAAAAGTAGTGGATACCCAAAAAAGAGGTTTTATGAGTCGCAACCTAAAAGTTGCGTAGCCAAATAGAGACGTTTTTCGCAATTCTGTTCGCGTTGCCTTGTAGACCAGACCTATTCCCGTCGTTTTGAGTACCTGGATCGCTCTGTTCTGAGTTCGTTTGTAAAAGTTATGATGAAAACAAACAGAAGACAGCAGCAGTGTAATGTACACAGGGACAGATACAACATCATACAGTTCTCCCTGCTATCAACCAAGAAGTGGATTGTTTCTTCATGTAGAGTATGGAAATTGAGATTATGAAGATATATAATTATGTTTTTTACTTTGATTATCATGTTGAATTGGTTGCACGAGTATGTTCTTTTGGCTATTTTGTAGGCGATGCAGAAATCAATGTGTGAAACATGATCTGTGCAAAGTGTCATGATAGAAATCTAACCTTTACGGATCGCTTAGCGATCACGTCTTATATTATTCTCGCAGGTATACTTGGTACGAAAATCGTGCAGGCTTTTCGAGGAAAAGAAGGATAAGAGCACGATGGTGCGTTTGGGGATCATTCACCGATCTCTTCTTCTGCGAGTGCGAGTGAGAGTGAGAGTGAGAGTGAGAGTGAGAGTGCGAGTGCGAGTGCGAGTGCGAGTGAGACGCTGCATGCAAGCGAACTGAAGCTCGGGGGTGGTCGGGAGGTTCGAGCTCCGTACAATGGAGTGCGCCCATATATATATTCAATTGCTCCTCTGTTGTATCAAACACTATCAATACAAAGATTTCTTCCTCTGTTTTGCTGTCTATCTCTATATTCGGTTCCCGTGACATACATATATGTTATGGTTGTAAATGCAGCCATCGTTTTGTGTTGGCTGGCACTTAGATTCAACGTCTAAGTGATCAATTGATCATAACATTACAATTCTAATGTAATGCAGTAAGTAATTCCATTTCTCTCACTGGGTCTCTCTCTCTCTCTATCCCTCTCGCTCTCCCCTTCTTGGTCGTGCAATTGAACTACGAAGTGGAAGCTGCATCCCACAGTCATGCATGCGTCTCCATGTAAAGCAAGCACTTCGTACAACAAATCCTCCTTGCCTTGCAAGTAATCTTGGTGTTGATTGCTTTTGTATCCCTTTGGAGCCCAATGTTCATTTCCTTAACTTCTTTCTCTCTCTCCCTCTTTCCCCCTTTTCTCTCTCCCTATCTCTCTCTCTTTCCTTGTTTCCCTATCTCTCTCTTTTCCTCTTTTTCCCTCTCTCTATCTATCTCTCTTTTCCTCTCTTTCCCTCTCTCTCTCTTTCCCTCTCTCTATATTTCTCTCTCTCTATCTCTCTCTCCCTCTACGCACTGATGTAAAGACATAATTTTTCTGAGCAATGAAAGACTTTGTTGTAACAGCATTTCAAAGTTGAAAAACTGTCAAAACTTTGCATTTTTGTTGTCGACTTGAAGGCAATGTCGAACAAAAGTCGCAAGGGTGGAAAATCCACACTCGCCATGGAGAATGATGCAGAATCTCTAAGGAATTTGGATGCTAATCCAACCACATCGTCTACAACAATTGAAGCAACGATCATGGCTCACTTGATCTCATTACAAGAAACCGTCAACAAGCAAGGTGAAGAGTTGCGCGCACTTGCAATGGAAAATGGCACTTTAAGAGTTCTTGTTGTGGAAAATGAGCACCTCAAGAAGGTTCTTGAAATGCAAAAAATACGCTCGGTGCATCTTGAGGATGAAGTTCAAGAAGCGCTCTCTTGTGGACATGAATGTATTGAAAGAGCGCTTGAGCAAAATGTATTGAAAGAGGCAACGATAGATACAATACGACATGATGTATGTGAGATGAGAAATGCATCCAAATCATGGGCTGATATATGTAAGGATAATGTGGTTGCTACATCTCCTATCATACAAGCCATTGACCAAGCAAAGAATGTAGAGAATGTGGACACTCAAGAATTGCAAGAACGTCAAAAATGCTCAAAGAACATTGTCATTTGTGGAATCAAGGAGGAAAGCATTGAAACACCCCAATCTCTTGCCATTTCTATTGAAGAGTTTTTTGCTACATACTTTGACATGTCTGGAAATCATGGCTTATGGTGCACATCGAGCTGGAAAGCAAGGAGTCCCTCGCTCGAGAGAAAGACCTATTGTATGTACCATGGCTGATGAGGTAAATAGAAAGATCATCCTTGACAATAGTTGGATCTACCTCAAAGGAACGGGTTATAATGTATATGAGGATCGCACTCTTATGCAACAAAATTTACATCACAAAGCATATGCGGAAATAACCAAGAAGGTGAAGGTGTCATCTCGAGAAGAAAAGTCATTGGAGGAGGATGCAAGTCCACCCAACAAATAGGAACGGGCTGTAATGTATATGAGGATCGCACTCTTATGCAACAAAATGTATGTCACAAAGCATATGAGGAAAGAACCAAGAAGGTCAAGGTGTCATCTCAAAAAGAAAAGTCATTTGAGGAGGATGCAAGTCCACCTAACAAATAGGGACACATGATCTATGAGACCAGCTCATGCTTGCGAATAAGCTTTTGGAAGTGTAATGGATATCCATGGAATGTGGGAATCGGCATTGATGAGCTTACCAATGACTCCGATGTGATATTTCTTGTCAAAACATCATGGGAGCATAATGTGCAACGAATTCTTGGATTTGACAAATATGATGTGCGTTCTTTGATGTGGACCAAAAATGCAAAGCAACATAGAGTCCAAGAAGGCATAGCATGTATGATAAAAAAGGGTTTGAAAGATGTTTCCATTGTCAAAGAAGATAATTATAAACGTTACTTATGGCTGAAAATCAGTCCACCCAATGGTCAAGTCGTGTTTGTGGTTGGTTGCTACATTCTTCACTATGACTCCAACTTTTACGCTCACTTGGATATGGATAGAGATTAGCCCTTTATTGAACTACAGGAAGACATTGCTCATTACAAGGACCAAGGTTAAGTCATTGTATTTGGAGACATGAATGCTCGCACAAATACATTACAACACGACACACAACAACTCGACATGCCACATGTCTCAAGAAGAATGGATGACTCATACATGTATAATCGAAATTCTAATGATGCAAAAGAATTGGATCACTGTGGAAAGTCACTTCTACATATGTGCAATAGTACCAAAATGCTCATTGCAAGTGGTGTATCTCTATGGCAAGGCACCAATGAATTTACATGTAGAACTCACAATGGTGATAGTGTGATTGACTATATGTTGTTTTCGGACGCCACTCTAGAATGCATACAATGTTTTACACTTGGTGAATGGAATCCGAAATAGGATCATAGGATGCTTGACCTCAAGTGTGGTAAAAGACTCGAGCATGTATCCTCCAATCATGATATATGTAAATCATTTGTACCTATGTTTAGACTTCAAACGAGCACTTATATATGCTAATATGGTGGACCAAATGTTAACCATGACAGAGCATCAAGAGAGCCCAACATTAGAATGCAAGTGGAAAGTTTTCAAAGAAGTAATTTTCTCTTGTGCGAAGGAATTCTTTTCGGTGAAACACATGGCTTGCAAAAGATCTAAGAAGGGTAGCACCAAGAAGAAATGGTTCGACATGGAATGTAGTCAGGCCCGAAAATACTTGCTAAGGTTGGATGCAAGCAAAGACAAGGAAGGTCTTGAAGTGCTGAAGGAGCAGGTCCAGACGGTTCATCAAACCGAGCTACGGAGCCCAAGTTATTGAAGGTTGAAGCTTTAGTGGTTTGTAGATTCTTGTCGGACAGGGCAACTGGGGACAGGTGATCCAAGTGGCAGTCAAGGTATAGATGTGTAGCGCTCAATTCATGGAGCCTATCCATCTTTTTGGATTGCGGATCGGAGCCATGGTTTGTGACATATGATCCTTTGAAGTTTTCCAGGGGCCGGGCCTGAGCCCACTTGGCCGCATTGGAGAATGTGCCATCTGGAATCTTTTGAGCTTCGACGAAGTTCTAGAGCAGGGTGTACATCATACGGAGCTAGCAGGAAGTGACTACATGGCAAACGGAGTCCGGAGCAAGAAGTTGTAGCAAGCGGAAGCTAGAGTGCCTTTGCCCAAAATTGTTTGCAAATGATTTTTTCCTTTTTTGAAGGCCTTGGTTCGAGGGTGCCGATAAATCAAAATGCAGAGACAGAGGGTATGATTGGATCTGAGAAAGTGGAATTTTAATAGGTGTTTACAACTTGGCAATTTGACCTGGGAGCAGAGAATGGGGGTCTGGTAAAGGGAGGAAAAAAAGAGTTTTTTGTTAAAAAAATAATGGGGGTGTTTTTTTGAAGTCCTTGAGGCTCAAGGCTTGTGGAGCCGCCACGTGGAGGGACGAATATCCCACATGCGCAGTAAATGGGCCAGGGGCTGCGGTATAAGTCCAAGGCCATGAGGCCATTTGGTATCACAAGAGGGGAGCTCTCCCTCCCATGGCTATGGTGCGCGAGGCAGGCACTGTCGTGGTGCAGTGTGGCCGTTGGTGGTGATTTTGGGCGGCAATTTCGACGAGGTGGGGCGGCAGTGGTGCCCACGTGGTTGAGTTCAGTGATGATGTGGTAGGCAGTAAGGGCGGTGCCCGCGCCCGCTTAGGCAAAAGTTTTTTGAGGAAGGGGTTGTACCCCCCCCAAATAGCGACATCACTATTGCCTCGACAGGGGAGAGGTCTCGTTGCAAAGAAGGTATTGACAAGGGCAGTTAAAGGGCGAGCCAAGGATACTCAAAGAGAAAGGTAGATTCGGCCGGCCAAAGGGAAAGGGACCAAAACAAAAGGTGTATCATGCAAGTGTGTCCAAAAATAAAATGTGCCAAGTGGTCGCAACGCAAACCAATTCTAAATAGAACTCCAAATGAAGTGCACGACATGGAAAGGGACCCCATTTTTATTTTTTGGGACTCCTAGGCACACCCTGATAAAAGGAGGTTTATGTTCATTTTTTAGGGTCTTTGGACCAGTGTGGCTTTTTTGCCTATGTCTGTAATTGGAAGCTTGAAGCTTGTTTGTTGCTAAGCTGTCCATTGAAGCTACATACGTTGGTTGTACTACTCCCTATGCAATAGTACCACTCATTTTGCCCCAATCTCTTGTGTTGCTTCTCCCCATCCCCTCCTTTTTCTCTCACTCTTCGTGTGTTCGTCAGTGCCTGCAGAGGGTTTGCCTGCAGCTCGAAAGGTGCTACTGAGAGGGAAGATTAGGAGTGTTTTGTGAGTCGGAAAGGGTGAGTTGAGCAGTGTGGGTGCATTTGCGTTGTGGGTGTTTTTTGCAAGGTGTGAGGTAGTTGTTTTGTATGCTAAAGCGGAGTTGTTAGTGCAAATTAACCAATTTGAAGGTGTTATTTGAGAGGTTAGGGGTGTTGTAGAATCCCTGGGCTATAGAGAGGCAAATATTTTGTGTGCAGGGTGTGTTCCCTGTTCTCCCTCTCCATCGCAATTCCAACATTCAAGAACTAACTTTGTGCGTGACTTGCTCCGACCCTTTTGGTTTTTGAACCTCTCCTTAGGCCTTCCTCTTGTTTCCACTAACAATGCAACACTTGATGATTCTCCTGTGCTTCTGCTTTGTATTTCCTCGATTAAGAGAACACCCACAACATCATCAAACTTAAGAGTATTTGTGTCAGAAATAGAAGTACTTACAGCCATCACAAGGCTGTCCCAACTATCCGGTAGAGATGATAGTATAAGGAGAGCTCGCACCTCGTCATCAAAATTGATTTTTACCAATCAAAGTTGTCTTATGTTTGTGTGAAAGTCATTTAGATGTTCTGCAACTGAACCATTCTCCGCCATCTTTAGATTGAACAAGCGCTTTATAAGAAATACCTTATTGGATGCCGATGGTTTCTCGTAGAAGTCATCAAGTGACTTCATCAAGTCCTCTGTGGTCTTCATCTTCGAAACATTGAAGGCCATCGTTGACGCCAAGATTAATAGGATTGTTCTCAGTGCCTTTAGATCAAGGATAATCCATGCTTCATCTGCCATTGTTGCGGTCTTCTTCACAAGACTGCCTAGTGGCAAATAAAGGTCCTTCTGGTAGAGATAGTCTTCAATCTGCATCTTCCAATGTTGGTAGTTTTTTCCGTTGAACCTCTCAATCTTGAGCTTCCCTTCCTCCGCCATAACTCCCACTCAATTCAAGGAATCCTTTCCTTGAGATAATTTAGCTACGAGCAAACCTTGCTCTGATACCAGTTGTTAGGAAATAAGACGTAGCTAAATAGATAATTGAGTACATTACTTAATGGAGAGAGACATATTTACATACACGAGATTATAGAGTAGAGAGAGAGAGAGAGAGAATACACACGATATACGTGGTTCACCCAATGTGGGCTACATCCACAGGAAAGCAACCACTCAATGGCTTTAGTACTTCAAAACAAGAAGTAAATTACAAAGGGATTATACCCTTTTGGAGCTCCCGCCTTGCTTCACTCTCACCACCTCACACCCACCTTGTTGCATCAACTTCACACTATGAAATGTGTGTAGAAATGGCCTCCTTTTATAGGCCAAAAGGGATGCCCTCTCTTATGAGAGGCAGCCATGTGCAGCCACCCTTGTGTCAATAAGTCCAAATCCGACCCTCCAATCCGCCCATGTGTGGCCGCCCTTGTGTCGACAAATCCGTTTTTGAATTCGGCCATCGGCCACCGGCCATTGACTTCCGACCACCGGCCACCGGCCATTGACTACTAGCCACCGGCCGACCGACCGGTTGTTTTTCGATCGTCGTCCGGCCATAATTTTTCGGCGAAAAGGAATATTCCGGCAAAGGAACCCCTAAAGTTGCCCCTGATTTTTGACCGTGAAAATTTGGTTTCCGGCGAGTAAATTTTATTTCCGGTGAGTGATTTTCCTTCACGCATGATGGCTTCTCCTCATAATGGGGGCCTTATAAATGTGTGCTTTTACCACAGAAAATTACAAGAGGTAAATATGGCTCCATACTTAACATCGAGAATTTCAAAAAGGAGATTTGGTGCTTCTCTATCAATCTAGATTGGGGCCACAGAAGCCAAACCTGAAGATTGCTTAGGCAGGACCGTTTGAGGTAGATTGGGTCTTCTCCAATGGTACGGTAAGACTGAAAAATCTATCTCGATTATTGTTTCCAGGAGTATATAATGGTGCGAAGATCAAGCTCTAATATGCAGAATCTAGAGAATCTGGCCAAGAATAAGGTACTAGGGAATCGGGAACTGAAGATCAAGAGATACCAGTGAGTGGCATAAAATGGAAACCATATTTTTCCAAAATTTTTCAGCCTACTCAACGTCCTCTTCCTCATATGTGTATATATTTTTCTACGCTATTAAGTTATCTAGAGTAAATTCCCCCTCTTCGTTTAACCTTTGTGGCGACACATACATTGTACTCTTCCCAAAAATGTCACCTTAGTCATATATTTATATTACCACCCTTTTCTTTTTTGCTTTGTAAATAAAAGTAAGCATACAATAACCAACTATCTACCCCAAACTTTCTTACCTCTTGTGAATTAGTAGTAGAAAAATAATATATCCATCTTCCATCCCATATAGATAAATTACCATGGAAAATCAACTCTCCACTTGTCTTTACCAAAGATTATGGTCCATCTCTACAAGTCTTCTATGCCCCCTACATAGGTGGCCCAATATCTCTTAAGAATATACATATAGTTTTTCTCCTTTAAAAAAGACTCAGATTGTATATTCTTTTCACAAGAAAATAATATTGGGCCCTCCTCTATTTGTTTAAGCATCATACCCTTTTGAAAAAGCATGATTCCCCTTGGATGCATACAAGCAAAGGGCCCATATAAGAAGACTTGGAAGCAAAAGGTTCCCTAGACTAGTGTGGACCTTACAAACCGAATTCCTTGGTGCATGGGAGTGAATAATAGTCCAAATTCATATCAAACATGTTGAGAAGGTCAAATTTTCCTTTTGAAGCATGTCATTCCGAGCTACAGGTAAAAAGTTATGGTCAAAATAGTGTAAATCTGTCAGATTCGCAGCAAAAGGGAACTGTAAATCAAGTAAATCAAGAGGGTGAGATCTTATTTTTCCCCTACTCATCTTCTAGAAGAGAAATGAGTGTTCAAGTTCACTTGCATGTGATGGGACCAACCTAAAGATGCTTTCTAAATGCCAAGACAGACAAGTTGAGATACCCCGCAGGAGCCACCCGTAGGGCCTCATGGTGGGGCCCACCTACATTATGCACCCCTATGGAGCCTTCACGGTCTAAAATGATATTTTTGGTGAATAAATAGTCCCTTTTATGTCCAATATTCAATGAGTGGTCAAAGGACACTTAATTAGGGCTAATCACTCACCCTAATTAAGTGTAGCATAATCCCACTCCTACACAACTATAAATAGCCCCCCTTGGAGAGACTCAAGGACACACACCTATATTTTCAACTTCATGTTGTTTCTTGATCAATAGTAGAGAAAACCCCAACTCTCCCTCTTTCACATCCTCCCTCCTAACCCTCCTCTTTGGAGGAAGTGCAACTCTATCCTCCACTCTTTCTATTCTACAATCTCTTACTCCATCAACCCAATAAATCATTTGTAGCACCTCAATAACTTGTAAATACATCATGATCTCTCTCATGGTTATGTTAATGATCATTAAATCATCTTCAAAACTTTCAAGTTTCGCAATTCGTGATGGTTAGCCAACGTCTGTCCTCCCCTTAAAAGGTGTGCGAGAAATCAAGTAAGTGTTCTATTCTCAATTTACCATTGGTTTGTTTCTCCACACTTATTCAATCGGTCTAAAGAAATTTCTCACTCCAACTCTCTTTTGATTCATTACATATGCATGTGGCTACCTCTCATGGTGATTTTATTTGTGTCACGGCATTGCATAGATGGAGATGAGCTCTCTATGCAAAGTGTGTTAGTTTGATGTAAGTGATTCTCTTGTGTGTTTGAGAGGCAAGTCTTGTGCGCATGATTTTTTGATGATTGCTTGAGAGAGGAGGAGTTTGGATGTATTATGGGTATTCTTATGGGGAGAAGGTGAATGCTATTCCACAAATTGCATATTTAATTTGATGCACGGCATTGGGTTGCATAATCGTTGATGGTGTTCAAGTGTCCAAAGTGTATATAGAGTAAGGGGGTTTTCAAAGTGTGTTGCTTGAGTGGGTGAGTGCAAGTGTTATTTTGATTGGTTTCCTTCTCCACTCCCAAAAGAAGGTGGTGCCCCAAGTAGTGTGCGTACCTCTTTACAAGCATTTTGTGAGAGTAGGCTCATTGGTTTGGGTTTAGAGGGCCCATTTCAAAAATCTCGCCCTCATAAAGTGGTGCCCCCACGGAGGAACATATTTCCAAGTTACCTTCAAATTTTTTAGTGATGAACAATGGAGTTCACATCTATCCATTTCATTTTGCACAACACATTAGAGTAAATGTTCACATAGATAGAAAAGTCTTCTTCCAGCAACGCATTGTTTTTATGTTTGGTGCAGAAAGACTTAGAGATATACTGGCATCACCCAATCCAATTATACTTCCAATTATCAATTATGAAACTTCTTTTGATGTTCACATTTTCATTTTGTTTTAAAGGCAGGAACAAGGAGTGGTGAAGGGGTGCTCAAGGGCCATATGAAGGAACGAGGTCTTCAAACCGACAACGAGGAGTAGCACATGAATCACGATCAAAACAATGAACCTTTTAGGCCTATTGCTCGGCAATCCATTCATATAATCAAAGCAACTAAGTTTAGGTTTCAATCTATCATAAGGAGGATATTTGGATCCACTCGCCTCAATGAAATCGACGCTTCAATTAATCCATTTATTCTACCTATGATAAAGTACGAATTAACAATGGATGTGTACATCTTCATTTTAATGTAATCAGATTTATAGTGTCAACAATCTTGTGCGGCCCGTAAGAGAAAAGTTTCTTTAAAAAAAAAAAAAAAAACCAAAAAGTCTAAACGAAATGTCAAGTTCTTTTCCCACGTTCTATGCAAGAAGTGGGGAAGATGCGCAAGAGTTTCTTGACAACTTGGAGATGGCACATCTCATATCCGGGAGAGATGAAGAGGAAGTAAAGCTACGAGCCTTCCCGTTGGTTCTAAAAGCAAAAGATAAAGCATGGTATGAGACCTTGCAACCCCAAATCAAGTCCAACTGGGAGAGACTGCGAGCAAGCTTCCTCTCCAAGTTCGGGCAAGGTGATACTTCTGAAGGACTATGGAAATGTCTTATTGGACATAAGCAGGTATCACTTGAAGACTATCCCTCTTATGAAGCAACCTTTGTCAATCTTTGGGGTAGGTGGGAGGCTACATTAGAAAATCATGGTGGTACATCTAACTTTCTAAAAAAAGAGAGATTCATGGCTGGCTTGTATCCACTTTTAAAGGCTAAAGTAGAGCTAAAATTCCTATCCACCTTCGAAGAAGCACGTGAGGTAGCCATCATCAAGTTTAGAAAACTACACTTCCAAGCACATAGAGCAAGGGGTTTGAATGAAGTGAGTGAGAGGGAGTCTTCACAAACCATGGAAGCACCAATTAGGGCCTCTCTTGCATTATCTTCACAAATAGGAGATAACTCTCAACAAGAGGTTTTACAAAGGCTAACTCAACAGCTTGAGAACCTCACTCTGAATCTAGTACAGGGCCTACCTCAACAACGACAACCAAGAGAAGGGAATGGCAATCAGCAAAGGCAAGCTCAAGAGTTGCGATGTTGGAATTGCAATGAAATGGGCCATGGAATGTACAATTTTCCACATCCAAGGCGACTTCTAAGAGACATATATCCCCCTAGATTGCCTTCTCTCACTGTGCAGCAAGAACTAGTTCAAGGCCCACAAATCCTTCGTCGACCACCACCACCAGCAAATATACCTCCCGTCCCACATGAGGAGGAAGAAAGAGGAGTCAACATCATCAAGCTAGAACAGGTAATAGATGAGCATACTCTAAACTTTGATGTTATGCCGGCAGAAAAACGCACAAGAGCACATGATAAGGATGAAGACATGAGAAGTGAAGGAACAAATTCAGCCAGAAGAAAGAAGAAAAAGAAGTCAAAGATGGAATAAGCTGAAAGTAGCAGGAAGAAAAGATCAAGGCAAAGGGAAATTGGTATCAACGACTTCCCATTGGGAAAGGAGCTAGAGCCCTACAACATCCTGGAGAATCTACAAACCCAAAAGCCAAACATTTCATGGCCTCAACTTCTACATCTATCAGCCAAAGGAAGAAGGCAATGGCCAAAGTTGGTAAGTACAAGAATTCCAAAAAAGAAAGCAAATCTTTCCATTAAGTTTGTGGCCTCAAAGCTACAAAAATGTGTGGAACCCATTGTGGATGCTTACATAAGGGGTAAAAAGGTGTCTAATGTATATGTTGATGGTGGAGCTCAAATGTGTGTGATCACGAATAAATCAATGAACAAGCTAGGGCTTGAAATTACAAAGTCCTCTAATTGTCAAGCTAGGCTAGCCAACAACTCAAGTGTGAAGTGTTTGGGGATCATTGAAAATATAAAAGTCTCTGTATGTAACATAGATGCACGAGTGGATATGTATGTCATGCTAGCTAAGGGGGAGGGCTATCCCATCATCCTAGGGAGGCCTTGGCTCATTGCTGTGAATGCAGATCAAAAATGGGGAAGTGGTCGTTTGATTCTTAATAAGGGTCAACCAGTGGTGTATGATTGGCGAGAAGGAAAGCAACTAGAAATCAACTATGAAACCATGACAGATGAAGAGAGCGAGGAGGAGATTCCTTACTCAAGTGATGAGGAAGCATCAACCAGTGAAGAGGAGTCTTCTTTGGAGGTAATGGGAATTGTATTCAACGCCAACACCCAAGATGTTTCTGTAGAAGAAAATCCAACAGACAATCACACACGAGGGGATGAAAGATGCCACCACCTTGAAGAAGGATTTGAGAAGATGCTTGCAAAAGATCTTACTTGTGAGAAGAAGAGGTCCTACATCAATATGTTAAGGAGGTATCCCAATTTTTTAATCACTGACTACTCACAAATAAGAGGTGTAGATGTAATAGAGCATCGAATTGAATTGAAACCAGGGACCAAACCCGTGGCTCAAAAGTTAAGGCGACTAGGATCTGTGCAACAAAAGGCTCTCCTACAAGAAGTGAATCGACTCTTGAAGGCTGGCTTCATCTATCCAGTATCCAACTCCGAATGGGTATCACCTATTGTAGTCACTCCCAAGAAGAATTGTAAGTGGAGGGTCTGCGTGGATTACAAACCCCTCAACGCTATGACAAAGAGGGACCACTTCCCTCTCCCTTTCCAAGATGAAATTTTGAATGAAGTAGCAGGTCACGAATGCTACACTGTGTGTGATGGTTATTCAGGATATTTTCAAATTAGAATAGCAGAAGAGGACCAACCAAGAACCACCTTCATCACACCTTGGGGATGTTTTGCATTCAGAGTAATGCCTTTTGGGCTCACCAATGCTCCTAGCACCTTCATGAGATTCACAATATTTGTATTTCAGCCATTCTTTGGAAAATCTATAAGAGTCTTTATGGATGATTTCTGTATCTATAGTTGTAGATCACTTCACTGCCAAAAGGTTGAAGAGGGGCTTAAGAGGCTCCATCAATTTGGGGGACAACACAACCCAGAGAAGTGTCATATCGGTAAATCTCAGGTGGTTTTGCTAGGCCATGTGGTTTCTTCACAAGGAATTCAAGTGGATCCCTCTAAAGTAAAGGCCCTTTTGTCATTATCTCCACCAACAACAACTAAGGAGCTAATGGCCTTCAACCACAAAGTGAGGTACATGTCTCGCTTCATCCATCTCCTAGCAGAAGCCATCGCCCCTTTGCATAGGTTGGCAAGCCAATCTACATTTGAATGGGGGAGGGAACATGCAAAATGTTTTGAGGAAGTGAAGGGCATTCTTAGCTCTCTCCCAATCCTAATGCCACCAGATCCAAAGGAGACCTACTATGTCACTCCAAGTGTAGGTTTCGAAGCAATTGGTGTTGTTTTGATGCAAAAAGATCATAAAACATCATACATGAGACCGATCTATTTTGCAAGCAAGGTGATGACTCCGGCCGAGAAGGGATACACTGAAATGGAGAAAGTGGTCTTTGCAATCTTGTTTGCGGTAAGGAAGTTTCGATCGTATCTTCTCCCTGAGCCATTTTTTTTTCTCACCTTAGAGCACAATCTACCATATGTAGTACAACACATGAGCCTCTCATCTAGAATAGCAAAGTGGCTGCTTGAACTCCAAGAATTTGAATACGCTTTCCTTGTAGAAGATAGCACAAGAGCAGGACTTGCAGACATTCTCACCTACAAAGTGAGAGAAAGGGAAGGATCACGACTACAAAGAGAGGAAGGCTCAAAACAGTTCAAAGTGAAGGAGATTGATAATGCCCATACTTTATGCTTTGACGGAGCTTATCAACGCCAACAAGACCAAGCAGTAGGGGGGATCATCATTTTGAACCCACAAAAGGAGGTAATGGTTAGAAAAGGTATCAATCTACCCAATATTCACTCTAACAATGAGGCTGAGTATGCTGCTCTAACCCTTGGGTTAGAAGAATGCAAATAATTAGGCATACAAAGACTTATTATAAAAGGTGATTCTTTGTTAGTGGTCAGGAAAATGCAAGGGACTTGGAGGTGCAAGAATCGTACATTGTTTGAGTGGCTTAGTAGTGTAAGAGCTTTAATGAAGGGTTTTAAAGCAACACAGGTACAACACATTGTGCGAACTCATAACAAGGAAGCAGACTCACTCGCAAATGGAAAGCTTCAAATGGCGGTAGGAGGTGTGAAACTATATGAACCCAAATATCAAGGTCAAGAGGAGCTAAAAGACATTATCTTCTTTCTACAAGCAGGTGAGTGTCCCAAACACTTAGACAAGGTGCAAAGACATAGACTAGTTAAGAAGGCCACACCTTACCAGTTGATCGGGGATGATTTATATCACAAAGGGAAAGATTTGGTCTTGAGGAGAGTACCAGGTGTGCAAGAGATAGAGAAAATTCTTCTTTCATGTCATGATGATTTCTGTGGTGGTCACTTTTCTCAAGATATTACAAGTAGGAAGATTTTACAAGAAGGGTTTATTTGGCCGAGCTTACATCGTGATGTCCAATATTGGTGTAAGGCATGTAAGCCATGCCAAATCGCTAGGGATAGATGACTAACATATGAGCCTCGAGTCCCAATAATATCTTATGGCCCTTTTGAAAAGTGGGGTGTGGATGCAATAGGTCCCCTACCTCGTACTTCTACAGGGAAGGTTTTCATCATCATGGGTGTTGACTACATGACACGATGGGCAGAAGCAACAAGCACAACCCGAATCACAGCTGAAGAGGTATCAAAGTTTATTTTTGACCATATTTGTAGTAGGTTTGGAACACCCCTAGAAATCTTATCAAATCGAGGCCCGGGTTTTAGGGCTGACCTTCTGAATGATCTCTTGAGGAGGTTAAAACTGAGACACGTGCATTCATGGATTGGTGGAAAAAGTGAATGGAATGATATGTAAGATCATTTCTAAGCAGATTGTGGACCGGCCTAATGATTGGGATCGCCATTTGACGGCTGCTCTTTGGGCGTATAGGACATCTTTCAAGGTATCTACCCAGTTCACCCCTTTTCATCTAGTTTATGGACAGGAGGTACTTCTCCCCATTGAGGTAGAGCTCTCAAGCTTGCGCGTTCTTGCAAGAGTGGCAAAGAAACCAAAAGAGGTTCTACATGAAAGGATCTTAGATCTCCAACGACTTGAGCTAGATAGAGAAGAGTCCATTGATCACTACATCACCAAAGCGACAAGCCAAAGGGATAAAATCAACAAGAAGCTCTAGGGGAAAGGATTGAAGGAAGGTATGTTGGTTCTTCGCTATGATAACCGACTTGATACTCGACTTGACAAAAAGTTTTTGCAAAGATGGGAGGGACCTTTCATGATAAAAACAAAGTTTGAGAATCGTAGTTATAGATTAGCAGATTTATCAGGAAAACTCCACAAGACCAGAGTCAATGGATGGAGATTAAAGCCCTACTTTCAACGTATCAATCCGTTGATAGGAAGTCATCTGCCTACATCGTCTAAGCTCTAAATTGGCATGGCTCCTTTCGGCTGGCAAATGCTCCACCTATTTTTAAAGCTTTGATGTGCAAAGAAGAACTAGCCTTGGAATCTCAACATACCCAAGGCAACCCTCCCATCTCCGATTTATGGGATTGAGGTAATGAAAAGCAGGTCTAATGGAGTAAAAGAGTGCATGACACTCCTCCTATTGAAAAAAAAAAAGTGGAAAAGGAAAAATGACAAAAAAAAGATAAATAAGCAACACCGTCCTCCTAAAGATATGAATATCTCTAGGCTTGGGGGAGGGCTAATATGAGTGGCATAAAATGGTAACCATCGTTTTGCAGCATTTTTCAGCCTACTCAACGTCCTCTTCCTCATATGTGTATATATTTATCTACGCTATTAAGTTATCTAGAGTAAATTCCCCCTCTTCCTTTAACCTTTGTGGCGACACATACATTGTACTCTTCCCAAAAATGTCACCTTAGTCATATATTTATATTACCACCCTTTTCTTTTTTGCTTTGTAAATAAAAGTAAGCATACAATAACCAACTATCTACCCCAAACTTTCTTACCTCTTGTGAATTAGTAGAAGAAAAATAATATATCCATCTTCCATCCCATATAGATAAATTACCATGGAAAATCAACTCTCCACTTGTCTTTACCAAAGATTATGGTCCATCTCTACAAGTCTTCTATGCCCCCTACATAGGTGGCCCAATATCTCTTAAGAATATACATATAGTTTTTCTCCTATAAAACAGACTCAGATTGTATATTCTTTTCACAAGAAAATAATATTGGGCCCTCCTCTATTTGTTTAAGCATCATACCCTTTTGAAAAAGCATGATTTCCCTTGGATGCATACAAGCAAAGGGCCCATACAAGAAGACTTGGAAGCAAAAGGTTCCCTAGCCTAGTGTGGACCTTCCAAACCGAATTCCATGGTGCATGGGAGTGAATAATAGTCCAAATTCATATCAAACATGTTGAGAAGGTCAAATTTTCCTTTTGAAGCATGTCATTCCGAGCTACAGATAAAAAGTTATGGTCAAAATAGTGTAAATCTGTCAGATTTGCAGCAAAAGGGAACTGTAAATCAAGTAAATCAAGAGGGTGAGATCTTATTTTTCCCCTACTCATCTTCTAGAAGAGAAATGAGTGTTCAAGGTCACTTGCATGTGATGGGACCAACCTAAAGATTCTTTCTAAATGCCAAGACAGACAAGTTGAGATACCCCGCAGGAGCCACCCGTAGGGCCTCATGGTGGGGCCCACCTACATTATGTACCCCTATGGAGCCTTCACGGTCTAAAATGATATTTTTGGTGAATAAATAGTACCTTTTATGTCCAATATTCAATGAGTGGTCAAAGGACACTTAATTAGGGCTAATCACTCACCCTAATTAAGTGTAGCATAATCCCACTCCTACACAACTATAAATAGCCCCCCTTGGAGAGACTCAAGGACACACACCTATATTTTCAACTTCATGTTGTTTCTTGATCAATAGTAGAGAAAACCCCAACTCTCCCTCTTTCACATCCTCCCTCCTAACCCTCCTCTTTGGAGGAAGTGCAACTCTATCCTCCACTCTTTCTATTCTACAATCTCTTACTCCATCAACCCAATAAATCATTTGTAGCACCTCAATAACTTGTAAATACATCATGATCTCTCTCATGGTTATGTTAATGATCATTAAATCATCTTCAAAACTTTCAAGTGTCGCAATTCGTGATGGTTAGCCAGTGTCTGTCCTCCCCTTAAAAGGTGTGCGAGAAATCAAGTAAGTGTTCTATTCTCAATTTACCATTGGTTTGTTTCTCCACACTTATTCAATTGGTCTAAAGAAATTTCTCACTCCAACTCTCTTTTGATTCATTACATATGCATGTGGCTACCTCTCATGGTGATTTTATTTGTGTCACGGTGTCAGGAGTTTTTTGGAGCAAGGGATTGCGCATATGTACATACCCATGCATGGTGCATCAAATAAAGTATTGCCCATTTTCCAGAGCCAGGTGGTTACGTGGGGCCCACATGTGTACAGGTAGGACAGCATGTACATAGTGCATCGATTTTCACTATTACCAGTACCAGTGTGTTTTTTCTACAATAAGGAGGAGTTGGTAGCACGTAAAACTTCTCGAGGAAGCTATCCGCGGGCCGACGACGTGAGGTCAGCAGGTGCGTCAGATGGCATCTAGTGGCGTCAGGAGGGCGAACGAGGTCAATATTTGCACGCGGATGAGTACGGACACAACGTGGATGTTTTCTTGTGAGAATTATGCAGAAAGGTCATCATGAGGACCTTTTTTTGGGGCCACTTCACGTGGTGGCGAGATGCATTATTGGAAAAAAGCTGAGTGCCAGGTGTGCGAATGATGCAAAAAGGTGACAACTATGCACTGCGAGGTCAGTTTTTGGCCTGTTCGGGTCCGTTTGAGGTCATCTAAAAGGCCAAGGGTGCCCAACTAATAAAGCTAAGTGTGGGAACTGAAAAAACAGAGAAAAGACCAGAAAAAACGTGGAGAAGAGAGGAGGAACAGCCGCAGGTGTGTTTTTTGCCCATTTTGGAGCCTGTTTCGGCCGTAAACTGCTCATCCGAGGTCGGATTTGAGCACTTTGACATTGTAGACTGGGGTTTTGGGCCGTTCCGGACGCGATGGCGCTGTCCATTTTGCCAAATTCCTCACTCTTTTCCTGCTGTTTTTCTGTGTAAGTTCCTCCTATGAGCGAAGTTTCTGCTCCAGTTTGTGATTGTATCTGGCTTCTTTCACCCATAGTGTGTGAGCTATTTGCCCCATTGGTGTTGGCCCAAGCTCAATTGTATCTAAACATCAGAAATTCTCCTCTTTTGAGCTGAGTTTTTTGGGTGTGTGTGTGTGTGTGTGTGTCTGTGTGGAGTGGGCAAGTGGATAGTCTCTCTCCTCTCACTCCAGAGGTGTGTTCCCTGTCTCGGCCAGGTGTGTTGTCTAAGCCGAGTGGTGCCCCATAGTGTGTGTGTGTATCTTCCCAAGAGTGTGTGACGGGTCGTTATAGAGGCGCTGTGTGTGTTTTCATCCCGCTCACATTCTTTTGGCGCCCCCACGGAGGATCTTCTTCGAGTACCTTCTGCTTCGAGCTTCGAGCTTCGAGCTTCGGGATTACAGATTACAGATTACAGGTTACAGGTTACAGGTTACAGGTTACAGGTTACAGGAACAGGGACAGGGACAGGTACAGGTGATTCACACAGGTACAGGTAGCTGGAGTACAATGATGTCACTTGCAGTTGTTGTGGGAATGCATCACTTGGCGCCTATTTGAGGGCATTGTCTGTTGGATTGTACGTTACTTGTGGAAACTGCCATTGTACGCCTTTGTGGAGCCATATATGGTTTTATTTGGCAGTCCCAGCCATTTCTGAGACTTGGTCTGGAAGATAGTCATTTCTGAGACTTGACTATACGCGATTTGCATTAGCTTTCGTGTGAGGGTCGATAGCGTGAGGTTTTTATTGAGCTGGGGGATTCTCAAATGTGGAGATCCTTTCGGTGATACAGGTAGCTGGAGCACCCTTTTCGTGACCTCGCCATAGGCTATGTACTAGTGAGTCCTACTTGATGCTCGGGTTCTATTGTTGACAGTTTATGCATACATAGACAGTCTATATTTTGGGTTCCTACTGCTCTACTTCTGGGGAAACTCTGTCGAAATTTTCCCAAGTTATGATGGCTGGTTTTTTGGTATTTTGAGCCATTTATGCTGTTATGCTGCTGAAATTTTGGCAAAATCAGAGGTTGAGTCAGGTGTGCCTTCTTGGGAGCTTCATGGTTGGCTTTAATGGATGATCAAAATGGCCCTCAGTTCACTCCTTTTCATTTAACGCAAAGAATTCAGATTAATGTTCATGTGTCCAGGAAGATCTTTTTCCAGCAGCGCATAGTCTTTATGTTTGGGCCAAGAAGATTGAGAGAGATCCTGGAATGTCCTTTGCCTGTTGTCATTCCGATGATCAACTATGAAAACTCATTTGATGTGCATGTGTTTGTCCTTATCTAAAGTTGAGCTCCATTGAAGTTTCTAGGGATTGGGAAGTGAAAAGTTTTGGGTTCTTGCACGTGCGTTCAACGGGGTTCTCAAAGCGTTGAAACTTGGGTAGCCATGGCTTTCTCTTATCCGGAGTTTCATGGAAGAAGTGATGAAGATGTGGAAGAATTTTTGGAAAAGATGGAGGTTGCCTGCATTAGCAACCAGATTCATGACCCTACGCAAATGTTACGCCTTCTCCAAATTTGTTTGAAGAGTGATGCACGAGTTTGGTTTAAAGCATTTGAAGAGGAGTTGCGTGTGGCTGATCCACCTGTAAGGTTGAATTGGGACAATCTACGACATGGGTTGGAAGTGGAGTTTGTGAAGATAGAAGACCCTGACAAAGTGTGGCAAGAAGTACAGGCTTTGGTGCAAAAGGAAGGTGAGCCAATAGATGCGTACATACGTAAGTTTTCATTGGCATGGGAGCGAATGTGCAAGGCTTTAGCACCACAGGTACCCCCGCCTGACATGATGAAGAAGGACAGGTTCTTGGCTGGTCTTTGGGAGAATATACGTTGGAGAGTAGAGCTAAAGAAGCCTAGGACATATGAAGATGCACTAGAGGTAGCAAGGAACAAAGAGTGGAAGCTGAGGAAAATGAGCCAGTTAGGGGGAGTCTTTGCCAATGAGGTCTGAATTTCAGCCTATAGAGTCTTTACAAGGGCGCATGTCAGGGGTTCATCATGAACCAGTGGTTCCTGTTACTACTCAGGTTATGCCAGCAGTGGTCACTACAGCAGTGCAAGATGATGGCCTAAGGCAAGACATGAGGCAAGTGGTTGATCTGATGAAGAATCTCAGCCTAAACATGCTAGGTCAAGTGGGAAATAATCGAGGTCGAGGGCGGTTTGCAAATCAGCCAGGAGGTGAAGAAAGACCTAGGAATGGTGCTGGACAAAGTAATAGTAGGTTTTGGAGGCAGACGCCCACATGTTATAATTGTGGAGAGTTGGGTCACATCAGCCCGCACTGTGATAAGCCACCAAGGATGGGGGGAGACATGTATCCATTGCCAAGACAGGTGCTAACTAGATCAAATGATTATGGCATCGAAATTAAGGGAGACGAAGGAACCAGTGGACTGACCCAGGAGGAAAAGGGAAAGACAAAAGTGCTAAGTGTAGTCACCTTGAAGAAGGCATCAAAGCTAGAGGATACATTAGTGATGCCTATTGGGAAGAGGACCACAGAGGATAAGGAAGGAAGAAGTGCCCCAGGTCCTAGTAAGAAGAAAGGAAAGAGCCATGAAGGTGAGGATGTCAAGGCCAAGAGGAAAAGGAGAGCTCTTCGAAAGTTTCATGTTTCAGATTTTCCACTAGGGGATGGGCAATTAAGCTATGACTTGAAGGAGGATCTGACAGCAGGAAGGCAGATGTTACTTTTGGGCAGCTTATAGAGATGTGCCTAAGCTAAAGCGACAGTGGAAGAGGATGGTTAACCCAATGGAGAAAGGAGGAGAGGTTCAGTGAAGGTGTTGGCAATGGACGAGCTACCAGACATTTGTCCAATATCGATGTTGGCATAAAAAGGAAAAATTAGGGACAAGGTTAATTGGATGGCGAGCCCAAATATGCGTCATAACACTACTCATGCGTTAGAAGCGACAGTGGAAGAGGATGGTTAACCCAATGGAGAAAGAGCCAGAGAGAGGTTCAGTGAAGGTGTTGGCAATGGACGAGCTACCAGACATTTGTCCAATAGTAGATGTGTGGCATAAAAGGAAAAATTTGGGACAAGGTTATGTGGATGGCGGAGCCCAAATATGCGTCATAACACACTCATGCGTTGAAAGATGGGTCTCACAGTGGCTGGGGTGTCAGGTTTTCGGATCAGATTGGCAAACCATCAAAAAGTAAAATGCTTGGGTGTTGTAAAGAGCTTAGAAGTGGAGGCATATGATGCAAAAGCAGTGGTTAACTTTCATGTGATGCCAGCAGGGTTGGGAGCATATCCTATTATACTGGGCAGACCATGGTTACGTGCAGTGGGAGCTGTTCAAGATTGGCGACATGGTACAATTAGCCTCTATGGAAAGACAGGTACCAAGAAGCTTTATAATATGGACACAAGGAAACGATTAGAGGAGCTTTATGAAGATGAGGATGAGTCTAGTGATGAGATTGGTTTAGTCGCATTTGCGAAGGAAGTTGAAGATGAAAGTGAAGGGCCTTATGAAGTGATTGAAGGGTTGATGCAAACCAAGGTTGAGTTGTCAAAGAAGCAGGAATTGATGACACAAATGATCAGTGGAGACCTCTCAGCTATGGAGAAGGATATATATTTGTATATGCTGGCTAGTTTTCCTGATTTGTTCATTACTTCATAAGAAGAGATCAGAGGGTTCAAGGGTGAAGAGATGCATATAGAGCTGAAAGAAGGTGCTAAGCCAGTGCGGCAAAGGCTAAGAAGGATGGGTCAAGAGCAAATGGAAGCCTTGCGGGTAGAGGTGGACAAGTTATTGAAGGCAGGGTTCATAGTTCCCAGTGGAGACCACAGAATGGGTGAGTCCAGTTGTAGTCAGTCCAAAGAAGGATGGGAAGTGGAGAATTTGTGTGGATTTTAAAACCTTAAACGCAGCCACTAAGAAGAACCCATATCCTCTTCCATTCATCGATCAGATCTTGGATTCAGTGGCAGGTTATGAGAGGTACAGTGTGTGTGATGGTTTTTCAGGCTATTTTCAATTGAAGATTGCTCTTAAAGACCGCACAAAAACAACATTTATTACGCCATGGGGCTGCTATTGCTACACAGTGTTGCCGTTTGGGTTGTCAAATGGACCATCTTTCATTGAGTTGTGTTAAGGCTTTTATGGATGACTTCTGTGTTTATAGCAGTAGGGCTGAACACCATGAGAAGCTGCAGATGGTATTGCTCGATATGATGAATGTGGAGGACAACTAAATCCAAAGAAATGTCATCTAGCACAGCCAAGGGTGAAGTTATTGGGCCATATGGTGTCAGAAAATGGCATTGAGGCTGATCCAGATAAGGTGATCTATTATTCTTCTTCCATCACCTATGAGTACGAAGCAATTGGCAACCTTTATACACAAAGTGAAGTACATGGCACGGTTTATTCCATTGTCTTCGCAGCTTCTTTATCCATTACAGCAAGTGGCAAAGCATGATCCATTGCAATGGGATGACAAGTGTGAAGAAGTGTTTCAAGAGGTGAAAGAGGTGTTAGGGGGGTTGTCAGCCATGCAGGCTCCTGATTGGGAGAAAGTTTTTTATGTAAATCCATCAGTGGGGGATGATGCCATTGGAGCCATGCTATTGCAAAAGGGGAAGGGCAGCCATTATATGAGGCCAGTGTATTGTGCAAGCCGAGTGAAGTGGTAGCGGAGAGAAAGTTATCGGAAGTAGAGCTAGTGATGGCTAGTGTAATATTTGCTTGTCGACGATTTCGTCATTACTTGCTACCACGGCCTTTTGTTTTCTTGACGAGTTATGCCTTTTTGCCACAGTTAATTAATGGTATTAACATGTCAAATGTGGTGAAGAAATGGGTAATTGAGCTGCAAGAGTTTGAGTTCTCTTTTCTAGTGGAAGATAGTACAAGGGCTACCCTAGCTGATTTGTTGACCTACAAGGAGAATCCCCTTATTGTTAAAGAAGAGGTGGTGAGAAAGGTAGTTGAAGAAGTGCCACAGATCAGCAATGCACATGTGTTGTTCTTTGATGGTTCATACAGAAAGAGCCATGATGCAGCTTCAGGGGTATAGCACTTTATGATCCAGAGGGGAAGCTAGTATGCAAGAGAGGGTTCAAATTGGATGCTCATAGTAACAATGAGGCTGAATATGCTACATTGGAAGCCGGATTACACATTTGTTTGAAGCATGGGGTTCGAAGGTTGAGCATAAAAGGTGATGCCTTGTTAGTGGTGAAGCAAGTGTTGGGTGTGTGGAAGAGCAAGAACACCTCATTGAAGGAAATGTGCTTCAGAATTAAAGGCCTGTTAAAAAAGTTTGAAGCATGGAGCATCAGACACATTGAACGTGCTCTAAATGGAGAGGCACATGAAGCAGCTCAAGACATGATTGGGGAGCTATTTGTGTTGAGGACCACTTTACCTCTTTATCATGGCCGAGAAAGTTTGGCTCAAGAAGAGGAGTTTTTGCTAACAGGAATCATTCCAAAGGAGATTCAGAAGTCTAAGAAGTATGGCTTTGTGCGTAGAGCATACAGGTACAAATTGATTGGTGATGTCTTATACATGAAAGGGGCTGATCTCGTGTTGAGACGTGTACCTTGGCGGGAGGAGCTTTACAGAGTGTTGGAAGAGAATCACGAAGGCGCATGTGGTGGCCATTTTGCTCTAAAGATCACCTTGCATAAGATTTTGCAAGAGGGGTATGTATGGCCTAGTTTGCACAAGGATGTTCACCATTGGTGTAGGTCTTGCAATAGGTGTCAAGCATTTGGGAAGAGAGTGTTGAAGCCAGAGCTACGAAAAACTATTATGGCGTTTGATGTGTTTGAAAAGTGGGGGATTGATGCAATAGGCCCGTTACCTATCACAAGCAGGGGCAAAAGCTATATCTTGACGGCAGTGGACTATCTCTCTAGATGGGCAAAGGCTATAGCAGTAAAACAGATCACTGCAAAGGATGTGGCAAAATTTGTGTATGATGAAATATGTTGCAAGTTTGGGGTGCCACTGGAGTTACTTTCAGATAAGGGGCCTGGCTTTAGAGCTAAACTGCTAGATTTTTTATGTGCAAAGATGAAGATTAGGCACCAGCATACCACTCCTTATTACCCGCAGTGTAATGGCTTGAATGAAAGATTCAATGGTGAGTTGGTATAGATTCTTTCGAAAGTGACAGAGCACCAAGGAAAGAATTGGGATTTGGAATTGCCTAGTGCATTATGGGCTTACCGTACTTCGGTGAAGACAGGTACAGGGTTTACTCCATTTCATTTGGTGTATGGAAAGGAAGCACTATTGCCTGTGGAGGTAGAGTTGCCTGCGGTCAAGATGTTAGAGAAGTTGCTTGGGCCGCCTAGTGATGCATTCAAAGAGAGGCTCTTGCAGTTACAAGAGGTCCAGTTGGATAGGATGAGCGCTTTGGAGCATTATGGGCAGAGGCAGGATAAGGCTTTGACAAAGCTAAATGAAAAGTTCAAAAGTAAGGGTATCAAGCAACATGACTTGGTTTTGCGCTACAACAGTAAGCTGGACAACACCTTCCAAAAGAAGTTTCAAATTAAGTGGGAAGGCCCTTTCAAGGTAGTAGAGTGTTTTCCAAATGGCACATATCAGCTGGCTAACCTGGATGGTGTTCTACATAAGTCAAGGGTAAATGGATTGCGTCTTAAATTGTATCATGCTAGATTGATGATGGTGGAACAAGATGAGTTGTCGGTGGAGCAAGAAATGTTGGTAAAGGATGAGGAGACTTGTGATGCGGCGAGTCTCATATCTCTCTTTGCTGCTGCTGATCATGAATGATCTAGCAGGCTAGGGATGGGCAAATTATGTCAGGAGTTTTTTGGAGCAAGGGATTGCGCATATGTACATACCCATGCATGGTGCATCAAATAAAGTATTGCCCATTTTCCAGAGCCAGGTGGTTACGTGGGGCCCACATGTGTACAGGTAGGACAGCATGTACATAGTGCATCGATTTTCACTATTACCAGTACCAGTGTGTTTTTTCTACAATAAGGAGGAGTTGGTAGCACGTAAAACTTCTCGAGGAAGCTATCCGCGGGCCGACGACGTGAGGTCAGCAGGTGCGTCAGATGGCATCTAGTGGCGTCAGGAGGGCGAACGAGGTCAATATTTGCACGCGGATGAGTACGGACACAACGTGGATGTTTTCTTGTGAGAATTATGCAGAAAGGTCATCATGAGGACCTTTTTTTGGGGCCACTTCACGTGGTGGCGAGATGCATTATTGGAAAAAAGCTGAGTGCCAGGTGTGCGAATGATGCAAAAAGGTGACAACTATGCACTGCGAGGTCAGTTTTTGGCCTGTTCGGGGTCCGTTTGAGGTCATCTAAAAGGCCAAGGGTGCCCAACTAATAAAGCTAAGTGTGGGAACTGAAAAAACAGAGAAAAGACCAGAAAAAACGTGGAGAAGAGAGGAGGAACAGCCGCAGGTGTGTTTTTTGTCCATTTTGGAGCCTGTTTTGGCCGTAAACTGCTCATCCGAGGTCGGATTTGAGCACTTTGACATTGTAGACTGGGGTTTTGGGCTGTTCCGGACGCGATGGAGCTGTCCATTTTGCCAAATTTCTCACTCTTTTCCTGCTGTTTTTCTGTGTAAGTTCCTCCTATGAGCGAAGTTTCTGCTCCAGTTTGTGATTGTATCTGGCTTCTTTCACCCATAGTGTGTGAGCTATTTGCCCCATTGGTGTTGGCCCAAGCTCAATTGTATCTAAACATCAGAAATTCTCCTCTTTTGAGCTGAGTCTTTTGGGTGTGTGTGTGTGTGTGTGTGTGTCTGTGTGGAGTGGGCAAGTGGATAGTCTCTCCTCTCACTCACTCCAGAGGTGTGTTCCCTGTCTCGGCCAGGTGTGTTGTCTAAGCCGAGTGGTGCCCCATAGTGTGTGTGTGTATCTTCCCACAGTGTGTGACGGATCTTAGAGGTCGCTGTGTGTTTGTGTTTTCATCCCGCTCACAACGGCATTGCATAGATGGAGATGAGCTCTCTATGCAAAGTGTGTTAGTTTGATGTAAGTGATTCTCTTGTGTGTTTGAGAGGCAAGTCTTGTGCGCATGATTTTTTGATGAGTGCTTGAGAGAGGAGGATTTTGGATGTATTATGGGTATTCTTATGGGGAGAAGATGAATGCTATTCCACAAATTGCATATTTCATTTGATGCACGGCATTGGGTTGCATAATCGTTGATGGTGTTCAAGTGTCCAAAGTGTATATAGAGTAAGGGGGTTTTCAAAGGGTGTTGCTTGAGTGGGTGAGTGCAAGTGTTATTTTGATTGGTTTCGTTCTCCACTCCCAAAAGAAGGTGGTGCCCCAAGTAGTGTGCATACCTCTTTACGAACATTTTTTGAGGGTAGGCCCATTGGTTTGGGTTTAGAGGTCCCATTTTAAAAATCTCGCCCTCACTAGAATCAGATATTTTTGGGCTTTTTCATGTGTAACCACTTGCAATTTCAGAACTAGTACAAGTAGAACCAAACCAAACTGATCTTAGAATCAGTACTAGTGTGATCAAGTGGTGGATCTTTTATGGTGCGAGCGCGTATAACAGTCAGGAGAGTCGGCATTTTTCCTCACACATCTCCTGCGTGACGATTTCCTCCCGTTGTTCATTCGCCATCGCCAAGCTCTGAGGTATCTTCGCTACAGCCACAGACTTCATCTTCTAAGGAGACAGTCGACTATCAACTAGCTTTGCCAGCAACACCTGGGTACGGCTTTGAAGCATCAAGTAAGTCTTCTTCTCTTTCGCATGTTTCCTCTTCTTCACAATGTATGGGTAGGAGGAAGCGTTCAGACAAGATGTAGGAATCTCTTGAGGAAACCCAAGCCATTGTCACTGCTGCAAAGGCAAGCCTTCCCATCATTCCTTACAGCAACATTCAGCGCCATGTATTCACCGACCAAGCTATGGCTTTGCTGCAACTATGGGATCTACGAGTCGTTCTGCAAGCCTCAAGAATCTCTTTTGATGCGGCCATCATAAAGCAGGTTCTTGACCCCCTTTGATGCTGAAGATGGCAATGCCATAGTGTATGGTAAAAAGGTGTCTGCTACACCAGAAGACATAGCTTTTGCATTCCGGATGCCTAATGAGCCCAAGCCCAATGTGGCAACCTCACAACATATCAGTATGTTCCTAAAGGATGATGAAGCTGCTAAGCGCAAGTGGTCAAGGGATTCCACTGGCAAGACTGGAAGCTTCTACTGCTTATAGGTTTGTGGAAGAATCAGTGAGTCTTAAAAATAATCCAACATATGTGTCCGAGAAAGTTTTTGCTATGCTGTTGGCCAAGACATTGGATTCAAAGGTCTCTATCAACCTTTGTCAGATCCTGTCACACAACGTGCTTGAGAAAACTACCAAGTTGAAATCCCAGAATGTTTTCAAAGCTTGGTATGTTTGGTAATTTTTATATTGGGCACTGCTCCAGATGCTCATGGCCAGGTAAAATCGGCTTAGAGTGAGAGGCCAGTTCCAGAATCCAAGAATATTGATCTGTCTTCAAATGAAGAAGCCACGGATAGTCAGACCACTCCAACTGGTCTGAAAAGGAAAGCCACTGAAGATCAGGCGGGCAGTTCAAAGAAATCGAAGACTACACTGACGAAGAGCAGTGCTTTTCTGAAGCAGATAGGGAGTCAGGTCAAAACTGTGAATACTAAAAATACTATAGTTAGCCAAGATGATAAACAACTTACTCAGAATACTGAGGTCAACTAGTCAGTAGGACATAGTACAGTTGCTACTGATACTGGCACAGATCAGACAAAAGCAGCGACTGCTGAGAAGGCAGCAGAACAGTCGGCTGTGGACAAACTACAACTAGACAAGAGTAAAGGTCAACTAGACAAAGGCAAAGGTCCAACATCTTCAACTTTACTGGGTGGTGTCTCTATCTCAAATAATGAAGAAGCTTTGCACCGGGTAAAAAAGGACAGGTTGCAGCAAATGCAGACCCATCCATTGAAAGGGGCTTCTCTTTCTACAGAAAGCTGATTATGCAGCCTTACCCTATATGGCTCCAGTTATAGTGTATGAGCCTACTGAGTTCTGACCCAGCCACAGTGAAGGACGGATGTTCAGTCCTCATCCAGTCTTCCTGGAATACTATTGTCCACTGTATGGGACAAATGCTGGATGCTGCAGGGTCAAAAAATGAACTGAATAAGGTTAAAGCTGACTTAAAGGACGCTTAAGACCAGATTCAGAAGCTGAAGACAAGAAGAGATGAGCAGAATCTCCACCATAGTCTACTTGAAGCTCATTCAAATAGGGCTATTGAGCTATTAAAAATCAATTTAGTTAAGGCGGAGTCTGATATGCAGATTGTGAGGGAAGAAAGGAACGAAGCAGAAAGAGCTGCAGATAGGGCTGAAACGATGCTAAAAATGAAGAGAGGTGACTTCAATCCCTTGCTACTTTGCCATACATCTCTGAAGGCCTCCCTCACTGATAGATATATTTATAATAGCCTGGCTGAACTTTTAAATCTAGCAGGCAACATTGTCTTTGATCTTTAAAATTTGAAGTCTCTCATGGAGACCATGCAGAGTGATTTGCAGGACAAAATGGTTGAATATAATAATGCTCTGATGAATCAAGCAATCCTGGATTATATTGAGCAGCAGAATTCCCTGGATGAAGTAGAAGAAGATAAGGAAGAGGAAGAAGATAAGGAAGAAGAAGAGGATAAAATTGAAGGAGCTGATAAGGAGGAGGATGATCGAGAAGAAGGGAATACTAATGATGATGATGATGCCTCACCTCCATCTCCACCTCCAGGACCTGGTACTGGTGGCATAGGGCCAACTGAGGGAGGTTTCAGTCACAGCCAGACCACCCAAGCCAGAATGAAGGGCAAAAGTCGGGCAGTCAGCAGTCCGAAGACCAACAACCCAGTCACACTGGGAATCAGCGAGCAAATCAGTCCTAGCTCAGTAGGGAGGCTAAAGGGAAAAGAAAATTTCAGGATGAGGGACCAGGAGACAGGTGAACAACATTATTCCTTACACCTTATCACCCTGAACAGGCAATTGAGACATCAACAGGCTTCCATAACCAGACAATATCTGGAGGATGATGATCTCCTGTCTGATCTGGAAAGTTTTCAGAGACTATATATTGGGGCCAAGGAAATGGTGGAGGGTTGCAAATCAGTGGCTTTTCATGATCAAGAAACTTGCCGTTTACCTCCACATCCCAGCATAGTCCAGTTGTTGGAAAGGGTTCCTGAATTGATAATCACTGTTGAAGAGAGAGTGACCAACCCACATTTGCAAAGACAATCTATTGTAGATTGTCGCTCTCTCCCTCTTGAATTAGAACTTCTGCTTGGAAATAAACCAACCTACAAATGTATGAAGGATGTTAGGGAACATTTGAAAGAGGTTTTGGTGCAGATGCAAACTGCCAAAGGAGTCTTGGATCAAAGAGTAAGGACCATTCTTGAGGATTAGACAACCACTAGTAAAGGACCTCAGACTAGAATGTCAGTCAAAGAACAGGCAACTACTCTCCCCAAACTGTTTCAGCTAGTGAGAATCACTAGAAAAATAATGCAGCAAGAGAACCAGGCTGTTCTCAAATTTTTAGAATTTGTGTCTGATTCTCCAGTTCTCTTGTATGCCTTTCCAGCAAGAGAGACGGAACTGCCAAGATTTTTTCCAGCACTTTACCCTCAACATCCCGAACTAGTCGATCGCCTCACATACTTCAAGATTATTGATGAGCTCCAGGATTGGTATGAGCGATCGACTGTAGAATGGAAAACTTGGCAAACACTATTCAATGATGCTCTCCAACTCAATAGTATTCACGAGCTGAAAGAAGAGATGCAGAGGATCCGGATATGTATGGGTCAGTGGAAGATCCAGATCAGGGGCCTGACCAAGATTAGTAATCAGTTGCTACAACTTACTGTTGAGTCCTCTAAATTGCCTGAAAAGGATATTGCAGCTAAGGCGGGCCTAGCACCACAGTATAGAGAGATGGCTGAGATTCTTTTTGAAGCTCGGGTCAAAACCAATTAGCCTCTTCCAGAACGATGGATCCATATTGCTTCGCATTGTCACAAGCTGGCCAGAACCAAGATCACCAAAGAGAGACGCACGCTCTATGATCCTGACACCAAAACCTATCATTCCCTTACGCCTTATTAAGTAGAGATGACCACAGAAAGGCGGGATCAGCTTGAGCAGGAGGCCATTTACCGACTCATTCATAAGGAGAATGTTGGCACTGGGACTTCTCAGATGCCATCCAGGCCAAAGGGTAAACGGAAGCTGGTTCAATGGAAGGATACTGGGTAGTTCCATCTCAGAATTCAGTGGCGACTTTTCCTTCTCACCTGGAAGGATGATATTTGTCTGTGTAGACGATGAGAGCTCCACCTTGGCCTTTTTAGCTGCCTCTCACAATCTTTGTATGGACATTCTGTCATTGGTCAAGTCCAACCCCCAACATCAGAATCAGATAGGGGAATTTTTCAGAAATTTTGGAATCTTGCCAAGGTGAAAGGAGGGAAGGGTGTAGACGGTTGAGACATTTTCACTAAGTGGGAACGCTCTCTTATAAGACGGGCAGCGAATTAGTCAGTAATTACTACGGTAATTACCATGGTAAACCCAAGGTACATAAATAGGGCCCACTACATTGTAGTCGGGTTAGCATTTTGGCGGCAACTGTACTTGAGTTGTCAATCATTGGCAATTGTTGTCGGTTGTACTCTATATGTAAATTACATCATATTCACTGTAATCTTTCATCTGTAATTCCAATCACGGTAGATATTCCAGTTACACTTACTCTATATTCAGTACTCTGAATCCGAATCTGAATATTATTCTTAGTACATAGTCTGGTTCTTATTCCAGTAGATAAATTCTAGTTCAGTTTTTGATTCTCTGTCCAGTCTACTGTCTAAACTAATACATCACCAGTAAATGAAATCTTCTAACACTCGAATTAACTATCTCAAGAGATCAGCTCCAATTCCAGAAAACATTAAGTCCAATTCATCTATTGAATCTTCTAGAAATTGTAGAAAACTATTCTGAATCCGCGTATCAGCAACCTGAATAAACAATTCAACCTTCTGATCCTTCATCGAACGCTGCTCTGTCGAGGATAACTGGTCAAATTGCTTCTCAAATTCTCGTTATAGCTCTTGTGAAGACAAGTTTTTGTTCTCCTTTGTAGCCACTTCATAAAGATCTACCTGATTACCCTCTGAGAATCTTTGAAAAAATATTCCTCTTGCAATGCCTTCTTGAACTCTTGCCAATCCGGTACATGAGCCGCTTGGATGTCTTTAGTCCAAGATCTAAGTTCATGTACTGCAATTATATGAAACCCTTCAATTGCATTTTGATCATCAATCCCATGTTCTTCCATTGCCTTCTCGCAGATATTGCAAAATTTACTAATATCTCGGCCTTCAAATCGTTGTAGTTTATCTGTAATTTTCTGTCGATCTCTGCGAATCCGTTCCTGCAGATTATGCTATTGTTGACCAGCCTATTTTTGTTGCATATAAGATGCAAATCGCTGCATCATCTGTTGCATGGATGCCTCTTGCGGTGTAGACATCTTCCTCAAATAGAAATTTCCCAGATCATCTCGATTGAGCGTCTGGTTGACTAAGGATGTCGGAGATTTAAGGTTTTGAAAGGTGATCCAGGTCAACACCGGGCTGCTAGCTGTGGGAGAAGAGAGAGGGAAGAGATGTACCATACTGCACGTGCATAATATCCTCTCTGAAACGGGAGCGTAGTAACAAATCAACAGAATTTAAATAATGTTGACACACAATTGCTAAGGTGGTTCCGTTACCATCATCGTTAAGTTAATTAATTGTAGATTAAGGAGTTTAAGCTCCCGTTTACAAAAGCTAGGCCAAATTAGTTTAGCTTGCACTTATTCAACATGTGCATCGTTGATCGGTGTTGATGAAAGTTGTCGTGCCATGGCACGTGCATAATGTGAAATAAATATATCTACCTAAATCTTTATGTTTTTAATGTGTGGGACCAAAAGCTACAATGTACATAGTGTGATATATGCGAAAACGGATGCCATGGTTGTAGGCGTGTACATACCTTGCCAGGCAGGGGAGGCTAGGGACGTGGCACCGTTTCATGTTTTACCACATTAAAGAATGCCTAATTTGCTAAGAAATGTACAAATGTCAAGTGTTTTGAAGTGGCATGCTCGTTTTGCCTAGAAAGTTCAATGTGGGCGATCTTGGCAAAAAATAGCAGGTTTCTTACGCGGGCCTAAAAGACGTGTCCAAAGTGCTTACTAAGTGGAAAAATGAGGTTCGACATGAAATTTGAGCCCAATGGGATTTTTTCACAAATTTAGGGATTTTGCTTAGCTCGTTTGGGCTTTTTACGTACAGAAAGGGACATTTTTGGGCTAAAAATGGTCCAAAATAGCCTAAACATAGCTCAAAATTCCACATCAATGACAGTGCCATTGTTGTCTAAGTAGAGAGGGAAGTTTTAGAGCCAATAATGAGCTCATTTGGGTATATAAGCGAGGAGATACAGCCATTCCTTTACAAGGTGCTAGTGCAGTCCCGTGCTACTTCCACTACATGATTGAGGCTATGAGGCCTCCAATTAGGGTTTCCCCTCCTCAAATAACTACTTGGGCTTCTCCAATGAAGTATTGAAGCTTCCATTAACTGGTCACAACAATAAATCAAAGCGTCACTTTAGGGGTTTTAACAAGTCTAATGAGCACTGCATCTATGCAATTGGGAGCGAGGCTACACCTAATCTTCACACACAAGAGTTTTGAGTTAGTATTGGTTCTTTTTCAAAGTGGAGATTTCATGGACGGAGTTTTGTTCTTTTTGAGTGTGTTATTGGTTTCAAATAATCAACGCCTTGCTTGATTTTTCTTACGAATCCTCACAATTAGAGGTCCGGTGATTTCCTAGTCGCACTGTGCACTTCTTGACACATTTTTGGTGAACCGGACACGAAGTAGGCTAGGATGAGGGTTCAAAATATTCATTGAAGGTCTCAAATTAAATACTTAAATCTATGGAACAACAAGAGCAACAGGGGGTTAGGTTTGACCCAGTCACATTGCAAATGTTTCAAGATTTTGCGATGTTTATGTAGCAACAGCAAGCTGCAAAAAGGAGGGAGCTTTCCTCAACCAAAGCGCTTCAATCTGTGGTGAAGAAAATGAACCAATTTAATGATAAAGATGTAGAAAAATATCTTTGTGGATATGTTAAGGATATGGAGCTTCATCAGGTGCCGGAAGCAGAGATGGTACAAAGTTTTGAGCTAGCTGTGGTTTCCGAGATCAGAGAGCATGTAAGGGGAATTAGAAATGAGCATGTGGCAACTTGGGAAGCATTCAAATTAGCCTTAAAAGAAGAGTATTTCATGGAAGACTCCAAAAGGTCACAAAGAGCTTTCTTAGAGTGGGTAGTTAGGCCAAAAGAGGGTCTTTTGCCTACCGAACTGCTAAGGGAATTTTAACGCCGCTATGATCAACTTTCAAGGACTGAAAAGGCTACATTAAACTCGGACAAGACAAGGAACTTTTTGCAGGACACATGTAAAGAGATTCAAGAGAATTTAGAGCTACTACTTGAGGATAAGGATGCGGAAGAGGGCTTAAAGACTGATTGGAATGAAGTTGAACATGCAATTTCAGTGCTAGCCAAGCGACAACGACGGAGGGACAGGATGATAGTTTACCCTACTCAATCCCCAAGTGCGAGTCCTATAGAGCCTGTGATTGTGGTTCCAAAGAGTCAGAAATCCATCCTCAATGATATTGTTAAATGACTGCAAGAGCTAAAGTTAAAGCTTACAAGGCTAGAAGAGAAGGGGAAACCATCAGGTCAACCTACACGGCAACGACCTCAAACTAGAGAAGGATTTGTAAATAGATGCATATGGTGTGATAGTACTGACCGTGCAAGGAGGTATTGTGAAAGTTTTAAAGAATCTTTGACAATGGAGCTTGTTTTCTTTAAAGATGGAAAAATTCACTTAAGTGAAACAGGTAAGCTCTTGGGGACAAACTTTGGAAAAGGCGGGATGAAGAACTAGTTGAGGACATGGCTACTAGCCATGCCATCTCAATGATTGAGGCGGCCGCCTATGGGTTGAAGGTGGATCCTATTAAGAAAAAAGGATTAGTTAAGGTTGGAGAAGAAAAAATCTAATGGTATTGAAGAGCAACAGCCATGCGCTATAGAATCTGCTATGAAGGGTAAATGACTAAAGAGGTTTTGCATGAAGTTGGAGACTGCATTCGGCTAGAAACACGTGGAACAATCCTGTAGATTCTTTGTCAGTGCATGCATACATTGCCAAATGTCAAGCCAATGAGGCCATTGTCGAAGAGAAACATAGGCATGAGAATGGGGATGAAGGGCCTTCAAAACGGGCGACAAGGAGTGGAGGCAAAAATGACACAGTGCCTCCTAGATCACCTTCCCTGCAACAAATGCCTGTCCCCAAAGAGCCTATGTAGGAATCCTCTAAAGGAAAGAAGAAGGATGCAACAAAATCTAAAGCAAAGGGTCCGGCCTACAAATTCTAATATGACATAGAGGCGGCAACCGATCTCAAAAAGGTTTTGGAAGAGAGAATCTTGAACAATAAGGTGGAATTTACCTTGGGTGAGGTCTTTGGAATAGAAAAGAGGGAGTTTCATGAAGAAAAAAATGATATCATAAAGAGGAAGCAACAGTCTCTTACTCAATCTATCCATGTATAAGGTGAAGAAGAGACTTTAAATGCACATGGTGTACAAGTCTATGGCAAGCAAGGTGAAGAAAATGTTGTTGGGTGCTACAAGTCTAGGGGAGGAGTAAAACACGTTTGCTTCTTGGATGATGAAGATGAAGCCGAGACCACTCACAAGAGTTACTACTTGAAGAGTCATTGGGCAAGAGAAACTATTGAGACCCTGGTAAAGGTGGGAGACTTAGAAGAGCCATACATTGAGTAGATAGATCATGGGTCAGAAATTAACCTCATGTCAAAGAGTCTTTATCAAAGAGGAAAACGGCCAATTGCTATAAATCATGGATGGATGATTCGTGCAACGAACAACTCATCAGGGGAGCTGTACGGAGCTTGTCTAAATGTAAAGGTGACTATATGGGATGTGAAAGGTGACCAAAATTTCTTTATGCAGGAGATGTCTACATATCGTGTTATCCTTGGGCAGCCATACATCACTCTACTCGCATGGAAACCAAGGTGATGGATGATGGGTCAGGTCATGCAAGAATAAGAAGCAGGGATGGAAAGCGTGCAGTACATTCCTTACTGTTTGTGTGGACCATGAAAGGAACCATGAAAGTCTTAGAGAGCAACCTTGCCAAAGACGAATAAAGAATTCAAGGACTATAGGGATATGAGGGGTTCTGGACATGTACAATTGTAGAGAGAGATTGCAGTGGTACAAGAAGAGAAAAGTTTTCGCATGATGTCGATGCAAAGGAAACATTTTCTACAGGTTTTTTAGGATTATTAGACTATGGATCTATTGCTTTTACAAAGTGTGAGGACTTCAAACGGGGTGAATGACAACATGTAAATTGTGTACAAAGAGGTTTGAGGATGAATGGTTTGATGGAAGATGGTGAATGCATTGCATGTGTGTTTGATGAGTGTTTGTCTGTGGATACTATGCAGAACTTGGAGTCTTTGTTGGATTGCAATTTGCGTATGGGAAGTGAGGTCATGAAAGTATGCTCAATAGAAATGTACAAGGTCATTAAGGACTTAAAAAATGCTCAAGGTGTTGATGCACGAGTGGAGACCAAGTATAAGTCTGTGGCAAAGAAAGCGAAACTAGTGGCATTACCTCTACCAGGGGACTGTATAGATAAGATGGAGCAAGCTGATTTGCAACCTAGTCTTCATGAGCCGAGCAAGATTGGACATAAGTTTACACATGCTACATTGAAGGAGTGAAAGATTGCTTGCAGGGATAGTTTAATAGATGTTGAAAGAGTATGCTTTGAAGAAATGCTTGCCAAACACGGAAAGGCTTTTGCATTCAAGCCACATGAGATAGGGTGTGTTGATCCATCCATTGTTGCTCCTATGGTGATCTTCACTATCCCTCATGTGCCTTGGGGCTTGAGGCCCATTCCAGTTCCAAAGGCCCATTTACCAAAACTCATTGAGTTGCTTAATGAAAAGGTCGAGATGGGTATTTTGGAGCCTTCTTGTGCTCCATTTTCAAACATATGGTTCACGATTCCAAAGAAAAATGGTTCTTTACACTTTATTCAGGATATGCAACTGTAATTAAGGTGACAATCAGAAATGTGGGTACAGGGCTAGTTGTATATGAGTTTGCAGAGGAATTCACAGGAAGGGCAATATATTCTATGGGGGATTTGTACTCAGGGTATTATCAGTTCCAACTAGTGAGGCGGTCGGTCCGGGGCGGGCAACAAGAAGAGCAACCTCTAGACACCCTTCAAGGCTCCCGTGCTGCTCAATGGGGCTGGGGCACAACACAACTCAAACCAAAACAACAAACCCCCAGCCAAATCCCAACTACACAAGGGGCACCACCTAGTTTAAGAGCGAACTAGGACGCAAAAGAGGAGAATCGTTAGAGCAACCCACAAACAAGCAAGGAATTTACACTAACCCTAACACCAATGGAACACTCTCACACACTAAAACACGAGAGAGAGAGAGAGAGAGAGAGAGAGAGAGAGAGAGAGAGAGAGAGAGAGAGAGAGAGAGAGAGAGAGAGAGATAGCTCGGGCTGCTTTGAAACGTATCGGCAATGATCAAGCAAACACAACTATATATTTAAGAAAGAGAGAGAAAGGGGGAAAGGGGGCTTGTTGCATTAATACCTTCTTACAAATCTGTCATGACAAATCAAAGTGAAATTAGTATTTGTTCAACATAGCTTGCATAAATTTCACCACAACACATCACAAGAAAAGCCACCCCAATCACTGTCTTAAAGCCAGGGGAGTCCTCTCCACCCTGTCGCCCTCTTACAGTATGTGGGATTTATGGCTAGATTGATGACAAGACCAGAGACAAGCTATCAAGAACTTAACAAAAAACACCAAGACACTTACGCATCATTGTTGTCCATTACTTCACGTTGGAAGGGAGACAAAATATCCAAGCTTAGTCCAAATCCACCCTCCTTGATTCAGCAAATGTTGGGCTTACACTAGTAGGAGAAATGATAGATTTTCTACTCTCAATTGAATGATCACTCTCTCTCTTACAATGGCATAGAGTTCCCTTGCTAATCCCCTATTACAACACATGCACATGCATAAGACAATGAGATTCCACTCAAGAGCTCCTTCTAGAGAGGTTGAGCTTGGCTTCTCAAGCTATAGCATAGTGCTCTTGCTTATGGCTCCCCCTTGTGCTAGCTACACCCTCCTTTTATAGCAATTTTGAAGGCTAGGGTTACTCCTCTAACCATGGTTGGGTTAGATTTTCAGCAATTTATCTAATTTCTTTTGCTTGGAATTATCAAGAAGTTGGTGGGGAAAGAGAGAGGAGAGAAATGGAGCTGATAGGACTTTTCATAGTGGGTTAGTGTTAGTAGAGTTAGTATTAATTTACAAATGGAATTGGATATTTACAATGGGAGTATCCATGTAGGATACAAATAAGGAAGAAAAATCTTAAGAGGTAAGAAAAGGTGGATTCCTTACAAGGTTGATGCTCCAAGTGTCTTGAGTAGGGCCAATTTTGACGCTTGTTGACGGTCCACTAGCTTTGACGGTACATTTTTTCTCCACTCTTGACCTTCCTTGAGAGACAAGGTAATTGAAGCTGAGTAATCAACCACCATGATGCTGTCTTTTAAGAGAAGAGACTAAATTTTGTGGTTTTTTTTATAGATATGGGTAATTTGGAGGAGGAAAAATGAGACTAGGTGGTCAATTTGGAATGGAATTGTGTGTGGGAGGTATGAGTTCACCATGGTTTCTCTTATTCTTCAAGGTTGAGGAGAAGGTGCGTAGGGTGGAGAGAGGAGTGGTGAGATAGGTGGGGATGATGAGTGGAGAAGTGTGTGTGTAAGAGGAAAATGATAAAGTGGAAGAGAGAGTGTGGCTGCATAGCATGGGAAAACTGGGGTCCACTAATAAAATCATAGCTCACAGCTCGTAGCTCAAAAAAATATGAAAAAATTTGAGGCAAAGTTCAGTCCACGAGCTACAACTTTTGTTTGTATCACCTTTTCAAATTCGGAGAGCAAGTGAACTTTAAAAATTCAGCAAAACCGACCGTTTTTTTCCCTTGCACAAGGTCCTTATGGGGTCCTTCTTTGGATGATTCTTTTGAATACCTCCAAGAGTGAGCCCTCCATAGTGCATGTATGCATGCCACCTACCCTTGACCTTATTTGATAGGTCTATAATTGAAGATATTGTTGAGATTATGATATAAGTGAATAGTACAACTAAGAAAATCAAATATTGAGGGGTCTAAAAAATATGTACATGTCAAATATAAATAATATAAGTGGAAAAAATATAAAGGGTTCAAAAGAAATCTCTCTCATTATGAGGCTACCATAAAAAGATAAATATTTTTGGTGTTCTAATTTTTTAGGAAAAAAAAACAAAACAAAATAGATGTAGGAAGGGAAAAATCACAATAGTGAAAAAATATACACATAAATAAAACTAGTTTTTTTGGATTTTTGTTGGGGTGGAGTTACACCAAATATAAGAGAAGCTTACATGAAAATATTTCTATATGGAATAAAGAGTATGAAAAATGGTAAGAAAAATTGTGGTAATGGTGAGGCAATGTACAGAGCATAAATAACACACACCCAGGTAGAAATATTTAAATAAATACTAAAATAATTATGAAAAAATCTTTTATTTAGGCCCTATATACAAAGAAATATTTACATACGCATGGGCCATAATATACTTATATTTTTATTTTTATTTTTATTTTTGGCTCAACTAGCCCAATGACTAGCTAATTGAGGGTTTTTTAAGAAGATATGGGAAAAGTCCCGTGACTCACGCACGCCTATGTACAGTGAAATGGTAGGGATAGCCAAAGTGTTTGGGTGATTTTGGTAGGGTGAGGTAACTCATTGTGGCAATTACAAAGAGCCGAAAAACGGCTATCATTAGCCCTCCCCCTGGATGATGGTATATTCATGTACCATCATAGAGCATCTTTTCCAAAGAGAGTGCTTCAGAGTCCTTGATGAGATCTTTATTGTTTGGCCCCTCAGAATTTTGGCTGGAGTTACACTCATGCTTCATGTAATAATACTTACATGAGACAGCGGCCTTTGGACAGATCTTTGGTAGATCCTTTGGTAGAAGGCGACTCAAATAGGTCTTCAAGCGATACCCGTTTACCTTCCTGGAGTGCTCTTTACCATTCAAGTCCATAAGCTGATAGTAACTAGAATTGAAAGCCTTCTTGACTATGTATGGCCCCTGCCATCTTGTTTCAAATTTGGCATCAAAACGATTATCGAGTCGATTGTCATACCTTAGCACAAGATCTCCTTCATTGATGCCTTTGTCCTTCAGTTTCTTGTCAAGCTTCTCCTTTGTTTGTGTGGCTTTCCTCTTATAGCACTCGTATGCTGCTTCTCTTTTCCACTCAAGCTCAGCTAAGGTAAGCAGTCGATCCATCCATACCTCTTGATCATCTTGTGCTCCTTTGCCATGAAGTCGCATTGTTGGAATGTTGAGCTCGATAGGCTGCAAAGCCTCTTGACCATAGACCAAGTGAAATGGTGTGAACTCCGTGGCTTCCCTATATGTGGTTCGATATGCCCACAAGGCACCATCCAAGAAGTCATCCCACAATTTGTCTTGTTTTTCACCATCTTTCTAATGATGCCTGCAATGACACCATTAGCTTTTTCTACCAAACCATTTGATTGGGGATAGTAGGGTGTACTGTGACGATGTAGAATGTGAAGTTCTTCACAGACTTCTGTGAGCAATCCCTTTCTAAACCCTGGACCATTATCAGAAACAATCTCCAAAGGTGTGCCAAATCTACAAAAATGTGAGTGTAGACGAATTTGCTCACTGTCTTCTCATTTACCTTTGCCACACTTTGTGCTTCCACCCACCTAGTCATATAGTCTACAGCCACTAGAATGTAGAGTTTACCATTTTTTGTCCTAGGCAGAGGACCCATAGCATCAATGCCCCACTTTTCAAAGGGTCCATTTGCAAGCACTATTTGCCTCGGGCCATGCACCAATCTTCTATTTCCATTTATCTGACAATTGTGACAGCTTTTACACCAATGTTGAACATCCACATGCAAGCTTGGCCAAACATACCCCGCAAGCAAAATCTTCTTCACAGTTGATTCTTGGGCAAAATGACCACCACATGACTCTTCATGCAAACCTTTTAGAATGGCTGGAATTTCCTCGATAGTTGGTACTCTTCTGCACACTTGATCCTTCCCTCTTTGATAGAGGGAGCCTTCTAGGAAGAGATATGCGCTTGCCTTCTTCATGAGTCTCCTCTTCTGAGCTTTGTGAAGTCTGGTGGAAACTCACCCTCCAAAATGTAGCCAATGATGGGAGCCAATGACTCCAATCCCTGGTACCTCGGTTGCTTCACAACAGCCGCCACCATGATGACCTGCACTTCTTTCTTTACACATGTAACTGCTTGTTGTGCAAGTAAATCGGCATCTTCATTTTGTTTCCTCGGAATATGATATAGTTGCACTTCTTCAAACTGATTAAACATCTTACGAATGGCATGAACTTTTGTCCTTAAGCTTTCATTCTTGCATGCCCAAATGCCTAAAATCTGTTTAACAATGAGAAGTGCATCTCCCTTTACCATGAGACGTTTTATCCCTTGGCCAATGCACATCTTCAAACCATGAAGTAGTGTGTCGTATTCTGCTTCATTGTTGCTAGTTGAACCTGGTAGATTGACCTTCTCTTTCATGACCACCTCTCCACTTGGGTTGAGCAACACTAGCCCTCCCCCTGCTTCCCTGTGGCTCGTCGAAAAGCTCCATCAAAGAACAAGGTAAAAGCATTGGAATACTTTTTGGTGGTGGCAATGGTAGGGTCTTTACTTGAGGCACCTTAATTTCCTTTTCATGCACCCTATAAGTGAGAATCCCTGCCAATTGTGCACGCACACTATCTTCTACCTTGAAAGAGTATTGAAACTCTTGCAACTCCATAATCCACTTTGAGATCCTAGTACTAAGATTCATTTGAGATGACACCCAAGGGAACAAATTTTCTGCAGTGAGAATTACAAAAGGTTTTGGTAGCAGGTAGGATCTAAACTTTCTCACCGCAAACATGAGAGAAAGCATCATGAGTTCTGCTTCTGTGTAGTCTCTCTCCAAAGCATTCATGACCCTACTAGCAAAGTAGATGGGTCGCATCCTTGTACTGTGGGGATCTTGTTGTAGCAACACAGCACCAATTGTTTCTTTCCAACACTAGAGCTAACAAAGAATGTGTACTCCCAACAAGGAGGCATGAGTGTTGGTAGCTCTGACAAAATGGCTTTAATGTTACAAAAGTACTCTTCAAGCTCATCAGACCATGCAAATTCTACTTGTTGTGTCAACTTTTGCAAAGGATGAAGCAACTCCGAGCTAAGTGAATGAAGCGTGACATATACTTCACTTTTTGAATGAATGAGATGACCTCCTTAGATTCTTGGGTGATGGGAGCTCAATAAGAGCCTTTGCCTTTGAAGGATCCACCTCAATGCCTTTATAGGAAACCTTGTGACCGAGCAAGATCACTTCATCCTCACCTATGTGGCACTTGTCGGGGTTGAGTTGACCTCCCATGTCGTAGAGCTTCTTTAAACCTTCTTCTACCCTTTGTAGATGCAATGATTTTGAGCTATAAATACAGAAATCATCAATGAACACCCTAATTGACTTTCCAAAGAATGCTTGAAACACCATATTCATGAAACGTTGGAATGTTGCAGGAGCATTTGTCAGACCAAATGGCATGACTCTAAAAGCATAACAACCCCAAGGAGTGATAAAGGTTGTTTTCAATTGATCCTCCAATGCAATCCCTATTTGAAAGTAACCTGAGTAACCATCGCACACAGTGTACTTCTCATGACCAGCTACCTCATTTAGTATCTCATCCTGAATGGGAGGGGAAAGTGATCTCTTTTTGTTGCCTCATTGAGGGACGGTAATCCACACACACCCTCCACTTGCCGTTTTTCTTAGGAGTGACAACAACAGGAGAGACCCACTCTGAATTCTCCACTGGATAAATGAAACCTGCTGCTAGAAGCTTTCTTACCTCCTTGAGTAAAGCCTGCTCCTTGATGACTCCTAGCCTTCGTAGCTTCTGAGCCTTAGGTGTGGCCTCTGGCTTCAACTCAATTTTGTGTTGAACAGCATCTACTCCACGCACATCGGTGTAGTCTTTAGCAAAAAGCCTAGGAAACTTCCTTAGCACACATTTGAACTCCTCTCTTTCATCCTTTGTAAGTGTTGTTGATAGCATACCTTCCAGCATCCCTTCATCTTGAACACCTTTGTTCTCTTGAGGACCTACCTCCTCCAAGCCTTGACAAGAGGTCTCTTGGTTTCTTGGCTTAAACCTTACCCCCATGACTTCGATGGAAGACTCCTCTTCAGTAATGCTGCCGCTACTTTCTTCTTCTGAAGTGCTATCGGTCCAACCTTCTTCCGTCTCACTTTGAGATGATTCTTCATGGAGCTCCTCTTGGCGTTGCTCCTTCATGTCAAAGACAACCTTCTTATGATTGTCATTCCTGCAAATTAATTTCCCACTCTCCCAATCCTGCAAAGCTCGCATTTTCATTAGCCATGGTCTTCCTAGGATAAATGATAACCACTTCCCTTGGTCGACATAACATAAAAATCCACCTTTCTTAATGCCAAAGGCCTCTACAAAACATTTTTACAAATGCCTACGCACCTAGCCTTGCTATTGTTTGCCATCTTGACCTTGATTTCAGGTGTCTCATGGATGTGCATGCCTAGTCTTTGCATGAGTCCCTCTGTCATGATGCAAATTTGTGCACCCCCATCCACTAGACCTTTCCTAACCAATCTTCCTTTGATGTAACAGTCTAGCACCGGTGTAATGTCCTCATTCATTTCAGCTTGTGCAATTTTTACAACAGGCACACTCTCTTTTACCTTTCTCCTAGTGCTAACTGCCCTTGTTAAATCCCTCCTAACTTGTGGACATAATGCAAGAAATTGAGGCCATGAAATATCAGGACCCTTACCTCTCATGTCTTCCAACAAGTTGTACGGAGCCATACCATGTCCAAGAGGGAAGTCTTGGAGGTTGATACGACGTCGAGTCCTCTTGGTTTCCTTGGTTCCTTTGCCTTCTTGCCTTGTCCATGGTCACTCTGTGATGTGACTCCTTCTTTCTCTTTACCTTTTCCTCGGCCACGCTTAATGCCATTGGCTTCCATGTCAACCTCATTTGAATTTGTCACCTCTACCACATGCACATTTGGATCTGGCAAAGGTGGAACTCCTTCTACCCCTTGTGGAGGTGGTCTTGGTCCATTTGGCCTTTGTAGAAGCCTTGGTTGTTGACCAGTCCTTCACCTGCATTCATCACTGGGTAATTCAAGTTAGGTCTCCCTGGCTCCCCACGGGGCCAAGGACAATTATACATCCCATGTCCAGACTCTCCGCAATTCCAACATTGCAAGACTCTCCTAGGTCGTGGATCTCGCTCTTCAGACTTCTTTGCTTGTCCCTTTGGACCTACAGCTTGTGCAAGGTGAATTGACAGGCTGCTTAAAGATTCGTTTAACTTCTCAATTACTTCCGCCGTTACCTCAGGAAGCTCCCTCAATGTTGATGCTTGTGACTTACCTTTGGGTCTAAGACCTTCTATTGGAACCTCTCCCCTTAAGCACTTGAGTTTCCTATATTTCTCAGCAGCCCTAGTTTCAGCTGCATCAAAGGTAGCAGGTGCACCCGCCTCAACTTTTACCTTAAGGTCAGGAAAGCTATGAACCTCTCCTTCTTTAGAAATTCTGCACCATCACCAGGGTTAGCAACATTTCGTATCCATAGAGCCCAAAGACGTAGAAACTCTTGCTTGTACAAGTAGTAGTCATCTAAGTCTTTTTGCTTATGAGAAACAATGTCTTGCCATAATTTTTGAGTGTTTTGGGGATCAAAGAAGTATTTCTTGAAACGATTCAAAACTTCTGTGTAATTCCCCTTAACTTCCTCAGGCAAAGAGTCAAACCAAGTGCTAGCATCTTTCCTAAGGACCACCTCAAACATTTCTACACGTTCTTGATCAGTTATTATCCTCTTGATACGGCAAGACATCTTGAAATTCGCTAAAAATAATTCTGCATCCTCTCCAGGCTCTCCAAAGAAAAGAGGATCCCAGACATTTGGCGTTGGCTTTCCATTGAATTGATTTCAAAGTGACACCCTTTTTTGTTTTTCTTTCTTAAAAAGATTTACACAATAATGTTTTCTAGCTTGCAATCTATTCTACAACAAAATAAAGATATTCACATCAAATGACCTATGATAATCAATAAGAGGTAGGATGACAGGGTTTGGTGATGCGAGAATTTCTCCTACTCTTTGGGCACCAAACATGAACACCATACGTTGTTGAAAATGGATTTTTCTACTAATTGCAATGTTTACTCTAATGTGTGGAGTGAAATGAAAGGGAAAAACCTGTATTCCTGGGCCATTATCCATGGTCTATGCATGACCTAATTCTTAAAACAAAACAAAAATATAGACGTCCAAACTAAGGTCGTACCTAATGAGAGGCAAAATAAAAGGATTTACTGATGCGTTTATCTCTACCAACCTAAGAGGACCTAAAATTCTACGAATTACTCGCTGAAATTGCAACTTAGTACTAACAATTATGTGTACCTTTTGCCTTGCAATGGAATGAAGGGATCATACAAATTCTCGTGATTCATGCAAGCTACTTGATTATGCTAAAGGTTGAATAGACTTCACAGAACATACACAAGCCTGTCTCAGTGGGGGCACCAATTTGAGGCGGTCGGGGCGGGCAACAAGAAGAGCAACCTCTAGACACCCTTCAAGGCTCCCGTGCTGCTCAATGGGGCTGGGGCACAACACAACTCAAACCAAAACAACAAAAACCCCCAGCCAAATCCCAACTACACAAGGGGCACCACCTAGTTTAAGAGCGAACTAGGACGCAAAAGAGGAGAATCGTTAGAGCAACCCACAAACAAGCAAGGAATTTACACTAACCCTAACACCAATGGAAAACCTCTCACACACTAAAACACGAGAGAGAGAGAGAGAGAGAGAGAGAGAGAGAGAGATAGTGCTTGGGCTGCTTTGAAACGTATCGGCAATGATCAAGCAAACACAACTATATATTTAAGAAAGAGAGAGAAAGGGGGGGACGTGCTTGTTGCATTAATACCTTCTAACAAATCTGTCATGACAAATCAAAGTGAAATTAGTATTTGTTCAACATAGCTTGCGTAAATTTCACCACAACACATCACAAGAAAAGCCACCCCATCACTGTCTTAAAGCCAGGGGAGTCCTCTCCACCCTGTCGCCCTCTTACAGTATGGGGATTTATGGCTAGATTGATGACAAGACCAGAGACAAGCTATCAAGAACTTACAAAAACACCAAGGACACTTACGCATCATTGTTGTCCATTATTACGTTGGAAGGGAGACAAAATATCCAAGCTTAGTCCAAATCCACCCTCCTTGATTCACAAATGTTGGGCTTACACTAGTAGGAGAAATGATAGATTTTCTACTCTCAATTGAATGATCACTCTCTCTCTTACAATGGCATAGAGTTCCTTGCTAATCCCCTATTACAACACATGCACATGCATAAGACAATGAGCTTCACTCAAGAGCTCCTTCTAGAGAGATTGAGCTTGGCTTCTCAGCTATAACATAGTGCTCTTGCTTATGGCTCCCCCTTGTGCTAGCTACACCCTCCTTTTATAGCAATTTTGAAGGCTAGGGTTACTCCTCTAACCATGGTTGGGTTAGATTTTCAGCAATTTATCTAATTTCTTTTGCTTGGAATTATCAAGAAGTTGGTGGGGAAAGAGAGAGGAGAGAAATGAGAGGAGGTGATAGACTTTTCATAGTGGGTTAGTGTTAGTAGAGTTAGTATTAATTTTACAAATGGAATTGGATATTTACAATGGGAGTATCCATGTAGGATACAAATAAGGAAGAAAAAATCTTAAGAGGTAAGAAAAGGTGGATTCCTTACAAGGTTGATGCTCCAAGTGTCTTGAGTAGGGCCAATTTTGACGCTTGTTGATGGTCCACTAGCTTTGACGGTACATTTTTTCTCCACTCTTGACCTTCCTTGAGAGACAAGGTAATTGAAGCTGAGTAATCAACCACCATGATGCTGCTTTTTAAGAGAAGAGACTGAATTTTGTGGTTTTTTTTTATAGATATGGGTAATTTGGAGGAGGAAAATGAGACTAGGTGGTCAATTTGGAATGGAATTGTGTGTGGGAGGTATGAGTTCACCATGGTTTCTCTTATTCTTCAAGGTTGAGGAGAAGGTGAGTAGGGTGCAGAGAGGAGTGGGTGAGAGAGGTGGGGATGATGAGTGGAGAAGTGTGTGTGAAAGAGGAAATGATAAAGTGGAAGAGAGAGTGTGGCTGCATAGCATGGGAAAACTGGGTGTCCACTAATAAAATCATAGCTCACAGCTCGTAGCTCAAAAAATATGAAAAAATTTGAGGCAAACGTTCAGCCCACGAGCTACAACTTTTGTTTGTATCACCGTTTCAATTCGGAGAGCAAGTGAACTATTAAAATTCAGCAAAACCGACCGTTTTTTTCCACTGCACAAGGTCCTTGTGGGTCCTTCTTTGGATGATTCTTTGAATACCTTCCAAGAGTGAGCCCCTCCATAGTGCATGTATGCATGCCACCTACCCTTGACCTTATTTGATAGGTCTATAATTGAAGATATTGTTGAGATTATGATATAAGTGAATAGTACAATACTGAAAATCAAATATTGAGGGGTCTAAAAAATATGTACATGTCAATATAAATAATATAAGTGGAAAAAATATAAAGGGGTCAAAAGAAATCTCTCTCATTATGAGGCTACCATAAAAAGATAAATATTTTTGGTATTCTAATTTTTTTTAGAAAAAAACACAAATCAAAATAGATGTAGAAAGGGAAAAATCACAATAGTAGAAAATATACACATAAATAAAACTAGTTTTTTTGGATTTTGTGTGGGGTGGAGTTACACAAATATAAGAGAAGCTTACATGAAAATATTTCTATATGGAATAAAGAGTATGAAAAATGGTAAGAAAAATGTGGTAATGGTGAGGCAATGTACAGAGCATAAATAACACACACCTAGGTAGAAATATTTAAATAATTACCAAAATAATTTATGAAAAAATATTTTATTTAGGCCTATATACAAAGAAATATTTACATACGCATGGGCCATAATATACTTTTTTTTTTTTTTTTTTTTTTTTGGCTCAAACTAGCCCAATGACTAGCTAATTGAGGGTTTTTAAGAAGAATGGGGAAAGTCCCGTGACTCACGCACGCCTATCTACAGTGAAATGGTAGGGATAGCCACAGTGTTGGGTGATTTTGGTAGGGTGAGGTAACTCATTGTGGCAATTACAAAGAGCCGAAAAAGGGCTATCAACTAGCAATGTAAAGGAGAGGACGTGACTACCATGAGAACACCTTTGGGTTTGGTAAGGATGTGTACCTTACCTCAGGGAGCAACTAATTCAGTTGCACATATGATGAATGGTATGAAAAAGTCCTACGTGACTTCATACTACAAACTACAATGCCCTTTCTTGATGATGTGTCAATTAAAGGATGTGATGTAAGTGATATAGATGTGGCTCTGGACTCGAGGGGGTGCAGCAATCATGTGTCAAACCATATCAATGATTGTGATGAGATCTTATCAAGATTGGAAGAGGTGAACCTTACCTTGTCTGGGAAAAATCAGTGTTTGGTGGGTGTGAACGAAGTTCTTATTGCGGGACATATGTGCGGGCCATATGGTAGAAGGCCTTGTCCTGCAAAAATTGATGTAATTCAAAGAATGAAAGAGACATGTATTAATGTAACTAAGGTTTGAAGGTTCTTGGGTGCATGTGTGTTCTATGTTATCTGGATTCCACATTATGTGCATGTGGAAAACCTTTGTATCAACTTTTGAGAAGGAACCAAAAGTTTCAAGGGGAAGAAATGCATACCCATGCCATGAAAATTAAAGCAGTTGCTGCTTATGTCTCCAACTTTGAGGAAAGCAAACTATGAATGTGGAAGATATGTAATTGTGACAGTGGATACTAGCCCACATGAATTGGATGGGCGATTGGGCAAGATGATGATGATGCCAAGCGATATGTGGTGAAATTTTGAGCAAAAGTTCCTAAGTTCTCTCCAGTGCAACTATCCACAGGTAAAAACAGAGTTATGGGGAGTAGTCACAGCTTTGAAATGTGACAAAGAGTATTTGATAGGAGCAAATGTAATAGTGGAAGAGATGATTGTCTACCCCTTCTTGGAATAATCACAGCTGTTCAACTCCCGACATTGCTATGTTGAGATGGATTGCCTACGTAAGTCCTTAAATCTAGAATTTAATCATATTGCAGGGAAAGATAATCCACTTGTGGATATGATTTCAAGAGGCAAGGTCTGAAAATGAAGAAGACATGGTTGTTGAGGGCGCGATGATGTAGGCACATGTTCTATATTATCTCTCATGCGAGGGTGATCTTGTTTGCCTATCAAATGCACTTGAGTCATTTATAGAGGACCTATATCAAGGTGACTGGTTGATCATTGGATGCTATCTGAGCACTTTGACAATGCAAGAAGGGTGGACTGATCAAGAGTTCAAAGAATACGGAGAAAGGCCTATGTATACTTTTTGAAAGATGGGTACTTATGGAAGCGTCCGAAACAAAGTAATGGAATGCCATTGAGAGTTGTGAATGATAAGGATGCTCAAAATGAGTTTATGAAAAAGTTTCATGAGAGTCTTTATGTTGGGACCTAGAGGTGTATGGGCCACCTTTACTAAAATGAAAGAGAGGTATTGTGGAAAGGTATGTATAAAGATGTATCTCACTTTTGGACTCTTGTGAAACCTGTCAAATGTATTCAAATGTACTTCATCATGATGGGTTGCACCCTACTTACCCATTGGCCATGCACTATAAGTGGGTAGTAGATTTGGTTACAATGCCATTGGGCTTATGGCAATTGAGGTACATAGTGCTTGCACGTGAAGATTTAACCAACCAAGTTGAAGTCGTGCTCTAACAACAAAAAGCAGAGAAGGGTACATAAGTTCCTCTTGATGATTTAATTAGCCATGATGGATGCGTTGGGAAAATAATAGCGGAAAGGGGTGAGTTGGATGCTAAAAAAGCAAGGGAGGTTTTTCTCTAGGTTGGCATTAAACTTGCTCTCACTACTCCATTAATCCTGAGGGAAATGGTAAATCAAAGCATGGGTATCTTCCTATTCATTAAAGCTTTGGCTAAGGAAGTGTCCTAGGTTATCGCCTTATTCTTTATGGAATGATTGTACAACTCATAGCTTAGTTACTGGTTATATGCCTTTTGAGATGATGTATGATCAGAAATTTATAATGCCAGTTGAGGATGTAATTCCCACATGGAATGTATTACCTTGGGAAGATGGAATTGAGTAGGGAAGACCTTCTTGCTTTGCACATACAACAGTTAAAAAGAAGGCCTCAAGATATTGAGAATGCAGTAGCATGATTGAAAGATGCAAGGTAAAGAATAAAGACAGATTTGATAAGAGGCATAGGCTTAGAATAAAGCTATTGAAGAAGGTGATTGGATGTTGGTGTATGACAGAATTCTTGACAAACAAAAATTAACAATAAGAAAGATTTCAAAGAGATGGTTGGCCCCTTATGTTGTTCAACATGTACATGGGAATGCAACTTATACCTTGCATGAATTACATGGACCAAATGAAGATTCCCATTCGCAGGAAAAAGAATCAGTTATTCAAAAGAGAGGTGATATAGATCCCTTTGATTCATAGGAAAGTCATAATGAAGGATTCGATGAAAATGGTAAGGATGTGGTGAAGAAGAGAGGATGATGTGTGTTAGATTTTGTTGAAAGCGATGATGAAATCGACATGTATGTGGACTTAAATGAAGACTGAACCTGCTGTAAAACGATATATGTGGCACATGCCCCTGGAGGATGTGCAAGTTTAGAGGGGGTGGATATCATGCTTGGCACGTGCATATGTGAAAATAATATATCTACCTCACTCTTTATGTTTTTAATTTGTGGGACAAATGCTACAATGTACATGGTGTGATATATGCAAAAAATGGATGCCATGGTTGTAGGCGTGTACTCACCTTGCCAGGAAGGCGAGGCCAAGGATGTGGCATCGTTGCATGTTTTACACACTTAAAGAATGCCGAATTTGCTTTAGGAATGTACAAATGTGAAGTGTTTCGAAGTGGCACGCTTGTTTTGCCTAGAAAGTTCAATGCAGGCAATCTTGGCAAAAATAGCAGGTTTCGTATGCGGGCATAAAATACGTATCCAAAGTGATTACCAAGTGTAGAAACGAGGTTCAACATAAATTTTGAGCCCAATGGAATTTTTTTCACAAATGTAGGATTTTTTCCTAGCTCGTTTGGGCTTTTTTACGGACAAAAAGGGGCATTTTTGGGCTAAAAATGTCCATAGAATGGTCAAAAATAGCCTAAACATAGCTCAAAATAGCTCAAAATGCCACATCAATGATGGTGCATTGCTGCCTAAGTAGAGAGGGAAGTTTTAGAGCCAAGAATGAGCTCATTTGGGTATATAAGCGAGGAGATACAACAATTTCTTTACAAGGTGCTAGTGCAATCTCGTGCTGCTTTCACAACATGGTTGAGGCTGTGAGGTCTCTAATTAGGGTTTCCCCTCTTCAAATAACTACTTGAGATTCTCCAATGAATTACTAAAGCTTCCATGAAATGGTCACAACGAGAAATCAAAGCATCATTTTAGGGTTTTTAACAGGTCGAATGAGCACTGCATATGTGCAATTGGGAGCGAGGCTACACCTAATCTTCACACACACAAGATTTTTGAGTTAGTATTGGTTATTTTCAAAGTGGATCTTTCATGCTGGAGTTTTGTTCTATTTGAGTGTGTTTTTGGCTTCAAATCATCAACGCCTTGCTTGATTTTGCTACGAATCCTCACAGTCAGAGGCCCGACGCTTTCCTAGTCGCACTGCGCACTTCTGACGGCGTAAGGCTAATTATGATGATTTTCTCACAAAATTTTCCTTGTGTTTCCAAATCCACCTCTTACTGCTTACCTCTGATTGGATATGGCTTCCTCAGAGAGAGAGAGAGAGAGAGAGAGAGAGAGAGAGGAGAGTGAGAGAGAGAGAGAGAGAGAGAGAGAGAGAGAGAGAGAGAGAGAGAGAGAGAGAGAGAGAGAAGAGAGAGAGAAAGTTTGCCTTGCTTAGCTTCGACCTCTTTCTTAGCTTCCTTCGACCTCTTTGCTAAAAGAGAGAGAGAGAGAGAGAGAGAGAGAGAGAGAGAGAGAGAGAGAGAGATGATGTTGCTTCTCTTCTCCCTTACCTAGTTCCAAGAGCGAGAGAAAGAGTTTCTTGCTTAGCTTCGAGAACGAGAGAGAGATGTGCTTGCTACCTCTTCTCCCTTGCCTAGTTCCGAGAGCAAGAGAGAGAGAGTTGCTTGCTTCCTTGATCTCAAGCTACACCTCCTCCTATTTTGTTCATGCAAAAATAATCCTCCCCTCTTCTCTTGCCCTCGTTTATGCCTCAAAAAGCTCCCACTTCCCCCCTATTTTTTGGTTTTTATCTCTTTTGTTGTCACGCCGCCATGACAAGGCGTATGAAACTCGTGATGATGTGGCAATCTAGGCGTTTGAAGTGCACAAATTATAATGAGAATGGTTCCGAATAGGTTCCCCGGCCTACTAATGAGATTCGGTTTCATAATCGCCAACTTTAGAGCGGTGTAGCGGCCTGCTCGAGCCCCGTTTCCTTCTCTCTGCACCTTTGCTCACTACCATGCACCCCTGCCCTCCTTTTCTTTTTCCTTTTACATACATTGTGTGTATTGTTTTCCCAATGGGCAGCCAGACCTTGGCTTTGGGGGCCTTATGCCTTTTGTAGTGGGTGGCCAACTCCTTTGATTTTGTAAAGGCACCACATTGACATGTATATCGGCTAAGGCATTGCCCATCATGGCATTTAGCGTGCACACCGGCCAAAGAATTTATTAGTGGTGGCTTTTGAGTTTTAGTAGCCCTTGACTGACAATATCTTCGTGAATTTCGTTTCCATTTCAGTGTCGTGGAAATTGCCACAGGCCATCAAGATGCAAGTGTAGGTGATTACTTTTAGCGAAAGGCTTCCCCTCATATGCTATAAAAGCATCTCAAGGATTCCAAGACGTAGCTATGATGAATGCACTGCAAGAGATGACATTACTTGTGCTTTTTGAAGTGCATCACATTCGGCATACATCTCATTAAAAGCATTGCTAGGTATATCCCGCTATCAACAGTCTCCAATAAACAATCTTCTTGTCAGGCACAAATATAACCCAAAGCATTTCCTGTCACCAACACATTTGGCATTCATATTGTCTAAGATACTGCCAAGCACGGCATTCCACTTTTAGCCAAAATCTCATCAAGCACTTACTACAATTGGCACACTCACTCAGGCGACCAAACTAGTACAAACCGACCCCTGGTGAAACTTGAACTACTAATATCTCCGCAACCAGAGCTCCGATTGACGGTCCGAAAACATTGATGTGCTACACAAAGTGAACACTTTGGGCCATGCATTCACTTCTTCTCTGATCTCACATTTGCAATTGCCCAATCCCGTACAAATCTGCAATCAACCCCAACTTCAAACTAGCATAACTTCTTCACAGTCGTAGCTCCAATTGATGAGCCGTAAAGACAAGCCCGTAGAGCACCTTGAACTACAATTCTATTCCATAAAATCCATTGTTTTTGACTTTAGATATACCCACTTTAGCATATAAAAACATAGTCTTTGGACCCTTAAATCCGTATCTGGCATACATAAAGCTTAAAACTAGCTTGTTATCAAGCCTGATCACTGATCAATAATCAAGTAGATTTCAATCATGGAAGCAAAGCTTCACGACATTGAGGACTTGAAAATTTCATCAGGGTCTCCATTTGCTTGTTTTTGACTCTCATTGCCAGCAAGGCATGGTCAATACCAAGCGAATCGGGCCTTGAAAAATTCACCATTTTCTGGTTCTGACCCTCACTGCCGCAAAGACATGGGTACACACCAAGCAACCGGGAGACTTGAAAAATTCATTAGGGTCCCCATTTGCTTAGTTCTGACCCTCATTGCTGCTGCAAAGACTTGGGTGATACCAAGCAAATAGGGGCCTTCAAAATTTCCAAGGACCCCTATTTGCTTGGTTTTGACCCCAGAACATGACTAATAATCAACTTGAGACGTACCACATAGCAATGTTGACAAATGAATTTGTTGTGTGGGCATTGCAAAAATTGCACAAGCATAGAAAATCTTGTTGATCAAGGTAAAAAATACATGACCTCTCTGACCTTTTGAACATATGAATTTGTGCACGAAGAGGTGTTGAACTGACCAAAACCTCCAAGCTCCAATTTTTTTTGTTGATTATTTCTCTATAATATTCCAGCTTTTTATCCAAGGATCTTGCTCTGTGTTGATTGTCTAGTTGTCTATGTTGGCTGTCCCTCACAAAGAAGAGGCTTGCCCCTTGCTTTTCTTGAGCTATCTCGAGATCTTCTTGTGCTAGCCTCCTCCCTGATTGGCTCAGTCTCATCCCTAATTGGTGCAGATCCTCCCGTATTGGCTCAAGCCCTCCCTAGTTGCTTCTGCTCCTCCCTAACTGGCTCAATCTCCTCCTTGGCTAGCCTTGACTCCTCCGTAGTTGGCTCAAGCCCCTCCCTGATTGCTCAGGCTGCTGGATTGGATTTGTAACTCGCTTGGATACTCATTTAGGCTTGGGATTTGCCTGCCAATCTGTCTGGGCTGAGGATTGATCATTCCTCTTGGTCAATGGTTGAGTTCTTTGTTGCTTTTAGCCCTTGAAAGCTCAGTCTATCACACACAATAGGGGGTGTTAAGAATGTTCATGGTTCTTTGTCCCAGATAGGTACTGGCTAAAGCAGCCATCGTAGCAAAAATGCAACTTTCACAGTGTGTCAAAATTCCCGTGGCATAATTGTGACACGATGGGCATGGGCAGCCATGATATATACATTGTTGAAGAATTCAATGAGGTAGTCTTCTACAATCTCTTGCAAGCATAGAAGTGCATTACTGGACCATCGCATGCCCACTCTCCAATGCTCACAAATCTCTCACACTACTTGCAAAATGGAAGTTGTGGTATGGACGATTGCATGTGCCTTTGATCCTTCGTAGCTCGTGTAGGACGCATATGTGTACCTTGTATCGGTGTCTTCTTGCTTGAGCATGCAAGGACTCACCTGTCGCTCTTCTAGGCTTGGACTTTTCATGAGCCATCTCTACAAGAAAGAAAATTGCACAACATTCTGAGCTAATGTCCCTTTCGCACAAGGGGCCCCAAGCGAGGATGGTCCAATACCAAGCAAAAAAGAACACCAAATAGGATTCCCTACCCCTATTCTCTTGGTCTTGACCTCACAAAATAACATTACACAAAAGTATAATAGTAGACCTCTTTAGTGGGTGTAGAGATCTGCATCACGGGGTCTTCTAGTTTGCTCATTGTCACTCTCCTAGACCTCACCTTTTCAGGAGCTATCTCTAAAAAAACATAAATAAAAGCTACACCACATTAAGTGAGCAAATGTCTCCTTCACAAAAGGGGCTCCAAGAGACGATGGTGAGTACCAAGCAAAGAGGAGCACCGAACACAACTCGCCCGCCCCTATTTTCTGGTACTGACCTCACAAAATGGATTTGCACAAAAGTATAACGGCATACCACTATAATGTGTTAGAGATCTCTGCGTCAACAAAGTGCTGGATAACAAGACGCAGAAAGAGGGATGGGAGAACTAGAGAGGCAGAAGAGGATGCAAAAATTGGGTTGAGAGCACAAGCGGGGGTTTTCTAACTGTGTAGCACTGGCGGGGGTAGAGTTAAAATGCTAGGTAGGATGGGAGCACTAGAGAGGTAGAAGAGGACGTGGAAAGAGGCAGAGGAGCACTTGTGCTTTTACTGTTTGCTCACTGCATGAATGCTCAACTAGGGTAGGGGTAGAGGTAAAATGTTTGGCGAGGGTAACTACCCCTAAACTTGGACATGCACCTCTTTAATGAGCATAATTACTAATTTTATTGTGGTTGGTCTATTGTAATACATGAGAATCTAAGCATGTCTATTGCTCCCAAACTGGTTGTACTTGTCAGCATAACCATGTTCCTTTTCAAGTTTACCATTTGTGTTCAGAAACTAATCATTGTTGCAGTTGTTATTTCCAACTCCAAATAGGAGAAATAGATCACCCTTGCCTTTGCCTTTTCTGCAATCTTCCTCCCTGACCATATCTCGCAATCTGCATTGAGAGACCTAAAGCTTTGAGTTTGTTACTGCCACGTTGCCATCACCCTTGTCTTTGCCTTTTTCAATCTTGCTCTTAGCCACCTCTTGCAATATTCTCTCTCGATGACCTCAAAATCTTTGAGGCTGTTACATTATGCATCACCATCCACCTCGATGCCATTGGATATTGTAGAGACAGCCTCTCTCTCTCTCTCTCTCTCTCTCTCCTCTCTCTCTCCCCCCCACCCTTTGTTTGTGTGTTTCACCTCTAAGTGCATCGAGGTTAATGGGTCATGAGGTTAGGGCACAAGTGGAACAACACTTCAAGGGCCTAAGTAGTCATTAGGGCTAGATTAGAAGGATCGCAATACCCAAGGCCCCTATTTTCTTAGTTCTGATCCATGTGTTGAGGTCATAAAATGTCACGTGATGAGAGTCAGAACCAAGCGAGTAGAGGTCTGAAGAATCCCCCATGGCCTTTATTTGCTTGTTTTTTACCCATGTGGTTATGTCTGTATATTCACAATGTATTCATGTCCGTTCAACACACGTCAGTGCTGAGAGTCAGAATCCAATGAATAAGGGCCTGAGGAATACCCAAGGCCCCTATTTGCTTGGTTTGACCCAAGTGATAACGTCAGTAGAATTCATGTTGTACCCATGTCCATTTGGCACAAATGGCTAGAACATAGCATTAAATGTTATCATCAATAGATATCTAGGACTATTCACTCACCATGCCCAAACATAGTATTAAATGAAGACCATAGCCTTGCGTGGGTCACACAAGAAATTATTATTCCAACTATGCCTTGAACCTCAAAACTTTTCATGGAGAATCTCAACTAATTTGTACAATTTGTAACTATGCCAATTTTGTATATATTGAGCAGTATAGGTGTTAGAAACCAAGCAAATAGTGATCCTAGAGAATCCCTCAAGGTCTCTATTCTCTTGGTTCTGACCCGTGTGTTGAGGTCAAAGATACATTCAACAAAGCAGAGTCTCGAGAAGCCAAATTGCCAATGGGATGAGCAGTACAATCCGACCACAAGACAACTTGGCATGGAGAACATGGGTATCCCTGTAGTACCTAGAGCCCAGGTAGCAAATAGTCAGTCTATTCACTTGTGGGGGAGGTCCATGCTATAAATGGACAAGAAATCAGATGGTAATTTTTTTAAGGCATTCGAATGGGTTTAGAGATGGCCCAATAATAGCAATATTGAGATCATCTGCTTGTTGACAGATGCTTGTGTATGATGATAGTTTCCTTACAAGGATAGGGGGCTTACAAAAAAGGGCTTGTCAACTGAGTACAAGGCAAGGATGGTGTTGTCTCACTACATCGGGTGTTTCAAAACCACCAAAAGGTTTGTAGAAACACTTCAAGTACTTGACTCTATTGTACGCATCTCAATTATGATCCATGAATGTTTTAAAATTGTTTTATAGATCATAATATACCACAAGGAATACTCTGAGGAAAATGTAAAGTTCCATTGTTTGCAATAAAAGTTATTACAAGATTGTGTGGGGGTATCCTCTGCCACTCAATGCAGAAATGCTAATTCTAATAGAGAAAACAATTTGCTTATGCATTTTGCATCGGGTATGGGTGCCAAGCACTGAAAGCCCCCTATTTCATGCAAGCTCTGACGATAGGGGTAGAAGACCCGGAGAGCTTAGATCTATACCCAAAAATGACTATTTTTAAGGGAAAGGAAAATTTTATCAAGTGATTCCACATGTTCGCCTTGTGATTTTGGATTGCCCCACCAGCAACATTGTCTCTAACCACTCTATGTAGCTATTTCCATTTGTGAACAAGTTCTCCTCTCTCTCTCTATCAGAATCTTTGAGACTAAACCCAAGATCTTATGGCCTTCACGCTACCTATCGATGCTAGTCCTGGTCCTTGTAACGATTTGATACATCTTAGGGTCCTCTTCAATTTTTGACATTGTCTCCATGTAAACCAATGCATGAGAGCACTCCTCTAATGCTTTGATGACTCTTTTTGGCTCACTCTCTGTCTTTAAGGTCCGTGCAAAACATATGTACAAAAGCAAACACCTTTTCAGTTATTTTTCAGAGTGCATGAAGTGTATAAACATGAAATTTACTCATAGGAATATCAATCACTGGCCTAAAATATTTGTCTTGAAGATGTATGTTGGGAGCTCTACTCCATTGCACAATCTGAAGAGATTGTGTAATCCATCTTGTATAAGCATGGATTTGCCACAGCTGCATTGTGGTATTATGTTGTACATGCACTTAAGAGTATTTAAGTCACTTGCCATGTGTCATTCAATTGTGTAGTCACCAAATTCCACTGAAGCACACCTCTATTTCTTTGTTCAATGATGATAGAAGGAATTTGAGTTTGAACTAAAAACCCAATCAAGGATTTCAACCTGCAATGAAAAATGGAAAAAAATCAAGAACACAAATTTTGTTAATATGGATTGAAATAAGTATACACTGAAATGATCATAGTGTCAAAATGTTGTTTTTGGATTGCACGTTGAAACGTATCGTGGGTCCTCTTTGGTTATTGATGGATCCAAAGCTCTGTTCATGAGGGTAATGCTGACCCTCTCTTCTTTCTTGTTCGTCAGGATCTCGCACTTGCGAGCTTCAAAGAAAACTTGAGAACCCCACTGCACTCCTTTGGCTCATTTCAAAGAAGTGAGCTACAAAACTTTGCACTGTTTCAAGATATGAAAAAGAGATTTGTTATGATCGTTATATTGTACCCTCTATACCCCCTTGCATAAGAATGTTGCTTCAATATGGAAGGGTGACCCAGGTTTCTCAAATACCTCATCGTTTATGTGCCAATGTGTAGCCTTTACATGTGATGGATTTGGCAGCAATGATCCTCTCTATAGTTTATTTTGATACTTTTTAGCTAAATATTTGAAGAGTGCCATGTATCCCACCTGCGAGATGCCACTCTCATCGAGTATTTCTTTCAATTCCATTGGTTCCTGCTGCTGTGTTTTGGAACTAGAAATGTAGTGTACTCCAACATTGGAACCTACTCTGTTCAAGTTTAGATGTATCAAGGACCTGCAAAGATAGCACCATGCATCATGATCAATAGTAAGAAATTGTAACGCATATATAGGATAGAGAAGTAGAAACAAAACTTTGAGCTACCTTAAAGCACATATGCATTTTTTTGGGCCACCACTACCAATTTCATATTCTCTATGTTGAATTAGTATCATTTTCATTTCTGACTCCAAGCACGGTGTCTTTCTCACGCAAACTTGTGATCTTCTTCTCAAGGCTTTGGATTGTCACTTTGTTTGATAAAATCTTCTGAGTGCATGCCTCATTATATTTCTTCAGCATGTTCTCATCGCATCGGAGAATTTTTCTTTGCTTTTTTGCATACATCCTTGCATTTTCCAAATGTTGATTATAGCCCAATAGCCCATCCTGCCATTGCTTGTGAAATTTCAAAGGTTAGTGATATTTGCAAAGGGAGGTGGAAAATTTGTTCTAGGATCCTTTGGGTAAATAGACCATGCATCCACAAATCCAAATAATGTTCCTTGTTCGTCCTTCTAAGTTCTTCTTTCGTTTGAGAAGATAAGAAAGACTTCCTTCTATGTTTTTGCAATTGTAAGTCTCTTGCAATACATCAATGTGAAGATGATGTGTATTATTTCTTTGGGTAAGTGTTGAAGATGAAGGGTTGAGTGTTGCAAGTTCAAATTAATGTTTTCATCATAAAAAGAAGTGTTCTCTATCCTAGAGTTGATAGAGAGACAGACAGACACTCGAGACTGACGAAATATCTCAAGTTTTCGGAGGGAAGCATGTAATTCATGTTTAGAGTTGATAGAGTTTGTAGCTTAAGTTTTTGGAGGGAACACTTGATAGTTGTAATTTCAAATCATTAATCATACGGTTAGTTGTATTTGTGACAAGAGAACAAAGGATAAGAATGATAAAGACTACAGCTACCTAAAAAGAATGTCAGTTTGGTTTTTGTTGGTGCAAAGTTTCATGTTCATCTTTATTTTTTTGCCTTCATAGTTGTCATCTGCATGTTGTTTTCTTCTTTCTCTTCATGTGTTGTCATCATATCTTCATTGGTCCAATTTGAAGAGAATGCGGCCTTCAATGGACAATAGGGCAAAGCACTCATGCATTGCAAAAATGGTACACATCATGTAGGATGGTCTTACCATTCCTTGATTCCCAGGTTCATTGTGATTTTGTACACAAATATATTCATACATTTCATGAAGGGCATTCATGCACATGTGCTTCATAATATTGGAGTGTGCTTTGTGCTTGAGCTTGGTGCTAGTGGGGATTTTAAGTGGCTTGGTGAAGATCTCTTTGAATGCCCAAAAATTTACTTTTTTGGAAGCTTGAGAGAAGGCTTGCTTGAAGCACTTAATCCTTTTTTGGGGGGGCTCTTTGCAGGTGGGAATGAGGGCTTGGAGTGAGACTCTAATTAAAGATTTTGAGAGTAGGCCCATCTAAGACCCGGGGGATTCACCATGGAAAACTTACCGCACCACGTAAGTGCAGGGGAGAGGGTTATCTTCAACAAGTTAAGTAAGTGTTTAAGTTAGGGATAGGCCCCCAATAATTTATCTTCCAAGCTTAAAAAATAAGGGAGGGGGTATCATATTTATTGGGGGACGGGGGGGGGGGGGGGGGGGAGTGAGAAATGGAAAAAATGAGAGAAATTTTTTGTGTTTCAAAATCATGTCTTCCCAAAAGAGGTCTACCCTTGAACTTGGGAGTCAATAGCCACAAAGATACATGCAAGAACTAACAGTGCTTTATATCAATTGCTTGTTTGGTGATTATGTTCATTTGTTGAGGGATGAAAGCTATATAAAGAGTTTGTATAGATGCAAATTTATATAGAGAACCTAACACAACTTTATAACCATGTTTTTTGACTAATTTAGATTCTTAGAATTGGAATGTAGCCATAGTATAGGCTGATCGGGCACATAATTTGAAACTCAAACTAAGACACATTGAGGGTATATCTAGTTATCAATAGAAGTGGTTTCTTATACTATGCTGACATTCACTATGCTACACACTCTTTGACTAGTTTTACTTAGTTAGACCATGTGAGACCTAAATTTATTTGTAAGATAGGGGTATGATGGTTTTCTTCTGATTGTCATATAAGCATAGAAAGGGGGGTCATATTCCCTAATATGAGTTGTATATAGGGGTTTTATCAAGGTTGTCTGCCCGCAGGTGGTATGTCCCGTTTTATATATAGAGTGAATCCCTCGGGCCGTGAGACTAGGGAATTGCTTACCTGAATCTCTATCCTACCACCCATTATATAATCCCCTGGCCATTCCATATCCATAATGCCATGTCCACATCTAGTAGTTGCCCCTTGGCCTGGGTCCGTGACCCCCCTAGGTTTGCACTTGTCTTATTACTCCCCCTTGGAGAAGTGTTTTTGTCCTCAAAAACAAAAGTGGGAAAACTTCTTCTAAGAACACTAACGTTTTCCCAAGTGGAACCTTCTTCAGGTCAATCTTTCCACTTGACTAAAACTTGTCAACGCAATGATGAGATGAGTACATAAATCATGATAGTTTAAGACGCGTTAGGTTCATGCAATGGGTCTGGAGGCTCAATGAAATCAACCAAAAAATTTTTGGTGAATGACACTACCATCCCCAAGTAAGAGTTTACGTAAATGATCACATGCAATATCGGATGAAATACAAGAGTGCACAGGTAATGAGAGTTTGTAAGCTCTATCACCAACTTTGCTTGAGTATCTTGAAAGGCCCACAATATCTTGGAGATAATTTAGAAGTTGCCCTAGTCTTTAGACTTTTTGAATGCTCGAGACATGAAAAAATACCTTTCCCCCTCTGTGAAGGTAGTGCGTTGCATTTATATGCCCGTATCGAAAAAAATATACATATAAAATTCCATTATACGCCAAAATCTCGTATAATCACCGTTATGCCATTTATTTTATTTGCGATTGAAAGATATTTCGATCAAAAGATATTTTGATCAAAAAGGCTTTTGATTGAAAGAAGTTCTAAAGCTTGAGCCGGCTTCGATCAAAGCAGTGCCAGAGCTTGAGGAGAATATTTTAGGATAGCCAGAGCTTGAGGTAATATTTTCAACTTGTCCTCCTCTTTTCTAACTTGTTTTTGTGTGTTGTGCCAGATTCATGTGGTGTAGTTGTTTTACTCTCAACAGAGTTGGCTTGCATGTTATAGGCCACTTCGTGGTGTGTAGACATTTGGCTCACTCGAGAAGTGTGTAGCGTACTGTGTAGCCACTTGGCACACTAAGAGAGGGGTTTGAGACAGACTTAGATTCTCACTGTGCGGTGCAGTTGTTATCTCTCACCATAAGGCTGAGTTTATGGTTTTTTAGTGGTCGACTCATGGTTGCAATAGGCATGATGCTTACCTTTCACCCAACGTGACCTATAGGTGCTCAATTTTAGATCAACTCAAATTATCATTTGTTTCACGTACAGACAAGAGTTCTGCTCATCAAACAGAGAGTGGAGAGGTGCATACGTTATGCCCTCTTCATCTTTGTGTGACACACTCATTACTTTGTGTTTCAAACTCCAAAGGCACGTCATTGTTCATTCGTAGATGCCTTGGTGCTATCTTGTGCTACAGTCGGAATCATGGCTGCCCTGCATAATACCCAAAATAGAACATTGCAAATCATTAAAACAGACTAATAAGCATACTGGCAGATCTCGTTAGCACAGAATCGAAGCCGTAAGCGAACACAGAGAGAGAGAGAGAGAGAGAGAGCAAAGCGTGAACGCGCTAACAACGCACGTGCAGGGGCACCTCCTAGAGAGGATTACTACTCTGACACGACAAGAGAGAGAAGAGAGGAGAGGAGAATAACACAGACACAGGGTGCAATCTCCCCCGGTGCAAGAGTGACCATTTCTCTTGCAGTATTTGTTTATATAAATTTCTTGAAATGGTCAAATGGGTTACAAGCTGGCCGGCTGGTCATAAATGGCAAAGTAAAAGAGCACTTGAATAATAAAATGTACATGATATACATATCCATTCGCATAGGCCAAGCTGGGTCTAGTCTTTTCACCTGTCAGCTGCAATAAATAATAAAATATCAATTCTATAACATACCCTCCGTTGGAAAGCAATGCCCTCAGTTGCGAAGATAAAAATCTACAAACAATACTTGTCAAAAACAACGATTAGAAATCTGTATCAAATAGTAAAGAAAATCCATAAAATTAAACAACATTGCTTAGCTTGTCGTCATGCACATACTACCTATTCTAGTGTCCCATACCACTAGAATAAGCAGTATATGTCATACCCTGATGAATCAGGATATCATTGGTCACACTCATCATCAATCTCATAATGTCAAATCTCATCACATAAACCCTGCCATAATAATCACCAAATACCAATTCCCAATCCCCCACAATTCACAGTATAGTTCAAATCCAAATCACTTTCATTAATGTACCCGGGTAACAAAATCATACCAGTAGCAGTGGTGGCCAGCACTATAGCATGATTTTGTGATCGGTGTTGCCTAAATCGGCGAATCTACACCAATAAGACGTGTTCCTAGATCGGCGAATCTGCAATCCATGCTGCCTATCCGCGAATCTGCATTTACCATTGTGACTTTGCAATTTGTCAGTGTGCAGCCTAAATCGGCGGATCTGCACAGATAACTGGTGTTGCCTAAATCGGCGAATATACACCAAGACGAGCATTTACACACTGCCTAAATCGGCGGGATTGTGTGCATGTGGCCAACAGACTAGGCAGGGCATAAAAACATTAAAAAAATGTACTACTGTTTCACACGACATGGAGTAGCAGAGTACTTACAAATTTTTGTTCATCACTCAAAACACCGCAATACATATGAGTAGTTTGCATAGCTTAATGCCAAAACTCTCAATAGAATTTACATGCAGTGCAAGCACAAGCAAGAACTTTAGGGATTCTCTTAATTCACATGCCATAAGAAAATGCAAAGAAGTAAAAATCTTTTCCCGTTCAAATTGTCCAATGGTATTATCTCTATTACAAACTGCTTGCTTTGTGTCCTAAATATTATGCACAAAAAAAATGAACTTCCAAGCAAGTAGAAAAGTGATTATTATTGTTGAAGTATGATGAGGGATGTCAGGCAGTATAGGCAGACAATATATGTTGCATAATTGATATATATCTGAAGAAATATGATAGACATAGATACATATAGCATGGAATCATTAAGAAGAATTAAAATAATGTGGAAAACAATGATAAATTACGTACCTGAGGGTGGTGTGAAGAATGGACTAGTATCCAAATTGTCAAATGCTAAACAATTTTTGAAAACAAAGGTCAACAGCAAAATTCATAATTTGAGTTATGTTATGCAAGGTTTTAGAAAAAAACAAAGTACAGATGCCATAAAGTTCAAGTCGCACATATGGGTGTCAGATATTGGTGAGGTGGAATGTATATGTGAGTAAGCTTTTAAACCATTGTTGTCACAAGAAAATTAGAAGCTAGTAAAATTTCACCGGTGTTATTGAAACTAGCTAAAATAGCAAAGCAGTGGCTAGATTCCATTATTTCCTTCAAGTAAATCGGCAAAGTTTTACAAGTTTTAGTGTGAATACCTGAAAATCTTTGAATTTTGACCTAAAAACAAAAGAGCTTTACGTGTGGAATTGTTTTTGGTAAGCCCTTAAAACTTGATCGATAGACATTGCTATGAGTACTCTGACCCAAAGAGAACTTCTCGTGAAAAATTTCGTAGGAACTACTTTCGATGGTCATCTTTGAATGGATACAACAAACACTATAGTACCAAGAGACCTAGTAGCACTTATCGCCACCTTAAATATAGACACACAAATTGCAGACTACGTAGCCACGATCAATAACTACAAGCTATGAAAGACCATATAGAATAAGTCTTACAGTATGTGTGTGTGTGTGTGTATATTTGTGTGAGTGTGTATGCGTATATCATCGAAATTGACGAGCGATTGTGTGTGGGGGACAAGAGGTCATCGACTTGCGAGGTTGGGGGTAGTCGAATACAAAGGTAGGGTGCACAGTTTGGTTAAGGGGGAAAAGAAATGGGAAAAAATGATATGAAATGTTATATTAACCGTCTTAAAAATGTAAAATTAAGTGTGAGAACAAATAAAATAAATTGAAGTACAATTGAAAAATAAAACCTAGAGCCTAATATCGTGATGAAAATCAATATCATCATCGCCAATGCGTGAGAACGCTCGGTAATGGGCGTGTGTCGGATAAAATATTGCAGCAAGCACTGAAGAGCGTGTTAATGTCCACCTCTATAGGTAGGCGTATTGGAGAAAGAGAGCGAAATGAAATGAAATGTTAAACTACTTGTGTACAAAAAGCCTAGGAGACCATGTTGAATATACAATCCTTAATGATCTAATTCAATACCGAGGTATGCCCTCTACACATGGATCAAATCTCAGTCGGGCTTCATTTTGAATGATGACGTCTTCTTTGCAGTTGTCCAAAACTTCCTCAGTGCTCAAAAATGGCAAGTGACTGAGGAGTTGTACGATGAGGTTGTGCAGCAGGGTTAACTCTTCATAGTGCTACCTTTGTCAAGGTCATGAAAGAGCTTACCAAGGCCCACAGGTTTGATGTCGTGGAGAGATCGTTCAACAGAATGGCCAAGAGTACCGCAGATGAGGATTCTACTACTGCTGTTAATGGTCTTGTGCTAGCCTACTACAAAGAGGAATTATATGATGAGGTCATGAACATATACCACAAGATGAAAACAGACCTTGTCCCTCATGTCCTGACATCTTTCTGCATTGCTCTTTCTGCTCTTTGAGATTCGAGTAGCACTCGAATTATATGCAGCTACACAGGAACGAGGAGTTGCCCTTGACATGAAGGCTTATAGCTATCTGTGATACCATGGAAAAAGCTGGCAAGATCTCCGAGGCTGCGTCCCTTTTGTCGTGCCTTTGATGTTGAAGAACTATGGTGTTAGGGCACGCAGTAGACGAGGGGGAGAGCGAAAGGTTGCGGCTGCATGCTCTAGGCGCGCAGTTCAATAGATGACCGTGGCTAGAGAATTGGCAAGGGGTGGTCACTACGCTGTGCCCCATAGCCGCTGATATCCGGCTTGGCCATAAGGTAGGTTGAGGGAGAGTGGCGAGCCTTGCTGCTACATGCAACGACGGCCAGTAGGCTAATTGCAAAATGGCAAGGGCCGCTCCTTCAAAACTGTGCATGGCGGCTGGAGTGGATGCAGCAAGGAGAGAGAAAGAGAGAAGATTGCAGGGTCATGGAGTACGAGTAGTTTAAGGTGATCGAGGGTTAGGTGGGCGGCTAGGAGCACTCTGAGTCACATGTGCATGTCGTTCCAAGGGCTGCAGAATATATGAGTGTGTACCGAACGTGGGGCAGAGAGGAGGACATGCACGCATAGCGTGTGATAGTAATTGGCCGAGAGAGGGAGTGTGTGAAAAGGTGGGATGGCTGAGATAGATAGAGAGGTTGGTGGGTTCCACAAGTAAAAAATCAGGGGATCGAGGGAGGGAGATATTTTGGCGGCTGAAGAGACAGAGAGAGTAGGTTGGGGTTCAGGTGTAGCTACGTCATTGATGGATCGAGATGAGAGATTTTGCGCTAGAGACGTAGGTGCACCGAGTGATCGACGTGAGTAGAGAGATGAGAGAGAGAGAGAGAGAGAGAGAGAGAGAGAGAGAGAGAGAGAGAGAGAGAGAGAGAGAGAGAGAGAGAGAGAGAGATGAGAGAGAGAGAGAGATAGAGAGAGATCACGGGTGGACATTCAAATGGTGGGTTGCTGCCTCTACTCCTACTCTGCATGCAAAGCACTGGTGGGCACTGCATGGGTTGGCAGGCGTTGCAGTGCGAGTGAGAGTGGAAGAGAGTGTTCTGGACGTTCACTGAAGAGGGAGAGAGAGAGTTTACGAGGGAGAGTAAGTGGTTGGGAGATGAGTATCAGTTGTTGGTGAGTGGCTGTAGTTGGATTAACCCGAGCTGGCTCACATGAACAAGCTACTCCGTCAGAAGGAGGGATGGAGAGCGAGCTGATAGAGTCTGCATGACTGGCAACCGAGAGTGGGTTGAACTGCCGCATTAAGGAGAGACACAGCATGCAAAGCGAGAGGAGTCCAAAAAGGGGGAGGAGCACATTGGGTTATTGTTTTTGTGTGTGTGTGTGTATGTGTTAGAGGTTGCATGAGCAACGTGACAGCTCTGAAGGGTGGTTTCATGCACAACCATGCCCCCAATTCCTATATCTGCACCTATTTAGCGAGAACAACCATTCATTTATTTGATACTAGAAGATGTATTCCAAGGGTGGCATGGCGGTTGCTATGTTGTGGTATTGCCTGAACAGGTGTCAGTTGTCATGATCTACCATTATTGCCAACGTGCACCACTCACCCCAACTGCTGTCAACGAGTGTGCCATTGCTGCACCTTGCTTCTTGTCGTCACTTTGTGCTGCTAGATACCTCTTTAAATAAGAGTTATGATTTTTTTATTTTTATTTTTTAACCCTTTCTTTTGTTACCATGGGGTTGTTTATCGTGGCCGTGAGCCAAGGTACTTGGACTCAATCCAAGGGGACTCTAGGGATAAATTTGTGGATGACGAAGTATCCAACCATATTATATATTCTCCCTAACATATTTTACTCATTCGGCTACACAAATCCAAGTCCTTTGACTTTTTCTTATTCCTCTATTACAGTACAACTCATTCTCTGTTTACAGAATCCAATTATAGGTATATACATTATCTCTTTCTATTTATGTATCTCTACATACTTTAATCCACTCTACAATCTCACATCATATGGCATCAAAACCCTTAAACATCTAAAATTTGTGATCCTCCATTAAAATAGTTGCACTAATTTTCAAAGATTAGCCCATCAAGCAAAAGCCATGAGTTGTTCACACTAATTTTGACAAGTTCAATAAATTAAAGGCATGTGTAAGCAGAAGAAACAAAACATTAAAAATAATGAAGTACTTAGCTTTTGATTGTCAAGCTCTTTAATTTTGGAGCGTAGCCTACGCTCTGATACCACTGCTACAGTCGGAAGCATGGCTGCCCTGCATAATACCCAAAATAGAACATTGCAAATCATAAAACAGACTAATAAGCATACCTGGCAGATCTCGTAGCACAGAATCGAAGCCGTAAGCGAACAGAGACAGACCAAGAGCGAGACAGCGCTACAACGCACGTGCAGGCGCACCTCCTAGAGCGGAGTACTACGCCGACACGACAAGAGAGAGAAGAGAGGAGAGGAGAATAACACAGACACTGGGTGCAATCTCCCCCGTGCAAGAGTGACCATTTCCCTCTTGCACGTATTTGTTATATAGATTTCTTGAATGGTCAAATTGGTTACAAACTGGCGGCCGGTCATAAATGGCCAAAGCTCATAAAAGAGCACTTGAATAATAAAATGTACATGATATACATATCCATTCGCATAGGCCAAGCTGGGTCTAGTCTTTTCCACCTGTCAGCTGCAATAAATAATAAAATATCAATTCTATAACATCTTGGATGTAGATACATATGATATTTGGCCTGCATCTGAGATTGTTAAGTTGTCCACTCATGTTTGTGTTGTGAGTTCCACACACTTCATCAAGGATTGGATTAAGTCACATAATTATTCTTACTATATAGAAACATGAGGGATATGTCTACCTAAGTGTGGAGAGATGCATACCTATGACCTCTTCATCTTAGCATGACATGCCTTGTACTTTCTAATTTGTAGATATGCCACTCATCAGTATATGACTTGGTGTTGTCTTGGATGTAAATATGTATGATGTTTGATCACAATCCAAGATTTTTTAATTGTCCACTAATGGTTGTGTTGTGCGTTCCACAAACTTCATCACGGATTAGATTGATTAAACTATCAATCAACATTACAACAACGTCCAGGACTTGTGTTGAACGTACCTCACACCAGCTGGGTTGTTCCCATTCACGCTATGATTGTTTACGTGTTTTATGTAAAACACATAACAGGGTCCAGTTCTTGCGATGAGCGTACCTCACACTCCTGGCCTTCACCTCTCTCCATCTCTCTCTTTGTGTATTCTTCTCTCCATTGTACAATGTATGTATTGCAATCATAATATATCGTCGTTTGCTATGAATTAAGTCAAATTATGTATAGAATCTGGATTAACAAACATGACACGAATTTATGATAGTTTCTCCTCTTCTATGACAACATTTATGTTATAAAATTATATCTTGTAGATATGGCAGATATTGAGCTGGCATTCATCTTTAAAGTGATAATACGTCACTTTTATCACACGTCAGAGCCTAAGATTCGTCGTTGCTTTAACCCCTTTTCTCTAGAACAATATTACCAGTTCATAGAGGCCTTAGCAAAATCTATCTTTGAGAAGCTTCGGTATGCATTTACACCCGCTTCTTTTGACATATCTCTAATGACATCAGGTTCATTATTGAACATGGTCAAACAGTCTATTGGATAGATTGTGAATATTTTCCAGGATCTAAAAAATCTTGAAATCATTACTTTGCAAGGCGTAGCTACTCGCATACAACTTGTGCAACGGTTGTATACTGAGTTCAAGAGCAAGGGAAAGCTAGAAAGAGCAGAAAAATGAACGAGAGTGGAAGTGAGTTCTTCCGATTCTACCGTAGAGCTAGAGACTACGGTTAGAATAGAGTCTCCTGCTAGTGTCACTCTCGCTCTTGATCAATCTCAGCTCCCCCCTATATTACATCTTTTGCCAGAAATTGCAATCTTCAACATACAAGCTCTATAGCTAGGAGAAAGGAGATGGGCACATGTGAAGCATGTAGGTGTCGCACACCCTGCATTTAAAAAGCCACTGTATGCAACAAAAATCTTCAAAGTCCACTTGCATGGACCCACAGTGGATCAGTAGGTCAAGGACAAAGCTACGACTTTGGACATCACTCATAATCGTAGCATTATTTATCCTCTTGCTATGGTCCACCACATAGAGTGTCCAATGATCATTTCACGTTTTTGGAATGGCGGCCATGTAGAGTAGTGGATAAGAGAGTGCACTGCAGATGGCAATCAACTTGACATTCACGATTATGTAACCACAAAAGGAACAATAGAGTTGTTCCAAAATAACATTTTGCAGACGCTCTTCTTCAGACCCTAAAGTATCTACATGTGCACGACTATCTCCACAATGATCTTCACTCCCGCAACATGATGCTTCACTTTGGACAGAAGGGGGTCTATGCAGGCATTGTCGATTGGGGGTCATGTACAAAGACCCCCACAATGGCATGCTTTCCTCCTCTCCACAAATTGCAAATAGAAACTAGAAAGCAAAGCGAGAGAGATTTTCCATGGGCTACCCCAGAATGCATATCTACTAATCCCCTTCCCTAGAATAAAGCCATGGATATCTACTCCATGTGTCATACTTGTAAACGACTCTTGAAGTGCATGGAACTTCCACAAGAGCAAAACAAAAGGATCTTTTAGGCAATGTACTTACCCACCTTGAGAGTGGGAAGCAAAACAATCCCTTAGCCCAACGCTTTTGATCTTTTCTTATGTCTAAATGGTGCCCATAGAGTGGGCTATGCCATTGTAGTGATTTTTGGCCTACGACCAATTGATGGTTGAAGTGATGAATTATTTATTATCCTCTTTAGTTGCACTTTTAAATTTTATAATTGATCAAGTTATCTTGTCTCTTTTCAATGACATGGTGATAAATATTATGTCTCTTTATTACTGCAAGATTAAGTTATCATGTCTATTTCTTTGAAGATTTGAAAGTGATAACCTGTTAATTTTATGACAAATCTCTCTCATGACATGTTCGCTTGATTGACAGATATGGAAGAAGAACTTAACCACGCTGAAGCACATGCCATCTACCAAGAAGAGAGAGAGCATTATGGCCAGGAGAAAGATCTCGAAGTTATTGCACGGATTGAAGAGGACGAGTCTGGGTTGCAAGGTGAGCCCCTCAGCCTTAAGGAGTGCAGGAAGCTATGTCCAAGCCACTTTGTGCTCCAAAATTTATTTTGAATCAACGGCAATGCCAAGAAATTAGCTCTTGCAAAGCTATTGGATTTGCAACACAAAGGACTCGCACAAGTGTTGCTACAAAGATTCATACATTGAGAGAGAGTTATGCCAAACAACAACCAAACAACACTCTACTTTATACAGCACTGCTATGTTCACAACATCCTTGGGAGACGCATGTATTAGTCAAACCTCCCCAAGAATTCTGGCGTTGGGCATGGTCGGATTGCAGAGAAAGTGGTTGCAAGTCACGCCAATAATCCAATGCCTCCACGCAAATGGGCCATAGTTCTGCTTCCCAAAGAATCAGAGACACTTGTTGCATTGTCAAGCCAAGGGCAAGATCTTACAAGCCAAGGAGAGACACCTGATATTTTGCATGGCAGAATCCTTGAGCTTGAGATAGGGCTATCAGAGGCCCAAGCCAAGCTGCATTAGTATGTAACACTCTACTACGGACCATTGCCAAATCAGACAGGTCCTTTGCAACAAGGACCTCCACGCCCATCTCCTACGCCTGAAAGTGCTGAGTTCAACATAGACAAACTACTCAATGAGCTGACTCAATCTTTGGTTGAGCATTTTTCTCACTTTACAATTATCTATTTTGGCAAAGGGCTACAGTTTTTGTAATCACAATTCATCATTTATCCCCTCAGCTGGCCATTTCTGTATTCTCGATCAAACAAATTGTATTGTATTCTATCTAAATGTATTTATGACTCTTATTGCAAAAGTAACTTGAGAGAGAGAGAGAGAGAGAGAGAGAGAGAGAGAGAGAGAGAGAGAGGTGAACATGTTGTATAAAGTGGCAGTGTGTTAGAATTTCACATACTCACAACGAGCAAAACTTATAGACCTTAAGTCATACATCTTCATCTCCATAAAACACACCAATCATATCATCTATTTCATCCAAACCAGAGCATTCTGAAGCTATCTCCCATTCCATATAATAATGTTCAGCGGCTTATGAACGAGTCTCATGTTGTAGAAAACATAAACCAAATCAGCAGCACGTTGAGGATGAAGCCGGTTTCATTTCTTAGTATGCATAAACTGAAAAGCTGACCAGTTCCTCTCACAGCTTCCACTTGATGCTGCAATAGATAGAACCCTAACAACAATGTGTTGCAGCTCCACTTTCTCCCCACCATACTCCTTCCACCATAGAGACGCACTTCTGTGCAATGGCATCTATATGCCGTGGATCCTGGAACCTGCCAGTTCTATAGCATAATCAACTCGCTGATGAAAAACAGACTTCCCATCCTCTTGTCCTAATTGTTGCGAGCATAGTCACTCATGACTTCTTTATGTTGGTGCATTTGAAATTTAGGATCTAATACAAATGCAGCACCATGCAACGGCGTATACAATTGCACCCATTGCTTATTGGCAATTGTAATTATGAAAGCTTTGTCCTTTGCACCAAATCCAGCATGCTCTCTTACTTTGTGCAATGCCTCTGACATATACCAACAACAGGCTCAACCAAAGACAAAAGAGTCTTTGTCAACTATTCGCAAAAGATCTACAATTTTTTTGGCCAGGGTGACAATTTTCTCTACATTGCACCAAAAAACTTGCGAGTTCACAAGCTGTGCACACCTTGTAGTTGCCTCTTGGTATCTAGGATACTTGTTGAGCCATGCATCCCAATGTCTATCATCTACTATTTCAATCAATGCAGGCTTCACTTCTTGCAAGGTGGAAAGAACATAATATGCGGTTGCAAACCTTGTCGTATAAAATATCTGCAAAGTTGTTTTGGGTGATTTTAATAAAAAAAGAGCATACAAAAATTGATGCTCTCTAATAAATTTCACCACATGATTAGCATCCAGCAATGTTTATTTTATGAAGGACAATTTTCCAATGTATTTTAATAGGAAATCAAGAGTATGCGCGGCACATGGCACCCAAGTAATTTTTGGGTACTTAGCTTGGATAGCCCTTCCTGCAGCCTTCTAATTGGATGCATTATCTATGACAATTGCAGTCACATTCTTTGGTCCACCTGCCTTTGCTATGGCAAACTCATATATCCTTGCTAAATAATCACTGGTCTTCTCTTTTTAAGAGGTGTCAATGGCTTCTACGAACATAGACCCTCTATGATTGATAAGCATCACATTGATGAGCGGCTTCTTCTGATAGTTGGTCCATCCATCCAACACTATGGTGCAACCATATGCAGGAACAAAGTCCACCACCGTGTGCTTGAAGATGGCTTCAATACTGTCTTTCACTTTATCTAGATACTCTGTGTGCATCTTATTATAATCAGGAAGCACAAACCCTTTTTTGGTCGTGCTTGCTAAAGCATCTTGAAATATGGGGTTGCGCATAGCATTGAATGGGATATCACATGCCACAAAAGCTTGCGTCCATTTCTAGTGCAGCTCAAACAACCATTTCTTATCTATCACTTCATAAGCATTTGGCCATTGGATGATGCTTTAGTAACTTTAGTTGAGCTAGGATTTGTTGCTGCTGATGTTGAAGCATGTCTATGAAAAGGAGTTGACTGGGGAGTGTGATCATTTGCTGCCGTAGGCACATGCTCTATCCTCTCATTGACAAAAAACATTTCAACATCCATTGAAGCTTGTTTGACATTAACACTTTTCTTTTTAGCTGCAAGAATTTGCTTTGCAATGTGAGCATACTTTGGCAATCTAGCATGAATATCTCTTGGCGGCGTCGTACGCTTGAATACATTACCGGGGACTTTAAACAAATGCTCCTTGATTCTGGTCGCGTTACCACTGAACTCATGGCCACATGTCTTGCATTTCAATCAAGATGTATTCTTTCCCGCACGCAACTCGTAGATGTAGCTTCACTCATGTCCTTCCACCATGTTGGCAGATAGATTTAAGCTACGAGATCAACAAATCCACTTTTTAAATATCGAGGTCAAAATTACTTCAAAGTAACAAACTACACAAGCAATGCTCTATTGATCAATATGGTGATCAAAATCTGTCCACATTATCTATTAATCTCGTGCTACATTATCAATTAACAATAGACAATAATAGTCTTTGCATTCTTCAATAAAGTCATGTCAATCAAATCATATTTTGATGCACTAAATAACTTCATCACTTTAAACAAAATGTTTCAATCACATTGCACTATATCGATTCATCTAAAGTGCAAGCCTTTTGCTTTCACACATTACGATAATTGATAATTTTAATTCATTTCATTATATTGATTTATCTAAAGTGCAAGCTTAAAGCTTTCATACATTATGATAATTGGTAATATTGATCAAATCTTGCAATTGATCCTCATTGGAAATGAGGATCAATTGCAATCTTTGACGATTGTCATATCTATCTAAAGTGCAAACATGAAGTTCTCACACTCTACGATAGATCTTTGAAAGATTATCTATCTGCATTTGATGATGTGTACAATCACACATTATGATAGACGTAGCAATCTAAATAAAGATAATATAATATCAATGTATTTGAACATGAGATTTCTAAATTTTGATTCCAATAAGAGCATAGTGTAATGGCACTACATAGGACAATAAAATATCTATCTATGTTGATGTTGAGGTGAGAAAGTATATGCACGTCAAAATTGAACTTACCTAAATAAAACTGACCTCTATTCTATTATATTTTGCTAGCAGATAACCTCATGTGAGAGCACACTCTGCACACAACGGTAATCTCTAATTATATCACTAATTCACTTCCACGTGTAAGTAAACTGAGCTAATAGCAAGTGATTCCTGAAAAATAAACACCTTGTATGAGTGAGAGTTTGAGCTCTACACAACATACAAAGTTTACATAATTTGATTTTAAAACAAATAATTAATAATAATTTAACAAAACATTTAATTAGATTTAATAAAAAATGTAAAAAAATTGACTTTTTATTTTTCAAATTATAAACAAAATTCATTTTTTGTCTCCTATTGACATGAAATACCTTTTATGAGGAACACTAGTCTCAACAAGGCGCGTTGCTGGTATATATACCTTTTTTTGTTTTATCAATACATCTTTTGATCAAATATTTTTTTGTCCTAAACATCTTTCTATTGAAAGATTTTTTGATCGAAAAACTAAGAAAAAAATACGTTGCTCATTTTTGCTGATGTGTCAACATATAATACGTCCGTATAATATGGGGTCAGGTAAAATACACCCGTATAATGCAACTTAGGAAGGTAAATTGCCAAAAAAAATTATCAATATATTTCTTATACCAATCTTGTGCTTGTCAAACATTTTGAGGAGCGAGTCTCAGCATTTCCATGTGGTCTTCGAGAAAATCCTTGACTTGTTGAAGTTTTTCAATTGCCAACCCCATTGTAATCAGAGTCCTAGGCTGGAAACCATACATAAGCATGAAAAGACTGTTACCATATACGTGTGGTAGTGATGTGTGTGAACACACTAGGACCGCCGGGGCATTTTTTCCCTCTTTAGGAGGTTTTTTCCCCGTGCATTGTATATACGCCCATCACTCTAGGGCTATCTATCTTTCCATTGCACACTAAGTAACACACTCTCTATTGTGTGCCTTGAGCTTCCTTCCTCTTCTCCAAGCTGTGTGTGTTTCTCTGCAACCCTAATTCCAACAATTGGTATCAGAGCAGGTCACGTCCTCCCGGGCTTAGTCGCCAGCTGCTCCAGCACACGCCTGCTCACTTTCTCCGATTTCAGTGAGCTTTGGCGAGCGTTCGCAGGTTGACAAATATTTTGGGCAAGCTCGAAGAGCTTGGTCTGCTCAGAATTTTGATTTGGGCTCATTTCGGCCTCCGTTTCCACTACGGGCAGTACTGCACAGGCTATTTCGTCATTTTGCGCAGATTTTCTGTCAGAGCCGTTTTCTGCATAACAGGTGCCTTATAGTCTTCTACGGTTTGTGCTATATAGCACAAGTTGTTCCCGCTCCATTTATCCTATTTTCGGGCAGTTTTCACATCAGGTGCAGCATTTACCATGGCTGACAACAACAACACAGATGTGTTCAAGATGTTTGCTGCTGAGGACAGGTTGGATGGGGACAACTACCCTATGTGGGCTTATATGATGCAACATGTTCTTGTGTCAAAAGGTGTCTGGAACATTGTGCAGGGCATTGATGTACGTCCTGGTTCTGAAGATGTAGGCGATATTGAGGATGTTGCAGGTCTTGGTGCAAGGATTGCAACTGTTAGAGTTGTTTTGCCTACGGCAGAACAAGCTTGTTGGGATGTTAAGGATGCGCAGGCTCATGCATTGATTGCGTTGTCTGTGAAGCGCACCATTATTCCTCACATCCGTTCAGCAAAATCTGCAAAACAGGCTTGGGATATTCTAGCAGGTCTTTATGCAAGCCGCAATGAGGCTAAAATTGCTTTGCTGCGTAAAGAGCTAGAGTCGAAGATTATGCATGAGGAAGATGATATGGCCACTTTCCTTGCTAGTGTCAAGGATATCAATGAGCAACTCATTTCTGCAGGTGAAGTCATTTCGGACAGTTCCCTTGTGCAGACTGTTCTTGATGCCTTACCAGATTCCTACCAGACTTTTGCTAGTACTTGGAGACTGATGACCCAAGGAAATCCTGAAGTTGTCAAGTTTGATGCATTATGCACATTGCTGTTGCAAGAGTCACTTTCTAGAAAAAACAGGACTAGGCAGCGTGCAGTTGAGCAGGCTTTTATTGCTTCTCAAAGAAAGGGTGGTAACAGTAATGCAGCCACTTCTTATGGTTCTGCTGCGAGTGGCAAAATTTCTGTTCCTAATGCTTCTGCTGGCAGCACTTCGTCTGGCAATTCTGGTGATAAGGGCAAAAAGAAGATGCGTTGCCATTATTGCAAAGCCAATGATCACTTGATCAAGTCGTGTCCTAAGTTGAAGGCCAAAGAGGCTAAGAAGAAAGAGGGTGGTTCCACTGCAAATGCTGGATCCACTACAAATGCAGCCATTGTTGAGTCTTCTGTGAAAGGAGATTGTGATGCTGATGTTGATGCAGAATGGGCTTTTAGCGCAGAGTGCACTTACAATCCTGCTGTCCATGATGCATGCTTGTCAGTTGCTGCAGATTCACATGTGTGGTATTTCGACAGTGGTGCTACAAAGCACATTACCTCACATCGTGAATTGTTTACCTCTCTCGAGTCTGTCCCTCATGGGAATTCAGTCACTTGTGCCAACAACGCCTCTTATCCAGTTCAGGGAGTTGGAAAGATTGTGCTCACTGCTGCTAATGGCAGTTCCTTCACACTTGTTGATGCACTTTATGTACCTGGGATCAAGAAGAATCTCTTGTCTGTATCCGCACTTGCTAGACTTGGACTTGTAGTCAAATTTGTGGATGACAGATGTACAGTTCATGATCTCAGTTTTGGTGATGAAATTGTTGCATCTGGGCTTTTGTGCCGTGGGCTGTATAAGCTCACTTTGTATGACAAGTGTGGACAAAATTTTGCAAATGCTGTTGCAGATTCAAGGGCTATTTCAGATGCAAAACTTTGGCATGCACGTTTTGGTCATCTGAATTTTGCCAGTTTGCTGCGTTTGCAGAAATCTGATATGGCTTCTTCTTTGCCGCCTCTTGAAGCACCTGTCAAACATGTTTGTAAAGGCTGTATTTTGGGTAAAATGCAGCGTTCTAAGTTTCCAAAGGATGGTTCAGTTAGGGGCACATGCAGGTTGCAGCTTGTGCATAGTGATGTTTGTGGGCCCATGCAAACTCCGTCCTTGGGCAATTACCTGTACTTCGTGACTTTCATTGATGATTACTCCAGGCATGCATGGGTATTTCCGCTTAAAGCGAAGTCCGAAGTTTTTATGTGCTTCAAACAATTTTTGGCTATGGTTGAAAATGTCTCAAAATGTACTATGGGCACCCTCCGTTCCGATCGAGGGGGGGAGTATATGTCTCATGAATTTAATGCATTTCTGGCTAGTCGTGGGATAAAACACCAATGTACAGTGCCTTATACACCTCAGCAAAATGGTGTTGCTGAGAGGAAAAACAGGTCACTAACGGAAATGGCACGATGTATGGTCAAAAGTCAAGCTTTGCCGCATTCTTTTGGCTTGAGGCCATCATGTGTGCCACTTATGTACTTAACAGGTGTCCTACGAAAGCTTTGCAGTCTATTACTCCATATGAAGCATGGCATGATAGAAAACCTTCTATTGAGCACATGCGTGTTTTTGGCTGTTTGGCATATGCTTTGGTGCCACAAGTGCAGTGCAAAAATATGGATGATAAGGCTGTCAAATGTATTTTTGTTGGTTATAGTGCTGAAAGCAAATGTTACAGGTTGTATCATCCGCAAACAAAACGTATTCTGGTTTCACGCGATGTAGTGTTTGTGCAAGACTCTGTTCAGCCCTTGCTGTCATGTACTAGAGACAGTAATGTAAGCTCACAGGACATTTATGACACTTTGTTGCCTCTTTTCAGTGGTGGAAATACGAATGTAAGCTCCAATGAGGCAAATGTACAGCCTATGGGGGTTTCTGAAAATGTTTTAGAACAGCCTATTACTGATGCAGATGTACATGATGTACTTGATGAGGAAAGAGCTGAAAATGAGCAGGCTAGAGTGCCAAAATGGCTGGTGCACACTTTGCGTGACAGTAAATTGGATGCACCTTTATCTAGTCGTACTCGTTCAGGCTCTCGCCATGCATCTTATGCATCAGATTGTTATGCTTTGGCTGTGTCTAGTTTACATGATGTTGAGGAGCCTCTGTCTTTTGATGAAGCACAAAATTCAGAAAATTGGATTGCTGCCATGAAATCAGAATATGATGCACTTATAGAGAATGACACATGGACTTTATGTGATTTGCCTCCTGGCAAAAAGGCCATTGGTACGAAGTGGGTTTACAAGTTGAAACGCAAGCCGGATGGTGAGATCGATCGCCATAAGGCTCGACTTGTTGCAAAGGGTTATGCACAACAAAAAGGCATAGATTATGAAGAGACTTTTGCTCCCACTTGTCGTATGACTACTGTGCGTTTTCTATGTGCATTGGCAGCTCATTTTGGTTGGGATGTACATCAATCAGACATTGTTACTGCTTTCTTGAATGGTGAAATATTTGAGGAAGTTTATGTAACGCAGCCTCACGGTTTTGTCATAAAAGGACAAGAGGACAAAGTGTGCAAATGTAAGAAGGCTTTGTATGGGTTGAAGCAATCTCTCGTGTGCTTGGTATGAGAAAGCTGACACTCATTTGGTTAAACGAGGCTTTCGTAACAGTCCAACAGAAAGCACATTGTATGTAAAGCGTGAGGATGATGTATTTCTCATTGTGGTTCTTTATGTTGATGATTTGCTGATCACTGGACCAAATGAGAGACATAATGCTGAATTTAAGGCTGATTTGAATGCTACTTTCAAGATGAAAGATTTGGGGCTGTTGCATCATTACTTGGGTATACAGTTTAAGCAGTGTGATGGTGGTATTGCCTTGTGTCAGAAAAGTTACATAGAGACATTGCTATGTAAGTTTGGACTTGAGGATTGCAAACCTATTGCCACTCCATGGAAACGGGTTTGAAGTTGAGTCTACATGATGCTGGCGATCCTGCTGATGTCACTCTTTACCAAACTGCTGTTGGCTGCCTCATTTATGTATGCAACACGAGGCCAGATATTCAGTTTGCAGTCTCGCAGGTCAGTAGATTTATGCATAGCCCAGGGTCTAAGCATTGGCAGGATGTCAAGAGGATTTTCCGCTACCTTAGTGGCACTTTACATCTTGGCTTGTTTTATCCCAAGGGGGGATCATTGCCGCCAGGACTTACATGCTTTTTCGGACTCAGATTGGGCTGGTTGTTTTGACACGGGGAGTGTCCACAAGTGGTTTTTGTTTCATGCTTGGCAGTTCATGTATATCATGGTTGAGCAAGAAGCAACCTACTGTGGCCACTTCGAGTTGTGAGGCTGAGTACAGGGCAGTCTTCACAACTACGGTTGAGTGTGTATGGCTCAGACGCCTTATGGCTGACTTGGGTGTTGGACAGGACACTGCCAACACTATCTACACTGACAGTCAGAGCGCATTGGCAGTTGCGAGGAACCCAGTTTTTCATGCTCGCACAAAGCACATTTGAGGTGCATTACCACTATGTCAGGGAGAGGCTCTCAGCAGGAGAGATCAGCTTGGCTTGTGTGCCAACACTGGACAACCTTGCAGATCTTTTCACAAAGGCATTGTCTCGTGAGAAGCTTGAAGCTTTCCGCAAAGCTTTGGGTTACTCCCTTTGTGGACTGATCCTGTCCTCAGGGCATTGGCACTTCCCTTTACTCATGTGCCAGCTCTCGTTCACCGCATCACTCCAGGGGGGGATTTGTTACCATATACGGTGGGTAGTGATGTGTGTGTAACACACTAGGACCGCCGGGGCATTTTTTCCCCTCTTAGGAGGTTTTTTCCCCCGTGCATTGTATATATGCCCATCACTCTAGGGCTATCTATCTTTCCATTGCACACCAAGTAACACACTCTCTATTGTGTGCCTTGAGCTTCCTTCGTCTTCTCCAAGCTGTGTGTGTTTCTCTGCAACCCTAATTCCAACAAAGACTGAAACCATTCATTACATGTTTAGCACTATTGTAAGCAAATTTTAGGATAGGAAGATAATATTCCCAATCTGATTGTTTCTTGCTAACGTATGCTCATAGCATATCCTCTAGCACTTGATTAACCCTTTCAATCTAACCATCTATTTCAAGATGATCTGTTCTAGTAAGGTTGAGTTGTGTACCCAATCATTTAAATATAGTTCTCCAAAAAAAGTGAATGTTAAACTTGGGATCACGATCACTCATGATGCTACTTGGAAATCCATACAAGTGGTATAGATTTTCCACAAATAACTTATTTAACTCTGGAATTTCAATGGTTGACTTGGTTGGAATAAACTTGCAAAGTTTAGCGAGCCGATCTACTACCACTCATACCAAGTCATGATCTCGTACAATGGTTGGTAAACCCACAATGAAATCCATAGAGATACTTTCCCATTTACCATTAGGAATCTCCAATGGATGCAAGAGTTATGCCTTTTTGCCACAGTTAATTAATGGTACTAACATGTCAAATGTGGTGAATAAATGGGTAATTGAGCTGCAAGAGTTTGAGCTCTCTTTTCTAGTGGAAGATAGTACAAGCGCTACCCTAGTTGATTTGTTGACCTACAAGGAGAATCCCCTTATTGTTAAGGAAGAGGAGGTGAGGAAGGTAGTTGAATAAGTGCCACAGATCAACAATGCACACGTGTTGTTCTTTGATGGTTCATACCGTGATGGGGGCTTTTCACAAGCCAAGCTCCCATACCCCTCTTCTCTCATCCCCACCCCATGAAAACCCCTCTTAGGGAGGAAGTGATAAAAAGCATTGGAAAAAGTAAGGAAAAAATAAAGTATGACTATGTAAATATATGAGAAAGGTAAAATTGGCCACCTCATGCCTGCGGGGCAGCCCATCCCCACCTTGCCTCCTTTTTCTTCACTGTTGCCCCGCCGTGTGTCCTTTTCCTCTCCTCCACTCAAAAGGTCAACCCCCTCTCTCTTCCCCTTGTCCTTTCTCCTTTCTCTCTCCCCTCAAGCTACCCCACCTCTCACCAATAATGCATTATAACTCACCAATAATGCACCAACTCACATGCAACTTACCCTATCTTCCAAAATAGTATACCCCACCCCCTCTTTCTCTCTCCTATCATATCCCATGACACAAATACCCCCCCCTCTCTCTAAAGGGTGCCATGTCTCTTGTCTTGTAGCTAAATACCCTCCCCCACACTCACACACACTCAGTTTCACTGAAAAAGGTGCCCACAGACCCATCCCCACCCGGTGTTTACCTGGTTTTTCTTGTGTTCACACACATCTGCACACAGATTCACCTCTGAACACATTCCCCTCTCTCCCCTCTTGTAATTACTTTATTCTCCATGTCACCTCTCACTTTTTTTCATCAACCCATCTCTCTCTCATGAGAATGCTGTCTGGCACATATACACACAGCCAGACAAGTGGGGCCCACAGTCACATGGCCTATGTAGATAATGATTTCTTCATTTCTAAATTCTAGAATTTCTCCCCCCTCCTCCCCTATATAAAGAGGGGTCACCATTACACTAGACACACACAACATCACCAAAGAGTACACTATGCAGTGTGTGTGCCTAGTGCACACACACACACCCACACCATCACCATCACCGCAATCACCATGCTCGTCTTGAGCATGACCTCTATACCCTTGGGCTATGGAAGATGAAGGGAAACTAAATGAAGGATGATGGCCATAACTCTCGTGCGAGTCGTCGCCATCAACTCCCACCTATCTGCCATGTGCTCTACCACTCTCTCCCTTCTCATTCCCCTACCCTATGCTCCCTATTTCATCGCCTTATTCTCTAAATAAAGCTTGAGGTTTTGTGAGTATGTTTTCTTGCAATGTTTTGCCCATGTGAGGTGTGCGGAATCGCCACCTAGTCTTGTGTTTGGAGTGAGCTTATGTATGTGTGAAGGGTGTGCAGATTCGCCATCCTTTTGTAGTGCCTAAGTACTAAGCCGCTATACTCACTCACTCTCTCTCTCTCTCACTTGATCTCATTCCCTTTCCTCTTCATCATTACTCCCAAGCATCCATCTCTCTTGGATGAAAACTTTGTTATGGTGGTGTGTTGTTTGCGTCCTAGCCGCTGAAGCTAGGTGGTACCCCCTGTTTGCTTTACCATGACAGGCTCGAGGCGCGCCATTCGGTCCCCGGTGTTTTAGAGGCCGTGGGGGGTTCGGGGTTCGCTTTGCTCTCGTCATTTGGTGCCCCCACTGAGGACCTTTTCATGAAACCCTTCAGTTTACAAGACTGAAACCCCTAAACTATTGTGAATGGATGAATGGCTAGCAGGATTTGCTAATTGGACGAAAGAAGAAGAAGAGCTCCAAGCACAACTAGACGAACTTCGCATCTCCATCGAAGCTCGAGTGCCAGGCGTAACGGTAATCGATTTGCAATGGGGGAGTCAACCAACACGCCAAACCCAGTGGATATACATAGGCCAAGTGCCAAGAAGAAGAAGGAGAAGGTCGAAACCATGTCCGCAACCTACAACCAACCCACAACAACAAAATGGAAGGAGCTCTACAAAATAGAGAATCAACACTATTCTACTTTGAGAATCGGGTAACTCAAGTCACCGAGGTAATTACCACAGTGAGTTTTCATGTCGCACCTGATGCTGCAGCACAGATAACGGAAGCATTGGCTCACACTCTCACTAGAGAAACTAGGGATCTACTGAGTTTGTTTTAGGAAAGAACACCACCCTCTCCCACAAGCTTGGACAGTGACTAAGCACCTCTAAGCTTCACATGAATCAGTACAACCTACCTCAAGACAAATCACACATACCAACACCTGTACGCTCAATCAAGGTAATACTGGATTTGAAGGCTCACTACCAGCACGTCATTGACACCATGCCGGTGGGGAGCGGTTTTTGGAGGTTCTGGCATCAGATCAGCCATTTCTCTTACCTTTGGTACAAGGCAATGTACCGTTTGAAGTTTTAATCTATGTCCTAGTATAAGAGGGTATACACGCCTCCTTGTAAAGAAGAAAAAAAAAAAATTTGCAAGTTAAGCAATGTGTCTTTCTAGCTCCCTCTCAGTAATCATGGCAAGTGTAGCATTTCCAACATTTACAGGAAAGAAGGGGGAGGATTTGGTAACAGACTTCCTAGATGACTTTGAAGTAGCATGTGTAGTGAGCAACAAAGATACGGATGAATCCCGGGTTAGAATCTTTAAGCATCTCATGAAGGTAGAAGCTAGATCATGGTACAATGCACTTCCACAAGCAACCAAGGATGATTGGGAACCCTTAAAAACAGCTTTTAAGAGGCGCTTTGGGGGAGGTACCACTTCAGAAAAGTTGTGGGACAAGTTGAGAGACTTGAAGCAGGAGGGTCTTTTAGAATATGCCACCTATGAGTCCAAATTTGTGGATTTTTTGGAATGGTGGGTTGAGTCACTGGCTAGGGGGGAAGCTGCACCCGATTTCCTAAAAAAAGATCGGTTCACGCATGGCTTATGGCCGCTTCTCAAGGAGAAGGTGAAAGGTAGATTCCCGGCTACGTACGAGTTAGCCGTTGAGATTGCTCGCCTTAAAGACAAGAAGCTACGAATGAAAGCCAAAGAAACCGAGTCAACAGAATCAGGAACATCGCGTCGACCAGCAACTACGACAACCACCATTCCACCACCACCACCGGCTCTTGGGGTAAGAGATGACCAACAAGATATGTTGGCCCATATTACTAACCAACTGCAGAATTTGTCTGTCCACTTAATACAACAAGGGAGGAGTCAAGAAAGAGATCAAGACCCTGGAAGAGAACGACGACAAAACAGGGAGTATCATTGCTACAACTGCGGAGAAGACGGTCACGATATGTACTACTGTCCCAAACCACAACAAAACTATAATAGAGAAGGTAGGAGGAACCAATTGTCACCCCCTAGAGAAAGAACACCCCCACCCCAAGCACCAGCCCCACCAACACAAATTCTATGTCCGCCACAATCACCACTTACAATCATCTTACGCCCACCACCAATTGGTACCCGCACACCAAGTATCATTGGTCTTGCAGAAGAGTTCAAGATGAGTGTAACAGAAAAAGGATTAAGTAAGAAGACTATTCAAAGAGCTGAAGCAGTGGAACAAGAGGTTAAAGAATCAAAAGATGCTACCCAGGTGGGGGAGGTAAGTCAAGAAAATTGTGTTACAAATGTGAGTACATCTTTAACCTTGGATGAAATAGGCACCAAAGCGATCAATCGACAGCATTGGGCAGTAAGGGTAAGAAGGTGTAAAGTGTTGATTAGGCCTCGTCAGAGTAAGAGGAATGCAAAGGTCATGAAAGATACAAGAGAAGAGGAAAACCAGCTTCTTAGCAAGGCTTTGCAGAAGATGGACAACATATGAAGCAAAGGGGAGGGCTTTGAAAACGGAAGCATGTGCACCAGCATGGACCCAGGACAGTGTAGCAAGCTAAAGGAATCTTGCATCAAGGCAGTTTCACTTGAGGTCCATAACGAGGAGGTAAGTATGACTGAAGGTTTGGAGTTGGATATTTCTCCAGAGGCTTGGCAGCCGAGCAAGACTTTATTGTGTAGTGTTATAGACTTAGAGATGGGTAATGCCTCTAGTCTACTGAAGGGTGTTATAAACTTGGAGATGGGTAATGCCTCCAGTTTATGTAAGGGTGTTCAGAGTAAGTTTGATGATCAATATGCTGCCAACCTTTTAAGGATGTTCCAAACTCCTCCACAACACAGCATTGTGTTTGCATGGGATGCATCAGACCTATGGCTATGGCTAGCTGCTCTAACATATAGAGAGAAGATCAGTATGGAGATAAGAGCAAAGGAGCCATGGATAGACAAAAGCCTGATAGAATGCAAGAATAAAGACCTCGTTCGCAATTTGGTACAATTTTTTACATAGAGTGCATCCTCTCTTTGGAGAAAGGTAAGTGGTTTACCCTTGTATTTAAGCCACAAGGTAGGTGGCTTGCTATTAGCATCAATAAAGGAAGTTGACATGTTTAAGCACACCCAAAAGAAGCAGGACTGTGAAGACAACTTGAGCTCACCACACCAGCAAGGCGGCCATATATGGTGGATTCTTGGTACACTCTTGGGAATCATAATTTTCGGTTCTGTCTTTGCAGGAGCCAAGATGCTCATTTCCCCTCTCACTACTGGTGGTTACAAATTTGGTCCAATTTGGCATGCAAATTTTGTTCTTCGGACACTGCAGAGAATGATCCTATTTTTCACTTGGGATCCAGGAGGACACTGGCACAAAGTTTTGGAAGCCATGGGCTTCCCCTTTAATCAGCCGACACTATTCCAAGGAACAAGTTATCACTCGGACCTGTTACAGATTCATGAATATCCCAAAAATCTCACCAATGACCAAATGGAATGGCTAGTTCAGAAGGCAACTCGATATCGGATCCTACAGCTAGGCGTAAGAAGAAACAGATGAGCTAGAGGTATGAATGCCTCTAGCCAAAAGGGGAGGGCTAATGATGGGGGGCTTTTCACAAGCCAAGCTCCCATACCCCTCTTCTCTCATCCCCACCCCATGAAAACCTCCTCTTAAGGAGGGAGTGATAAAAAGCATTGGAAAAAGTAAGAAAAAATAAAGTATGACTATGTAAATATATGAGAAAGGTAAAATTGGCCACCTCATGCCTGCGGGGCAGCCCATCCCCACCTTGCCTCCTTTTTCTTCACTGTTGCCCCTCCGTGTGTCCCTTTTCCTCTCCTCCACTCAAAAGGTCAACCCCCTCTCTTCCCCTTGTCCTTTCTCCTTTCTCTCTCCCTCAAGCCCTCAAGCACCACCACCTCCACCAATAATGCAATATAACTCACCAATAATGCACCAACTCACATGCAACTTACCCCTATCTTCCAAATAGTATACCCCACCCCCTCGTTCTCTCTCCTATCATATCCCATGACCCAAATACCCCCCCCTCTCTCTAAAGCACCATGTCTCTTGTCTTGTTGTAGCTAAATAACCTCCCCACACTCACACACACATAGTTTCACTGAAAAAGGTTCCCACAAACCCATCCCCACCGGTGGTTACCTGGTTTTTCTTGTGTTCACACACATCTGCACACAGATTCACCTCAGAACACACTCCCCTCTCTTCCCTCTTGTAATTACTTTTTTCTCCATGTCACCTCTCACTTTTTTTCATCAACCCATCTCTCTCTCTTAGTCTCTCTCTCATGAGACTGCTGTTCTGGCACATATACACACAGCCAGACAAGTGGGGCCCACAGTCACATGGCATATGTAGATAATGATCTCTTCATTTCTAAATTCTAGAATTTCTCACCCCTCCTCCCCTATATAAAGAGGGGTCACCATCACACTAGACACACACAACATCACCAAAGAACACACTATGCAGTGTGTGTGCCTAGTGCACACACACACACACACACACACACACCCACACCATCACCATCACGCAATCACCATGCTTGTCTTGAGCATGACCTCTACTCCCTTTTTGGCTATGGAAGATGAAGGGAAACTAAATGAAGGATGATGGCCATAACCCTCGTGCGAGTCTTCGCCATCAACTCCCACCTATCCGCCATGTGCTCTACCACTCTCTCCCTTCTCATTCCCCTACCCTATGCTCTCCATTTCATCGCCTAATTCTCTAAATAAAGCTTGAGGTTTTGTGAGTATGTTTTCTTGCAATGTTTTGCCGATGTGAGGTGTGCGGAATCGCCACCTAGTCTTGTGTTTTGGAGTGAGCTTGTGTATGTGTGAAGGGTGTGCGGATTCGCCATCCTTTTGTGATGCCTAAGTACTAAGCCGCTATACCTCCCTCCCTCACACTCTCTCTCTCTCACTTGATCTCATTCCCTTTCCTCTTCATCATTACTCCAAGCATCCATCTCTCTTGGATGAAAACTTTGTTATGGTGGTGTGTTTTGTTTGCGTCCTAGCCGCTGAAGCTAGGTGGTGCCCCCTGTTTGCTTTACCATGACAGGCTCGAGGCGCGCCATTTGGTCCCCGGTGTTTTAGAGGCCGTCGGGGTTCGGGGTTCGCTTTGCTCCCGTCAACAGAAAGAGCCTGATGCAGCTTCAGGGGGTATAGCACTTTATGATCCAGAGGGGAAGCTAGTATGCAAGAGAGGGTTCAAATTGGATGCTCATAGTAACAATGAGGCTGAATATGCTACTCTGGAAGCCGGATTACACATTTGTTTGAAGCATGGGGTTCTAAGGTTCAGAATAAAAGGTGATGCCTTGTTAGTGGTGAAGCAAGTGCTGGGTGTGTGGAAGAGCAAGAACACCTCATTGAAGGAAATGTGCTTCAGAATTAAAGGCTGTTAAAAAAGTTCGTAGCATGGAGCATCAGACACATTGAACGTGATCTAAATGGAGAGGCACATGAAGCAGCTCAAAGCATGATTGGGGAGCTATTTGTGTTGAGGACCACTTTACCTCTTTATCATGGCCGGGAAAGTTTGGCTCAAGAAGAGGAGTTTTTGCTAACAGGAATCATTCCAAAGGAGATTCAGAAGTCTAAGAAGTATGGCTTTGTGTGTAGAGCATACAGGTACAAATTGATTGGTGATTTCTTATACATGAAAGGGGCTGATCTTGTGTTGAGACGTGTACCTTGGCGGGAGGAGCTTTACAGAGTGTTGGAAGAGAATCATGAAGGCGCATGTGGTGGCCATTTTTCTCTAAAGATCACCTTGCATAAGATTTTGCAAGAGGGGTATGTATGGCCTCGTTTGCACAAGGATGTTCACCATTGGTGTAGGTCTTGCAATAGGTGTCAAGCATTTGGGAAGAGAGGTGTTGAAGCTAGAGCTACGAAAAACCATTATGGCGTTTGATGTGTTTGAAAAGTGGGGGATTGATGCAATAGGCCCATTACCTATCACAAGTAGGGGCAAAAGCTATATCTTGACGGCAGTGGACTATCTCTCTAGATGGACAGAGGCTATAGCAGTAAAACAGATCACTGCAAAGGATGTGGAAAAATTTGTGTATGATGAAATATGTTGCAAGTTTGGGGTGCCATTAGAGCTACTTTCAGATAAGGGGCCAGGATTTAGAGCTAAATTGCTAGACTTCTTATGCACAAAGATGAAGATTAGGCACCAGCATACCACTCCTTATTACCCGCAGTGTAATGGATTAAATGAAAGATTATTCAATGGTGAGTTGGTACAAATTCTTTCTAAAGTGACAGAGCACCAAGGAAAGAATTGGGATTTGGAATTTCTTAGTGCATTATGGGCTTACCGTACTTCGGTGAAGACAGGTACAGGGTTTACTCAATTTCATTTGGTGTATGGAAAGGAAGCACTATTGCTGTGGAGGTAGAGTTGACTGTGGTCAAGATGTTAGAGAAGTTTCTTGGGCCGCCTAGTGATGCATTCAAAGAGAGGCTCTTGCAGTTACAAGAGGTCCAGTTGGATAGGATGAGCGCATTGGAGCATTATGGGCAGATGCAGGATAAGGCTTTGGCAAAGATAAATGCAAAGGTCAAAAGTAAGGGTATCAAGAACATGACTTGGTTTTGCACTACAACAGTAAGCTGGACAACACCTTCCAAAAGAAGTTTCAAATTAAGTGGGAAGGCCTTTTCAAGGTAGTGGAGTGTTTTCCAAATGGCACATATCAGCTGGCTAACCTGGATGGTGTTCTACATAAGTCAAGGGTAAATGGATTGCGTCTAAAATTGTATCATGCTAGATTGATGATGGTGGAGCAAGATGAGTTGTCTGTGGATCAAGCACTGTTGGTGAGGGATGAGGAGACCTATGATGCGGCAAGTCTCATATCTCTCTTTGCCGCTGCTGATCATGAATGATCTAGCAGGCTAGGGGACGGGCAAATTATTTCAGGATTTTTTTGGAGCAAGGGATTGTGCATATGTACATACACATGCATGGTGCATCGAATAAAGGATTTCCCAATTTCCATAGCCAGGTGGTTACGTGGGGCCCACATGTGTACGGGTAGGACAGCATGTACACAGTGCATCGATTTTCACTATTACCAGTACCAGTATGTTTTTTCTCCAATAATGAGGAGTTTATAGAGCGTAAAATTTCTCAAGGAAGCTATCCGCGGGCCGACGACACGAGGTAAGCAGGTGCGTCAGATGGCATCTAGTGGCGTCAGGAGGGCGAACGGGGTCGATATTTGCAGTGGATGAATACGGACACAAAGTGGTGTTTTCTTGTGAGAGTTATGCAGAAAGTTCATCATTAGGACCACTTTTTGGGGCCACTTCACGTGGTTGCGAGACGCATTATTGAAAAGAAATGAGTGCGAGGTGTGCGTATGGATGCAACACGGGTGACAACTATGCACTGCGAGGTCAGTTTTTGGCCTGTCGGGGTCCGTTTGAGGTCATCTAAAAGTCCAAGGGTGCCCAACTAATAAAGCTAAGTGTGGGAACTGAAAAAACAGAGAGAAGACAAGAAAAAACGTGGAGAAGAGACGAGGAACAGCCGCAGGTGTGTTTTTGGGGTTTTTGGAGCCTGTTTTGGCTGTAAACTGCTCATCCGATGTCGGGTTTGAGCACTTTGACATTGTAGATGGGGTTTTGAGCCGTTTCGGACATGATGGCACTGTCCATTTTGCCAAATTCCTCACTCGTTTTCTGCTTTTTTTCCTGTGTAAGTTTCTCCGAAGCTTCCGCTCCAGTTTTTTGATTGTATCTGGCATGTTTTACCCATATTGTGTGAGCTATTTGCCCCATTGGTGTTGGCCAAGCTCATTTGTATCTAAACATCAGAAATTCTCCTCTTTTGAGCTGAGTTTTTTGGGTGTGTGTCTGTGAGTGTGTGTCTCTGTGTGGAGTGGGCAAGTGGATAGTCTCTCTCCTCTCACTCCATTGGTGTGTTCCCTGTCTCCGCCAAGTGGGCTGTATAAGCCGAGTGGTGCCCATAGTGTGTGTGTGTGTGTGTGTATCTTCCCAAGAGTGTGTGTTGGATCGTTATAGAGGCGCTGTGTGTGTTTTCATCCGCTCACAACGCGAGTGTCCACAAGTGGTTTTTGTTTCATGCTTGGCAGTTCTTGTATATCATGGTTGAGCAAGAAGCACCTACTGTGGCCACTTCGAGTTGTGAGGCTAAGTACAGGGTAGTCTTCACAGCTACGGTGAGTGTGTATGGCTCAGACGCCTTATGGATGATTTGGGTGTTGGACAACACTGCCAAACTATCTACACTGACAGTCAGAGCGCATTGGCAATTGCGAGGAACCCAGTTTTTCATGCTCGGACAAAGCACATTGAGGTGCTTACCACTATGTAAGGGAGAGTCTCTCAGAAGGAGAGATCGCTTGGTTATGTGCCAACACAGGACAATTGTAGATCTTTTCACAGAGGCATTGTCTCGTGAGAAGCTTGAATCTTTCCGAAAGCTTGGGCTTACTCATTTGTGGACTGATCCTGTCCTCAGGGCATGGCACTTCCCTTTGACTCATGTGCCAGCTCTTGTTCTCCGCATCACCCCAGGGGGGATTTGTTATCATATACATGTGGTAGTGACGTGTGTGAACACACTAGGACCGTCGGGGCATTTTTTCCCTCTTTAGGAAGTTTTTTCCCCGTGCATTGTATATACACCCATCACTCTAGGGCTATCTATCTTTCCATTGCACACTAAGTAATACACTCTCTATTGTGTGCCTTGAGCTTCCTTTGTCTTCTCCAAGCTGTGTGGGTTTCTCTGCAACCCTAATTCCAACAGCTTCATCATCTTCTCTAAATTCCCCATCTTTACCTCCCACCCTGGCTCGTTTCGGTCACGGGTTCACCAAAGATGTCAGGGGATATGTGTTCAAAACGGGACGGCATCGGGCCTTTTGCTATGGAAGGTGTGAAACAAAGAAAACAACAGCTACTGAAAGATTTGGTAATCACCGTAATCATCAATAAATTGAATAATGCTTGAGTACAACCTAATGAATAGACAAGGCGGGGTGTTAGAAGAACCGTCCCTCGGATCAATTAAAAACTAGGATTTTAAGCTCCCTTTTACAAGATTAAGTGAGGCATTAAAGGCACCGAGACTTTTCCGGATATATAATCAATCCCTAGATGATGATGGTGATGGAAATTTTCTTCAACTGCTCTTGGATTCTACAACATTCAAGTCTGAAAGCGACCTCTTCCTTCATCTCCATGCTTGTTCGAGAGAGAGAGAGCCTGGCTACTCCATGCACACACGTTTTCTTCATCTCTGTCCAAAAAAACTCCCTTAGTCTGTCCAAAAAAACTCTCTTTAAAGCGCGTCCAATCCTCTTTCTAGCCTCTCCCCTTTATCTTTATTTAGCTTCTTCCTGGCGTGTGTAATCCTTGGTTTTTTTAATTTTTGGCCCCTTTTAAATACTATTCTAAGCATGCTTCAAGCTCCATGTCTCAATACTTGAATATTGGTTCTGGTCATACTGGCGCCTAGACAAAGGACTTGGACACGCAAGACTCTCCTGTTGAGAAAGTGGCCTCTGGACCTGTTCAGCTTAGTCAACTCTTTCTTCAGGAGTCTACGGCTCATCTAGTAGTGTTAAGAGAGGATGCAGGAGCAGAAGAAGTTGCAGCAGGCTAGCTAGGAGCTTTTCAGCATAGAGGAGAGGCATGATGAGTTTTCTTTCAATTAATAGGCATCTCAGTGGACCCAGGTGGGTGACAGAGTGACGAGGGTGTTCTTTGAGATAGTGGGGCCTCGGCATGCGCATGCCAGTTTCATCCATTTAAGAAGGCCTCATAGGTCAGTGGCTTCAAAGCCAGAGGACATACGTGCAATTGCTACTGAATTCTACTGTGACTTGCTGTCAGTAGAACCTCAGTCAGAGTGCCAAGATGCTTGTTGCAGAGAGAATGTTTGGGTAAAGATGGCTTGTCTGGTGACTGAGGAGATGCACCAGAGGCTTGAGTTGCCTCTTCAGCTAGAGGATCTCCATGCGGAACTCAGAGCACTTCCCCATGGTAGCTGTCGCGGTGAGGATGGTTTGACTCCCAATTTTTTCCTTGAGTACTGGGACCTACTTGGCTTAGACCTCTGCAGTGCTTTTTAGCCCATCTTGCACACAGGAGAGATGCCTAACAGCATGAGTGAGGGCTTGATGTATCTCATTCCCAAGGAAGATGGCTCACACAACAAAATTCTAGCCAAGGCTATGAGATTGAGGATTCAACCAGTTCTAGAGAGCATTATACATGGGATAGAGATAGGTTTAGTATCTTGACAATATCTTCACTTTTTTGGGAGGCATCTACCCTCACGCGCCTCCGTGGTGAGGATTTGGTGATTCTTTGTCTCGATTTTGAGAAGACCTACGATAGAGTTTATTGGGACTTTTTGGAGGGCACTCTACGCAGGATGGGCTTCTCAAATGCTTGGATCAAAGGTGTTTCATCACTCTACAGGCGTGCACACAGTCAAGTGCTTTCGGCAGGAGGTAGAGGAGACCATTTCATGCTCTCACGCTTGGTGAGATAGGACTTCCCTCTTGCCGCCTTCCTCTTTTTGTTTTATTCTTAGGCGATGAGCTGATTTTTGGTCTCACAACAGGTTGGTCTACGTGGCTTAGTGCTCCCTATTTGGGGCCATGGAGCTACTAGATGTTAAGTTTATAGAGACAACTCAGCTTTGTACTTGGAGGGCTAGGAGGCCAACCTGCACAGGTGTGAGCAGGCTCTTGAGACATTTTTTCAATACATCAGGTGCATTGATCAACTAGAAGATGACAATGGATTTCTCTATTGGCAGTGCTCTTACTTTTGATTGGCTACGAGGTGAGGGGTTTAGATGGACTCCCCAGGGACTGTATTTTTATACTTGGGCTATCAGCTTTTCTTGCACTTGTCTCCTGAGAAACAGATTGCTCCCCTCCTCCTCTGCATCAGGAGGAAGTTGTGACATTGGAGCTTGGCTTGACTTTCTTTGGTAGGCAAAGTTATAGTGGCCAACCAAGTGTTGTTGGATATTATGTGGTACATTATATCTTACTCGATATTTTCAATCTCTTGCATCAGCCAAGTAGAGAGGCTGATCACAAACTTTCTTTAGACGAGGTGAGACATTCTGATAGCCCGAGCCACATTGGTTTAGCAGGTCACCACTCTACCTTGTTCTTAGGGGAGGTTGGGGATCATAGACCAAGTAAATCAAAGCAGAGCCCTCCTTGGGATGTTTGTTGTCAGAGGATTGCTTCCAGGGGAGGAGCCCTGGAAGGAGTTCTTGCTTTAGCGGATTAGAGCTAGAGTGCCTCAAGAAGGAGACCCCTAGGGACCCTCCATTAGATGGATTTTCACAGATACATAGAGTGAGCAAGAGACTGGAGGACCATTTTGCTATGAGCCTTCTTCGCTCTTGGGAGCCGTTGCATAAAGGTCTGGAGCAGCACTAACCCACTTGAATGGAGGAGCACCTGATACAACCCCTTGTTTGGAACCCCATGATGATCAGTACTTGGAGAGGCCACTTGGCTGGAAATTGGCCTCATTTTTCTTTGGGTCCCATGGCAGAGGGTCTAGCATGCACTCTAGGTGACTAGCTATAGTTCTCAGGTTTGTCAGAGGAGCTTCAGAGCATCCAGCTACAGGGCATGAGAGGGGTGTAGAGCAAGTGGCAAGACATCACAAAGGCAGTTCCAGATGAGTGGATTACATATCTAGAGTCAGTAGCACCCAGGTGGATGGGGGCCTTCACATGACTGGAGGTCCTCATTGCAGTTTGGGCTTGCTCGGAGACTGTACCTCCATGTTTTTTGAGCTACATGGCGAGGGTCGATTACACAGAGTCTCAATAGAGGCCCGCAAATTGTAGAGTGTTGATTTTACAGGATCCAAGTAGTGGGAATTTGTGGGAGGACTAGTGTTATAGATCCTGACCCAATAGCTCTAGAGATAGGCCATTGGAGGCTGTGGGCTTGGGAGAGTTTTCCACTAGCATAAATGCAGTGGGATCCTTGAGAGCGGTTTTGGAGGGACCCTTTCTCTTTAGCCGACCATCCAAGGGTCCCTTTCTTTTAGTACAATGTTTGATTGGGATGTCACATACTGGTAGCTCAAAGAGAGGCTCATCCTATAGTAGCACCAGGAGGAGGGTCTCACAGTTGAGTTCTTGTCAGCCTTTTGGGTGAGGTTGTGGGATGCAAGACAGCCATGGTGAGTCACTCTGTTTCAGTGTCTAGTTGCACATAGAGCTACCGTAGTGGGGACCTGGTTGGTACATAGTGGCCTCCCGACAACATGGGCAACTTGTGACATCCTTTGGAGAGTCAGCATCACTGTCTATGGGATTTCCCCATGGCACAGGAGGTTTGGCTTCAAGTCCATCGGATAATGCCAACTCTTTCAACAACACAAAAATACACTTGGGGGGTAGCTGCTTGGTCCACTGTCATGGGCCCTGCACTATAGTTTGAGCATCCGCCACTAGCAGGATGATAGTGATACAGGGGGTTGACCTACGCTCTAGTCTGCTATAGAGCTTACTCCTCAGGAGTGGTAAGTGAGACACAAGTGTGTTGGGAACTCATATGTGGCTTGGCACTTTGGTTTATTTGGCGGGCTCACTGCTTACGCATCTTCAAGGCTCAATCTATGCTGCCAACGAAGACCGTTCAAGATTTTTGGCTAGAGCTAGTACATACTCTTAGGGGAAAAATCAAGAGACTTCATGGAAGTTTCGATCGCATGCGGAGTTTAGAGAAGTGCTCCTTCGAATATAGCGCCTTGGGCCTTTCTTCACCATGGTTTGGGGTGAGCTCAAATGGCACTATCATCAACCTATGTAGCTTTTCCCTCCTCCTATTTCCTAATTTATCCCTCATATGTTGTACATATGTTTTTTTTTTCTTTGGGGAGAGTCTCCGCTTATGATTGTTGTAGCCCTCTCTAGAAGAGGTGGTTGTAGCCCTATGGGAAGTTTTATTACTAATAGAAGGATCTTTGTCTCTGGAAAAAAAAGGCCCATGTGAGGTGGCCACTGGCCATTTAGAAATACCTAGGTATAAAATATAATAACATTAATGTGAAAATGGGGGCTTGAGGCTTTTGGAAAAGAAAGAGCTTTGTTGGACCTGCACTCAAGCGGCTTCTCGGCTCTAACTTGTAATCAACTTTTCTAATGATTGGACCGATATTAATTTTGAAACTTACATTGTGTTCCCTTTCTTTTCTCTTTTAATCAACTGTAATCAGCTATTGTTTGTAACTACAAATCTATGAGCTTAATCTATAGATTTGAGTGCTTAAATCAGTGTTTTTTGACATTTTGACATTAGGAGCTTCCTATATCATAGAGCAACCTTTTTGGATAGTTTGTTGAAGTTTTTGTGACTTGGACCATGATGGATTGTGATATGTGTACCTTGGTAGAATGCGACAAGACTTTGTAGACTTGTTCCTTTAGGCCTAGTGAAGCTTCCATTAAAGTTTCACGACGATCCAAGCTAGTTTAGTTGACAAAATGGCGTGGTGACCTAGAGCGGTGAGAAAGGACATAGACGGATTTTGTGATCATTGAGTGGGGAATTTCTTGTTGAGTTGATTCATTTGCTTGTTAGGTTCACTTCTTGAGGAATGACAAACTCAAGGAGTCTCCATGCCCCATCCAATTCACTTCCATGAGTACTGACATATTATGTTAGTGCCACATAGCTATGTCTAACATTGGTGTCATTTATGAGGAATGATCCTTGGATGGTGAGTGACCTAGTGCATATTTAGAGCGTTCTTTTGAAATATTTGTCTTTCCATTCCATTTACACTTTAGCAATAAAGCAGCTAGACACGATGTTAGTGCTTGATAGAGTCTAGAAGTGGGGAACTTGCTAGATCTATTCTCAAGAGGTAAAGAGAGTTGTGAGTGAGATAGCCAAAAGCATGAGTCATCCTTCAACTTTATCATTACTTTCAAAGTTCTATTCCATTTTCTGTTTTGACTTTATTTTATACCATTTTGTTTGTTTTTGTTTCTAGTTTCTTTTTAGCACATAGGAGTAGAGTAAGTAGAAACCAACACCATCAAATGGGGCTAAAAAGACCGGAGGGGGGAAGGGATGAAAACCATATTTTGGAGAAAATGACCATAACTTTGAAATTACGAAAAGTTAATGGTAGACGCCTAGAAAGTGATCCAAAACTAAATATATGGCCCTATCTTCAAAAGCTTCAACAAAGTCATCCACAATTGGTCTTGTGCCCACATTGGGAGTTGTTACCTTGTTTACCAATTGCATGTCCTGTATAAGTCACAAGGCATCATTCTTCTCTGTGGTGATAAACCATAAATTGGAATATGGTACAAAAGATGGCTCCAAAATTCCCATGCGGATCTTCTCATATTGCAGGTCAATAAGCTTTGACAAATGAGCTTTAGGAAAGGGAATATGACATAAATTCCATGGCATATGAGAAAAAATAAAAATAACCATATGTGCAACAATATTTGGATATATGCATGCAATTCACGTGGCTCAAAAGAAAAATACTTACCATGTTCTACAAGCATCTCTTGAAAACACTTGATCTCCTCTTCAATATGAAACCCATCTTCACCAGTAGTTAATTGCTTCAAGGTCTATTTAGTAAATTTGTGGTCAATATTCTTGGGGTCCCTTAACTTTGGTTGCTGTGAAGATTTCTCAATAACTTTGTCCCTTCCTCCTGGTAGAGATGTATCCCCACTAGTCTCACCTTCTTAGCAATAGTTTTGTACTTTGTCTCCACCTACACTTCAACCGCATTATCTAATTATTCTCTTACATGTGTCAAAATGTCATGCATGGGCCATCGCATGAACTTTCACAAATCTTGTCCCACTTTGCAACATAAATTAATTGATAACCTCAAGTTCTGACATCATGTCAACATAAGAATCTTCATGAGATCCTAAAATAACATCATCAAGTTCAAGCACATCACACCATGTAGATCACTTTGGACACTAACCACATACTACTCCTGTCACTTAAATAATTCATTGAGCTTCTTATATGAAATTAAACCTTCAGATGTTAATCCCAAAAACCTCAAATAAAAAGTCTCTTTTTGCAAGAACTTCCTCTTCTTTGCACCACCATAGTCCCACCCTATATTACTACATGGAGAAAATTATGAGCAAACCTATACTCTTTAAACTCTTTACGAATCCTTGGAAATGATTGATCCCGTAAACTATCTTTATTTCTAGCATAATCAACACACACACACACTCAAAAATTGAACAACTCTTTTATCGTATTTGCTTCGGATCGTGGCTTATGCATCATCTAGAATCTTTTTCTCCATACGCACAAACATGATGTCTGGATGCCCCAAAATGAGCGGATATGAGGAATGCTCCTATATAAAGCAAATATATTCATCACAAACATCTCCAATTGTTACCTTAGCATCTGCACATGCTCCATAAAGTTTTCCTAGATGGGTATTGTCAGCTCGAATCTGCCATCCATGATCCATATCAATAGGCCACCACCCCCTCTGGTGCCATTAGATTAATCTTCAAACCATGATCCACAAGTGCTAGAATAAGCTCATCAATGTCACCAAGCTTAACAATTATCTCTATTGTAGTTCTTGCCCAATGAGTTCTAGAAAAATGAGTCCGAGGCATAATTTCTTCACCATCGACATCATTAAAGTGAATATCTCTTACCTTGGGTGTAGCTTGATTTGAGACCACCACAGATTGCGAGATTTTATCTTCAATCTCTCCTTCATAAGCATCTGCAACTGATTCAATATGTTGAATCATTTGACTCTTGACCAAACAAGGTTGCTGCTCAATTTTCACTTGTCCTTTTTGCTTTATGATGTCAATAATTTCTTCATGAAACTCATGCTTGGCATTTTCCAAGACTCTCTTCCAATGTGAGCTTCACCTTGCTATTGAAAATCCATTCCTTAAAAACCTTCATCACATCTATAGCCAATTCAATGTCGGGTTTTAACATATAAGAAGGTCCTCTAGGCTTACCTTGTTTCTTGTCCTTGGACACCTTCTCCATAACCACTTTAGGTGTAAGAACTGATTTGGAAGTTGAGCCATATTCCTTCTTGCCACTAGGCCTAACAACCCACTTTGATGACCCCATATTATCTTCATATCTCTTGTGCTTCCCTTCCACCATACATTCCTTAGCCTAAGATTTTGAAAGAAAAGAATACAGAGAAATAGAATCCATAGGATCTAACCACCCCGTAGATTCCCGAATACAATTTCCAACTTGCCATAATGTTTTATGAGTCACTTTATTTTTCTCATCTCTCCGAAGAGCATAAGGCCATAGATTACCCTTGGCTCTAACAATTTCATTATCCCATATACCACATACCTGCAACCCATAGATTGCCACTTCAACCATAGTAACATTATGTTGCATCTCCTCAACCAACTTCTTTATACCACCTTTCTTGGAGTTCAAGCAAAGGCGTTCACCAGTTTCCCTAAGATGGATCCTATTGTCTTTCCAAAACAACTATGTTCTTCTTATAAGCTTCATTGAAATCATCACAATCTTTACGTACATGATCTGAAGTGTCACACCACATACAAAAACTATCTCATTCCCTTCGTGGAGGATGTTTCCTGGGATCTAATGAAGATCCCCTTGTATTTAAACGTTCAATTTTAGCAGCTTTCAAATTCAAATTTAACTCTTGTATAGCTTTTACTAGTTAATAAAGAACCGTCTCTTCTAGCTTGGGCTTTGGCTTTTGTGTTGTTCTTCTTCAAGTACATCACTAGGATCAACCACCATATATTTATCCACGTCCCCCTTTTGCCACTTAACAATCGTATTAACCACTTTACAAGCTATTTTCCAGATAGAAGTTAAGCCTAACTCACCCGATGGATCCTTGAGCAGTTGTACCAAACTCTTTTTAAGGCATGGGTGAACTCCTTGCTTGTTCAAAGTTCTTCTAAAATTCTCAAAATAACAACTCTCTTGCAGATAAACCCTTATCCTTGTTTTGTATCCACTTCATAAAACTTTTCTTAGTCACTCGCCGGGAATCTTTGAGAAAGTACTCCTCTTGCAAAGCCTTCTAAAATTCCTACCAGTTTGCAGATTGCGCAACCTGAATTTCTTCAATCCGAGCCCTAAGTTCAGCCATCGCAATCAAGTGAAATCCTTCCACTATATCATGATCATTAACACCATGATCCTTCATAGATTTCTCATAAATGGTGCAAAGCTACAAAATATCATGCCATTCAAACCTCTACAAATTTCTAGTTACCATGTGGAGCTTGATGAATGTAATTGCTCCACTTAAATTGCTATTGGAATTTGTGCTTCTCTTGCATGTAAGCCACAAATTGTTGCATCAATTATTGAATTGCAGCCTCTTCTGGTGTCATCATGTTTCTCTACCAGCAGTCCAACCCAGGCTCCATTTAACGTTACATTTATCAAAAGATATTGGGTTTTTAATTGTGGTAATTGTGCCAAGATCAACACTGGATTGCATATTGTGGGAAAGGTGAGTGGAAAGACAAGACACAAGGTTTCTAAATGCAAGCAACACTTTACCAATTTTTTAAATTACCAATAACTTATAAATTTGAATACAAAATTCTACTACAACAAGGGTTACAATTTGTTTCCTCTCTGCTTAGTCGTGAGTGAAAGCGAGAGAAATGATGCCCTTTTCCAAGAGAGTGTGAGAGAGGGCCCATGTCTCTTAACCTCGCCTTGCTCTCTTATTTATGCAATCACTAGCCCGACCTCGTTAATAAGGTGCACGGGGTGGACTCTAGGGATCTACGATGGGGAAGCAATGGACGTTGATCTGGGTTGGCGGCGATAAAAAATTTAGGCGCCCTTCGTCCCACTCTCTGCATGAGCCCACAACCTCCTCCCACAAATGCCCATGCCCTATCCAATCCGCCTATCATGAATCTGTGCTAGGATTACGAGCTCTATGCATGTTTAATCCTGCCCCCTCTAGTCGCATGGATCCGATGGCCTTAAGCCCCCCGGCCCTCTCGAGAGGGTTCCCTGTCGTAGATCCCTCGAGTGACACCCCGCGTCACTTATAAACAAGGCTATCCTGGTCCTCTATGACTTTCCTTTTTCTACCTCGTACAAAACTCTACGTAAAACCCTGGAAGTAGTTTAGTGGTTCTTTTTTTTAAAAAATTCATGTGCTAAGACTCTTGGTGTGACAAAAAACACATTTGATCTTTAACGTGGTAAAAAAAGAAGTTGTTTAAAAACTTCAAGAAAAAATAAAAGCTGCTTTTGCTCGTCGGATAATCTACCTAGACCAAAATGTATAGCTCACTCTCATGTGGATGCAACTTGTCTTCCTTGTAAGATCCCGCGCCTGGAGCTCGCTTTTCTTTCCCTGCCGATATCGCTTGTCAGCCTGCCAACTAAAACCACCGGCAGAACTTTTTCCCTCCTCATTCTATAGCGGCCTTACTAGACCCCACCCTCAAACCCCTTGGGGTACTCTTTTTCGGATAGTGTCGTTTCTTTCCTGCAACTGCTCTCCCCTATCTTGGATCAGTTGTGCTCCCACTCGATGCCCCTTGCTATTTGCAATGTTCAGTCATGACCATTTTTTTGGTAATTCACTTTTATAAGCCCTTTTAGTTCCTCAAATTAACTTACTTTATTATGGCCTTCAAATTTCAAGCATAGGATAATGCATTGTAAAAAGATCTTTCCTTCAGATCTAGTTTGAAGCTAAGCATTCAGGGAAATCATAGTGCTTCAAACGATGATATTCCTAAGAGAGCTCTTGACAAACCTTTTGTGCTTTCATTATAACTCCACATTTAGCTTATATATTCACCAAGCATTGCAAAGTACTACATCTTGCCATGTTGGGAGATATCCTTCAATCAATGTACTCCACGAGGTACCATTTCAAGTAAGAAGCTCCTCAAGAACCTTGAGGGCATTGCATTTGTCATAAATATAAAACAAAACACTGCATTTAGCATACATATTTACTGTAGCTTTGCTGAGCACATTTTTTCAAGCAATGTACTCCAAGAAATGCCATCTTAGACAATAAACTCTATAGCCATTGTAAGTACAAAAATAGACAAAATCCTTTTTCTTGCTGCTATTTTGGCATTGCTTGCATTTGAAAATGACATTTTTGCATTACCAACAACCACTACATTTGAAAATGACATTTTTCTACCAAAAAAACTAGAAAAATCCTATTATTTTTTTTGTGTTCACCTAGTGGATTCGGAGTGTCAGGACAACATTCATAGGTGAAAGGTCTATGTAATGATGTAATTTTCTCACAATGAATTTTTGAAATTATTGTTACTAATCCTCCTGCTAATTAGCTCATAACTCACAAAATAAGCATAGAAACTACATTTTAGCTATAAGAGGGGTATCGGGGCATCAATGCTAAGCTATTGAGTGCATTCTGAGCGGAAACAAATTAGGTAAAATCAACTCTATAGATAATAAGCATTTTCTTGACAAGTGACTAAAATGTGGATTTGAGACCCTAGGCACTTATATTTAGACTCTCTCTAATCTACCTATGATTTAGGTGATGAGTGGAGCTCATTTGCTTGGTGAGTCATCAAGATTTTCTTACCAATGTGATGATTGGCTTTTGCTCTCTAACATATGGATGAGTGCTTCACTGAGTGGATCGGGATTGACTATGTTTTTCAAGATCCTCTAATATGGCATTTATATATGTGTTTATCGCTATGTCTACAATAAGATAGAGTGAGGCTTGGCAACCCCCATTTTATATTTTGGTGCCATTGCTGAGAATAAGGTAACCTAAACAAGAGAAAATCACAGCGCTCTGATATCACTGTGCATCACTTTCTCTAGGTTTTGTCGGAGAAAAACACTATCTTTTAGAAACCACATAGTTAAGGAGTTTCATCTTTAGCTATGTAAAGGTGTCTTGAGAGTTGGTGTACTTGCTCAGGACCTTTAAGACATAGATTAGGATTTTTTTGAGTAGTGGATGAGCTAGACGATGTTAGAGTCTGAAAATTAACACTCATTTGATAAGAAAACATAAACCATTCTTTCTAATAAAGATAGTCTCGATTTTGACCAAGCCTGCATGTCTTTAATTGAATACTCTCAATGTCAAGAACGACGTAATGATGGTCATGATACAACTATGATTTCACAAGAGGAGACTGAGTCGCAACAACAAATGGAACGTGTTTTTTATGCTTGAAGGCATCCATTTCAATGAGGAAACCGCAAAGGTGACCGTCGTGGTAATATTTTCTCTTGTCTCAAATTTCCTAACAAGCAATGTTCTTACTGCAACAGAATTGGCCATACTAAAGAGGATTGTTGGACACGTCAGTATATAATGAAGAACACAATATTACCACTAAACAACCATGTTTATCTAGAGATTCTTCTTCTTCTTGTGAATATTATGGATGATTTGATCATCCCACTCATATGTTCTATAAGGGTCAATTTGACACAGATCATAATAGAGCATATGCTACTGAACATCGAAATAATATTGTACCAGATACAAGCTGTGTCCTATGTTCAATTATCACTGCAGACAAAATAATTCATATACGTGATGGATTACTTTTTATTATCGATTCTAGTGCTACATGAAATATGACATGTCAGTCTAAGTGGCTCCATAACTATCATCCACTACATGATGGATTACTTTTTATTATCGATTCTGGTGCTACATGAAATATGACATGTCAGTCTAAGTGGCTCCATAACTATCATCCACTACCAGTTCAACGTGTTGTTTATCATGTGGATACAACTTGTGAATATTGGAGATTTATATCTTGGTACCTTATCTTCTTCCACTCAAATTTTGCGAGTAGTATATATATGTACCAGATCTTCAACATAAATCTTCTTTCAGCTGCTAGACTTGTTGATCTTGGTCTATTTGTTGAATTTGATCATATCAAATGCTGAATTGAGAAAGATGGATAGACTGCTACTCCTTGAAACGGTAATTTATTTGAACTCTCTCTCAATGATGCTGTAGAAAATATTGTCACTGATCGAGGTGATCATGATTGCAAAGTATGGGATCACCGTTTTGTTCATGCTGATTTCTCAAAACTCCTTGATCTTCAGCGTCGTTATCTTGTTCATGGCATGGATCTAAACGCTTATCCCAGATAAGAATTTGTGAGTTTTGTGCTCTTGGGAAACATAATCGTAAACCCTTTTCTCTCTCAAATACAACTCATTCTTATGACATATTGGATCTCTACCTTCTTTGAGATCACAATATTGCTACTTCATTACGTTCATTGATGATTTCTTATGATATACGACTGTATTTCTACTTAGACAAAAATTTGAGGCCTTATCTATTTTAAAATAATTCCACAAGGCTGAGGAACTTTAAACTAGTCGTTCCTCAAGAAGCTTTGTAGTAACAATGGAGTCGAATATGTTTCTAGAGAGTTTGTGAGTTACTGTGCTGACAGTGAAATTCATCATGAACATATTATTTCATAATCACCTCAACATATGGTGTTGCTGAAGAAAATCATCGCACTATTCTCAATGTTGTAAGATGTATGCTAATTCATTCTGGGTTATCTCGTGTTTTATGGACTAAGCTACTTTGACAGTAGTATTTATTCATAATCATCTTCCTACTATTGCACCCTCTAGTAATGATACCCATCATAGCATGGACATGTGACATTCCTTCTGTATCTCATTTTCTAGCCTTTGGATGTATTGCTTATATTCATGTTCTCAAAGAAAAACGAACAAAGTTTGATGCTCCTGGTCTGAAAGTTATTTTTATTGGATATTCAGACACTTCCAAAGGCTACAAATTCTATGACCCTTCCTCCAAGAAAGTAATTGTGAATCATGATGCTACTTTTAACAAATAGCCTATGGATGATTCTGATGATACTAAATCGTTGCTTCAGGCTTTTCCATTTCTTTCAGATGATGAAACTCTTCCTACAGATTAGCTTTTCTCTTCACAAAGATTCATTTCGAATGTTGCCAATGATGATATTGATATGTTTGTTGATCTGCCTATTGATTTTGAACATGGTTCATGCCATGTTTATGATGACAATATTGTTGATAATTCTTTCTTGACTTCTAAAGACCATGTTACTTATAGTGAAGCTATCTCTTCATCACAAAAGGATCAATGGCAAGAGGCTATGGAAGCAGAGTACAATTCTCTTATCTCTAAAGGTACATGGATAGTAACTGAACTACCTCCTGGTCGTACAACTATTAAGTGTAACTGGGTGTATAAGACAAAGGTAAAAGGAGATGGATCTTTTGATAAGTTCAAGGCACATTTAGATGCAAAAGGTTACTCCCAAGTTGCTAGTGTTGATTATCAAGAGACCTTTTCACTGGTTATTCGTATTACAAGTGTTCAAGTTTTATTGTCATTTGCTGCTCAATTTGAGTTAGAGGCTCATCAAATGGATGTGCGAACTACTTTTCTGAGTTGTGATTTTAAGAGGAAATTTATATGGAACGTCCAAAAGGGTTTGTTATTTCAGGTAAAGAAGACCTTGTTGCTCAACTCCATAAGGCACTATATGGTCTCAAACAAGCTTCAAAGGCTTAGTATACAAAAGTTGATCTTTTTCTCACCTCTAAAAGATTCATCTCTTGCTCTTCAGACCCCAACTTGTACATAAAGCACCAAGGTAACAGTTTTGTGATTCTTACTCTTTATGTGGATGATACCATCCTTGTTTCCAATGATTTGGGATTTCTTCAGTAAGTGAAAAAGTTATTGTCTTCTACATTTGATATGGTGGATCTTGGAGAGATTCACTTCTGTCTTGGAATTAGATTCAAAGGAACGGCACAAAAGGTATTTTATTCCTTTGAGAGTTAAAGTTTATTATAGATACTATTCAAAAATTTGGTATAGACACCTTGTCTTGCCATTCTACAAAGAACACTTCTGACAGTGGTGGTCGACTTGTCACAAATAAATCTTATGCTACCTTGATTGGATGTCTTCAGTTTTTTGGCATGAACACTCGCACTGATATTTTTTTGTTGTTAATTATCTAGGACAACATTTGGCACATACTTTTCTTAAGCACTGGTCTGCAGCAAAGCGTGTAATGAAACACTTAAAAGGCACTACAAATTTTGGTTTGATCTATGATGACAATTGAAATCGGACTTTATGAAATCTCTTTTACTTTTGGGTTACACAGATGCAGGCTGGGCAAGGTCACAATTATTTATGCGATCTACTAGTGGAAATTGATTCTTTATAAATGGTTGTATTGTTTCTTAGACCAGCAAGAAACAACGTTGTGCTGCAGTTTCTACGACTAAGTCTGAATATGTTGCGGCATCACTTGTAGCTCGTGAGTTGATTTGGATTCGACAAATGCTAGTTGATATTGGTCATTCTCCTCTTTCTAGCACACCCTTGCAGTGTGACAACCAGAGTGCTATTAGTCTTGCAAAAGACTATGTTCAACATAATAAGTCAAAGAACATTGTTGTGCATTATCATTGTGTCAGGTATGAAGTACACAAAGGCACCATAATGGTTGAACATTGTCCAAGTGAACAAATGATTACACACGTTCTTACCAAAGGCCTCAATGAGTCACACTTCATCCTCTTGCACTCGAAGCTTGGACTTGCTTCGGCCTCACTTTCTCTAGAATAGATTCTCTGCTATTGTGATAGATTTGTAAAAATGAAATTGTAATCATATATGTACCATGCACTATACACACTCCACCCTTGCACATTGTGATCTCTGAGTCACTTATATATTTGTACATAGATACACAATTCACTTTCACATCATCATCGCGGTAGTTCATAATTTCACATTATATAGGGACTTGGGTTTTATTCCAAGAGATGTAATTACCATCATTAAATGTATCTTACATGCAACATTACAGACAAAATGGTCATCAAGAACATGCCAAGGTCATATAGAAGCACTCCAAGAGGCTAATATGGTGAGAAACCCTCACTTTTCATGTGGTTAAAATAGCCAAGAGATTCCTTTCCACAACCATGTCAATCAATGTGCTCTAAAAGGAAAAAAATTGTAGAAAAAGCTCATATAAAACTTTTTGTAGTTCCGTGAGGGCACCACATTTGGCATATTGACCAAATCATCGTTAAGCATGACATTCCCCTCTGGTTGTGACTAGAAATTACATCATGAATTCTAAAACTCATGTGAAGGTCTTGCATAAGGTGACCAACTTTCAAGGTGCAAGCATGGGTAAATGTGGTTGGAACTGATTTGTGTTGCGAGTATTGTTTCTTGCCTAGAGTTGTTAGTGGATATTTTGCCTCTATGAATATTTTTTTGCACCACAATTGGTATACGGGTGAAAGCGTGGTTTGGTGGTACAAAAAAAGGACCTATTTTACTTCTACCAATGAAAAAGTGGGGATTGGCAAAATGTTTATAGTTTAGGTCAAAACAATTTGGACCTTGTGTTTTTAGATTCTCCCTTTGAAGATCTATCCACTGATATACAGTATGATAGGTGCAGAAAGCGAGATAGTTCACTATCTGCTGGGAACATTGTCAAGAAATTTGCGGTCTTGCCAGGAAAGCACCGGGCTTATGGCTGTGAGAGTTTGTGAGATAACTCAACAAAAACTCTATGAAGGAGTTAAACCATAGATGCCATGAAGACTAGGGTTTGGAAAGAAGTGCAATCAAAGAAGATTCACTCTTTCTCTCTTGTACTCACACAAACAAAGAAAGAACACAAAAGAGAATGTCAAAACAATACAAAAATGAAAGCATCAAGGCTATGGTCATATCATATCATGGGTAATATGAAAGGGTTGATAGATGAGTTACTGGCATTCAATCTTGGCTGACCAAATAGGCTATGAATTGTTCTTTGGAATTGTAGTTTTGTGCTTACCATAATATATATATTTTGTCTAGTGATTAGGATTAATTGTGTGTACAAATCCTCTTGGTTCATAGCAAGATAACTACGCTTACGTCAAAAGAAAAGTTATAGTCTATGAGAGGTAGTATGATGGGATCCGGTGATAGAAGTATTTCATTAAGCCTTTCTGGGCCAAAGAGAAACATTATACGTTGTTGGAAGTGTATTTTACGGCTAATCCATACATTAATTCTAATAGATCGTATAGAGTGAAAGCGATAGAAATGATCATCATGTGGGTTATTCATCTAGGATAGTATGTGAGAAATGTAGATATGAGATAAGTGAAGAGATGAGAAGTTTCCCTCCCAAGCCCTATTCTTGTCCGTAGGCAATAAGGATACTGTGAGGAGAGATGTACCTATAGAAAAGAGAACCTAGAATTTGCAGAGAGGATGAATTACTAAGAATGAGAGAGATAGGTTTGGATAAGGAGATGAGATTAGATACATATATATGAAAAAGAAAACAACAAGAAATCAAGAAAACATCAATGTAGAGCACATCTTACTTGACAAACCCTTCGGCACCATTATTGATGGAGAGAGAAGAAGAGGGGAGAATTCAACATTGATTGATATGCCAAGTCCAAGACTTTCTTTGATTAGAGTTGATCTTCCAAGGATAGAGTACAAGAATGGCTAGTCTTTCTCTAGGAGAAAGTGTAGGCTTGGGCTTATGTTAATGGCTAAGTACAATTAGGCATTACTACTCACTCCCTCAAGAATTCCTCTCATCAATGGCTTGAATGATTGAGTTCCTTTCAAGGAAGAATAGGTTTCCTTTTATAGGTGAAGGGAGCCCCCAAGGGTTTACACAAGAAGAGAGGAGCCAGTGTGAATAGGAATTGAAAAAGTTGGAAATGAGCTGTCCCTGCATGATGTGGGCAGACTAGGGTCCAGTATTTTGATCATATCTCCTCAACCGTGGCTCCAAAAGAAAAAGTAAAAATATGGACAAAAACTTCAGCTCATTATCTACGATTTTTATTTTAAAATCATTTTCCAATTTGGATTGGAACCTTGTGTAAAAAATTCATCAAAATAGGGTCCATTTCTGGTAGCAAAAGTCTTCCCGTGGTCCCCTTAGCTTAGACTTTCATTTAATTCCAAAGGACACCTCATGCCATATGAAAGCATGACATTGCTCCTTGACAAAGTCTTGTAATCATGATTGCAATAATGCATTAAAATAAGTGTATCTTTGAAATCATGCCACCTAGTGTCCCACCAGGATTTGATTACCTCCTAGTAGCTATTTAAAAAGAAATATAAAAAAAGGATAAAAAATACATAGAATATATATATATTGTAGTTTACCCTAGATATAGGATCTAACTAGGGTGTGAGATGATAATGAGATAGTAGAAATAAAGAATCAATGCTTTTTGCCCCAAGTTAAAGAGGCGGAGCTATGGAGCTTTTCCCATAGTATTTTCTGATGGTAAAGTAAGGATAGGTTACCCTTGAGAAAAATAATAGGATCAGATAGAAGGCTTATTATTATACTTAAATATGCATATGTACATTATAGGAAAGATAATTATGTATCTAAAAAGTTACAAGATAGATCATGTAGCATGCGTTCCTACTATGTACGTGTCACAGCACGACATCCATCCCCTTTAAACCTGCACATCCTCCGGTATGTGCCACATTATTTCTTTGTAAGATCAGCCCTCTTGTCTATCTTCCTTGCAAAGAATGAAAGAAACATGCACTAGCATCACTAAGGTTAGAAGGTTTCTGGGAGCATGTGTCTTCTATGTTATTTGGACTCCACATGCACATGTAGCTCATCCTCTTTATCAGCTGCTTAGAAAGAATCAGAAGTTTAAATGAACAGAAGCACATGTAAAATCCATGAAAAAGCTAAAGGAGTTGCTCCAGTCAGCAACAAATTTGAGAAAGGTAGACTATGAGTGTCAAAGGCCAGTAATTGTGACAGTAGACGCCAGTCCTATAGGGATTGGATGGGCAATAGGGCAAGATGACAAAGAAGGACACAGATATGTGGTAAGATTTGGAGCAAAGGTGCTAAGTTCTCTTCAAAGAAACTATCCACAGATAAAGAGAGAGTTATGTGGTATGGTTACAACCTTGAAAAGTGGGAAAGAGTAGCTAATTGGTACATGTGTGGTTGTAGAAACAGATTGTCTACCACTTCTTGGGATGATTACAAGCTGCTCAACTCCAGACATTGCTATGTTGCGGTGGATTGCCTACATTAAGTCCTTAAATCCTGAGTTTAAGCACATTGTAGGTAAAGACAATACAGTGGCAGATATGCTATCAAGGGCAAGGTATGAAGATGATTCACAAATGATTGACGAGGGAGATGATGTAGGCACAAAGTTCTATTCTATCTCTCATGTCAAAGGTAACAATGTCTGCATGACTAATCTACTTGAATCATTCTTGAAAGAGCTTTATGAAGGTGATTGGCTTCTTATTGGAAGCTACTTGAGTACTCTAACAAAACAGGATGATTGGTCTGAACAAGAATTCAAGAGGATACGCAGGAAAGCATATGGGTACTTTTTGAGGTTACTTGTGGAAGCATCCTAAACAAAAGGTGCTACACCACAAAGGGTTATATGTAAAAAAGAGACTCAAGTAAATCTCATGCAAGAGTTTCATGAGAGTCTATGGGCTGGACACAGGGGTGTGTGGGCAACCTTCTCCAAGTTGAAAGAAAAATACTAGTGGAAGGGTATGTATAAAGATGTATCTCAATTTGTAGAGTCATGTGTAACTTGTCAAATGTATTCAAATGTCCAACGTTGTGATGGATTGCACCCTACATATCCACTAGCCATGCACTATAAATGGGTTGTGGATCTAGTCACAATGCCTCTAGGACTCTGGCAGATGAGATACTTGGTTCTTGCATGAGAGGACCTAACTAACCAGGTTGAAGGAAGAGCATTAAGAGCTAAAACCATAGAAGCTGTGTGCAAATTCCTTCTTGATAAAGTGATTTGCCGTTATGGTTGTGTGGGAAAAATCACTGCAGATAGAGGTGAACTGGATGCCGAAGAAGCAAGGGAGCTCTTTTCTAGATTAGGAATCAAGATTTCTCTTACTAGAGCTTACAACCCTGAAGGCAATGGAAAGAGTGAAAGAGGGAATCCTCCTATCATCAAAGCTTTGGCCAAGGCTTGCAAAGGAAGATTGGTGAGTGGCCCGCAAAACTGTTACCGTATGCTTTATGGGCTGATCGTACAATACATAGCTCAATAACTAGCTACATGTCTGCGGAGCTAATGTATGGTCAAAAGCCAGTGATTCCGATTGAAGATACAATTCCCACATGGAATGTACTTCCTTGGCAAGAGGGGCTTAGCAGGGAAGATCTCCTTGCACTGTGTATAAGGCAGTTAGAGAGAAGACCTAGAGACATTGAAGCTACAAAAGAACCACTCAAAAATGCAAGGTTGAAAAACAAGGAATACTTTGATAAGCGACATCGACTCAGGAGCAAAGCAATTGACAAAGGTGACTGGGTTTTGGTGTATGATAGTAGCCTTGATAACTAGCACACAGTCATGCGTAAGTTTGCAAAAAGATGGTTTGGACCGTATGTTATAAAGCATGTGCATGAAAATGCTACTTACAGCTTGTCTGAACTAGATGGTACAGAAGTAAAGATTCCCATTGCAGGAAAAAGGATCAAAATGTTTAAGAGAAGAGGAGACAATGATCCAGAAGATGTTGATGAGGAAGAAGCAAACCACAGGATAAGATCAAAGTGAAGATGAAGATTTGGAATCATCCAGTGAATAAGAAAGCAAGGAAGATGTACAAGAGGGCTGATCTTACAAAGAAATAATGTGGCACATACCGGAGGATGTGCAGGTTTAAAGGGGGTGGATGTCATGCTGTGACACGTACATAGTGGGAACGCATGCTACAAAATCTATCTTGTAAATTTTTAGATACATAATTATCTTTCCTATAATGTACATATGCATATTTAAGTATAATAATAATCCTTCTATCTCATCCTATTATTTTTCTCAAGGGTAACCTATCCTTACTTTACCATCAGAAAATACTATGGGAAAAGCTCAATAGCTCCGCCTCTTTAACTTGGGGCAAAAAGCATTGATTCTTTATTTCTACTATTTCATTATCATCTCACACCCTAGCTAGATCCTATATCTAGGGTAAACTCCAATATATATATATTCTATGTATTTTTTATACTTTTCTTATATTTCTTTTTAAATAGCTACTAGGAGGTAATCAAATCCTAGTGGGACACTAGGTGACATGATTTCAAAGATACACTTATTTTAATGCATTATTGCAAGCATGATTACAAAACTTTGTCAAGGAGCAATGTCATGCTTTCATATGGCATGAGGTGTCCTTTGGAATTAAATGAAAGTCTAGGCTAAGGGGACCACGGGAAGACTTTTGCTACCAGAAATGGACCCTATTTTGATGAATTTTTTACACAAGGTTTCAATCCGAATTGGAAAATGATTTTAAAATAAAAATCGTAGCTAATGAGCTGAAGTTTTTGCCCATATTTTTACTTTTTTATTTGGAGCCACGGTTGAGGAGATATGATCAAAATACTGGACCCCAATCTGCCCACATCATGCAGGGACAGCTCATTTACAACTTTTCCAATTCCTATTCACACTGGCTCCTCTCTTCTTGTGTAAACCCTTGGGGGTTCCCTTCACCTATAAAAGGGGACCTCTTATTCCTTGAAAAATAACTCAAGCATTCAAGCCATTGATGAGAGGAATTCTTGAGGGAGTGAGTAGTAATGCCTAATTGTACTTAGCCCCATTAACATAAGCCCAAGCCTACACTTTCGCCTAGAGGAAGACTAGCCATTCTTGTACGCTATCCTTGGAAGATCAACTCTAATCAAAGAAGGTGTTGTACTTGGCGTATCAATCAAAGTGGAGTGCTCCCCTCTTCTTCTCTCTCCATCAATAATGGCGCCGAAGGGTTTGTCAAGTAAGATGTGTTCTACATTGATGTTTTCTTGATTTCTTGTTGTTTTCTTTTTCATCTCTAATCCGACATATATATATATATATATATATATATGTATCTAATCTCATCTCCTTAACCAAACCTATCTCTCTCATTCTTAGTAATTCATCCTCTCTGCAAATTCTAGGTTCTCTTTTCTACAGGTACATCTCTCCCCAGTATCCTTATTGCCTACGGGCAAGAATAGGGCTTGGGAGGGAAACTTCTCATCTCTTCACTTCTCTCATATCTACATTTCTCACATACTATCCTAGATGAATAACCCACATGATGATCTTTTCTATCGCTTTCACTCTGTACGATCTATTAAAATTAACGTATGGATTAGCCAAAAAATACACTTTCAACAACGTATAGTGCTTCTCTTTGGCCCAGAAAGGCTTAATGAAATACTTCTATCACCAGATCCCATCATACTACCTCTCATAGACTATAACTTTTCTTTTGACGTAAGCGTAGTTATCTTGCTATGAACCAAGAGGATTTGTACACACAATTAATCCCAATCACTAGACAAAATATATATATTATGGTAAGCACAAAACTACAATTCCAAAGAACAATTCGTAGCCTATTTGGTCAGTCAAGATTGAATGTCATTAACTCATCTATTAACCCTTTCATATTACCCATGATACGATATGACCATAGCCTTGATGTTTTCATTTTCGTATTGTTTTGACATTCTCTTTTGTGTTCTTTCTTTGTGTGTGTGAGTGCAAGAGAGAAAGAGTGAGTCTTCTTTGATTGCACTTCTTTCCAAACTCTAGTCTTCATGGCATCTATGGTTTAACTCCTTCATATAGTTTTTGTTGAGTTCTCTCACAAACTCTCACAGCCATAAGCCCGGTGCTTTCCTGGCAAGACCGCAAATTTCTCGACACCGCGAGAGTCAAAGAGAGTGAGAGAAAGAGGAATTCGATCCTCCGTCTGGTCTCCGATAGAAAGGACGTGAAAAATATAGTAGGCCTGTCTTCGAGAGAAAGCACGTCTGCGTCCTAAGAAGGTTTGCCCCCCCCCCCCCCCCCCCTCTCTCTCTCTCTCTCTCTCTCTCTCTTTCCAAAAGGTCGCATTGTGCCTCTCTCTCTTTTTCTCTATCACCATCTCTATTTCTCAAAGGTCTCTCTCTTTCTCTCTCTGTTTCTTTTTCTCTCTCTCTTTCTCTCACAGTAAATTTCATATCTTTCTCTCTCTTCACACACACACACACACACAAATACAATACACACACACACACACACTCACACACAGAACCTCTCTCTCTCTCTCTCTCTCTCTCTCTCTCTTCTCTCTCTCTCTCTCTCTACCTACTTTTCTATACCCCCCTGAGCTATTGCCACAAGTCACAGTTGTAGATGTCACACATGATGTGAATACAAGGGCAAGGGCAGAGACGTTTGCTCGCCAAACAAAAGACATGAGGGAAGCAGAGCTTAAGGAGAAAGCAAAAGTAGCAGTGGAGTCCCAGAGGCAAACAGAATGCAATGTGACCCTGTCCATAGAGGCAAGCAACAAAGAAACTCTACTTTCAATGAAGGATGGTTTGCTTGCAGAGATACCATTTATAGATGGAGCCAAAAAGCCGGCTCTGGAAAAAGTGGACATTAATATATTGCTTAATCTAGATGCTCAGATCTCAGATACAATTATCTATGCTTGTCTTAAGTAAGTGTTACTATCTTGATAACTTTGAAAACTCAAATGATAGGTATACTAACTCAGATACACTCCCTGCAGTTTGATCAAAAGTCAACTTCCACTGCACACCCACACAGAGGTGTTTCTTCTTGATCCACAAATGTCAGTGATTATTGGACAGAAGAACAGTCCATCTGGCACATTTGAGAGTTGGTTTCTCCACTGTGCTATGCTGGAAATAACTGTCATCATCTTTCCATATGAGAACAACCATCACTGGAGTCTCATATGCCTTGATGTTGAGCAGCCACCAGTGTGGGTGTTCAATTCAGTAAAAGGAACCCACCCTGAAATTAGGATGTAAGTGTTATGTATCAGAAAGTGTTTCTTATAGATATCCATGTAAATTTGAAAGCCTCAAGCTAACATCTTGATACTCCTTTGTGCAGTTGTATAAAGAGGTTGTTGCTTGCTTATGGCAAGCTATGTGGAAGGTATGACCTATACAAGGCCCCAATCAAAGATGTACCTGTACCAAATAAAACCGATGGAAATTCTTGCGGCTGGAGATGTCTTCTCCATCCAGAATATGTCCTGCAAAGCTACTTTGCATTAAAACCTTTCATGACTAAAGTAACCATTCGGCAATGCATTCAGCCAGTTTTGGTTTTCTTTATACAAGACTTCTCACCATGTGGTCTTTCAATTTTGCAGAGTGCTGCTATACAAAACTACACATATGATTATTTGCAAAGATATCGGGTAAGTCTAATACAACACCTGCTCACTATGTCGAACCCCAGAGAACCTGAAGATAGCGGCTTGGATGACCGCACAATTGATATGACAATACATGACGAGCCACCACGACAAACCCCTGCATCAGATACAGTGGAATCACAACGGGCCGAGGGGTCATATCATCCAAATATGAAATATCCGAGGATGAAGAAAGGTCAAATGAGCATATGCAAGGTGCTAGTGTACAAGCAGAGGGGCTTATGGAGGAGACAATGAAAGAGCCAAGTAGGCTAGTGGAGGAGCCAAAAGAGCCCATGAATGAAACCCTGGATGAGGCAAGGATGGATGAGGAAAGCATGCCTACGGATGAGCAAAAGGATATGGATGATGCAAGCCGACCAACAGAGGCAGAGGAAAAGACCTTGGAGGAAACCCTGAATGAGGTAGAAAGAGCCATGGGGGAGACCCTTGATGAAGATGAGAATGATGACTACAACGATGAAGCTAAAGCAGAGGATAGCAACAACGACAACAACACTATAGAGACCCAGTATGGACCCTTGCTACCTGTAGATACGGTTGTTCCGGTAATGTCTATTCAAGTATGAAAAAATATGTTTAGCTTCTAACTACTTATATGTACTTGTCAACTTTTACAGAGGTTGATTATCTTGGACATCAATGGATTGTTGCTGATGTGCATGCCTTTGGGTATAGAAGACCCCTTCGAGGACTTGCAAACATTTCGGATGGGAACTTGTCGAGTCGTGGTTCGCCCAGGAACCAAAGAATTTATTCAGTTTCTTCTTCCACGCTTCAGAGTTGCCGTATGGTCTTCAATGCAAAGGCAAAACTTCTCGCCACTAGTTACAATAGTTTCCGGTGTATGCGGCGCTCATACGTCAGTTTTTGCCTTTTTGTATGATCAAAAAAAATTCATTACCGTCGAGGGCCACTACCACCCTAAAAAACCACACTTACCTCTTTTGTACAAATCGTTTAGCCAAATTGATGTACCCTTTGATGCAAAAAATACACTACTGATTGATGATACTCCTGAAAAGGGAGAACTAAATCCACCAGGAACAACTATCTCACCACCCTCTTTTGAGGGGCATACCTTTGATTTTTACCTTGAAGACATTTTGATTCCATACTTACAGAAATTGTATCTCAGTCCATTGTTCACGGACGAGTTTGTACTTTCTAATGAATTAAGATGACTCTTCTATCATGTCTTTGTCTTGCCTAACATTGAGAGAGAGAGAGAGAGAGAGAGAGAGAGAGAGAGAGAGAGAGAGAGAGATGTGGCAATGGCTACAGAAATGTATTTCAAGACCACTTATATTCGCAGAGCACAATTGACAAATGAGCTCAAAAAAACTTCATGTATTGAAAGTCATTCGTATACACTTGGGTTCACAAGAATCTCTGTTACGTCATTGACACTATTTCAACCCGACCATCCAACTCTTTGCACAAAATATCTTTTTCCCTACGCCGCATCAGCTTACGGCCAGCTAGGAAAAAGAAAAAATCTGAAAGGTCCCTGTCCATTGACTCTTCAATTATGTCGTGCCGCAACTGCAAAAGACTGCATATCTCCCTTATTGTAACCACCAACATTAGGCCTTTTCTCTTTATCAATCACTTCCACATCCACAGCAGGATTATCTTCCAAACCTACAGAAACCTGGTCCATAGGAATGTACTTACCTCTGAGCATTTGTGATCGCATATACCAAAAAGGATACTAACAGTGATTGGCTTGCAATCATGTACTTGACAACTAGAGTGTCAAGAGCGACCTCCTACCATACGCCAATATCTTCCTTTACATACCATCCTCTGTCAAGAAGTTTGTCACAGGATGACTGCTGAAATTACTTGCACATGAACATAGTTTACATAACACGTATATTGTAGTTATGAAACAACTCTATGAACAGTGTAGCAGGAAAAAAGTTTGCAATTCTAACCAATTTGGTGGGAATAGAGTTACGTAGAGACCTCTGTATATCCTTGTAGAGCATTGCCTCCACCATTGTTTCCTCAGGAACTAGCCAGTCCACAGTGTTCCAGTCGGTTGGTAGAGACACTTTCACCAACATGCCATTCTTATTCCCTAGGCAGAGTTGGTAGAAGCGGTCATAGAAAAATATTCCTTCATCAGCCAGGCTTTTGCTGCTTCTCCCTGAATACTATAGAGAACCAATGTGGGCATGAACAACAAGGAAGAGGCCTATTATGCACTCCACAGGCTCCCATTTCTCATAAGAAGAGGGATAAACATCTGCAAAATATATAACAAGAGTTAAACTAAGAGTATCAATAAGTCAAAATGACGAATCTAATGTAGTTGAGATGTGAAGAATGGAGCCATTTCTCATAAGAAGAGGGATAAACGTTGCAAAATATATGAGAAAAGTTATAATGAGAGTATCAATAAGTGAAATGACAAATCAAATGCAGTTGAGATGTCAAGAATACTTACAATTGCAACGTGGTTGATGTATATCTTTGACACATTTCCACCGTTTGCTATCACGTTGTCAGGAGTTTTTTGGAGCAAGGGATTGCGCATATGTACATACCCATGCATGGTGCATTGAATAAAGGATTATCTATTTTCCAGAGCCAGGTGGTTATGTGGGCCCCACATGTGTACAGGTAGGACAGCATGTACATAGTGCATCAATTTTCACTATTACCAGTACCAGTGTGTTTTTTCTACAATAATGAGGAGTTTTTAGTGTGTAAAACTTCTTGAGGAAGCTATCGGCAGGCCGACCACATGAGGTAAGCAGGTGCGTCATATGGCATCTAGTGGTGTCAGGAGGCCGAATGGGGTCAATACTTGCACGTGGATGAGTACGGACACAACGTGGGTGTTTCCTTGTGATAATTATGCAAAAAGGTCATTATGAGGACCATATTTTGGGTCCACTTCACGTGGTGGCAGGATGCATTATTGGAAAAAGCTGAGTGCCAGGTGTGCGGATGATGCAATAAGGTGACAACTATGCACTGCGAGGTCAGTTTTTGGCCTGTTCGGGGTCCGTTTGAGGTCAACTAAAAGGCCAAGGGTGCCCAAGTAATAAACCTAACTGTGGGAACTGAAAAAACAGAGAGAAGACCAGAAAAAACGTGGAGAAGAGAGGAGGAATAGCCGCAGGTGTGTTTTTGGGGTTTTTGGAGTCTGTTTTGGTCGTAAACTGCTCATCCGAGGTCGGCTTTGAGCACTTTGACATTGTAGACTGGGGTTTTGGGCCGTTCCAGACGCGATGGCGCTGTCCATTTTGCCAAATTCCTCACTATTTTCTTCTATTTTGGTTGTGTAAGTTTCTCCTGTGAGCAAAGCTTCTGCTCCAATTTGTGATTGTATCTGGTATCTTTTACCCATATTGTGTGAGCTATTTGCCCCATTGGTGTTGGCCCAAGCTCTATTGTATCTAAACATCAGAAGTTCTTCTCTTTTGAGCTGAGTTTTTTTTGGGTTTGTGTGTGTGTGTGTGTGTGTGTGTGTGTGTGTGTCTCTGTGTGGAGTGGGTAAATGGGTATTCTCTCTCCTCTCACTCCATAGGTGTGTTCCCTGTCTCGGCCAGGTGTGTTGTGTAAGCCGAGTGGTGCCCCATAGTGTGTGTGTGTATCTTTCCAAGAGTGTGTGTCGGGTCGTTATAGAGGCGTTCTGTGTGTTTCCATCCCGCTCACATTGTTTTGGTGCCCCCACGGAGGATCTTCTTCGAGTACCTTCTGCTTCAAGCTTCAAGCTTTGAGATTCGGGATTACAGGTTGCAGACTACAGGTTACAGGTTACAGGTTACAGAGAGAGATACAGGTACAGGTGATTCACACAAGTACAGTTAGCTGGAGTACAGTGATATACTAGCATTGGTTTCAGTTGCAGTTGGTGTGGGTATGCATCACTTGGCGCCTATTTGAGCGCATTGTCTGCTGGATTGTACGTTACTTGTGGAAACTGCCATTGTACGTATTTGTGGAGCCATACTTGGTTGTATTTGGCAGTCCCAGCCATTTCTGAGACTTGGTCTGGAAGATAGTCATTTCTGAGACTTGACTATACGCAATTTGCATTAGCCTTCGTGTGAGGGTCGATAGCGTGCGGTTTTATTGAGCTGGGGGATTCTCAAATGTGAGATCCTTTCGGTGATATAGGTAGCTGGAGCACCCTTTTTGTGACCTCGCCATAGGCTATGTACTAGTGAGTCCTACTTGATGCTCGGGTTCTATTGTTGACAGTTTATGCATACATATACAGTCTATATTTTGGGTTCCTACTGCTCTACTTCTGGGAAAACTCTGTCAAAATTTTTCCAAGTTATGATGGCTGGTTTTTGGTCTTTTGAGCCATTTATACTGTTATTTTGCTGAAATTTTGGCAAAATCAGAGGATAAGACAGGTGTGCTTTCTTGGGAGATGCATGGTTGACTTTAATGGATGATCAAAATGGCCCTCAATTCACTTCTTTTCATTTAACTCAGAGAATCCACATAAATGTTCGTGTGTCCAGGAAGATTTTTTTCCAGCAACGCATAGTCTTTATGTTCGGGCCAAGAAGATTAAGAGAGATCCTAGAATGTCCTTTGCCTGTTGTAATTCCGATGATCAACTATGAAAACTCATTTGATGTGCATGTGTTTGTCCTTATCTAAAACTGAGCTCCATTGAAGTTTCTGGGGATTGGGTAGTGAAGTCTTGGGTTCTTGCACGTGTGTTCAAAGGGGTTCTCAAAGCATAGTAGCTTGGGTAGCCATGGCTTTCTCTTATCCGGAATTTCATGGAAGAAGTGGTGAAGATGCGGAAGACTTTTTGGAGCAAGTCGAGGTGGCATGCATAAGCAACAATATGTGTGATGAGGAGAATATTTTGAGGCTATTTGGATTACTTTTGAAAGATGAGGCCCGTGTTTGGTTCATGGATTTGGAAGCTAAAGAAGCAGTGGCTTCTTCTTATGGTTTAAGTCTTGACAAGTTTATAGAAGCTTTTTTAGAGCGTTTCCAGGTTTTTGAAGATGCAAATGCTGTATGGAATGAGCTCAATGCTCTTAAGCAAGGTTCTTGTCAAGGTGTTGATGCCTATGTACAAGGTTTTACAGATTTATGGATTCGTTGGTGTGTTGCTCTTAAGGATGAGACCCCCCCTTGTTCATTGAAGAAAAGTTTTTTTGTTGATGGTTTGTCACCTTGGTTGCGGTTCGAGGTTGAGTTGAAGAGGCCCGAGTCTTTTGAAGATGCAGTATGCATTGCAAAGCACAAGGAATGGAAGTTTAAGCGTATTGAGGAACATGGTATCAGTACAAGTATGCATGTGCAAGATGGATTTGGCATGGAAGATGAAGTTAAGCCTAAGCAGGTGAAAAGTAGCCTATCCTATGATGTTTCTCGTTTCTTCCCAAGGTCTATTGTGACGCGTAAAGAGGTCTTGCAGGTTGAAAGGTTTATGGTAGAGACTAAAGAGGTGAGTAATGCTTTGGATACAGGATTGAAAAGTCTTGAAGAGGATGCTTTGGCTACTTGCGTACTTTGTGATTCTAGGTGTGAGTGTGAGGTCGGATTATTGATGATGAGCACGTATCTTTGGATACTAGTTCCTTGAAAATTAGGGAAGAGGGCAAGGTTGAGAGCCATTTTGTGGATTTGTTGGATGTGGAGCCTGTTTTGAAGCCATATTTTGATGTATGTGCAGTGATTGAACCGATTTATGAGCATGATTGTGGTTTAGAGCAGGGATCTGTAATCTTGGAGACTGATGAACCCATGCTAGAAGCTATGGATAGTGGTGCTAGCCATGATTATGATGTGGATAAATTTATGTGTGATGATGAGTATGCTTATGATGATGAGAAGGGGTTTGGCATATATGAGTCCAATCTCAGCTATGTGGATGCCTATGCTAGGGATATATGTGCTGCGGGGATACTTCTGTGCTTTGGATATCAACAACTTTACCTTCACACAATGCTTTTATCTACTTGGGTGCATGATTTACAGGTTGTTGCTATGGCTGGTGAAGCCAAGATGCCAGGTGATGAGTCACTTGAGTTGTCTCTATCGGTTGGGTTGAACGTGACATGCAATATTTATGCTTTTGGAACTCCAGACAGGGCGGATGTGTTAGTTGGATATGCCTATGGTGCATTTTGGTTGATTGTTGACAAATGTAGGTGTGGTGTTATGATGCTTCTTGTGAATAAGGCGATATGTCTTTGGCCTTTTGATCCAGGTGGAATGAGCATCTACTAGTGATGCTCTGCTGAGCATGAATGCTCTAGCAGGCTAGGGGATGGCCAAATTATGTCAGGAATTTTTTGGAGCAAGGGATTGTGCATATGTACATACCCATGCATGGTGCATCGAATAAACGATTGCCTATTTTCCAGAGCCAGGTGGTTATGTGGGGCCCACATGTGTACAGGTAGGACAGCATGTACATAGTGCATCAATTTTCACTATTACCAGTACCAGTGTGTTTTTTCTACAATAATGAGGATTTTTTAGTGCGTAAAACTTCTTGAGGAAGCTATCGGCAGGCCGACCACATGAGGTAAGCAGGTGCGTCAGATGGCATTTAGTGGCGTCAGGAGGCCGAATGGGGTCAATACTTGCACGTGGATGAGTACGGACACAACGTGGGTGTTTCCTTGTGATAATTATGCAAAAAGGTCATCATGAGGACCATATTTTGGGTCCACTTCACGTGGTGGCGGGATGCATTATTGGAAAAAGCTGAGTGCCAGGTGTGCGGATGATGCAAAAAGGTGACAACTATGCACTGCGAGGTCAATTTTTGGCCTGTTCGGGGTCCGTTTGAGGTCCACTAAAAGGCCAAGGGTGCCCAAGTAATAAATCTAACTGTGGGAACTGAAAAAACAGAGAGAAGACCAGAAAAAATGTGGAGAAGAGAGGAGGAACAGCCGCAGGTGTGTTTTTGGGGTTTTTTGAGCTTGTTTTGGCCGTAAACTGCTCATCAGAGGTCGGATTTGAGCACTTTGACATTGTAGACTGGGGTTTTGGGCCGTTCCGGACGTGATGGCGCTGTCCATTTTGCCAAATTCCTCACTCTTTTTGTGTTATTGGTTTGTGTAAGTTTCTCCTGTGAGCAAAGCTTCTACTCCAATTTGTGATTGTATCTGGTATCTTTTACCCATATTGTGTGAGCTATCTGCCCCATTGGTGTTGGCCCAAGCTCTATTGTATCTAAAAATCAGAAGTTCTCCTCTTTTGAGCTAAGTTTCTTTGGGTTTGTGTGTGTGTGTGTGTGTGTGTGTCTCTGTGTGGAGTGGGTAAATGGGTAGTCTCTCTCCTCTCACTCCATAGGTGTGTTCCCTGTCTCTGCCAGGTGTGTTTTGTAAGCCGAGTGGTGCCCCATAGTGTGTGTGTGTGTGTGTATCTTTCCAAGAGTGTGTGTGGGGTCGTTATAGAGGCGTTCTGTGTGTTTCCATCCCGCTCACAACATCTGGATAGGTAAACACATGCTGAACAAGAAATTCCTTTACAGATCTTTTGCCAATTTCAACTTTGAAATCCAACACTCTGGCCTTCCATGCTGAGTGGTAAACATTGATAGCACTAGACCTCTTGGCTCTTCTTGGTTGCATGAGGACCCATGAACCTTTGTTTATCCATTGTCCAACCCATTGGTTCTCTGCACTTATTGAAGTTGATATTGTAATTGAGGATATGCTACTACTTGGCCTTCTAGGCAAAGTGGAGGTGTTGGTAGTTGGTGTGAGAGACCATAAATACCTAGAGCTTCTTGGGCAAGAAGACGTGGAAGCCATAGCTCTGAGAGAAAAGCTTTAGTGCAGGGAGATTCACTTTGAAAGCATTCTAATGGAGGGAAAGTGTTTTAGAATTCCAATATCTTGTGCGGGCTTAATGGTCACCTTCCAGTACGTTATTGACCATAAGAGAATATCAGCAGTGGGACCACACACGCACCTAACAGCTCCGTAAAAGCAAAGACGTTACGATGCCAGAATTGTAGATACGTGAAAGTTTTTAGGATGTTTTTCTATTTTTTGAATCTTTCCACGTATTTTCCTACGTAACGTAGCCCTCCTGCTCATTGGACACGCTCTATTTTATCTCTCCTTCATATGGCCCTCCAAATGACCTCCAAAATTTCCTAATGCATTGGTGATTAGGGAACACACTCCCGCTATTACTCATCCCATCACTTGTGCTGAAGAATGGTTTGCCATAAAGCATGTCCATGATATCAACAAAAATAGATCACTTCGAAGGTGGTTTGAATGTCAAGATGCTCGAAAGTTCTTGATAAAGCTAGATACAACTATGGAAAAAAGACAACTATCAAAGCCATTTGCATACATACAATGCATTAATTTTTTTTAAAAAGAGAAGAACATGGGAATTCAAGCATCAAATTTTTTCAAGTCCAAGAAAATGCATGTGCATGTGGGAGATTTTCAAGAAAGTTGAAGGGGCAAGCGGGTTGAGAGCTTTTGCAATTTGACTCTTATGGATATATACACACGTTGTAGGCAACTCTATGAGAAACCAAATGTTGAAAAGATGCCATTTTATGGTTCATTCCCATGTATGCCCTTTTCTTTTAGTATTGAGGATGTATGTAGCAGTCTCAAAAAGTTGGCCACTCGCAAAGCGAGAGATCTTCAAGGTATCAAGCTGGAAATGATTAAACGGACAGAACTTATGAGAGAGAGAGAGAGAGAGAGAGAGAGAGAGAGAGAGAGATGATGTGGTGCATTGTAGGGAAGTGGTGCCACCACGATAGAGGCGGCGATACTAGGCAAAGCTCCAACTGGAATGACGATGAGTAAGAACATGTTTTTTTAAATATTGAGAAAAGAGGGGTTTAACGACTCTCCATCAGAGAGAGAGAGAGAGAGAGAGAGAGAGAGAGAGAGAGAGAGAGAGAGAGAGAGAGAGAGAGATGAAATAATATGTCAAATAAACATCTTCAAAAGACCAAATTGACCTATGAGATCAAAAAGTTACATCCATGTGTGTGTGTGTGTACGAGCGAGAGAGAGAGAGAGAGAGAGAGAGAGAGAGAGAGAGAGAGAGAGAGAGAGAGTTTTTATTATCATTGTTGGAGGTCAAATATGATCTACGGGACCAAAGCTACATGTGATGTAGTATGTGTATGTCTGATGAGTGACTCTCGATGCTCCAAAATTGTGGTGATGAGAGTTGCAATGGAGAGAGTCCCACATTGTGGCTCGGAGAGGAAAAATTGTAGGTCTAAGCAATGGCTGAAAATGTGAGAGAAGCAAGTTCGGATGTGACCAAAATTTGAGCACTCTAGTAGTGTGTGGTACTCAGACTCTCAAACTTGCACTGAGCATAATGTGCACAGTCGATTTGACTCTTCTCCATTGCCCCAACGCCCTATCTCGCATCAAAGGAAATGGGAGCTAAGCCGAATGGATGCAATAGTACATATCACCGACAAGGGGATAGGCTCAAGCATATAAGTGTGAGTACGGTTTCCTCTTTCAGTGAAGAACATGGTTTTATAATTGCACTACAAGAGGTTATGTGCACTTGTGACGTTTTTAGCGACGGAAATACATTGGTTTTTAATACTCCCCGGCATCGCTAAGACCATCGCTAACAGCGTCTCTATGAGCCTACGTCGCTATGAGCGTTGCTATAATTGTCGCTATACGCATCGCTATATAGCGACGGTTACAGTCCTTTTGTAGCGACGCTTATAGCGACGTAGCAAAACCTTATATAGAAACTCTTATAGCAACGTCCGAGAGTAAAATTTTTTGGGTGGCAGGGCATTCATCAACCATATTGAATGTTTCAAGAATAGAGTAAACCTAAATGAATTAAAGATAAGCCCAGGTTCACCTTTGAAAAAAAGTGCAAGGTATGGACCCAAAGTAGTCACCCACAAGACAATATAACTATAACTCCATCATGCATAGTATTGTTTGCAGAATAAAGATACAAAACTAACAAAATAATTAGACGAAAGTAAATTGACAAAAGTACATCAATGACAATTATACACATAATAGGCAAAATCACTTGATTTTTAAGATTTGCAAATGTAATAGTTACAACACAATTTTCATTCTTGAGAAAATACATGGTTTTCCAATAGTTACCAAAAGACGTATACACGTCATCTCATTATATATGCTATGACAAAAGGAAACTAATGATATCTGGCTACGGCTAGACTGACGTCTAATCAAACATCTCACCACATCCAAGCGACATATCTGTCGAATTTTGCAAAAAAATAAAAAATAAGACGTACCTTTTGTAAGTATAAACATATATTTACAAAACAATCTATTTTCTTAGCTTATCATTAAAATACAACAAATGTAAAAGAGTAAAGTGAAATACTAACCATGCCTCCGCGAGAAATCAGAATGTCCATCAAGGCGTTTAAGCCCTTTCTGCTTGCGTACTTGCGCTCGTACGGTGTGGGGTCATGTCCTGTCATCGACCACTATTCAAAACATACAAAGAATCCATTATGTTAGAATTTAAAAGTACCAATAGACATAACTACCAAACCTAAAGAGCAATGCAAAAACACTTACAAAATCGGCCTCAAATGATGTCCACCCGCCGCTCCCCAAGTGGTGCAAGCTCCCTGCCTCTACTCGTGCTTTGGCTGCCTCCTTTTGTTGCTTCCACTTGTCAGGATTCTTGTTTGTGCTCACTTTGCATTCTTCCAATCTTCTTTGGCCAGCCAATCTGGTCTATTCCACCCATGCTATGTTGCTTTTTGTACTTCGTAACGCTTGTGCTTGCAATATTCATGTATTCGAACCTTCACCAGGTCTTCAATGAAGCGCTCATCTCGACTTGACACGAGAAATTTGTCATGCAGTATGCTGATGACTCTGTCTTTTAATTCATTTGGCACTTCACTCCAAGTGTTTAGTATGTAGTGTCTAAACACCTGAGAGCAAAGACCGCACATGCGCCAGATCACCTTCTTGCCTTCGTCATCCATGATGATGCTACCGTTGATTTTGACTGAGTACGGCAAGCACTCTCGCTTGTGACGCATGAACTTGGGTGTCTCACCAGGGGTCTCTAGTGGCATCTCGATGGGGGTACAGACGTCAGGTGTCTCCACTAAAGTCTGGGCCCCGAAGCAAGGAGTGTCGACTGGGGTGACTCCCGGAGGAGTAGCTAGTGGTGTGTAGCTAGGAACGGCTGATAGCCGTGCAAGACCTAGTGTGGGGGCGGGAAAAGAAGGTGAAGGTAAGGAGCCTCGTTGAACACGAGGCGGTGTCGAGGCATGAACGACAGCATCCCCACAGCAACCGCCACCACCACCATTAGAGCATTGGTGCCTAGACGAGTGTGAAGATCGTCTCGTCGACATTGAAACTTTGGAGCGCACTGCATGCTCAAAAACAGAGGGAGACACTGAAGGAGTGGAACGACGTGATGGTTCCCCAGAGCGATGACGCTCCTTGTACCACCTCCTCTACTGGGGGCAACAAAGAAGAAAGAAACTCATCATCATCCATACCTGCATTGAACACACGAACATTTAATTTTAATATTGAATGGAGAAGAAAACATGGACAAATTATAATCTATACTATAGATACTATGTGTAGAGAGAGAGAGAGAGAGAGGACTCATAAAGGGGGAGGGATTCCTGTGTAGAGAGATTCTTGTGAAGTTCTTGTGAATTTGTCTCTCGTGTGCATTCTACATATATTCTTGTAAAAGCACTACGCTCCGAGTGCGATGGAGATTGAGGCTGCAATTGTGAAGGAGGTGATCTGTCTCTGATCGGGTGAAAGAGACGCTAAGAAGCACTACGCTAAGAGAGTTCTTCTTAGCGTCTCTTTCACCCGATCAACTAGATCTAGTGGAGGGACGAGCATCATCTATGAGCAGAGACGGATCACCTCCTTTGCGATTGCAGCCTCAGTCTCCATCACACTCGGAGCACAGTGCTGCATCGACATATCAGACTTTCACGACACACTGAGGAGTGTCCCTGCTTGTGAAAACATACTTAAAGGATACCTGGAGTGGACACAATGACGATTAAACACAATTTAAATTTCACAAGTATAGCATATAGACGAAATGGACAAAAAGCCACGTGAATACAATATATATTAGAAAATGGAGAAAAATTGTTTAAATAATATATTTATGGCTTTAAGATGTCTCTCTCTCATCCTTGCATAGCTCAGTATAACACCCTATATCTATATAGAGCTCTCCGTTTAGGCAGATATCCTCCGTTTCATTTTGTAGATCCTCTACATGCATCCCATAGAGAGTAGCAGCTTGATGCTCGTCTAGCACCACCTCAGTGGCTTCTGACTGAGCATATTCTCTGATCTCCTTCCACATTGATTCCGTTGTGATTGGCACATGGTAGCCCTCAGACGTCTCCACTCGATTCGTGCCCTTTGTCTCACTTGCTTTGCATCCTCGTATTGTGACATCCACTTTTGCATCACTGGATTGTGAAGCATGCACAATCGGTTGATTTTAGCCTCTAGATCTTCAGTCATCTTCTTCTCAACACCAAGATTTCACATGACAATCCGAGATACGCGCTCATCATCTATGGTTCACCATAGCGTGTCTTGGGCTTTATCAAATCCGTCTAGCCACTCTCCAATGTAAACTAGGGACTCTGATACCAGTCAAGCTTCTGCCACGCTACCCTCTAGATGTGCCTTCTGACGCACATATCCCTTGAGCGTTTTCATGAAACGTTCTAAAAAGAACATCCATCTGGAATGTACTGTGCTAGATATTTCCACCTAATCAACTATGTGAACAAGAAGATGCACCTGAATGGTTAGCATGGTAGTAGGAAAGTGTTTCTCAAACATGCACACAAACTTCATAGCATTTAGTTTGGTGAATGGTATGGAGTCTACATTGATCTCCTTTTGTGAGATCCATTGCACCAACTTTGCAAGTTGGTGGATTGTGTTACGGACGTCAAGAGACAAACATCCCTCAATGGCCACTGGTAAAATAAACTACAAAACACGTCTAGCAATGATATTAAAGTCCACACACAAATTTTTTACCCAACCTCCACTATGATATATTCCACTTCAAACATACCTGATACATTTTATGTCTGTCGTGTGACTTCAAATTGGTAAGCTTCCCTTCTTTAGTGAAACACGTTCAGAGCAAATGCATTACACCACTGGGGGTCCGCACAGATCGAACGGTCTCTTTTACTTTGCGTTCTTGGGCTCCTGTCAAAATCCATGGTGCTTTATGGAGTTTTATCAATCCATCAGGTGCTGTCTACGGCCAATATTGCTCCATATGATCCCCATTTCTAAGGTCAACCCTGGCTCCCAAAGTATCTTTCTTGCCGGTCAGATGGTCCCACAACAGATTTTCCACATTCTTGAATATGTGCATTGGATCGAGCAAGTGATTGATCATGAGTCTGGGCCAATATGGTAACTCGTACCATAGAGAGAGTCTCTTTATCCCTAGGGGCAAACCGTCATCACACATCTCCTTCTGCTCTAACCATGCGTGTGCAGAAATCCTCGGTGGCTCTCTTTCCAAAAAGCCGTCGCATAACTCATGATTCTCTGGAAGATACGCTTGATGACATTTGTAGATTTTCTTCTTCAATGAGGGAACCCTGAGAAGGTGCCGCGGGAAGCGTGTACGAGTGCAAGTGCGAGATCAGAGAGAGAGAGACCTGCTTTGGGTGGAGCGCACAAACATGTTATCCTATTGCAACTCCCTTATTCTATTGTATTAAAGAATAAGTGTATAATCGTTATGTTAGTAGATGGGTTAGTAGTAAGTGGGATGTCCGGTCAGTTGGCCTGAATCCCAACAAACTCCCACTTGAAGGCCAACGTAGCCCAAGTGACCTGGTATGTACAATCGTGAAGCAATCTAGTGGCTTCAACCTATACCCATCAACTCACTGCAATGTGTAAACCGCTCCAAAGCTAAGCCTTTTGTCAAAGCATTTGTTGGGTTGTCATCATTGTGTACCTTGACCAAATCAATGAGCTCTGTGGCCAAGAATCTCTCACGAGATGATACCTGACTTCAATGTGTTTTGATTTGGAGTGAAATACGGGATTCCTTGCCAATGCAAGAGCACTCTAACTATCACAATATAGCATTGGAGTCTCATCAATGCCAAGATTTTTGACCAAGTAAGATAGCCATACAGCCTCTTTACTTGCATCCGACTATGCAATGTACTCTGCTTCAGTAGTGGAAGACAATGTAAAATCTTGAAGACATGACCTCCAAGATACTGTTGCTCCAGCAAATATGAAAACATAGCCAGATGTCGATCTCCTATTGTAGACACAACCTGCATAGGCTACATCCGCATAACCCACGATGGATGCATCGCTATTCCCGAAGCGTAAACACCTGCCGACCGTACCTTTGAGGTACCTAAGAATGTGATTCAATGATTTCCAATTCTTGCTGCCAGGATTTGCCATATATCGGCTCACTACTCCCACTGCTAAAGCAATGTCTGGTCTTGTGTCCACCATAGCATACATGAGACTGCCCAGTGCCGAAGAATATGGTACCTTAGCCATTTCAGCTCGCTCAGCATCAGATTTGGGTGCATCTTCCTTACTGAGTTTCAAGAATGCCTACATTGAGGTACTCAATGCTTCCCCCCCCTGCATATTGAAACACTGCAAAACTTTCTCAATGTATGTTTCCTGAGATAACTCAAGAATACGACGTTTGCGATCTCTTTTGATTCGCATGCCAAGAAAGTATGTAGCATCCCCCAAATCTTTCATTGCAAAATTATTGCTAAGTGTTTTCTTCAAGTTGGCAATTTTCGCAATGGATTTCCCAGCTATAAGCATGTCATCAACATACAAAACTAGAATGACCATCGAGCCATCATCTAGCTTTCTTGTGTACAAGCGGTGATCCTCTTCGCTCCTTTTATATCCTTGAGACATCATACATGCATCAAATTTATGATACCACTGCCTTGAACCCTGCTTTAAGCCATAAAGTGCCTTTTTGAGCTTACATACTAGCTCCTCACGAGATGCATTCTCCTGAACAAAACCCTTCAAGCTGCTGCATGTAAACATCCTCATCGAGATCCCCGTGAAGAAATTCTGTCTTCACATCCATTTGGAAAAGTTCCATGTCCTCAATTTCTACAAGACCAAGTACGGTTCTAAGTGTTGTCATCTTGACCACAGGTGAGAAGATTTCATCAAAATCGACTCTCTTTTGCTGTTTGAACCCTTTTGCTACAAGTCTAGCCTTGTACTTTGGATTTGGATCACCTGAGATAAATTTCTTCTTGTAAACCCATTTGCAAGGTAAAGCTTTCGCATCATTTGGTAGTTCTACCAAGTCCCAAGTGTCATTAGCCAGAATTGAGCTATACTCAGATTGCATAGCCCGCTCCCACTTCACCACATCATCCTCCATCATGGCTTCTTGGTAGTAGCTTGAATCACCACAATCGATCAACATGATGTAATCAAGCCCTGGCTCGAAACGCGCAGGTGGACGAGAGACTCTAGTAGACCATCTTACTCCTTGACCATTGCTATCCTCTCCCTATAGTGCGTTGCTAGTGGAAGGTACATCACTAACCCGTTGAGTTGATTTCACTATCTCTGAGGCAACATCCTCAAAAGTGACTCTCCAAATTTCTATTTCCTTGATAGGTTGTTTATGCATATTCGACTCATTGAAGATCACATCTGAACTACGGATGACTCGAAGAGATTTCGGGTGCTAGAGACAACATCCCATCTCTCCATCTGCACCATATCCAATGAAAATACATTTGTGTGACTTTGGCTCTAACTTCTATCGAAGTTGTTTAGGCACGTGAGCATAAGCTTCACAACCAAAAACACATAGATGGTCATAGTGGGGCTTACATTTAGACCATAACTCTTTTGGAATCTCATAATTCAATGGCGTACTAGGCGAACGATTGATAATGTGCACTGTAGTCAAGACGGCTTCTGCCCAAAATCCTTGTGTGAGATTTGCTCTGGAAAGCATGGCTGTGAATCTTTCCTGAATCGTACGATTCATGCACTTAGCAACTCCATTTTGAGTTGGTGTGTATGGTGCAGTAAACTGCCTTTTAATCCCCCTTTTAACACAAAAATTGTCAAACTCCTTGGAGACATACTCTCCACCGTTGTCAGTCCACAACCTCTTGAGTTTCTTGCCAGACTGATTCTCAATGAGAGCTAAAAATTTCTCGAACACAGGAAGAACTTGATCCTTATGTTTCAAAGGATATGCCCACACCTTTCGAGTAGAGTCATCTATGAATGTCACAAAATAGCTGCCCCCCCCTAGAGATTTGGTTGACATAGGACCACAAACATCACTATGCACTAAATCTAGAGGTTCATTTCGGTTTTGAGACAATGGTAAGTGCACGTACCTAGTCTGTTTTCCATAGATACAGTGCTCACAAAGAGAAAAGTCAACATTAAGACAAGACATGTAAGTAGCCAAAACGAGTCAGAGTTATGTTAGTAGATGGGTTAGTAGTAAGAGGGATGTCCGGCCAGTTGGCCTAAATCCCAACACACCCAACGTGCATTAAGTCTGGATCCACATGTGACACATGCTCTGTATCCGCTTGTTTAAAGCCCTGCATGTATACACATGAAAATAGATAAGCTTGAGAAAAACCAAGATTTATAGTGTTTGAGTTTGAGTGTAAATCACCTGAGGATTCTCTTAGTCCGGGATAGTCATGCATGGTCCACATTAGAATTCCTTTGATCGAATCATTCCATCGACCGGTGTGTCGGCTCAGAGTCCACCACTTCGATACCAATCCAAAATTGTTGTAGCTCTTCCAATAGTGGACGAAGATACACATACATATTCTTCACTTTATACCGCCCCGGTACAACCAAGCTTAGAAACAGGTGCCCCTTCTTGGTAATCAACCATGGGGGAATGTTGTAGTTGATGATGACAACGGGCCATACACTGTAAGATGTTGATCTCTGGCCAAATGGATTTACGCCATCCGTAGCCAAGCCTATGCGCAAATTTTGAGCTTCCCTAGCAAAATTCGGCCATGTATTGTCTATATGTTTCCAGGCTGTGCAATTTGCAGGAATCCGTAGCACACCATCCAAAGATCTATTCTCCTCATGCCATGATGCTAGGGCGGCCATGGACTTACATTTGAAGAAATGCTTGATGCGAGGAAGCAGAGGAAAATGTCGCAAAACCTTTTGTGGAATTTTTTGTCCATGGAGATCTACTCGATATCTCTCGGAATCATATTTTGGACACTTCTCCATGTCTATGTATTCCCCTCTCAAAAGAATGCAGTCGTTAGGACAAGTGTAAATCGAATTGTAATCCATCCCCAAGTTTCACAAGATCTTTCTTGCTTCCTCTCTAGAATCTGGCATCACATTATCAGCTGGCAATATGGGCTCTTTGAGAAATCTACACAGCGAAAAAAATGCGGTACATTTGTGTAAGTAATCCCATTAGGAAAATTTTGAACTCATTTTTGGGCCTTTTAAGAGTGACACATCATCAAAGTTGTACAAAAGAACGCAACCCGGTAGACCCCTCTAAATATTTCTTAGAACCCCATGATATGACCTATCATTGGAAAGTTCTTGAAAAATGGATTCTAAAGAGCCAAGGTCCAAAAATTTTGGATGACTTCTATGAAAGTTATGCCATTTTTTTTCAATCAGCCAGGCTTTGTTACCATTACGGTAATCTAAAATCACCTTTTTCTAGATCTACATGAAGGCAATGTCCGATACATGCATGCTATATATCAATAGATAGCATTTGAAGAGTAGATTCTAAATATCCAACCTCCGAAAAGTTTGGATCTTATTTGCAAAAATCTACCGATCCCCACTTTTTGAAAGCTATGCCACATCAACAATTCTTACAAGGCCCATTTTTGAGTCCAAACTTTTCCTAATGATCCAATCATTACACATACATAGTTTTTTATTGAAGTAAACACATTGTAATAGATCACCTGAAAAGTGTTGTGATGCTAGTGTCACTCCATCCAAACTCTGATTGCATATTGAGAAGAACCAGAAGCGCCTTCAATCTAGACACACGTGCTCCATCATACAATGGCGTATCGGCTTCACTTTTCACATCATCATAGATAAGCTTTTCTGGATCCATCATCATCTTGATCATTTCATCGATCTTAGGCTCAACATTGCCTCGTTGGGAATGTGGTCTGCATGATCATTCTCTGAGCTGTCATAGGCTACATCTTGTGGCCTCACGTATGCTACTTGACCAAAGCGCCTGCGAACACGTCTATTGGGTTGCAAGATTGCTACCTGTTGGCCAGCGTCAGAGTCAGAACGAGTTATAATTGGCAACAAATCGATCTATAATAGATGGATAAAATACGCCAAATTCACGAACGTGCTGCAAAGAAACGCGTCTTGTTCGTCACACAACATGCTTGCATTGATTACAAAGACATAAGATCCTTGTTGAGAGATAGGTGTTTTGGTTGGACGGACCCACGTCCTCGTCACTACTCATAATGAATGTAGAAACCTTATAACCTCGACATAAATTTAATCTTCTATTGACATCCTCCTTATTCTCTCTCTCTCTCTCTCTCTCTCTCTCTCTCTCTCTCTCTCTCTCTCTCTCTCTCTCTCTCTCTTTGTTCACACTATAAACTACCTCACATTCTCTAGTCATGTCCAATCCCCGCACACCTCGGTCTAGAGGTACACGGAGATTAGAACCACCGGGTTATAATCTTGTCTTTATTGGTCAATGCCTATATTTGTGGGTACCAGAAATCTATACACCTACGTCTACATGATAGTGCATGTAGTGGAAAAAAACCCTTTGCCTCTTCTCTAGCTGTAGAAATTCACAACATCTTAACATCTCTTCACAGTAGGTCCTTGTGCGAGGGATTACTTAGCACATTACATATTGTTGGACTCCAATGTGAGTCTCATACCATTGAAAGCATTCCAACTTAAGGTTGTATCCGTAGAGAGGAAGCGAGGGATCACCGTTCGCCTTACTCTAATTTCTTCCACAATCCCGAAGGTAGACTTTAATATAAAAACTAAATCCAAAATCTAATCTTAAATCGAACCTAATTGAACATATGGTGATTCTCAGCTAATTGAACATGGTTAGTGGGTGAGTTAATAGGTGTCAAATTTTGATGGGATATACATATTGTTGTGTACCTAGTGTTTGCTCTTTGGGCAAAGCCTTCATTGACATGCCCTAAAATCTAACCTAAATCTAATCTAATCTAATCTAACATAAATCTAGCTCTAATCTAATCTTAAACTCAACATAAACCTAAACTTAATCTAATCTTAAATCTAGCCTCCAACACTTGTCATCTGGCATAATGCCTGGTGCGAAGCTCATGAGAATCCAAAATCTTTTGGGGCGCATGAGGGATGCTTGGCGGTTCAATATGGTCAACTAGCACACCTCTGTCAATTGACATTATCATTCTGTCCTAGCTGTTTTTGTAAACAACTAACATGAAAAACAAAATGAAGAGCTGTTTTGTGAGTGCTCTGGAAGAGCTAACTTATAGTCCATTTGATGTATACATTTGGGAATGGTAAACGGTCCACAATAGCGTGGTGAAAGTTTAGCAACTTTCCTGTCTGCAGACTTTTTGAATGCTCCGGAACCTTGAGAAAAACCTCGTCTCCTTCTTCAAAAGTAGCAAGATGACGATGCTCATCTGCGTACTTCTTATATGAATCTTGAGCTTGCTTAACATTCTGTCGAGCAACTCGAAGCATGTCAAAATGGTCTTGGAGAAAATCCTTCGCTTGTTGTATCTTCTCCTTAGCCAACCCAACCGTAACTGGTGATCTAGGTTGAAATCCATATAAAAGCATAAATGGACTAAACCCTGTAGTCACATGCTTTGAACTATTATGAGAAAATTCCAATACAGGTAAATAGTCTTCCCAATTGGTTTGCTTCTTGCTAATGTACGCTCGTAGCATATATTCTAGCACTTGGTTAATTCTTTGACCATCTGTTTCTGGATGATCATCCATTCGTAGATTTAGTTTAGTTTCTAGCGTTGAACATAGCTCTCCAGAAGTGATTATCAAACTTTCGATCTCTGTCACTAATGATACTAGCTGGAAGATCGTAGAGTCTATATATATTCTCTAAAAATAGCCATGCTAATTTTGGTGTCTTAATAACCGTAGTCTTAGTGGGAATGAATTGCCCCATCTTTGTTAGACGGTCTATAATTACCCATATGGCATCATGGCCACTATTTGTAGTAGGTAGTCCTACTACAAAGTCCATAGAGACACTCTCCCACTTACCTTGTGGAATCTCTAAAGGATGTAAAAGGTCACCTAACTTGAGGCACACTGCCTTCTTAACTTGGCACTACTCGCAGTTTAGTACGACTCTTGAATATCATGATGTAGGCCTGGCTAATAAAATTTCCGTTGAACTAAGGCGTACGTCTTACGAATACCTGGATGACCAGCACTTGGACTATCGTGACACTAAATTAATATTTTCCACGCCTAGTGTCCGAGTCCTTTGGCACACATACTCTAGCCTTGTGGAGTAAGAAGCCATCATCAATGAAAAAATTCTTCCATCGCTTAAGCTCTTCCTGAGTAGGGGTGGAGCTATGTGTATTGGAGTTTTTATATGTTCGTGCCGAGACATGTTGATCTGGATATACAGAGACATATGAGTGTGAGGGATCCCTTTTTAAAACTGCACTCCACACTTTAGCATATGATTGATCTTGTGCACACTTGCCACGTAATGACTCCAAAAATTCACTCTTTACACTACAAGAGGTTATGTACTCTTGTGACGCTCTTAGCGACGGAAATACATTGGGTTTTTATAACCCCCGGCGTCGCTATAAGCGTCGCTAAAAGCGTCGCTACGAGAGCGTCGCTATATGCGTCGCTATAAGCGTCGCTATAGGCGTCGCTATGAGCGTCGCTATATAGCGACGCTCATAGCGACGCCTATAGCGACGCAGATAGCGACGCTCTCACAGAAGAGTATAGCGACGCATATAGCGACGCTACAGAGCCATAAATAGCGACGCATATAGCGACGCCTGAGAGAATATTTTTTTGGTGGCAGGGCATTGAATGCCTACCACCCATCAACCATATTGTACTTGATTCACTTTTTAAAAAAAGTGCAAAGGTAAATAATAGACCCAAAATAGTCACCCACAAGACGCATTGTTTGCAAAATTGACAATTGTACACATCATAGACAAACTGAATTGATTGGCAAATGTAATAATGACAATTGTACAACATCATAGGCATAAAGAATTGATTGGCAAAAGGAATTGCGGTGACAAATGTAATAATATACATGGTTCAAAAAGACGTATAAAATCCGTCTCATGATACATAAGCTATGAGAAACCCTAAACTAATGCTATCTAGATACGGCTAAACTGACGTCGTCTAATCAGACGTCTCATCGTGTCCAAGCGGCGTATCTGTCGGATTCTGCAAAAAAAGACAATAAAATAGTTTTCAGTAAGTATAAACATATAACGACATTTATAAAACAATACAAAAAATAAAAAAGAGTAAACCCTAATACTAACCATGCCGCTGCGAGAACTGAGAATGTCCATCAGGGCGTTTAAGCCCTTCCTGCCTGCGTACTCGCGCTCGTACGGTGTGGGATCACGTCCTGTCATCGACCACTGTCAAAACATACAAAGATTTCATTATGTTAGAACTAAAAAACTCATAAACCCTAAACTATCGAACATGCATAAAGAGCAATGTGAAAAGACTTACAAAATCGGCCTCAAATGATGCCCATCCACCGCTCCCCAAGTGGTGCGAGCTCCCTGCCTCTACTCGCGCTCTGGCTGCATCCTTTTGTTGCTTCCACTTGTCGGGATTCTCGCGCGCTGCTTTCTTCGCATTCTTCCAATCTTCTTTGGCCAGCCAATCTGGCCTATTCCACCCATTCTTGATTGCTTTTTGCACTTCGGAACGCTTGTGTTTGCAGTATTCGCGCATTCGAATCTTCATCAGGTCTTCATTGAAGCGTTGATCCCGTGTTGGAACGGGAAACTCATCATGAAGTATGCTGATGACTCTGTTTTTTAAATCACTTGGTACTTCACTCCATTTGTTTAGTATATAGTGTCTAAACAGCTGAGAGCAAAGACCACGCATGCGCGAGATCACCTTCTTGCCGTCATCATCCATGATGATGCCGCCGCTGATGTCAACGGAGTAAGGCAAGCCCTCTGGCCGGTGACGCGTGAACCTGGGTGTCCCGGCAGGGGTCTCTAGCGGCGTGTCGATGGGGGTACGGACGTCAGGTGTCTCCACCGGCGTCTGGGCCCCGAAGCGAGGAGTGTCGAGTGGGGTGGCTCCTGGCGGAGTAGGTAGAGGTGTGTAGCTTCTAGGAACAGTCAGCCGTGCAAAACCTGGCGTAGACGGCGATGCTGTGGCTGGTGTGGGGGCGGGCAAAGAAGGGGAGGGTAAAGAGCCTCGTCGAACACGAGGCGGTGTGGAGGCATCGGTGGCGGAATCCCCACAACAACCGCCACCGCCACCACTAGAGCGCCGGTGTCTAGAAGAGTGTGACGCTCGTCTCGTCGACGCCGAAGCTTCGGAGCGCGCCGAATGCTCCGAAAGAGAGGGAGATGCGGATGGTGTAGGAACGCGCGATGATGCGCCAGAGCGATGATGCTCCACGTACCACTGTCTCTGCTGCGGTGACAAAGAAGAAAGAAACTCCTCATCATCCATACCTGCATTAAACACACGAATATTTAAACTTAATATTGAATGAATAGAGTAGACAATGACGCAAAGACCATTAAATACAATGACGTAATGACGCATATAAATACAATGACGCAATGAATCGAGTGATAGAAGAGGCAAGTCGAAAACTCAGAATTTTCAATCAAAAGATGTGAGCGCGAGTAGAAAAGAGCGTTATACACCATGGAAGCTACTTAGAGAGCCAGAGCTTTTACAACACGGAGCAAAATTGTTCAAATACAATATTTGTGGCTTTAAGAGATCTCTCTCTCATCCTCGCATAACTCAGCATAACTTCCTATATCTATATAGAGCTCTCCGTTTAAACACATATCCTCTGTTTCATTTTGTAGCTCCTCTGCATGCACCCCATATAAAGTAGTAGCAACTTGATGCTCGTCTGGCACCACCGCAGCGGCTTCTGATTGAGCATCTTCTCTGATCTCCTCCATTGATGTCGTTGTGATTGGCACATGGTAGCCTTCATACGTCCTTGCACTACGAGGGGCTAACTCTATGACGTACCACCAGTTTGATGTAGACTTTGTAGGAGGAAATACTACCTGCCAAAGCCACATAACTTACATGAGAGCTTTCAAGCACATAACTTGTAAAAGGGGGATGTTAACTATTTATATACTTACTTGTTCACAATGCTCGGGTAGTACGAAAGTGTCTCTTAGGTCAGTCCATTTCTTAGTAGAATCCACCTCAAGAAAACCAGACTCTCCTCTACGCACAGTAGCGTTTCGACCCTCCATGATTATCTTGAACCATTGCACGTCGAACAAGTCGACAAAAAATCCTCTGTAATCGATCCTCAAAATCTCTTGCAGCGTGCCGAAGTAAGTGAGTTCCGCCACCACGGGATCTGCATCAGAGGAACGTCGTCGACTAGACTGTTCAAATTTTGCCATGATTCCACAATCTTGAGTAAAACGCTTTTTGTCGATTCGTTCCACCCTAAAATGTCGACCTTTACACCATGCTGCTGTGTATGACTTATACTACAACGAACAAAGATTATGAGTGGCCGTTCAAACGTTTATAAATAAAGTCACTTGCTAGTCGTACATTGCAAACTTACCTTGGTCGCGCAACCCCGAGAGTACTCCCACTCTTCTTCAGTCACTTCGTCACCGCATTGTTGTGCGCTTTTCAATTGGTTGTGCAACCATCTTAAGCTCATGAAGGTTGGTAGGCTCTCCAGAACCGCTGGATAGTGCATCGGTGGTCGTCTTCCCCGTCTCCACTCGATTCGTGCCCTTTGTCGCTCTTGCTTTGCATCCTCATATTGTGAAATCCACTTTTGCATCACTGGATTGTGAAGCATGCAAAATCGGTTGATTTTAGCCTCTAGATCTTCCGTCATCTTCTTCTCAACACCGAGATTGCACATGACAATCCCAGATATGCGCTCATCATCTATGGTTCGCCATAGCGTGTCCCGGGATTTATCAAATCCGTCTAGCCACTCTCCAATGTACACTAGGGACTCTGATACCAACCAACCTTCTGCCATGCTACCCTCCGGACATGCCTTTTGACGCACATATCCCTTAAGCGTTTTCATGAAACGCTCTAAGAAGAACATCCATCTGGAATGAACTGTGCCAGCTATTTCCACCTCATCAACTATGTGAATAAGAAGATGCACCTGAATGGTTAGCATTGTAGTAGGAAAATGTTTCTCAAACATGCACACAAGCTCCGCAGCATTTAGTTTGGCGAATGGTATGGAGTCTACGTCGATCTCCTTTTGTGAGATCCATTGCACCAGCTTTGCAAGTTTGTAGATTGTGTTACGGATGTCGAGAGACAAACATCCCTCAATGGCAACCGGTAAAATAAACTGTAAAGTATGTGCAGCAATGATATTAAAGTCCACATTTTATGCAATGATATTAAAGTCCACTATGAACGTACCTGACACATTTTATGCCAATCGTGTGACTTCAAACCGGTAAGCTTTCCTTCTTTAGTAAAACACGTTCGGAGCGAGTGCATTACGCCAGTGGGGGTCCGCAAAGATCGAATGGCCTCTTTTACTTTGCGTTCTTGGGCTCCTGTGAAAATCCATGGTGCTTTAGGAAGTTTTATCGATCCATCAGACGCTGTTTGCGGCCAATATTGCTCCATACGATCCACATTTCTAAGGTCAACTCTGGCTCCCAAAGTATCTTTCTTGCCGGTCAAATGGTCCCATAGTAGATTACCCACATTCTTGAATATGTGCATTGGATCGAGCAAGTGATTGATCACGAGTCGAGGCCAGTATGGTAACTCGTACCATAGAGATAGTCTCTTCATCCCTGGAGGCAATCCGTCATCGCACATCTCCTTCTGCTCTAACCATGCTTGTGCAGACATCCTTGGTGGCTCTCTTCCCAAAAAGCCGTCGCGTAACACATGATTCTCCGGAAGATACGCTTGATGACCTTCGTAGATTTGCTTCTTCAGTGAGGGTGCCCTACGTGCATTCAGTCTAGGTCCACATGTGACACATGCTCTGTATCCGCTTGTTTGAAGCCCTGCATGTATACACATGATAATAGATCAACTATGGGGAAAAACCAGATTTACAGTGTCTGAGAGAGGAGTGTCAATAGATCACCTGAGCATTCTGTTAGCCCGGGATAGTCATGCATGGTCCACATTAGAATACCTCTGATCAAAGCATTCCGTCGTCCTGTGTGTCGGCTCATATCCACCACCTCTATGCCAATCCACAATTGTTGTAGCTCTTCCAATAGTGGACGAAGATACACATCCATATTCCCCACTTTATATCGCCCTGGCACAATCAAGCTTAGCCATAGGTGCCCCTTCTTCGTAGTCAACCACGGGGGAATGTTGTAGTTGACGATGACAACGGGCCATACACTGTAAGATGTTGATCTTTGACCAAATGGATTTACGCCATCCATAGCCAGGCCTAAGCGCAAATTTCGAGCTTCCCTGGCAAAATCCGACCATGTTCCATCTATATGTTTCCAGGCTGCGCAATCTGCAGGAATTCGTAGCACACCATCCGAAGATTTATTCTCCTCATGCCATGATGCTAGGGCGGCCATGGACTTACATTCGAAGAAATGCTTGATGCGAGGAAGCAAAGGAAAATGTCGCAAAACCTTTTGTGGAATTTTTGTCCCGTGGAGATCTACTCGATATCTTTCGGAATCACATTTCGGACACTTCTCCATGTCTGTGTATTCCCCTCTGAAAAGAATGCAGTCATTAGGACAAGCGTGGATAGAATTGTAATCCATCCCCAAGTTTCGCAAAATCTTTCTTGCTTCATCTCGGGAATCTGGCATCACATTGTCAGCTGGTAGAATGTGCTCTTTCAGCAATCTACACAACATAAAAATATGATACAGTCGTGTAAAAATCTATCAGATCATTATACACCATGAGTTCTATTAAAGTAAACTAATTGTAATAGATCACCTGAAAAGCGCTGTGACGCTAGTGTCACTCCATCCAAACTTTGCCTGCATGTTGAGAAGAACCAGGAGTGCTTTCAATCTAGACATACGTGCTCCATTATACAATGATGTATCGGCTTCACTTTTCATATCATCATAGATAAGCCTTTCTGAATCCATGATCGTCTCGATCATTTCATCAATCTCGGGCTCAAACATTGCCTCGTTGGGAATGTGCTCTGCATGATCATCCCCCGAGCTGTCAGAGGCTACATCTTGTGGCCTCACATATGCTGCTTGACCAAAGCGCCTGCGAATACGTCTATTGGGTTGCAAGATTGCTGCTTGTTGGCCAGCGTCAGAGTCCGACGAGTTATAATTGGCAACAACTCGATCTATAATAGATGGATCGAACTCGCCAAATTCACGAACGTGCTGCAAAGAAACACGTCTTGTCCGTCGCACAGCATGCTTGCATTGATTACAAGGACATAAGACCCTCGTTGAGAGATAGGTGTTTCGGTTGGACGGTCCCACATCCTCGTCGCTACTCATAATGAGGATAAAAAACTTATAACCTAGACAACAAATTTAATATTCTATTGGCATTCTTCGTCTTCTCTCTCTCTCTCTCTCTCTCTCTCTCTCTCTCTCTCTCTCTCTCTCTCTCTCTCTCTCTCTCTCTCTCTTTACCTCACATTCTCTAGTCATGTCCAATCCCCGCACACCTCGGTCTAGAGGTGCACGGAGATCAGAACCACCGGGTTATAATCTCGTCTTTATTGGTCAATACCTATATTTGTGGGTACAAGAAATCTAGACACCCACGTCTACATGATACTGCATGTAGTGGACAAAATCCCTTTGCCTCTTCTCTAGCTGTAGCACTTCACTTCATCTTAACATCTTTTCACAGTAGATCTTTTCACTGTTCGTCTAACTCTAAACCCTAAACCGTAAGTAATTCTTGCGTGGACTCGATCTAACGTAAATAAGCGTAAATCTAAATAAACGTAAATCTAACTAAAAATAAAGCTAAATCTAATTTAACGTAAGTCTAATGACTAGAGGTTGTCTAGATGGTCATTGTGTCGGGGATGTAGTGACTCTTGCCGCCCTGAAGATCCACCTTCTTCCCTATCTTCTGAAGACATTTCACCAGTACTTTTGGATCGACGGAGCCCACTATGAGAGAAGGCAGCAATACCCTATATTCCATTGAGGGCTTTCTTCACCCGCTTCATGCAAGCATCGCAGTCTATGGAGACCCGCATCTAATCTAATATAACATAAATCTAAATCTAGCTTAAATAAATGTAAATCTAGTTAAAAATAAACCTAAATCTAATTTAATGTAAGTCTACATATAACCTAATCTTTAACGTTTTTTAAAATAGTTTCCTACGACGTTATAACTCTCTTCTTCCTGTGTGTGTGCGCATGTGTGGATGTGTGTGCCAATAAAAAGAGATAAATGGTATAACCTTTCTATCACCCATGCCAAGTATGATAGATTGATTATGCCATTTCTCTCTTGAATAATAGGTCTTCAGTTCAACTCCTTGTCGGTTAGATCTTTAGGTCTTTTAATTTTAATTAGTTTCCTACGACGCTCCCTTAGTTTCTCTTTCTTTCTCTTTCAATGTGTGTGCGTTTTTTTGGATCGTATGCATGTTTTCTTTCTCTTTTCCTCTCTCAATGTGTGCGTTTTTTGTTTATGCATGTTCTCTCTCTCTTTTCCTCTCTCAATGCGTGCGTTTTTTGTTTATGCATGCTCTCTCTCTCTTTTTCTCTCTCAATGTGTGTGTGCATTCTTTGTTTATGTATGTGTGTGCGTTTTTGCACTCTCTCTCTCTCTCTCTCTCTCTCTCTCTCTCTCTCTCTCTCTCAAAAACACTATATGTGTGTGTGTATGTGTGTGTGTGTGAGAGAGAGAGCGAGGGAGAGAGAAAGAAAGGAAGGGAACATGAGAATGAGGAGAGGGAAGGAGCATACCTGTCTCTCCTTCTTCTCCTCGTGCGTGTGTGTGTGTGTGTGTGTGTGTGTGTGTGTGTAAAAGAAAAAGAGAGAGAGAGAGAGAGAGAGAGAGAGTGAGGGAGAGCGTTACCTGCTCTTTGCTTGAGGGCGCCGAAAAACTCAGATCTGAGATCTGAGTTTTTGGGCGCGCTCGGTTATTTTTTTTACCCCAGCTGGCGTCGCTATGAGCGTCGCTATGAGCGTCGCAAATTTACAAAGAAATTTGCGACGCTCATAGCGACGCCGGGATTTTTTTTTTTGAGCGTCGCTGTGTGAGCGTCGCTAATGTGAAGAGCCTCTTGTAGTGTTATTTCCGTGAAAGCAAGTGAACTAATATGAGGCATCCAACTTAGTGCATCCACTACTACATTAAACCGCCCCTTGCAATATTGTAGCTTACAATCATAATCTTGAAGGATTTCTACCCATCTAGCTATACGTCCCTTCAAGTCCGTTTGAGCAATAAACCATTTTATACTCTCATGTCAAAAACTACCTCAAACTCGGCACCATATAAATAGTGTTGCCACTTTTGTAAAGCGTGAATTATGGCATAGAGCTCTCTCTCATAGACATAATAATTCTGTTGAGCTCTATCTAACTTTTTACTTTAAAAGGCTATAGGTCTTCCCTCCTGGAGAAGTACCACACCAATTGCTTTACCACTAGCATCGGTCTCTACCACAAACAACTTAAGTGGGTTAATGATGGCTAGGATGGGAGCAGGGGCTACATCTACCTTGAGTTGTTCAAAATTGTGTTTTTGGGCTTCTTCCCAAGAAAAGGTCTTACCTTTTTCTTTAAGTTGATTCGTCATACAAACAATGATTTTGGCATAATCACAGATATATTGTTGATGAGATCCAGCCATGCCTAAGAATATTTGAAGCTCCTCAACCGTATTGGGATGTGGCCATTGAAGAATGGAAACAACCTTGTCAGTGTCCATCTTGATGCCAGAATAAAATATCAGATGATCGAGGTAATGTATCTCTATTTTAAATAAATTGCACTTGCTTTGCTTAGCATACAGAGTGTGTGTTTGTAGCTGTTCAAACACTAATCGTAAGTGTTCTATGTGCTCATCTTCGGTCTTACTGTAAATGAGAATGTCATCAAGGAAAACCACAACAAATTTTCCAAGATAGGGACGTAAGACACTATCCATGAGTGTCATAAACGTAACTGGAGAATTGGTTAAACCAAAAGGCATAACTAAAAATTCAAAATGCCCGAACCGTGTTTTAAAGGAAATTTTAGAGATATCTTGCAAAAGGATATGCACCTGGTGGTATCCTGAACAAAGATCTATCTTTGTAAAGTCTCTTTCCCCATGGAGTTAATCAAACAACTGATCCACTTGAGGCAGAGGATACTTGTTCATGATGGTTATGGCATTTAATCCGTGATAATCGATGCACATGCGCATAGTACCATCTATCTTTTTTACCAATAGAATTGGTGATGCCCAAGGCGAAGTGCTAGGTGTAATGAAACCACGGGTGAGGTAGTCAGCCAACTGACTCTCAACCTCCTAGGTCTCACTAGTACTCATACAATAAGGTGATTTACTTACCGGCTTAGTGCTCGGCAAGACATCTATGGCATATTGCACATCATGTGTAGGGGGTAAACCCAGCGGTAAATCACTTGAGAATACATCACTATACTCCGTGAGTAAGTGAGTCAGCTTTTGCTGTGCAAAAGAAGAAAGCAAAGTAGAGTTATGTTTGGAGGAGAATCTTGTGATTCTTGTAATGTTTGTTTTGCACATTGCTCAATAGAATTAAAATTGAGAGCACCTTGCTCTTTAAAATTGTTAACACTTTGCTTATCATTAGAATTCATTGCACTTTGCATACCATTACTAGAATTCACAGCACTTTACTCTTGAGAATTCACAAGAATTGGAGACAAGCAGTAATACAAAAAGACTTTATCTATTAAATCTGCTTTAAGTAAAATAGAAAGCTTGGTTGTACATATAAGAGGTACAAATCGTATATTTGTCTCACCAATCAAAAGCACATGTCTACCATTGGCCATATAAGACAAGGATTTGTGTTCATAACTAGCGTGCAATGTGTTTTCTAAGACATGCAACCACTCCTCTCCTAAAACTACATTAGCACGGTCGATGTTTATAACTTGAAAGTCAAGGGTCATCATATGATCTTGAACAATAATCTCAACCCCTTGAACTACCATGTCCCATACTCCTTTATCATTTCCAGACATGTTTTCTACCACATACTTTTGGGAGCAAGGAGTCTGTGTAAGCTTCAATTTCTTGACTAGCTTACAGTTCAGGAAGTTATGAGTTGCACCATCATCCACTAAAATACGAACACTTTGTTCGTTAATAGTGCCATGTATGCAAATCAATCCATGGGGCCCAAAGGTGGGTTGCCACATTGAAGCAGGCACACAATACTTGTGCTTTTCTTCCATATGAAGAACCTCTACAACACAATATTTAGGAGATGAATCTAATGTGAGGTGTTGCACCGTGTGCATGGCCTTTTCTTTGCCTTGCAAAAGAGGACAATGCTTCTCTTTATGTTGGTCCAAAAGACATTTGAAACACAAATTTTGTTTCTTTGCACGCTCAAAATCAGCAGTGCCAAGAGACCCACGTGGAGTATCTCATGATTTCTTAGGCTTCTTAGCCTCTTGTGGGCGTGGAGAGGTAGATTGTCTCTTATTCCTCTTGGAACGTGTGGGATCTACCTAGCCATCGGCTCCTAGTCACATTGCTCTTAGAAAAATTATTCTTAGTGTAGGGAACATTTCCTTTCCTCTCTTGGTCATCATCATATCTTTGGGCATGACCGATGGCTTCTTCCAAAGTTTTTGGATGTTGGGTCTTGACATGAAGGCGATAGTCTTTGTCTAGACCCCTATTAAAACCTTGTATCTTTTGGAATTCATCTAGAACTTCTAGTTTTAGTATGATATTTTGATATTTTGAAAGGTACTGTGTGAGAGAGAGGCCAGACATGCAGCATGCATCCCATGCTAACCAATTCTTATCTTCTTCATTGGAGTCCAAAAACTCTTTGGAGAAAGAAGCTTGAAACGCAGCCCAAGACGGAGGACGAGCATCTATTGGAAATGTCATCCACCACTTATAGGCCTTGACTTTAAAAAATATACTTGTTTCCACAACCGTCTTTATATCCGGGGTGTGTTTCAACCTATGAATATCACTCCATTTGAGTAAGAACGCATTGACCGTATCCTTGTTGCGATCACGCTCTTCCCCGTGAAACTCAGGAATGGTGATATTCTTAAGCAATGCATTGCTACCTTTTCCATCTTCTGAAGCACTTGTCTCTTGGACTCTTTGAGTTGTGCGAGATTGGTTTCCTTGAATCGTGCCACTTGTGGCTCCTTCAGCCGTCTGTGAATTCATAAATTTTACAAGTAGCTCAATAAGATTTGTAACATTTGCATTGAGTGTAAAGAGGTTGCGTTCAAGTACGCTTTGGCAATTTTCCAAAGTCTTGAAAGCAGCCATATCTACAAGGCCATGATCTCCTATAAGTGAAAAGGAAGGGTGAAACTACTTCCTTGAAGTTTGGAGCTTTCCTTTTCTTCTAGCTTTCCTTGTCAACACAAGTATGCTATCTTTTCTTGTTATACACAACAAAGCTCAACAGCTTGGATGATACAGCGTTGGCCTCTTACCCTCATGGGATGGGTTCAACCCTCTTTCATGCAAGGGTTTAGAGGGCCTTCCTATACGTGCAGCCAACGAAGCCTCGGTGTCGTAGAGTTTCCGGTCGAGTTTGCCTTGATCACAATAGTCGTGCGTTGTGTAGGGCGTAGGTGAGGTGGCTACGGTCGCTATTCGCTAATTGTCTCCTCATGCTGCACACAGCCTCCGTGTTGTCTTCTTCTTTTGCCACGGTGCGGGGGCGCCTGCAGATCATGGGGGAGGGGCGGCGCGTCACATGCACATGCAAGCCGCTTTTCCCCTTTCCCAAGAATAGCTTTGATACCAATGAAAGGGCGGTGGTAATACGTGTACTAGTCTCCACCCAACTGTGCTATCTTATAGCTTCCCCCTAGCGTACACACTGTCCGGCCATACCGGTGGCCTTGCACGTAGGACCCATGTCCTGACACGCTCATTCTTCAGTATGGTGGGATACATTCTAAGCCATGAAAGAAATACGCAATGAGTGTCCACTATATTATCTCATTTATATGCTCCATTGTACAAGAAATCTAATAATTTACATAGTTTAAAAAAAGAGGCAAAAACGCGGGTGCTCACATCTGCAACAATCTCACTAAGGAACTGGATAGTGCTCCTAAACCCACACCTTTCCCCCTCCTCCATCATTTACCTTGCTTGACAACCTAACCATGCGAGAGAAATTCTCTCTCTACGCACAAAAGACCTGCGGCTCAGTCTCCCTACTATAGCAAGGGTAGACAAGTGCATAGAGAGAGAGAGAGAGAGAGAGAGAGAGAGAGAGAGAGAGAGAGAGAGAGAGAAAGAGAGAGATGTGCCCTTTGTTGAGAAAACACATTTTTCCTTGGTGAAGATATTTGTGCTTTAATGTGAAGATCTATCTGTCACTTGATCATTCTAATTTAGTTAATTATGGAGGCAATGGGCCTCTTCTAGGAAAGGCTGCTCAGAGAATCACTGGAATTTTGATACAGTGAGGAAGATAATGCTGATGGAGTATCTGCCAAGAAGAAAAATTTTGGTAACTAGTAGCAGCAAGAAGGTACTGACATGTCCTGCAATAAGAGACTGAACAATCATGAACTTCTATAGCTAGCAAGGTCTTGTAGCAGAGAGTTTGTTGCCATGGATATTTGTTCACTCATTTCACTCATTTGTCTAGGTACTTGAGCTAGAGTATCATGGTCTTCTTGAGGTTAATGATATTGTTGACAAGAGGACTAATTGGGGTGACTTCGCACAAGATGGTAGCGGAGTTGAGAGTGTCCCTTAAGCAATATGCTAATACTGTCGTCAGGCATACAGTTTCATACAGGGATTTGTCACAATGTCTGTCCTATGAATTGACGTCCAAGAAGTACGCTGGTGGACTTAATGTAAAAGGAGCACATTTGAGAGGAAGCAAAAGAATTTCAGCATCTTGAATCAGGTTCTAGAACTTTGAGAGCTCTGTTAATTTAAGTATAGATGTATGGAATCCTTCAAAGGGGCCCTTGCAAAAGTCTACACTTTCTAGGGGGGGGTATGGAGGATCTCCGTTACTTCATGTGTCTAGAAAGAATTAGGGGCATCAAAGAGATCAAGGAACCCTAAACCATGTTGGTTGTGGCTCTTTGACCTAGGTTGGAAAGGTGGGGCCCTTTAGCTGCGGCCTGAAGAGGCTGGAAACACTGGCCTTGAAAGGTGTAGGAATCTGCAAGTGTGGGGAAGAGCTGCCCACAACAACAAGAGTACATCGGGGTCCATTCTACCCGGCACTTTCCCCATCTTGAAGACACCGGTCTTGCAATCATCCATGAAATTAAAGAGGTTCCTTGACCTAAAGTTAGGCAGCCAGGTTACAGACCTCACAATGAGTCACCATCCTCCCTCCCTTTTCTGCGCAAGTTGAGAGTAGCTCTCCATGTTGAGTGTGATCGATTTTCCAAATGCAATGGATCTCACTCATCAAAAAAATGTTTCTGTGTGTGTGTGTGTGTGTGTGTGTGGGATGCATGTCTAACTTCACTATCCTATCTTATTGTAGTATTAGCAAGAACCACGATTAATAAATTGTCAATCCATGGGATGAAGCTGACTCAACTAGTGCATAGAGGCTACAAGAGGTTGTCAATCTCTCGGAAAACAACTAACAACTCGCAACTAACTCAAGCTACACTCAAGTGACTGAAATCACCAAAAGCCAATCGCTCATCGGCAAACAAATCACATCCGTTGCAGCATCAAACCACATCCAAATGTAACAAAACTTCTAGGACATGTTTATAAGACCTAAGCACACATGCTTATGGTCTCAAATCCCACTTTAGGTAAAGTGCCAAAATCGCGATTATTACAACAGTGGATTTTTTACCTAGTCGTTTTCGACCCAGAATGCAACTAAATGCTTAGCAATGATGCCCGAATACCCTGCTTATGCTTAGTTTTTTATTTGAAAGTGTAAATTCCTAGTTATGATGAAATTAGGCCGCGGGTCGACGATGCCAAAAGCTACGAATTACTGTGATGTGCTTACGTCAACACGTAGAGCTCTTACCTGCGTTTGCAATGCAACACACGCGATTGCAATGTGACAACTGAGGAGGGAGTAGGAAGTGCGAGAAGGAGAGAAGTGAGCGTCGTTAGCTCACACTGTGTATTTCATTATCCTAAACTTTATAATAACTTACAGAAATTGGCTTTTATACCTTAGGTAAGGTTTTGGTCGTCAAAACTAATAATTTGGGAGTTCTACCAAAGACAGGTTGATACAATCTGGAAGCTTGTAGCCCCGGCTCATTAATTACAAGGTTTATGCAAAAAATAGGAGTTAAAATATTCTCGATTTATCAAAATAATAATTTTTTTTACAATGAGAACTTCAAAAAATGGTATCCGTGGTATCTGTGTTAGCTTATTGCTAACATTCCCCACCTCCTTGCCTGTGTTGTCCCTTGACACAGCTTTATGGGCTGAAGTAGTCTTCGGGTTAACGGCTGGCAAGGTGGTCTTTAAGCGCATTGAGTGCCTTTTGGTATCTGATTTTTCTCTCTTTATCAGGCACTTGCAAAAACTACATGGTTACTTTGTTATTGAGCTCCACTACTGAGTAGCCTACAAACCTTGATGTCAGGCTGTTGATCACTGGCCCAAAGATTTTTGTTCGCCAAGTGAAGAATCCCGTGTAGAACGCTTCCTCGAACGCCAACATATGTGAGAAGGTAGAAATATATACTTGGTGTAGAAGCCATAGAGGACTTCTTCGGAAGGTTGGCCACTGAGATCATAGCACAACCCTTTGTTACCCTCGAGGAATGACATCCAAGGGATGCCTGCTTGCTCTGGCTCATTGAACACTTTGATGCAGGTAAGAAACCTTCGGTAGATTTTGTATAACATAGCACATGACAAATCTGGTAGACTTTTAAAGAATGACATGGCGCCCTTTGAAGGAGTACGAGCGGAAGTGCAACGCGAGAGAGAGTGCGAGAAGAAGAGCACAACGATATGGTGAACTCGCTCTACTGTAATGTGTAGAGCATAGTGAGTTCTTATTAGGTTTTTACAAAAGAATATGTGTACATACCTGGCGGCCCGCCCACTTACCTGGGCGACCACATTGGGCTTTATACCCCAACTACCTCCCACTTAAAGTCCAATGTGGTACTTTAAGTGTGAGAGAAGCTACTATACAAGCTAGTATACAAGAGATGTAGAGAAGTGATGTACTACCCTACACCTAACTGCTTGCAAAAATGCGCAAAGCTCTCTGAGGGAAGTCCTTTTGTAAGTAGATCAGCAGGATTTTCTGTGGTGTGAACTTTGACAAGCTGAAGTTGCTTATCCTCGAGCATTTCCCTGATGAAATGATACTTCACATCCACATGCTTTGTCTTTGAGTGATAAACTGGATTGCGAGCCAATTGTATAGCACTTTGACTATCACAATATAACACAGGCATCTCTTCTTTGATTCCCAAATCTGTTACTAGTCGATTAAGCCAAATTGATTCTTTGCATGCCTCTGATGCTGCAACATATTCAGCCTCTGTAGTAGACTGAGTAACACAATCTTGTAATCTAGAACGCCATGATACTGCTCCACCAACCAATGTAAAGACATACCCTGACGTAGACCTTCGGTTGTCTAAGTCACCTGCATAATCTGAGTCTGTAAAACCCTTTACACTTAGCTCCTAACTCCCATAGCATATACGCATACTCTTTGTAGCTTTCAGGTATCTCAATATTCCTTTCACTGCCTCCCAATGTTTCTTGCCTGGGTTTGACATGTATCGACTTACTACTCCCACTGCAAATGCAATGTCTGGGCGAGTAGCAATCATTGCATACATCAAACTACCCACTGCAGACGCATATGGAATCTTATCCATTTCAGCCTATTCTTCCTTAGACATAGGACAATCTTGTTTGCTAAGTTTCACATATGGTGGCAATGGAACACTCAATGCCTTTCCCTTCTCCATATTGAAACGTTGCAAAACCTTGTCAATATACTATGTTTAAGATAACCAAATCAACTTCTTTGATCTGTCTCTCTCAATGCGCATACCAAGTATATGACTTGCCTCACCCATGTCTTTCATGTCAAACGATTTTTCCATCTTTGACTTCAAAGCTGAAATTTCTTCCAAGTGCTTGCCAGCAATCAATATGTCATCCACATACAAAATAAGGATCATCCAACTGCCATCCTTAGCCTTCTTTGTATATAGACAGTGATCGAACTCACTACATTTGTAGCCTTGAGAAAGCATAAACTTGTGGAATTTATGGTACCATGCCCTCGGTGATTGTTTTAAGCCATAAAGACTCTTTAACAACTGGCATACCCAATCTTCCTTGCCTTTCTCAACAAACCCTTCTGGCTGCTGCATGTAAATTTCCACATCTAAATCACCATGCAAGACGCTGTCTTGACATCCATTTGGTGCAACACCAAATCTAATATGGCAACAAATGCAAGAAAGCATCTCAATGTAGTCATCTTGACCACCGGAGAGAAGACTTCATCAAAGTCAATGCCTTGTTCTTGCTTAAAGCCCTTGGCAACAAGCCTTGCTTTGTACTTTGGCTGACTATCATGAGCGGTGATCTTATACCTGTAAACCCATTTACAAGGTAGAGCCTTTTTGCCCCGTGGTAATTTAACTAGCTTCCATGTCTGGTTTTTATGCAGAGCTGTCATCTCTGACTGCATGGCCAATTGCCAATTCCCGGAGTCCTTCATTTGCACTGCTTCCTTGTAACATGAAGGCTCATTGCAATCAGTCAACATGACATAATTCATAGATGGAACAAACCTATCAGGAGGTCGCGTGACACGTCCAGATCTACGCACAATAGGTGGCTCAGGCTCAGCCACAACCTGTGGTTCCACTCTATCTTGGCCTTGCTCCTCTTGAGCTCGGACATTTTGTCTTGCACGTGCAGGTCCATCTTCTTGGAAGACAACTCTTCTAATCTCCTCAACCCTCTCTGGTTTAGAATGATATTTGGATTCATTAAAGTGAACATCATTGCTGCGGACAACCTTTCTGGATTCGGGATCCCAAAGTCTGTACCCCATCTCACCAGAATTACCATAGCCTAGAAAGATGCACTTTATACTCTTTGGCTCAAGTTTGTTCCTAAATTCCTTTGGAACGTGAGTATATGCCTCACAAAAAAAGACTCTGAGATGCTTGTATGAGGGCATTTTGCCTGACCATACCATCTCTGGCACTGAATCCTTCTGCAAAACCTTGCTAGGAGATCTATTTACAAGATGAACAGTTGTTGATACAGCTTCAGCCCAAAACCCATTTGGCAGTTGTGCATTAGACAACATACTTCTGACCTTCTCTTGTATGGTCCTATTCATCCTCTCACCAACACCATTTTGAGGAGGATTGTAAGGAGCAGTAAGTTCACGTTTTATACCTTTTGACTCACAAAAGTCCTGAAAGGCCTTTGAAACATACTCTCCACCATTGTCAGTGCGTAAGCATTTAAACTTCTTGCCACTCTGATTCTCCACAAGTGTCACAAACGTTTTGAAAACACTAAACGCTTCATCCTTGTGCTTGAGAAAGTAAACCCATACTTTCCTTGAGTAATCATCTATAAATGTCATAAAGTAAGAAGCTCCCCCTAGAGATAGGTTAGGCATAGGTCCACACAAATCACTATGAACAAGTGCCAACTGTGTATCTCTTCTACTGCTTCTATGCTTATGTGGCTGCTGTGTTTGCTTACCATACAGACAATGTTCACAGAATTCAAAATCATTAAATGAAAGCCAGGCAAATAATCAGAAGGAGACAAGATTTCCATTCCCTTCTTGGACATATGTCCTAACCGGCTATGCCACAAAGAAACGTTCGGCTGCTCGGTTACATTGATTACATTTTTAGAGACATTTGATACATAAATCATGTAAAGTCCTCCAGACTTTACTCCATGTGCTACTGTCATAGAACCCTTGTATATCTTCCACATGTTCTGTCCAAAAGTGGTGACGTAGCCAGCATCATCAAGTAAACCTGTGCTGATCAAGCTCTTTGTAATTGCGGGAACATGTCTCACATTCTTCAGTGTGAAAGAAGAGCCGTTCTGAAACTTCAATTGAACATCTCCAACACCTAAGATCTCACATGTCTGCCCATTGCCTAGCCGAACATGATCTTTAGTGATCACATAAGAGGTAAACCACTCCTTGTTTGGAGACACATGAAGTGATGCCCCTGAGTCTATAATCCAGTCACTCAGTGCATTTCCATCAGATGCTGTAAGAAGAGCTGAGTCCATTGTATTCTTCAAGAAGTAGATGTCTCCTGACACTAGACTGTCATCCTCTGCAACAGTGTTTGTCACATTTATTTCTTGAATCTTCACTGAGGACTTGTTCTTCTCACCATGGTCTTCAGCTTTCTCTTTGCCTTTTTCTGCTTTCCATTCTCTGCAGTCTCTTTCATGTGACCCTTCTTGCCACAATGGTAGCATTCTATGTCACTCTTGCCTTAGCACTGCGGGACTTGCTACGAGACTGATTCCTCTTTCCACCTTTGTACTTTTCTTTGGTCCTTCCCCTGACAACTAAGGCTGTTCCTTTGCCTTTGTCCATTGTCTTTCTATTGGTTTCTTCAGTAAGCAGACTTCCTTCTACACCTGCTATGTTCAAACCATCTAAAGGTGCAGAATTACTCAAAAAGGTGCAGAATTACTCAAAGCTGTGCGAAAAGTGTCCCAACTTTCCGGCAATGTGATCAACAGGAACATAGCTCTAACAGGTTCATCAAACTTGACACCTTGAGCTGACAACTGACTGTAGATTGTGTTGAATTCATTCAGATGATTGGACATAGGTGTCCCTTCTTTCATCTTCAAGTTGAGAGGCAGAAGTGAAAAATATACCCCGGTGGCCTCTACACCAAGACTATGTACAATGGCCTCATCATGGGGGATACACATTAGGGGCACCACCTAGCAAGATATGCGGCTAGGACACATACATATACACAATGAATCATGCCATGGAAAACAATTTCAAGATCCACGCCCAAATGTGGAATGGGGTGGTCGGAGAATAAGGTGAGAGGAGTGGTGCATGAGTGAGAATGGGCTTGCTACTCGTGCATGTTAGTAAGCAAGATAATGAGGTAGGGGAAACTTGCAAGTATGCTCACTTATCATACAAGAGGTGGCGAATCCGCACACCTCAAGATGGAAGTAGCAAGATGATAGGAATATGAGAGGGAGAGAGAGTGTGTGTGTGTATGGTGGCGAATCCGCACACCTTTACATAAGCAGAAAAAAAGGCAAGGAACAAGCATACACCATACTCACAATGAGATGTATCCAAAGGGACACAAAGTATGGCACCAAGATGGAGTGTGTTGATTGCTTGCAAAAGATGAATACAATAGGTAGCCTATGGCAGGAAAATGAGAAGGGGACAAGATCGTAGGAGGCATAATGGAGAGATGGGAGTTGATGGCGAGGAATATCATGAGTGTGTCCACCCTTCTCTTGAAAATTGTGCCTTCAACCCTTAATACAAGTGGTGTGGAGGTGTGGTGCTCATCTTTTGTGCATGGTGATGGTGATGATGATGGTGTTGTGATTATGTGATTAGGGTTCATGCTACAAGCATGTAGCACAAGAGTGTGTATGGATAGGTGTGTGTGTGTGTGTGTGTGTGTTCCCCCTAAGTGAGCTCTCATGGCCTCCTTATATAGGAAGGAGGGAAGGATTTAGCAATATTTCTATTGAGTGAGTGTCCCACTTTGGTGACTAGGAAAATGGGGTGCATGTACTGTGGCTCCCATCTTGTCTCCTCATTATTTAAAATCCAGAGTCAATAGAGAGAGAAAAAAGAGAATGTGGGTAGGATGTAGAGGATAGGAAATATTACAATAGTCTAGCTTGGATAGACATAAGCTTATTAGGGAGAGAAGAGAGAGGTAAGAAATTAAAGAGAGGTTGTTAAGGTGGATATTTGTTGATGAGGATGGATCCTCCAAAAAATGGTGATAGAATTACTCTAGACTAGCCAAGACCTCATTAAAAGAGCCTTGTCTCTTGTAATATGCTTTAAGACTTGTAGAACCATAGCCATTCTAGAAGGAAAAAAGTGGGGATGGCCTGTGTCACCATTACACGAGAAAACTGGGGTCCACTACAAAATCATATCTCCGTGTTCATAACTCAAAAATCTGAAAAAAATTGAACTAAAGTTGAGATCACGAGCTACATCTTTCATGTTGAACGCTCCTTCAATTCGGGGTTCTTCTTTACTTAAATTCAGCCAAACAATGTATTATTTGTGGCTGCAAAAGTATTTTGGTGTCCCCTTTGAGTGGACTTCTCTCTTGCCTTCAAGTGTAAGCTCCTTCAAGTGTAAGCTCCTTCAAGTGTATGAAAACATGACCTAGAGTGTTGAGAAGATTGGCAAATCATCTAGATGGAGTATTATTGAAATTTAAAGTGGGGTTGAGGTTTGAAAATGAAAACTAGTGAATAAAATATTTGGTAAGTGGAATAATATACATACATGAAAAAAAAAAATATTAGAAAATACTAGAATATATATATTTAATATTTTTAGATCAAAAGAGAGATCAACAAAGATAAGCTTACTTATTATGCTACATCGTGATTGATTAGCATAAGTATTATTTATTTAATAAAGGCTAAAACGTTAGTGAAAAAGGGAAGAAAAAAATCAAAAGTAACTTATATAATAGGAAATACTTTTGGTAAAAGAAAAAAAATATGGGGGTTTCCCATGCATGGAAAAGCATGCCTCTAGCGTTGTACCTGATTCTTCTTCAATTGAGGTGGAGGAGTCTCCCAAAACCTGTTTTCATCACCCGTCCCCCCCACAGGTCAATACCGAAGGACAACATCCCACCCCTTTTCTTGAGACCCTTTTTCCTAAGTCCCTTGTTTTTTGAAGGGGTGAATCAAGCCTGGCGCCAAGTTTGCATATGGCCTTGTCTGCTGAACCCCCCATCCAATAGTTGATCTAGCAACTTCCTTGTCTCTGGTCTAGTTGAAGCCTCTCTAGATCAATAATGTGGTTGTTTGGAGATGAGCAATAGGACGTTCCACCTGCCCAACTAGCACCTGAGACTAGCCAATTGTACTTCAATGGGTATAAAATGGCTTCCTTACCAAACACCAAGTGATATGGTGTGAACCCAAGGGATGTGCGAAATGAAGTGCGATAAGCCCAAAGTGCAACCATAAGATGCTTGTCCCAATCCCTTTTGTGATTGTTTACATGCTTAGTGATGATCTTGCAGATCATACCATTTACCTTTTCCACCAAACCATTGCATTGTGGGTAGTAGGGAGTTGAGTGTCTTCGTGAGATACCTAACTTCTCCATTAGCTCTCCTACAAGGTCTCCTCTAAAACCTGGTCCCCTGTCAGAAATTATTTCAAGAGGAGTGCCAAAACGGCAACAAATGTTTTCAAATACGAACTTAGCCACTTCCTTAGCTGTAATCCGGGTGGTGGAAACTGCTTCAGCCCACCTGGTCATGTAGTCCACACCCATGATGATATAAAATTTACCTGATTGGCTCCTTGGCAAAGGCCCAATAGCATCAATTCCCCATTTTTCAAATGGTCCATATGAGATTATAGGAGTCTGTGGCTCATATGTGAACCTCCTATCCCCTGCCTTTTGATATTCCTTGCATGTTTTACACCAATGATGCACATCCCTATGTAGACTAGGCCATACAAACCCGGCTTGTAGAATCTTTCTACTAGTGATGTCAAGTGCAAAGTGTCCTCCGCAAACACCATCATGGCATTGATCCTTACCCTTGCAGTAGAGGTCGTCATTGATAAGGCGGTATTTTGTTGCCTTGCGCACAAGCCACTGCTTTTGGCCCTTAGTAAGATCCTTAGGGCACTCTCCTGTGTCCAAGAAACTCATGATGTCAGGCATAGCATCGATACCTTGGAAGAGAGGCAGCTTCAACTTGATAGCACCCACCACTGAAACATCTTGCAACTTCTCTCTAGCTAGAGCATCTGCTTCTTGATTTTCTGCTCGAGGGACATGATGTAATTGTTCAACTTGAAGTTTCCCTAAAAGTTCCTTGACTTTGTGCAAATGGCCTAGCAAGATATGATTTTTACAAGCCCAAGTTCCTTGTATTTGTTTTATTAAAAGCATGGCATCACCAAATACATTTAACCTTTGAATGCTCTGTGTCACACACCACTCTAACCCAAGAGTTAAAGCTGCATATTCTGCCTCATTGTTAGAGTGAGAATCCAAGAGATTCCCAATGGAGAAAACCTTGTCCCCTTGCTCCTTGAAGATGACAATGCGTGCTGCAGCTTTGTCCACTTTCCTCTTGTAGGCTCCATCAAAGAAAAGAGAGTGAGCCTCCTCTACCTTAGGGACTTCTAGCACAGGTGTAATATCTTGATCATTTGGCTTTATCTTTAGCTTCTTTTCATAGTGGCGATGAGTGAGAATACCTCCTAGATTGGCCCTTGTGGAGTTCTCCACTTGCATTGTGTAGTCAAACTCTTGTAGCCTTATGAGCCATTTGGAAATCCTAGAAGAAACATCCATGTGCTGCATTACATAAGGAAATACTTCTTCCATTGTTAAGATTATGAATGGTCTAGACAATAAATAAGAGCGAAATTTGGTGGTAGCAAACATTAATGCAAGCACCATGTGCTCCACTACTGTGTATCCCTTTTCTGATGGGGTCATCATTCGACTAGAGAAGTAGATAGGACGCATGAAAGAAGTTTGAGGATCCTTTTGCATCAACACAGCCCCAAGTGTGTCATTGCCAACACTAGGGTCTACATAAAATGGCTCGTCCCACTTTGGAGGTGCTATGGTGGGAAGTGAAGCTAGAATTTGTTTTACCTCATTGAATTTTTGTTCATTTTCTTCACTCCAAGTGAAGATCTCTTGATGGGTAACTTGTTGTAAAGGGAGAACCACTTGGGAGAGCAAGTGAATGAACCTACTCAAATACCTCACCTTTTGAAGAAAAGAGACCAATTGCTTTGTTGTGGTGGGAGAGGTCAAAGCCACCAAGGCTTGAACCTTGCTTGGGTTAGCTTCAATGCCGTTGGCCGAGATCACATGGCCAAGAAGAGTAACCTTGCTTTCACCAATGTGGCATTTCTCCACATTGAGTTGGCCACCCAAATCTCGTAGCCTAGCTAGACCTTCATAAACTTTCTCCAAATGAAGAGAGCGAGAGCTATAGATGCAAAAGTCATCAATAAAAACACGGATTGATTTTCCAAAGAATGGCTGAAAAACAAATGTCACATATCGCTGAAAAGTGGCTGGAGCATTAGTGAGACCAAAAGGCATAACTCTGTAAGAAAAACATCCCCATGGTGTGATGAAGGTTGTCTTCTTTTGATCTTCTTCAGCGATGCTAATTTAGAAGTAGCCTGAGTAGCCATCACATACCGTGTAGCGCTCATGTCCTGCTACCTCATTGAGTATTTCGTCTTGAAAAGGAAGAGGAAAATGATCCCTCTTTGTGGCTGCATTAAGAGGCTTGTAATCAACACAAACCCTCCACTTACCATTCTTGTTTGGTGTGACTACCACTGGAGAAACCCACTCTGAGTCTTCAACAGGATAGATAAAACCGGCTTCTAGCAATTTCCTCACCTCTTTGAGTAGGGCGTCTTGTTGAATTACTCCTAGCCGCCTGAGGTTCTGCACTACAAGTTTACTTCCCTCCTTGAGCTTAATGTGATGTCGAAATACTGTGATGCCAGTGATTTTATCATATTCATCAATGAACAATGTGGTAAAGTTACTTAGCATCAAAATATAATCTTCACGCTCCTTCCCACACAACTCACTAGAGAGCATTTGATGTAGCTTACTTGCTTCTACCAGAGGTTGTATACCTGGTGTCTCCCCTTGGCTTGATGATGAGGCATCAGGTTGCTCCATCTTCTTAGGGTCCTTGAGAATGATCCCCATCACCTCAATGCTACTGTCACTTTCTTCACTCACTGTTGACTCCTCTGAAGCGGTTGAAGATTCACCACTAGAAAACTCATCCTCGGAGGTTTCTAGATCCATGTCGCGTTGTTGACCTATCTTCATGTCATAAAGTATTGTACTCCCTTTTGCATCCTTCATCTGGATTATGCCGGTGTCCCAGTCCTGCTTAGCTCTCATAGCCATAATCCAAGGCCTCCCTAGAATGATAGGATAGCCCTCCCCTTTGTGTGGCATGACAAAGATGTCCACATCTACCTCGGTGTTGAATGCCTTTATCCTAACTGCATTTATGACACCAATACATTGAACTTTTAAATTATTTGCCATTTTCGCTCGGCATGGTGCCGGCCGACTCACCTCTAAACCCAAACGGTGCATCATTTTTTCACTCATGACGCATATTTGTGCGCCACCATCGATGTAGATATTGGAGATGTGTTGCCCTTTTATGTAAGCATCCATCACTGGTAGTATGTTGTCTAGATTCCTCCCGGAGATAGCCCTAGCTATCTTTGGCTTTGGTCGCCTCGTGTTAACCATCTTTGTCCATTGTCTCCTCACCCTAGGTGCTAGGTGAAGTAACTGGGGCCAGGTGATTTTTGGGCCCTGCACAGAAACATCTTGAACCAAATCATATGGTTTAGAACATTCACCCAAAGAGAAATCTACAATGTCAATTTTACGTCGTGACTTGGACGGCTTTTTGCTAGATTCCCCTTTAGTCTTCATCTTTTCTTCTTTTTGGGAAGATTCACCATGCCTAGCGCGTTTTACCCCAATAGCATTGAGGCCGTCCGGGGCGGGCAACAAGAAGAGTGGCCTCTAGACACCCTTCAAGGCTCCCGCGCTGCTCAATGGAGCTGGGGCACAACGCAACACAAACCAAAACAACAAACCCACAGCCAAATCCCAACTACACAAGGGGCACCACCTAGTTTAAGAGCGAACTAGGACGCAAAAGAGGAGAATCGTTAGAGCAACCCACAAACAAGCAAGGAATTTACACTAACCCTAACACCAATGGAGCACTCTTGCACACTAAAACACGATAGAGAGAGAGAGAGAGAGAGAGAGAGAGATAGTGCTCGGGCTGCTTTGAAACGTATCGGCAATGATCAAGCAAACACAACTATATATTTAAGAAAGAGAGAGAAAGGGGGAGAGGGTGCTTGTTGCATTAATACCTTCTTACAAATCTGTCATGACAAATGAAAGTGAGATTAGTATTTGTTCAATATAGCTTGCGTAAATTTCACCACAACACATCACAAGAAAAGCCACCCCAATCACTGTCTTAAAGCCAGGGGAGTCCTCTCCACCCTGTCGCCCTCTTACAGTATGTGGGATTTATGGCTAGATTGATGACAACACCAGAAACAAGCTATCAATAACTTAACAAAAAACACCAAGACACTTACGCATCATTGTTGTCCATTACTTCACGTTGGAAGGGAGACAAAGTATCCAAGCTTAGTCCAAATCCACCCTCCTTGATTCAGCAAATGTTGGGCTTACACTAGTAGGAGAAATGATAGATTTCCTACTCTCAATTGAATGATCACTCTCTCTCTCTTACAATGGCATAGAGTTCCCTTGCTAATTCCCTATTACAACACATGCACATGCATAAGACAATGAGCTTCCACTCAAGAGCTCCTTCTAGAGAGGTTGAGCTTGGCTTCTCAAGCTATAGCATAGTACTCTTGCTTATGGCTCCCCCTTGTGCTAGCTACACCCTCCTTTTATAGCAATTTTGAAGGCTAGGGTTACTCCTCTTGGGTTAGATTTTCAGCAATTTATCTAATTTCTTTTGCTTGGAATTATCAAGAAGTTGGTGGGGAAAGAGAGAGGAGAGAAATGGAGGTGATAGGACTTTTCATAGTGGGTTAGTGTTAGTAGAGTTAGTATTAATTTACAAATGGAATTGGATATTTACAATGGGAGTATCCATGTAGGATACAAATAAGGAAGAAAAAATCTTAAGAGGTAAGAAAAGGTGGATTCCTTACAAGGTTGATGCTCCAAGTGTCTTGAGTAGGGCCAATTTTGACGCTTGTTGACGGTCCACTAGCTTTGACGGTACATTTTTTCTCCACTCTTGACCTTCCTTGAGAGACAAGGTAATTGAAGTTGAGTAATCAACCACCATGATGCTATCTTTTAAGAGAAGAGACTGAATTTTGTGGTTTTTTTTATAGATATGGGTAATTTGGAGGAGGAAAAATGAGACTAGGTGGTCAATTTGGAATGGACTTGTGTGTGGGAGGTATGAGTTCACCATGGTTTCTCTTATTCTTCAAGGTTGAGGTGAAGGTGAGTAGGGTGCAGAGAGGAGTGGTGAGAGAGGTGGGGATGATCCTTGGAGAAGTGTGTGTGAAAGAGGAAAATGATAAAGTGGAAGAGAGAGTGTGGCTGCATAGCATGGGAAAACTGGGGTCCACTAAAATCATAGCTCACAGCTCGTAGCTCAAAAAAATATGAAAAAATTTGAGGCAAAAGTTCAGCCCACGAGCTACAACTTTTGTTTGTATCACCTTTTCAAATTCGGAGAGCAAGTGAACTTTAAAAATTCAGCAAAACCGACCGTTTTTTTCCACTGCAAAGGTCCTTGTGGGGTCCTTCTTTGGATGATTCTTTTGAATACCTCCAAGAGTGAGCCCTCCATAGTGCATGTATGCATGCCACCTACCCTTGACCTTATTTGGTAGGTCTATAATTGAAGATATTGTTGAGATTAGGATATAAGTGAATAGTACAACTAAGAAAATCAAATATTGAGGGGTCTAAAAAATATGTATATGTCAAATATAAATAATATAAGTGGAAAAAATATAAAGGGGTCAAAAGAAATCTCTCTCATTATGAGGCTACCATAAAAAGATAAATATTTTTGGTGTTCTAATTTTTTAGAAAAAAACAAAATAGATGTAGAAAGGGAAAAATCAAAATAGTGAAAAAATATACACATAAATAAAACTAGTTTTTTTGGATTTTTGTTGGGGTGGAATTACACCAAATATAAGAGAAGCTTACATGAAAATATTTCTATATGGAATAAAGAGTATGAAAAATGGTAAGAAAAATTGTGGTAATGGTGAGGCAATGTACAGAGCATAAATAACACACACCTAGGTAGAAATATTTAAATAAATACCAAAATAATTATGAAAAAATATTTTATTTAGGCCCTATATACAAAGAAATATTTACATACGCAGGCCATAATATACTTATATTTTTATATTTTTATTTATTTTTTGGCTCAACTAGCCCAATGACTAGCTAATTGAGGGTTTTTTAAGAAGTTATGGGAAAAGTCCCGTGACTCACACACGCCTATGTACAGTGAAATGGTAGGGATAGCCACAGTGTTTGGGTGATTTTGGTAGGGTGAGGTAACTTATTGTGGCAATTACAAAGAGCCGAAAAACGGCTATCAGCATCTACTCCTTTAACCTTGGTCTTATCCTCCTCCACTTTCTCCTTTCCCTTACCTTCAAGACTAATGACGCTTACTGTTTGATTGCCACCTGGTGGTGGGGGTAAGGGTGGAATGAGAGGTTGTGGTGGTGGTGGTGGTTGTGGTTGAATCAGTGGTTGTAAGATTTGCACGGGTGGTGCCCTTGGTGGTGGTGGTCTTGCTCTTGGTGGTGAAACCTGGTTTTGTCTGGCTCCTCTGTTGAAATTCTGCCTCCTTGGTTGTGGACAATATTACATGCCATGACCATCCTCCCCACAATTGTAGCAGTGGTATTCTTGGTTTTGCCTTCGTTGTCCTCTCCCTTGCTCTTGGTTGCGATTGTGTGCATGCCCTTGTTGTATCAAATGGATTGAGAGATTCTCAAGTTGATTGGTGATTCGGTTGAGCAGGTCTTGTTGATCTTCAATTGGTTCTTGTGGTTGAATCCTCTGGGCGACTGTTGTAGGTGGTGCTAGAGGTGGTGGGGTCCTAACGGCTTCCTCTCCATCGATATTCCTGGCTTGTAGGCGCAACTTCTTGTCTTTAAGGCAGGCCACTTCAACTGCTAGCTCATACGTAGTAGGAAACCTTCCCTTCACCTTCTCTTTAAGAGTTGGCCATAACCCAGCCACAAACCGATCCTTCTTTAGGAAATCAGGTGCCCCCTCATCCTCTCTTAGCGATGCAACCCATCGCCCCCATAAATCTACAAACTTTGACTCATATGATGCGTATTCCAGCATACTGCCCTGCTTCAACTCTGTCAACAATTGCCATAGTTTCTCTGATGTTGTGCCCTCTCCAAAACGCTTAACAAAGGCTGCCCTTAATAAGTCCCACCGTTCCTTGGTTTCTTGTGCCAAGGCATTGTACCATGATCTTGACTCCACCTTCATTAGAAGTGGGAAGATGCGCAAGCGCGAAGCATCATCATCTCTCGCAGAGATGACACATGCTATTTCCAAGTTGTCTAGAAAGTTTGCAGCATCCTCGTCCACCTTACCAGTAAAGGTTGGAAATGCTACACTTGCCATGATTACTGAGAGAGAGCTAGAAAGACACACTTCTTAACTTGCAAAAAAAAATTTCTTCTTTACAAAGAGGCGTGTATACCCTATTATACTAGGACATAGATTAAAACTTCAAACGGTACATTTCCTTGTACCAAAGGTAAAACAAATGGCTGATCTGATGCCAGAACCTCAAAAAACTGCTCCCCACCCGGCATGGTGTCAATGACGTGCTGGTAGTGAATCTTCAAGTCCAATATTACCTTGATTGAGCGTACACGTGTTGGTATGTGTGATCTGTCTTGAGGTAGGTTGTCCTGATTCATGTGAAGCTTAGAGGTGCTTAGTCACTGTCCAAGCTTGTAGGAGAGGGTGGTGTTCTTTCCTGAAACAAACTCAGTAGATCCCTAGTTTCTCTAGTGAGAGTGTGAGCCAATGCTTCTCTTATCTATGCTGCAGCATCAGGTGCAACTTGAAAACTGACTATGATAATTACCTCGGTGACTTGAGTTACCCGATTCTCAAAGTAGAATAGTGTTGATTCTCTATTGTGCAAAGCTCCTTCCATTTTGTTGTTTCTGGTTGGTTTTAGGTTGCGGACATGGTTTCCACCTTCTCCTTCTTCTTCTTGGCACTTGGCCTATGTATATCCACTGGGTTTGGCGCGTTGGTTGACTCTCCCACTTCAAATCGATTACCGTTACGCCTGGCACTCGAGCTTCGATGGAGATGCGGAGTTCGTCTAGTTGTGCTTGGAGCTCTTCTTTTTCTGTCGTCCAGTTAGAAAATCCTTCATACTCATTCATCCATTCACAATAGTGTAGGGTTTTCAGTCTTGTAAACTGAAGGGTTTCAAGAGCCCTCCTCAGTGGGGGCACCAAATGAGAGGCGGAAGTGAAAAAATAGACCCGGTGGCCTCTACACCAAGACTATGCACATTGGCCTCATCATGGGGGATACACATTAGGGGACCACCTAGCAAGATATGCGGCTAGGACACATACATATTGAGGCGGTCCGGGGCGGGCAACAAGAGAGGCAACCTCTAAACACCCCTCAAGGCTCCCGTGCTGCTCAATTGGGGCTGGGGCAACCACAAGCACAACACAACAACAAACCCACAGCCAAACCCAAACAAGATAGGGGCACCACCTAGTTATGGTATGCGAACTAGGACGCAAGAGAGATTTTGGCACAACCAAGAAGATGCACCACACAACACACACAAACAACCTCACACCAAGACACACACAAACTGGACCAGAGAGAGCTAGAGCAAAGGGAAGAGAGAGAGAAAATGATCTTGCGTAATACCTTATTTGTAACTTACAAATGGAGATGGTTCGTTATGATGCTATCGTAGAACTTGTATAAAACTCACTCAATGCTTAGTGATTGCTAAACATTGCCAAAACACACACACACTGTCTTAGGGTGTGGGAGACCTCTCACCACAATACCCTCTTACAATGGATACAAAACTGGCAATGAAAAACACACTAAAACACTTTCTAAAATCAAGATCAACCGATAAAAACTCAAATACACAAGTCACCTTGAATTCACCAAACCGTATTGCACAAATGGAAGGACGAAAATTTGAACGTCGAATCACGCCTTTGATGCACCAAACCTCAATTTATTGATGATGAAGGAGCATATACAATAGTGGTTTTGAGATTTGTGGAACTCACGCTCTCTCACTTGCAATGTGTATCTCGAAGGCTTCTCTCACACCAAGAGTGAAGCTCACAAGTGGTTGCTACACCTAAGTCTCTCCTCACGCATAGAGTGTTGGGGTGCTGTGTGAGATGTTGGAGGTTGTTTTACAAGAAGGAGAGGGGCCTATTTATAGGTTGGAGACCCCTCATTAAGATTATTGGAAATAACAATTTACAAGCTAGCAAATCAGGATTATGATTTTTTTGAATATCAAAACATTGTGAGCCTTCTTTGTCTGCTTGAGTCATGGGTGTGGGCTCAAAAGAGAGCATTATTGATGGTAGATAAGGTGAAAGTAAGTAAGGAGAGAGAGAGAGAGAGAGAGAGAGAGAGAGAGTTACTTTGTACATGTCTTGAGGTGAGGTGTCTTTTATGGTTAGGTCAATGCTATTTTGTGTTAGTATGTTAGCGGTTAGTGTTAGTAATCACTAGAAAGTTAATGATATATTTACAATGGGTAGAATGGGGTGGATAGTTGGAGTAAGATGGTTGAATGAAGTGAGAAAATCCTTGTGATGGTGAAGCTTGAAGAAGTTTTGGACTTACTTGTGTAGGTTCTCAAAATGACCATCGATCTTCTTCTTCGTCTTCTCTTCTTTACGCCACCGCCGCCAAGGTTGATCATCGTGATGAAAATGGTAATTCCGTTGATGAGATCTTTTGATTTGCAGAGGTTAAGCATGGTACACATGCTGAATTTATGTATATATATAAGGAGTAAGATGGAATTGTACTTTGGAGATAATAGAGAGAGGCATAGAGATGGTGTATGTACATGGAGAGCTCATATGAGAGCTATGGGAGTAAGTGGGGAGGTTAATGGTGAAGAAGGTGAGAGAAACCATTGAAGGTGCAGGTTTGAGTGAGGGATTGAGAGGAATGTGTGTGTGTGTGTGTGTGTGTGTGTGTAGAAGTGTGGAAAGAGGTGAGAGAAGACTATGGGCTACTTGTGAGAAAAGTGGGCAGACTGGGGTCCACTCAAAAAATCATATCTCACTGCTGGTAGCTTCAAAAATCATGAAAAACTTTGAGGTGATTTTTCAAAGCGTGGGTTACATTTTCTCTTTTGAACATCGCTCCAAATTCGGAGTGGAGATGGATATTAAAAATCCCACCAAAAGACCTGTTTTTTCTTCACAAAAAGTCTTTAGTGGCCCCCTCCTTTGTTGAATTTGTACAATGCATCCAAGAGTGAGCCCCTCCTTTGTCATATCATAATACAAAGCATCCAAGTTGCCCTTGACACATGCATGGAGGAGGATTATTGGTGAATAAAGAAATATATACATGGTGGGACTAGTGTATGGACTATTCATGGACTTTAGCTCAATGAGCACATGGTGTTAGAATAATGAGTAAAAATAATAATAAAAATATGGAGGAGTTATGGATATGGAAAGATATTGGAATCATATGATATGGTCCCTCTTTGAATTATTTTGGGTGAAAGAGGAAAAGGTATGCAAGTAAATAATATAATAAACGTGACCAATGAGTAGAAATCAATTTTTTGTTTTTCACGAGGGTGAGGGTGAAAATGTGGAAGTGATTTGTATAAAGGAAAAATATAAGGTTAGAGTATGTACATATTGGCAAAAAATATACTTATGGTGTAAGAGGATGAAAGAAGGCATACAGAGGTTTAATAAAACACACACCTAAGTATAAATATTTAAATAAAATACCAGAATAATTATAAAAATCTCTATATTTAGGCCATATATATAATGCAATATTTACACACAAATGGGACATAATATATTTTATTTTTTTGATTTTATTTATTTTTTTGACTCAACTAGCCCAATGACTAGCTAGTTGAGGATTTTAAGAAGATATGGGAAAAGCCCCCTAACTCACACAAGCTTATTTACAGTGAAATGGTAGGAATAGCCATAGTGTTTGGGTGAATTTGGTAGGGTGAGGTAGCTTACTATGGCAATTATGGAAAGCCGAAAAACGGCTATCAATATACACAATGAAGCATGCCATGTAAAACAATTTCAAGATCCACGCCCAAATGTGGAATGGGGTGGTCGGAGAATAAGGTGAGAGGAGTGGTGCATGAGTGAGAATGGGCTTGCTACTCATGCATGTTAGTAAGCAAGATAATGAGGTAGGGGAAACTTGCGAGTAAGCTCACTTATCATACAAGAGGTGGCAAATCCGCACACCTCAAGATGGAAGTAGCAAGATGATAGGAATATGAGAGGGAGAGAGAGAGTGTGTGTGTATGGTGGCGAATCCGCACACCTTTACATAAGCAAAAAAAAAGGCAAGGAACAAGCATACACCATACTCACAATGAAATGTATCCAAAGTGACACAAAGTATGGCACCAAGATGGAGTGTGTTGATCACTACAAGAGGCTCTTCATATTAGCGACGCTCACACAGCGACGCTCAAAAAAATATTTCCCGACGTCGCTATGAGCGTCGCAAATTTCTTTGTAAATTTGCGACGCTCATAGCGACGCTTATAGCGACGCTCATAGCGACGCCGGCTGGGGTAAAAAAATAACCGAGCGCGCCCAAAAACTCAGATCTCAGATCTGAGTTTTTCGGTGCCCTCAAGCAAGGAGCAGGTAACGCTCTCCCTCTCTCTCTCTCTCTTTCTTCTCCACACACACACACACACACACACACGAGGAGAGGAAGGAGAGCCAGGTATGCTCCTTCCCTCTCCTCATTCTCATGTTCCCTTCCCCTCTTTCTCTCTCCCTCTCTCTCTCTCTCACACACACACATACACACACACACATAGTGTTTTTGAGAGAGAGAGAGAGAGAGAGAGAGAGTACAAACAAAAACAAAAACGCACACACACATACATAAACAAAGAATGCACACACACATTGAGAGAGAAAAAGAGAGAGAGCATGCATAAACAAAAAACGCACTCATTGAGAGAGGAAAAGAGAGAGAGAACATGCATAAACAAAAAACGCACACATTGAGAGAGGAAAAGAGAGAGAAAACATGCATACGATCCAAAAAAACGCACACACATTGAAAGAGAAAGAAAGAGAAACTAATTTAACGTCGTAGGAAACTAATTAAAATTAAAAGATCTAAAGATCTAGCCGACGAGGAGTTGAACTCAAGACCTATTATTCAAGAGGGAAATGGCATAATCAATCTATCATACTTGGCATGGGTGATAGAAAGGTTATACCATTTATCTCTTTTTATTGGCACACACATCCACACACGCGCACACACACAAGAAGAAGAGAGTTATAACGTCGTAGGAAACTATTTTAAAAGACGTTAAAGATTAGGTTATATGTAGACTTACATTAAATTAGATTTAGGTTTATTTTTAACTAGATTTACGTTTATTTAAGCTAGATTTAGATTTACGTTATATTAGATTAGATTTATGTCTCCATAGACTGCGATGCCTGCATGAAGCGGGTGAAGAAAGCCCTCAATGGAATATAGGGTATTGCTGCCTTCACTCATGGTGGGCTCCGTCGATCCAAAAGTACTGGTGAAATGTTTTCAGAAGATAGGGAAGAAGGTGGATCTTCAGGGCGGCAAGAGTCACTACATCCCCGACACAATGACCATCTAGACAACCTCTAGTCATTAGACTTACGTTAAATTAGATTTAGCTTTATTTTTAGTTAGATTTACGTTTATTTAGATTTACGCTTATTTACGTTAGATCGAGTCCACGCAAGAATTAATTACGGTTTAGGGTTTAGAGTTAGACGAATAGTGAAAAGATCTACTGTGAAAAGATGTTAAGATGAAGTGAAGTGCTACAGCTAGAGAAGAGGCAAAGGGGTTTTGTCCACTACATGCAGTATCATGTAGACGTGGGTGTGTAGATTTCTTGTACCCACAAATATAGGTATTGACCAATAAAGAAGAGATTATAACCCGGTGGTTCTGATCTCCGTGCACCTCTAGAACGAGGTGTGCGGGGATTGGACATGACTAGAGAATGTGAGGTAAAGAGAGAGAGAGAGAGAGAGAGAGAGAGAGAGAGAGAGAGAGAGAGAGAGAGAGAGAGAGAGAGAGATAAGACGAAGAATGCCATTAGAATATTAAATTTGTTGTCCAGGTTATAAGTTTTTTATCCTCATTATGAGTAGCGACGAGGATGTGGGACCGTCCAACCGAAACACCTATCTCTCAACGAGGGTCTTATGTCCTTGTAATCAATGCAAGCATGCTGTGCGACGGACAAGACGTGTTTCTTTGCAGCACGTTCGCGAATTTGGCGAGCTCGATCCATCTATTATAGATCGAGTTGTTGCCAATTATAACTCGTCGGACTCTGACGCTGGCCAACAAGCAGCAATATTGCAACCCAATAGACGTGTTCGCAGGCGCTTTGGTCAAGCAACATATGTGAGGCCACAAGATGTAGCCTCTGACAGCTCGGGGGATGATCATGCAGAGCACATTCCCAGCAAGGCAATGTTTGAGCCCGAGATTGATGAAATGATCGAGACGATCATGGATTCAGAAAGGCTTATCTATGATGATATGAAAAGTGAAGCCGATACGCCATTGTATAATGGAGCACGTATGTCTAGATTGAAAGCACTCCTGGTTCTTCTCAACATGCAGGCAAAGTTTGGATGGAGTGACACTAGCGTCACAGTGCTTTTCAGGTAATCTATTACAATTAGTTTACTTTAATAGAACTCTAAATGTACAATGATCTGATAGATTTTTACACGACTGTATCATATTTTTATGTTGTGTAGATTGCTGAAAGAGCACATACTACCAGCTGACAATGTGATGCCAGATTCCCGAGATGAAGCAAGAAATATTTTGCGAAACTTGGGGATGGATTACAATTCTATCCACGCTTGTCCTAATGACTGCATTCTTTTCAGAGGGGAATACACAGACATGGAGAAGTGTCCGAAATGTGATTCCGAATGATATCGAGTAGATCTCCATGGGACAAAAATTCCACAAAAGGTTTTGCGATATTTTCCTCTGCTTCCTCGCATCAAGCATTTCTTCGAATGTAAGTCCATGGCCGCCCTAGCATCATGGCATGAGGAGAATAAATCTTCGGATGGTGTGCTACGAATTCCTGCAGATTGCGCAGCCTGGAAACATATAGATGGAACATGGTCGGATTTTGCTAGGGAAGCTCGAAATTTGCGCTTAGGCCTGGCTATGGATGGCGTAAATCCATTTGGTCAAAGATCAACATCTTATAGTGTATGGCCCGTTGTCATCGTCAACTACAACATTCCCCCGTGGTTGACTACGAAGAAGGGGCACCTATGGCTAAGCTTGATTGTGCCAGGGTGATATAAAGTGGGGAATATGGATGTGTATCTTCGTCCACTATTGGAAGAGCTACAACAATTGTGGATTGGCATAGAGGTTGTGGATATGAGCCGACACACAGGACGACAGAATGCTTTGATCAGAGGCATTCTAATGTGGACCATGCATGACTATCCCGGGCTAACAGAATGCTCAGGTGATCTATTGACACTCCTCACTCAGACACTGTAAATATCGTTTTTTCCCATAGTTGATCTATTATCATGTGTATACATGCAGGGATTCAAACAAGCGGATATAGAGCATGTGTCACATGTGGACCTAGACTGAATGCACGTAGGGCACCCTCACTGAAGAAGCAAATCTACGAAGGTCATCAAGCGTATCTTCCAAAGAATCATGTGTTATGCGACGGCTTTTTGGGAAGAGAGCCACCAAGGATGTCTACACAAGCATGGTTAGAGCAGAAGGAGATGTGCGATGACGGTGTGAGCGGAATGAAAACACACACAGAGCCTCTATAACGACCCGACACACACTCTTGGAAAGATACACACGCACACTATGGGGCACCACTCGGCTTAGACAACACACCTGGCCGAGACAGGGAACACACCTCTGGAGTGAGAGGAGAGAAACTATCCACTTGTCCACTCCACACAGACACACACACACACACACACACTCAAAAAACTCAGCTCAAAAGAGGAGAATTTCTGATGTTTAGATAAAAATGAGCTTGGGCCAACACCAATGGGGCAAACAGCTCACACAATATGGGTAAAAGATACCAGATACAATCACAAATTGGAGAAGAAGCTTCACTCACCGGAGAAGATTACACAGAAAAACAGAAGAAAAAGAGTGAGGAATTTGGCAAAATGGACAGCGCCATCGCGTCCGGAACGGCCCAAAACCCCAGTCTACAATGTCAAAGTGCTCAAATCCGACATCGGATGAGCAGTTTACGGCCAAAACAAGCTCCAAAAACCCAAAAAACACACCTGCGGCTGTTTCTCCTCTCTTCTCCACGTTTTTTTCTGGTCTTCTCTCTGTTTTTTCAGTTCCCACACTTAGCTTTATCACTTGGGCACCCTTGGCCTTTTAGATGACCTCAAACGGACCCCGAACAGGCCAAAAACTGACCTCGCAGTGCATAGTTGTCACCTTTTTGCATCATCCGCACACCTGGCACTCAGCTTTTTTCCAATAATGCATCTCGCCACCACGTGAAGTGGCCCCAAAAAGTGGTCCTAATGATGACCTTTCTGCATAATTATCACAAGGAAACACCCACGTTGTGTTCGTACTTCTCCACATGCAAGTATTGACCCCGTTCGGCCTCCTGACGCCACTAGATGCCATCTGACGCACCTGCTTACCTCATGTCGTCGGCCCGCGGATAGCTTCCTCGAGAAGTTTTATGCGCTAACAACTCCTCCTTATTGTATAAAAAACACACTGGTACTGGTAACGATGAAAATCGATGCACTATGTACATGCTGCCCTACCTGTACACATGTGGGCCCCACGTAACCACCTTGCTCTGGAAAATGGGCAATCGTTTATTCGATGCACCATGCATGTATATGTACATATGCGCAATCCCTTGCTCCAAAAAACTCCTGACAACAGATTGCCTCCAGGGATGAAGAGACTATCTCTATGGTACGAGTTACCATACTGGCCCCGACTCATGATCAATCACTTGCTCGATCCAATGCACATATTCAAGAATGTGGGTAATCTACTATGGGACCATTTGACCAGCAAGAAAGATACTTTGGGAGCCAGAGTTGACCTTAGAAATGTGGATCGTATGGAGCAATATTGGCCGCAAACAGCGTTTGATGGATCGATAAAACTCCCTAAAGCACCATGGATTTTCACAGGAGCCCAAGAACGCAAAGTAAAAGAGGCCATTCGATCTTTGCGGACCCCCATTGGCGTAATGCACTCGCTCCGAACGTGTTTTCCTAAAGAAAGAAAGCTTACCGGTTTGAAGTCACACGATTGGCATAAAATGTGTCAGGTACGTTCATAGTGGTCTTTAATATCATTGCATAAAATGTGGACTTTAATATCATTGCTGCACATACTATACAGTTTATTTTACGGGTTGCCATTGAGGGATGTTTGTCTCTCGACATCCGTAACACAATCTACAAACTTGCAAAGCTGGTGCAATGGATCTCACAAAAGGAGATCAACGTAGAGTCCATACCATTCGCCAAACTAAATGCTGCGGAGCTTGTGTGCATGTTTGAGAAACATTTTCCTACTACCATGCTAACCATTCAGGTGCATCTTCTTGTTCACATAGTTGACGAGGTGGAAATAGTTGGCACAGTTCATTCTAGATGGATGTTCTTCTTACAGCGTTTCATGAAAACGCTTAAGGGATATATGCGTCAAAAGGCACGTCCGGAGGGTAGCATGGCAGAAGGTTGGTTGGTATCAGAGTCCCTAGTGTACATTGGAGAGTGGCTAGACGGATTTGATAAATCCCGGGACACGCTATGGCGAACCATAGATGATGAGCGCATATCTGGGATTGTCATGTGCAATCTCGGTGTTGAGAAGAAGATGACGGAAGATCTAGAGGCTAAAATCAACCGATTTTGCATGCTTCACAATCCAGTGATGCAAAAGTGGATTTCACAATATGAGGATGCAAAGCAAGAGCGACAAAGGGCACGAATCGAGTGGAGACGGGGAAGACAACCACCGATGCACTATCCAGCGGTTCTGGAGAGCCTACCAACCTTCATGAGCTTAAGATGGTTGCACAACCAATTGAAAAGCGCACAACAATGCGGTGACGAAGTGACTGAAGAAGAGTGGGAGTACTCTCGGGGTTGCGCGACCAAGGTAAGTTTGCAATGTACGACTAGCAAGTGACTTTATTTATAAACGTTTGAACGGCCACTCATAATCTTTGTTCGTTGTAGTATAAGTCATACACAGCAGCATGGTGTAAAGGTCGACATTTTAGGGTGGAACAAATCGACAAAAAGCGTTTTACTCAAGATTGTGGAATCATGGCAAAATTTGAACAGTCTAGTCGACGACGTTCCTCTGATGCAGATCCTGTGGTGGCGGAACTCACTTACTTCGGCACGCTGCAAGAGATTTTGAGGATCGATTACAGAGGATTTTTTGTCGACTTGTTCGACGTGCAATGGTTCAAGATAATCATGGAGGGTCGCAACGCTACTGTGCGTAGAGGAGAGTCTGGTTTTCTTGAGGTGGATTCTACTAAGAAATGGACTGACCTAAGAGACACTTTCGTACTACCCGAGCATTGTGAACAAGTAAGTATATAAATAGTTAACATCCCCCTTTTACAAGTTATGTGCTTGAAAGCTCTCATGTAAGTTATGTGGCTCTGGCAGGTAATATTTCATCCTACAAAGTCTACATCAAACTGGTGGTACGTCATAGAGGTAGCCCCTCGTAGTGCAAGGACGTATGAAGGCTACCATGTGCCAATCACAACGACATCAATGGAGGAGATCAGAGAAGATGCTCAATCAGAAGCCTCTGCGGTGGTGCCAGACGAGCATCAAGATGCTACTACTCTATATGGGTGCATGCAGAGGAGCTACAAAATGAAACAGAGGATATGTGTTTAAACGAAGAGCTCTATATAGATATAGGAAGTTATGCTGAGTTATGCGAGGATGAGAGAGAGATCTCTTAAAGCCACAAATATTGTATTTGAACAATTTTGCTCTGTGTTGTAAAAGCTCTGGCTCTCTAAGTACCTTCCATGGTGTATAACGCTCTTTTCTACTCGCGCTCACATCTTTTGATTGAAAATTCTGAGTTTTCGACTTGCCTCTTCTATCCTCGATTCATTGCGTCATTGTATTTATATGCGTCATTACGTCATTGTATTTAATGGTCTTTGCGTCATTGTCTACTCTATTCATTCAATATTAAGTTTAAATATTCGTGTGTTTAATGCAGGTATGGATGATGAGGAGTTTCTTTCTTCTTTGTCACCGCAGCAGAGACAGTGGTGCGTGGAGCGTCATCGCTCTGGCGCATCATCGCGCGTTCCTAGTCCATACGCATCTCCCTCTCTTTTGGAGCATTTGGCGCGCTCCGAAGCTTCGGCATCGACGAGACGAGCTTCACACTCGTCTAGACACCGGCGCTCTAGTGGTGGCGGTGGCGGTTGTTGTGGGGATTCCGCCACCGATGCCTCCACACCGCCTCGTGTTCGACGAGGCTCTTTACCCTCCCCTTCTTTGCCCGCCCCCACACCAGCCACAGCATCGCCATCTACGCCAGGTTTTGCACGGCTGACTGTTCCTAGAAGCTACACACCTCTACCTACTCCGCCAGGAGCCACCCCACTCGACACTCCTCGCTTTGGGGCCCAGACGCCGGTGGAGACACCTGACGTCCGTACCCCCATCGACACGCCGCTAGAGACCCCTGCCGGGACACCCAGGTTCACGCGTCACCGGCCAGAGGGCTTGCCTTACTCCGTCGACATCAGCGGCGGCATCATCATGGATGATGACAGCAAGAAGGTGATCTCGCGCATGCGTGGTCTTTGCTCTCAGCTGTTTAGACACTACATACTAAACAAATGGAGTGAAGTACCAAGTGATTTAAAAAACAGAGTCATCAGCATACTTTATGATGAGTTTCCCGTTCCAACACGGGATCAGCGCTTCAATGAAAACCTGATGAAGATTCGAATGCGCGAATACTGCAAACACAAGCGTTTCGAAGTGCAAAAAGCAATCAAGAATGGGTGGAACAGGCCAGATTGGCTGGCCAAAGAAAATTGGAAGAATGCGAAGAAAGCAGCGCGCGAGAATCCCGACAAGTGGAAGCAACAAAAGGATGCAGCCAGAGCGCGAGTAGAGACAGGGAGCTCGCACCACTTGGGGAGCGATGGATGGGCATCATTTGAGGCCGATTTTGTAAGTCTTTTCACATTGCTCTTTATGCATGTTTGATAGTTTAGGGTTTATGAGTTTTTTAGTTCTAACATAATGAAATCTTTGTATGTTTTGACAGTGGTCGATGACAGGACGTGATCCCACACCGTACGAGCTCGAGTACGCAGGCAGGAAGGGCTTAAACGCCCTCATGGACATTCTCAGTTCTCGCGGCGGCATGGTTAGTATTAGGGTTTACTCTTTTTTATTTTTTGTATTGTTTTATAAATGTCGTTATATGTTTATACTTACTGAAAGCTGTCTTATTGTCTTTTTTTGCAGAATCCGACAGATACGCCGCTTGGACGCGATGAGACGTCTGACTAGACGACGTCAGTTTAGTCGTAGCTAGATAGCATTAGTTTAGGGTTTCTCATAGCTTATGTATCATGAGACGGATTTTATACGTCTTTTTGAACCATGTATATTATTACATTTGTCACCGCAGTTCCTTTTGCCAATCAATTCTTTATGCCTATGATGTTGTACAATTGTCATTATTACATTTGCCAATCAATTCATTTTGCCTATGATGTGTACAATTGTCAATTTTTCAAACAATGCGTCTTGTGGGTGATTATTTTGGGTCTATTATCTACCTTTGCACTTTTTTTAAAAAGTGAATCAAGTCAATATGGTTGATGGGTGGCAAGGCATTCAATGCCCTGCCACCAAAAAAAACTTCTCTCGGGCGTCACTATAAGCGTCGCTATTTATGGCTCTGTAGCGTCGCTATGAGCGTCGCTATAGTCTGCAGTGTAAACGTCGCTATAGGCGTCGCTATGACCGTCGCTACATAGCGACGCCTATAGCGACGCTCGTAGCGACGGTTTTAGTGACGCCGGGGGTTATAAAAACCTAATGTATTTCCGTCGCTAACAGCATCACAAGAGCACACAACCTCTTGTAGTGGATTGCTTGCAAAAGATGAATACAATAGGTAGGGTATGGCAGGAAAATGAGAAGGGGACAAGATCGTAGGAGGCATAATGAAGAGATGGGAGTTGATGGCGAGGAATATCATGAGTGTGTCCACCCTTCTTCTTGAAATTGTGCCTTCAACCCTTAATTACAAGTAGTGTGGAGGTGTGGTGCTCATCTTTTGTGCATGGTGATGGTGATAATGATGGTGTTGTGATTATGTGATCAGGGTTCATGCTACAAGCATGTAGCACAAGAGTGTGTATGGATAGGTGTGTGTGTGTGTGTGTGTGTGTTCCCCCTAAGTGAGCTCTCATGGCCTCCTTATATAGGGAAGGAGGGAAGGATTTAGCAATATTTCTATTTGAGGTGAGTGTCCCACTTTGGTGACTAGGAAAATGGGGTGCATGTGACTGTGGCTCCCATCTTGTCTCCTCATTATTTAAAATACCAGAGTCAATAGAGAGAGAAAAAGAGAGAATGTGGGTAGGATGTAGAGGATAGGAAATATTTACAATAGTCTAGCTTTGGATAGACATAAGCTTATTAGGGAGAGAAGAGAGAGGTAAGAAAATTATAAGAGAGGTTGTTGAAGGTGGATATTTGTTGATGAGGATGGATCCTCCAAAAAATGGTGATAGAATTACTCTAGATTAGCCAAGACCTCATTAAAAGAGCCTTGTCTCTTTTAATCATGCTTGAAGACTTGTAGAACCATAGCCATTCTAGAAGGAAGAAAAGTGGGGATGGCCTGTGTCACCATTACACGAGAAAACTGGGGTCCACTACAAAAATCATATCTCCGTGTTCATAACTCCAAAAATTCTGAAAAAAATTGAGCTAAAAGTTGAGATCACGAGCTACATCTTTCATGTTGAACGCTCCTTCAGATTCGGGGTTCTTCTTTACTTAAAAATTCAGCCAAATAATGTATTATTTGTGGCTTCAAAAGTATTTTGGTGGTCCCCTTTGAGTGGACTTCTCGCTTGCCTTCAAGTGTAAGCTCCTTCATGTGTATGAAAACATGACCTAGAGTGTTGAGAAGATTGGCAATCATCTAGATGGAGGTATTATTGAAATTTGAAAGTGGGGTTGAGGTTTGAAAATGAAAACTAGTGAATAAAATATTTGGTAGAATGGAATAATATACATACATGAAAAAAAAAATATTAGAAAATACTAGAATATATATATTTAATATTTTTAAGATCAAAAGAGAGATCAACAAAGAAAGCTTACTTATTATGCTACATCGTGATTGATTAGCATAAGTATTATTTATTTAATAAAGGCTAAAACGTTAGTGAAAAAGGGAAGAAAAAATCAAAAGTAACTTATATAATAGGAAATACTTTTGGTAAAAGAGAAAAAAATATGGGGGGGTTCCCATGCATGGAAAAGCATGCCTCAAAGTCAACAAGCTTCTTAAGCCCGTATACCTGTGAAGCTGCACTCTGTTTCTCATAAAGATCACTCAGCTCTAACCATGCTTGATAAGCCGACATCTCGTCTGCTACATTGAAGTAAACGCTTTCGGCCAAAGTCAGCGTAATGGTAGAAAGTGCCAATTCATCCATTTCGCTCCATTCATCTTCGTCCATTTCTTCTGGTTTTATCCCCTTGAGCTTTATAGGTTTTATCTGATTCTTTTGTACCAACACGTGCCAAATCTGCTTCTCCCACAATGGGAAATTGGTTCCATCCATTTTCTTGATATTGTAAAGAGCAGTGTCCTGTGATCCAGCCATAGCTACGCTTCACAGTAGTTTACTTTCCTGGGAAAAATTCGGCAGAGTTTCCCCTGTAAACTGACCTCTGAACCAATATCAACCTGTCAAATGAACCAAGAAAGCTTTAGATTCTGCATAAATTTTGGCAGAGTCTCCTTTGTAAAATGGCTCTGGTGTACTCAAAAAACAGACCAAAAACAGCTCAAAAAAACACTGTCTCTCTGACACTGTAAGCTGCAGATAAACCTGTCCTGCACCTGTACTGTCTCTCACTGTCTTGTCACTGTCGTGTAAGCATAGACTGTGACAATGCCTCAACAGTAGTAAAGCAAAGATGCAATCCCAACTATCTAACTCACAGTCAATACATCCTAGCTGCCGATCTAAGGGTGCTCGAGGGATCGCTCCAAGACCTGTATCACCGAAAGGATCTCAACATTCGAGAATCCCCCAGCTCAATAAAACCTCACTCGACCCTCAACAAAGGCTGCAGTAAATCTGACAGTACATAGACTTCCCACAAAGTCATACATCCACAAATTTCCCATTGTATGCTGTAACCGCTACGGTGGTTGTTTGCTGCGTGACTCACAGCCAGCAAACCCTCAACAGACATACATCATCTCTGACAATACATCCCATGTGGAAGTACCTGCAATGTTAGGATGAAATCTGGAATATCAAGCAGCAAACACAAGCTACCTAATGAACTAGTGGATGTCGCCTACAGTCTGTGTGTAGATGCGCCCGTGTCGTATGTGACACGCCTCCAAGAACTGTGAGCCGTCCTTCGATGTGTAGATAGCCACAAATCAACACTCTGGGAGTGTCGATATCCTCAGCACCTGTAGTTGTAGGCCAAAAACCCCAAATTTGCAGAGTCGGATCTGCACCCGCTGAGACCATGTAGTCGAAAATGGCCTGCGCAAAACTTTGTCGAAGCCGAACGGTGACGGAGATGACCTCAGAATGAAATTCTGACAACACCAAGCCCTTTGGGCTGACCCACGAGATTTGGGGCCGTGTCTTCGCCTGTCGAATTTCACTCCAATCTGAGTTGGTGACTCTAGCCTTGTGCAGTCTGCCTCGAGCCTCGATCTGAGCTCTGATACCAGTTGAAGAAGTACGAGCGGAAGTGCGACGCGAGAGAGAGTGCGAGAAGAAGAGCACGACGATATGGTGAACTCGCTCTACTGTAATGTGTAGAGCATAGTGAGTTCTTATTAGGTTTTTACAAAAGAATATGTGTACATACCTGGTGGCCCGCCCACTTACCTGGGCGACCACATTGGGCTTTATACCCCAACACCCTTTAGGGTTTTCACCATGTATTCTTGAATCGCTGTACCTTTTTTGGAGCAGGAAATCTGCCAGCCAAGTTGGCCGCTTCTTTAGTAGTGCCTCATGTGCTATCCAGGTCCTTACTCTTGGTACATGACAGAAGGTAGGATCCTTTTGCAGGGCCGCAAGTGCTCTTGTGAACAGAATCAAGTACCTGGGATTCTTGTTCAGCCAGCTCAACCTCCACTTCGGGTGGTCTTTATCTGCGCCCTTGGCTTGCATGTCTGTGTAAAGCCTTTCTTTGACTTGTAGAAACTAAAATTTAATTAGAGGGTAGGGCAAGGATTGTTGGTGCCATTGCACATTTATTTGATTGGAAGTGAGTTGTGTGACATTGACGAAATGAAGTACTCTCACCTCCCAATCCATTGTTGCATGCGACTGCTGATCTACCTCTTGTGTAACTTTTTCCTTCGGGGCAACTTCTTTATCCTTTAAGAGCTAAACCATGGGCACTGTGTCTGCTTTGATAAGTGGTACTTGAAACTCCTCGCCACTGACCTCTACTGTTGGTTGTGTCTCCAAGTCAGCAAATGAGAGTGAGGGGTTGTCTATTTGAGGTTGCTCCGAAGTGCCTGCCTCTTCTTGCGTTTATTTCCTTCCCTCTCTTAGTAGCTGGTTGACTCGTTTGAGTTCAGCTATCTCCTTCAGCAGCTCGTCTTCTCTTTGGACTCGCATCAAGGCGAGGCCTCTGCACTGAGACTGCTCTAATTTCAGCTCCAACTTGAGTTCTTTATTTTTCTTTTCTAACACCTTATAGACCTCGTCTGTTCCCTTGATCGAGGCAATGGCTAGATTTTCTCGTATTTGCCGTAAGACTATCGCCTGATCATTGATTCTTTGTTCTGAGTATTGTAGGGAAGCATTGGCTACATCTAATTGTACCTGGATCTTTTGAGATGATAGGGTTGTAGATAGAAGTTCATTTGTAACTTCTGTCAGCTGATTGTCCTTTGCTTTGCATGCATCTGACAGTTTTGTGAGAAACTCACCCAGTTCCTCCATTTCTTTTTGTTGCTTATCTCTTGCGATCTGATGTTGTTCAGCTTTCGCTCTCAACTCCTGCACTTGCCTCTATAGACTGGTGATGACATTGAGTTTGTCCTCCAGCTCCCCTTGGAGTGCGCCAATCACCATCTCTAACTCTTTGGCCCGTGTGCTACGGCCAAATGCTGTTGAGCGAAGTCTGTCATGCCAAGGGTAGGACCAGGCATGGCCAACGGCTAGGACGGACATGCAGTCAAGGGGGTCCCTATATTTAGAAGGCCAAGGTACCATATAGGGCATGGCTGGGTGGTGATGAGCATGTTCCAGTTCCCTGTTGCGCCATGGCCGACTATAGTAAGTATTTTTTTTTCACACTATGCGCCCAAGGGCAATTGGCCTTAGGGCAATCATAATAATAATAATAAAAAAGGGGCAGGCGCCCATGGGAAAATACCCCTCTCCCATCCCTTGTCTACTGGAGATCGATTGTAGTGGGATAGGTATCTGATTTGATGGGGATTTTGATTGCCAGGCTGCTGCTGCAGCAAAGTAAAAGAAAACAAAGTATATATATATATATATATATATATATATATATATATATATATATATATATATATATATATATATATATATATATATATATATATATATATATATTCTTTTTCTTCTTTTTCCCTAATCAACTAAGGGCTTTGGCCCATGATGTATAGTCACTAGGCTCGATTTGACCTGTGAGAACTTGCATGCCACATGCAACTCGTATGCACCACATGCATCCAGCAAGGTCTCCCTTTGGAGTCCGCAAGGAGCAACCAAGGACCCACAATCGTGGTAGTGGGGTAACCCAGATCACCTTTGAGCTGCCATGCGGAAAGTTTTTGTCATCTTGTGTAGTTTTTGGTCATCTTGTTGCAGATTTTGCAAAATTTTGGCTTCATTTCTGACGGTTTTTGGGATGTCGTAATTAGCAAACGAGTGAAGAACTTCCGCACGGTCAACTTTGTACAAGGAAAGTTGGATGTCGGCATTGAGTCAACCTGGTAGGACCATGGCTCCAAAGAATCTTGCTACAAGAATCTTGGCATGCAGTAGGTCGCAAAATGTTTATCATTGGGACAAAAGAGCAAGGCTCCGATCGACGATACTCTTGGACACGGTTTTTGTCACCCAACTAGAGCATCGAAGTGTTCACAAGATTCAATTTGTTGGCGAATCGGGCAAGGCCCTCGGCAACAACCAGTAGAGCAGCTATTGCACCAAGCAATGGTATTTGGCAAAGCATTTCTTGATTGCAATTCATTCGATTATTATGACGACGGGACCCGTCATCAGGTGTACATAATGAGCTATGCACTTGATAATTTTTTATTGAGCATGTTCTTCATAACTATGGTATGCAATGGGCGTCTACAATTGAGCACGGATGTCACTCATAGACTCAAGTATGTATGAGATGCACATACTTTGCACATATAGTTCTATGTTTTCAACAGGTTTACAAGTAGACAAGGTTGTGAATGATGGACACGGTCGAATTTCTTTTGCTTTGTCATCTGTTTGTTAGCATAAATATCCTTTAGCTATGAGCTCTCAAGACCTCCATAAGTTGTTACAAGAAGCAAGGCTTCCAGTTTGGCATCTTCCATTGAGATTTTTCCATCTGGCTTATGCTATGAGCATAAAACCTTGGAGGAATTTGTTAGTGTGTTCTTTCATTACATGCAAAGAGGGTGTATATGATATACACGACAACTCTCTCTTGCTTGGCATCTATGGCTATGAACCATCTTCTAGCGAGTTTTTCCTTCAAAATTTCAAGACAACTAGTTACAACGGGATGACCAGGTTAGATAATTTTAAGTTTTACTTGTTTTTTCATGTTTTACACGTTTATTTTGGACAATATTGTCTGTTGTGCAAAGCAAACTGCTTTGACAGTTTTACGTGAAGCCAGCAAGGCACTTTTTTTCTCTCACGTTTGCGGCCATCACTCTCGACGAGGGCTTACAATTTTGCATGCAAGGCATGCTAGTTGGGTGGATTCAATTCTACCGCCTCATGACTTACGCTTTCGCTATCACACATGCAACTCAGTCAAGGATACGATAAGTGATGGATTGTTTAGCATGGTTTTTGGTTGTTTTCAACACACAACAACACTAAAAGAGACCTAAAAATAGTACTTATTTCATAGGCAAAGTGCCCTATTTAAGTCATCCTCTTCTCGTCACGATCGCTACAAGATCGATGGGTCAAGATGTGACTTGTGTTTTCTATTACCTCTCTCGAAGAGAGTGTTATACAGCCAGAATGTTGAATGCTTATAGGATAAGCTGCACACTACACATGAGATGCACACGAGCATGAGCACAGTATATACAAGGTAATAACTTAAGGAAAGTTCCTCAGCCCCACATGCTCTCTTTCTCTCTCTTCTTATTTCTCTCATAGAATAATAAAAACTTTCTACGACGCTTTTAAAAATGTTTGTTTGGAAGTCAGCCTGAGCCAAGGTGCTCTAACTCTCAGCTAGACATAGGGCAAGACACTATCTAAATTAGTCTTCATTGGTTCATTGATTGAACACTGATTGCCATCAGGGCTATGAGCCACACCCGTGGCTAAGAGTCCTTGTCAGATCTTGGGTACGACCCAACTGTGGACATTCCTTGGGTGATTGTTCTTTAGATCGAACAGATCTGCCCAGTGGAATACACATCGAACACCTTGACGTTAATGGACAAGCAAGAGTCTCGTCGTTACGAATGTTGAGGGTGTCATTTTTGCACTACATGCTTTTAGTGTGATGCTCAAGTTGAGTTTAAATCTGAAACTGAGATCAGCTAATCTATACCACGGCATCTAGAGGTAGAAAACAGTTGCGACAGCACGGCTATTGATACAAGCTAGGCATCTCACTTATGTGGATTTCTTGCTCTCTCTATAGCACTACAAGTGTCTACGGCATCACATTTTTGGGGTGCGACCCAACGGGTGCTTACTAAATCACCCCATAGGCATTGAGGATCACAATTTGATCTATTCTCGTTATACTTTCAAGGAAAGAAATTCTCAATCTATCACGTGGTAGTGAAAAAGTTCAAATTTTCAAGTTGATTCTCATCATTCTTTACACGGTTAACTATATTGGTTACCGTTACCTGCTAGTTGAGCAGTTTCTACAAAGAGTCTTACCAAATGGTTTGACTACGTAGATTCTACCCAACAGGTTTGGATTGCGAAGGCAACACCCAGGGTTCCCAATGCAATGTTGCTTGGTTTTTTCACACGTGGGAGACGTACTCCTGTGCATTTGAATACGGGTAACTGAACTTTCAGTTCAATCCCAAGGGCCATGCCAAGGGCATGTCGAAACAAGTATTTTGGGCCGTAGTGTCCAATGTACATTATGCAGTTATGAATCCACTTGTAGGATTCGATTTGGCACATGTTGTCACATGAGATACAACATGGTCTAGGGACTCAAGGAGTTTGGTTTAGCTAGTGTGGAGCAAGGCTAATGAGGGTCCCTCTCACTCCCGTTGTAGAGTGTTTGCAGTTACCTCCACAAACAAGTACATCTTGTACTTGCAAGATGTTCTTTTTTAAACATCCTTACATGAGACATATTCCACATGTGGAGAATATGAGTCTCTGGACTGACACTAGCGCCCATTATTTCAAATATGTGTCACGACCAAATCCCTAAGTGCTGGTCAAATATCCTTTTTAGACCATTTTTAGCACAACGTATCAAGAGCAATTTCGGTGGCCAAAAATTGTCGAATACTTAGAATGACTTGTTGAAGTACAAGTACTGCTAAAAAACATTACAGATGGTTGTTTATACATATAGCAAGGCTCTAAGTTGTGACGGGGGCAAAGCGATACCCAGACCCCGACGGCTTCTAAAACGCCGGGAGCCGATGGCACACCTCGAGCCGGCCACGGTAAAGCGAACAAGGGGGGCACCACCTAGCTTTGAGCAGCTAGGACGCAGACCATGGTGATGTGAACACCGCAAACTTACACACACCGAGAGAGAGAGAGAGAGAGAGAGAGAGAGAGAGAGAGAGAGAGAGAGAGAGAGAGGGAGAGAGGGAGAGATATTGACAAATGATGAAAACCCTCGGGGTGTGAGGGATAATTATTTATTGCAGTATTTACAATGACCTTCCTTCCGGCGAGGTGGCACACCGTGGTGATAGAGAGGTAGGGAGAAGAGATGGTGAACCTACTTGGTGCGTTCTCTAAACACGACTCGATGATTGTGAAACTTGCTACCAAGAAGGTGTATGTGTGTGTGCCTCGACCATTGGAGTCGAGAGGTGGACGTAGCTCCCTTCACATGGTGCAATTCCCAAAACAAACCATCACACAAGTCCCCTCCCCGTAATGCCAATGTCAATTCCTCCCACTAAAACTCTACCAAGTGCTGACCTCTCATGAACTGCCCCCCCCTCCCCTTGTGTGAGCTCCCAATGCCCTTTTATAGGTGTTGGCTGCTTGGATTAGGGTGTTACAGCATTAGTCGCACATGCGGTCCTGCGGAGGTCTGGACATTGCGGATCAGGAGTCATGCGGTATGCGGCAACCGTGGCGGCAGCTCTTCACAGGATATCATGGGACAGGGGGAGTGTGTGCACTGTTCTCGATCTGCACTGGAGCAGCGGTATATATGGGGGCCATACCTGTCTTTTGATGTAACTCACCAATCTCTATGTTATTCATGGCATCTGTTGTTGTAACTCTGTGTCCGGACTACATATGAATGAAGCAAGAGGTGTTCAGTGCCTGTGTACTATGTATTGTCTTCTATCGTCATTCTATGTGTTGATGTTCACATAATGTAGTTGTGGGTAATCATTCCCATAATGCCTATTGCTCCTGTGTGGGCAATAGCCATTACATCTGGCGACCACGATGCGTGATGGATGACCTGTGATGAATATGCATGCGCACTAGGTCGCACGGTCCGCTTGAACCTGTGGTTCCAATTGTAGGAAGACGTCGGAGGAGAAGCGGTTCGGATGAATTTGTTTTTTCTTCATCGCGGGTTGATGAATCTGTATCTCCATCACCACGCCCGGTGCATGGTAGGTGGTTGCAACGAGCGAGGCATACTCCATGCAGTCAGTCATGTCCTCCTATCGTACGTTCACCCTCACCCACACAGGTTGCTTCACCACCGTTTGCGGTAAGCAGTCCGGGGGTGTCTCTGCCTCTGTCTCCACCTCCTAGTGCTCGTCAGCTTTTTTCGGGAGGAGGTACAGTCGGGCAAGGGGTGATGGCTCATCCTCAGATTAAGTATAGTCGATTTCGAGGTCTTTCGAGAGAAGACCCTGATGCACATTTGTGCCAATTCAATAAATCTTATGGATTGAATCATCCTGGGGTGGTGATTCCTCTCCATCAACAATCAGTGTTTGAATCTACACTCTCGGGAAAAGCTGCAAAATGGTTGTTCGAATACCCTGATGATCATTTTCAGACGTATGTCGATGGATCCAGAGCGTTTCTACGAAGTTTTAGAATGGAAAAGACAATCCCTCAACATTTGGAAAAGCTTCGAACGTTGCGGCAGAAGTCATTGCCAGTGGAGGATTACGCTGCAAAATTTCGGATGTTTTTGCAGAGGGTACCTCAGGCACAAAGGCCGGCAGCAGAGGTGCTGAATGATTATTTTTTGCGGGGGCTCAACAAGGATCTCGGAACGGCTATGGCAGTGGATAAGGTAACTACTCCACTGGATAATGTAATTGCTAGGGCTGTAGTAGCAGGAGAAGCTTTAGAGGATACGGAATCTCCAAAGAAATCAAAGAAAAAAGACATGAAGAAATCTCATCGGAAGTCGCAAGACAGTGGCAGTGATAGTTCGGAGTCGGAGTCCACAGTATCAGATTCCTCAGACTCAGGCAACAACGATTCTGGGAAAGAATCATCGGAAAAAATCCCAGCGTCACGGGAAAGGCGTTTCATCCGGATCGTCGAAATCGACTGTGGTGGCTAAAAGTCTGTAGGAGCTATGGTGTACCCAGTGTTGGAATCCGGGCCATGCTGCTCAGGAGTGTGCAATGAATCAGAAGTGGTGTGCGATTCGCACGACCAATACTCATAATACATTGGAATGTTATTTCAACGGTCGGGGTCGTCGGAGTCGAGGAGACTCTTCTACATGGCAACAACCACAGATAGGGCAGGGACAAGAGCCTGCTGTGGCGATGGCTCATGCACATACATCAAAGACACCTTTGCAAGGTCAAGTAGGAGGACGGAGTCAAGGAGGAGGACAAGGTTGCGGAAGAGGTGGCTGAGGTCCTAATCGACCCAAGACCTCCCTTTTCTGTTTAGGGGATGGACATTGGCGATCCGAGTGTACTGAAGCTATGGAATATGATCGGAAGAAGCAGGAACGCGCTGTAGGGAAACAGCCTAGTGTGGCTATGGTTCAGATTGAAGGATTGGAGGAGTCCGATCCAGTGGTTTCATTAATCACGCGATCGGGTAAAAATGTGGTTCCAACACCCGATGTAAAGATTCCGAATTGGACGGCTCAAGAAGAAGTGCGAAAAAAGACTGTGTCCTGGTTGCCACAATCCGCACCACCAGTGAAGTCATCAGGACCATCAACTGTGGGCCTGGAAATAAAGGAAGGAAAAGCTGGAAATAAGGATGATATTAGAGAGGAGGAGGATTGGAATTCAGTTTGGAAAGAGGGCCTCACGTCGCTAATACAAGTACCTCTGGGTTCATTGCTGAAATTGGTCCCGAATTTTCATAATGCATTGCTGCGACAAACGTCCATAGAGCTTAGGGAAGTCGCCATCAGGAAAGTTGAAAGCGAGGAGGATGATTCAGTCCCACTGTCGACAAATAGAATCACAGATACCCGCATTCCGGAGCTTTCAATTAGATACCATGGAACATACATTGACAAGGTACTATTGGATGGAGGAGCGGGAGTAAACATTATTACTCAAGCAGCTTGTGAGCGTTTTGGCCTCAGTGATTGGGAACCTACACTCTTTGTAGTCCGCATGGCAGATCAAAGAAGAGTGCAACCAGTGGGGTTACTTCGGGGCATTGTCTTGGATGTGGCGGGCTTATCTTTTGCCATTTCCTTAGTAGTCTTGAATATTGAGGATCATAATCAGGATTATCACATTATCTTGGGGAGACTCTGGTTACGACAAGCGAGGGTAAAGTATATTTGGGAAGCAAATATGCTTACAGTAAAGAAGGGTAGAAGGAAAGTGCGGGTAATGTTGGGAACATGCAGACAACCAGTTTAGGCAACATGGCCGGTGATAGTAGAAACAGTAAATATGGTGGAAGGATTAGAAGAGGATGAAGAGGAGCAATTTCTGAAAGCTAATCCGGATTTGGTCTCTTTATATCTTGCGGATATTTCACTGGTTCTGAAAGGGAACTCGGTGGGGGATTCAGGAACTCCAGCAGAAATACGGGAGCAACAATAGGTGCTTCCAAGTCCTAAATCATTGGAGGATGTTATTCAGCAAGAACGTGCGTTTGAGGCGTACATGGAAAAAATTACAAGGGTTAAAGAAGATGAATTAGAGAAGGTCTTTCTTGGGGAGCAAGCGGAGTCGCAACCCATATACATTAATAAGCAGCTTGAGGCAAGTTTTAGAGATGATTTGATTAAGTTACTGACAGAATTTAAGGATGTTTTCACATAGGAATATGCGGATATGCAGGGATTGGATCCTAAGTTTTATCAGCATATGATAAATCTGAAACCTGATGCGGTGCCAATGAAGCAGCACTCATATAGGATGAATCCGAATGTGGCAAAGCAAGTTAAGATGGAAATTTATCGTCTTTTGGAAGTGGGTTTTAGTACCCCCATCGATAATCCGGAGTGGATTTCTCCAATTGTGGTTGTACCAAAGAAAAACAAGCAAATCCGAATTTGTGTGGATTACCGGAAATTGAATGCGGCTACTGTTCCAAATCCTTTTCCTCTTCCATTCTTGGATTCTATTTTGGATGATGTAGCAGGACATGAGATGTATACTTTTATGGATGGGTTTAGTGGATATAACCAAATCCGAGTGGCATTGCGGAATCAGCCGAAAACAGCTTTTATTACTGCATGGGGTATGTTTGCCTGCACAGTGATGTGGTTCGGATTGCGGAATGCGCCTTCAACTTTTCAAAGGGATATGTTTCAAATTTTTGGTCCTTATTTGACGGATTTTATGAGAATTTTTCTGGATGATCTCAGTGTTTTTGGAGAGCAATTGGAGCACTTGAAGCAATTACGGTTATGCTTTATGAAATGCAGAGAGGTAAAATCCAGTTTGAATCCTTTAAAGTGTGCATTTGCTGTTCGCAGTGGCAGGCTATTGGGACATATAATTTCTAAAGAGGGTATTTCCGCGGATCCAGATAAAATAGCCGCAATTATGGAAGTGCCTCCATCGCGGAACCAAAAATAGTGTCAGATTTTCCTGGGTCAAGCCCGTTGGCATGGGAAGCATTTGTGGTTTGTCACGCATTTGGAAATTCCGATTACTCAGGCAGCGCATGCTATAGATTTTGAATGGACACAGGAATGTGATTTGGCTTTTCGGAGATTAAAACTTCAGCTATCCAAAGCTCCGATTATGCTTCCTCCAAATTGGGGTTAGGATTTTCTTTATGGATGCTTCGGATCGAGCTATTGGCAGTGTGTTGATGCAAGAACAAAGTCAATGATGGTTCCGACCTGTCTGTTATGCAAGTAGACGATTATCATCCACAGAAAGAAATTATTCAGTAACCGAAAGGGAATGTTTAGGGATTATTTATTGAGTGAAGAAATTCCGGCACTATCTGTTGGGCCGACGTTTTTTCTTCCATGTGGACCATTCGGCTCTTTTATACCTGGTATGGCAACAGAATTTGACGGGAAGATTGGCCAGATGGGTGCTTTTGCTACAGGAATTTGACTTTGAGGTCATACATCGGCCAGGGGCTTAGCATGCGGTGGTTGACTACCTATCCAGGTTAGATTCTGGTGAGCCGCCGACGGGTGTAGCTAATGAATTTTCGGATGCGTCTGTTTCTAATAGGTGTAGCTGTAGAGGATACAATAGTTCCGCAACAAGCAAGGGTCATCCCTAGAATCCCATGGACATGGTATGAAGAGATGTTTCATTTTCTCGACAGTGGCTAATTGCCTTCCCTCTTGTCCAGCCATCAGAGGAAACGTATGGCTATCAGAAGCATTATGGGAAAGCTCTATTATCGTACGATGGCGGATATATTACTCAGATGTGTGCTACCACAGGAGCAGGAAGCAGTTCTGGAGGAAGTCCATACCGGTATTGCGGGAGGTCACTTTGCAGCATTAATCACAGCTCGAAAGGTTCTCTAATCAAGATTATTGTGGCCCACATTGTTTCAAGATGCAAGAAATTATGTGCAACAATGTGATGTGTGTCAGCGATTGGGGCAACCTACCAAACGGTCCAGAATGCCTTTTCAGCCGGTTTTTCCCTTGGAGCCTTTTCAAAAGTGGGGTTTAGATTTTGTTGGACCTTTTAAACCAGTTGCAGCTCACACAGGTAATAATTATATTTTGACAGCCACGGATTACGCTACCAAATGGGTGGAGGCATGGCCTTTGAGAGATAATACTGCAGTTTCTGTGGCTGGATGCTTATATAAGGATATCTTTTCTAGATATGGCTGCCCTATTGAGCTAGTTAGTGACAGGGGAAGTCATTTTTTGAATAAGGTGATGGAAAGAATGCTACGGTTTTATTTTGTATTGCACAAGAAATCTTCTCCATATTATCCTCAGGCAAATGGGCAAGCAGAATCAACTAATAAGCAATTGATTTGGATTTTAACAAAGTTAGTGAATATGCATCGAATAGATTGGGATGTGAAACTTCCTTCCGTCTTATGGGCCTATTGAACAACTTATAAAGTGGCAACAGGATTGACTCCTTTTAAGTTGTCATTTGGCATGGAGGCAATCACCCCGGTGGAGCATGTGATTTCGAGTTTGCGGATGCTCATTGCGGATCAGCTTCTTCTGGAAGATTCTGTTATTTATCGCTTGGATGTTTTGCAGGAACTAGACGAAGAGCGGTTGCATAGCTTTGCGATGCTGCACTATCTGTAGTCTAGGCGGAAAAAATGGTTGGATTGCCCGAAAGTACAGCAATTTATTCGGGGACAGCTGGTCCTTGTCTTTAATTCCTGTCTCGGGAAGATGCCTAGGAAGCTTAAATTACGATGGTCAGGACCATTCTCGATTTTTCAAGCATGCGGGCCCAATTCTTTTTACTTGGCGGATTCGCGGGGGGAGGTTATTTCTGTACCGATCAATGGTTTCAGAATGTTCCATTATGTTTCACCTACCCTGATTCAGTGCCCCTTTGCTGTGGTACAAGAGCCGGAAGCCGCCCTAATAATGATTGGGGATTCTTTTGCATGCAATCTTAGAAAGCGGGAAAGGAGCTATGATGGTTGCGACATCGTGGCTCGCCCTTTTTAAGGAACTCATTGTGAGAGGGTTACTACATGCAGACGATTATTGTTGTCCTTCTCTTGTTTTGTGTATCGCGCATCCTTATCTCTATATTCTCTGCTCCTGCATCTCATCGTCGCCATGACGGCTTCTCTCCTACAATGCATCCCCTTCACTCCCGTACAACAGCTAGCGCTTCGCCGAGTGGACGCCTGGCTGCAAGATTTGCGGCTACGTGTGTTCGCCAACTTGGATTGGCAAGGGATACCTGTTCACCCGCAGGTAGCAGGTTTGATTGAGCAACTGGCTAATGGAGATATGGTGGAGCTGAATAACCAACAGATTCATTTGACAGTAGAAAGGATCTCCAGGTGTTGTTGTTTGCCCAACGATGGAGTGGTGCGCGCGTCTCATGTGATTCCTACTGCAGACGTCGAGCAGGAGTTTGGCTTGAAAGTGAAAGGTGAATATAAGCTTTCAGGGTTGTCAGATGTAGCGACCAGGGATGCGTATCGATGGTTTCTCGAGGCAATTTGGCTACAAGCCAAAACCTATACCATCTCGACCAGAGCAAGGAATGTTTTGCATTCGGCCAACTTTGGGCCTGTGGCTTGGGTAGCAGTTGTCAGAGAAAGACTGCTGGCAGAATACCAAAGAGTGATGGCACAGTTGGGGCGAAATACCCCAATGAATACAAAAGTTGGCCAACTGCTCACACTGATCTTTCCCTTAAGGGAAGTTTTTCCTCTCGCTCTTCATCCTCTATGCCACTTTGAAGATGACCGATTGGTGGTCCAAGGGACTGTTGCCCCTCTGACGCAAACCCAGAGTTTGGCAGTTCCTGCTGGGCGGGAAACACAGTAGCAGAATGTGGGCACTGAGGAATTTCCGGGTCCATCGACGACAGTGGTACCCTCTGGAGCCTAAGTGATGCCACTGCTGGACCAGCAACCTGCAAGCATGGCAGGGAGGAACAATAGTTCTCTACACCACCTCCTGCGGCTGCATCTCCGATGCTAGAGGATTCTGCGATGATACGCTGGTGCTGCCGAATGCAGAAGAGAGTGGAAAGTGCTACTCCGCTGAGGACGGGATCTCCAGCTGTGGACGTTTCCTCACAACCTAAAACTTCTGGAACCACCAATGCGGATGCCTCGACGGGAGATACTTTTCCCGCAGCGCTACCCTGGGAGGCTACGGCAGCAAACCCTGCTGACCAAATACAGGTGTGCAACACTTTTTTGAGCAGACTTGCAGAGTCCATTCGTGCGGCCTGGCCAGCCCCCTGCAACAGAGTGTAGATATAATGAGCTGGAAGTGCAGGTAACGGCCTTGCAGACTCGCATTGGCGAGTTGACCAATCAAAATGAAGATCTGATTGCAACAGCTCACCAGCAGGATGCAGAAATACAAATGCTTCGGGGGGCTAATGCTGCATTTGTGGCTTCTATTCAAGAGGAACTACTTCAATTGAGAACGCAGCATAGCCTTGCCTCATACTTAGCCTCGCATGCGCACCCTGGTGATGTAATGATCACTATGAATGATTTGGATGCATTGGCAGTGGAGATGCAACAGGATCTCTGTATCTTTTTGGACAATCAACTACAGAGCTGGAGCACACGCTTATCTGCTGAGGTGAGAGCACAGCCACCAACTCAGCAGATTGTGGTGCAGCAACCTGAGTCATCCAACACTGACAGAGGTAAGAGTGTTGTTCCCAAAGGTTTTGATGTTGCTGATTGGGCGCAAGCTAGAGAGGATTGTGCTAAAGCCCAGGCTCATGTATCTCCTTTGCAGAAAATGATTCGTCGATTTCATAAGGAGCGGTGCAGGGTCTGTTTTTGGGTGGAGACCTTAGCTCATTCTTTCTCTCTCAGTCTACCCCCTTGCCCTCCATTTTGGTCTGCTCTTAATAGATACCTTTCTCGCTATTATCCTTTACATACGCCTCGTGCTCCTTTGCTAGAGGCGCCACAATCTATTTCTTTGCCAACGCAGTTTATTCCTCAGGCTGCTTGGCCGGAACATATTGAGATAGATCCACATCTTTTGGATGAGGTCTATCGGGCACACATTGCATATTTTAGAGACTTTGGATACATTGACATCTCCTCTTCAATCGGAGGGGCTGACGGAACCTTCCAATCGGAGGGGCTGAGTGTGGGTTCGCACAATCCATCGTGCGTGCCAAGTGTTACAGCATTAGTCGTACATGCGGTCCTGCGGAGGTCTGGACATTGCAGATAAGGAGTCATGCGGTATGCGGCAGCCGTTGCGACAGTTCTTCACAGGATATCATGGGATAGGGGGAGTGTGTGCACCGTTCCCGATCTGCATAGGAGCAACGGTTGTATATGGGGGCCATACCTGTCTTTTGATGTAACTCACCAATCTCTATGTTATTCATGGCATCTGCTATTGTAACTCTGTGTTCCGATTACATATAAATGAAGCAAGAGGTGTTCTGTGCCTGTGTAATGTGTACTGTCTTCTATCGTCATTCTATGTGTTGATGTTCACATAATGTAGTTGCGGGTAATCATTCCCGTAATGCCTATTGCTCATGTGTGGGCAATAGCCATTACATAGGGTAATCCCGGTTTGATTAGGGTAAGCTAATCGGGGAGACAAAGCTAGGCGGTGGGCCCGGTGTGGTTGACTCTTGCTTTTTCTTGGGAGTTATTAAAAGTGAAAACCTCTAGGTGGACCTTTGTGACCATCACTTAGAGAGAGGGAATTTACAAATTGGGAATTTTACAATGCTTGGGTGAAAACTGGAAAATGATGATGATAATGACCTACGGTTTACTGAAAATGGTGTCATGGTTGCGTGATGCCGGTGCGTCGGTGTAGTGCATACATCTTTTCGAGGTCGGCCGGGGCATGCCTTTGTTCTTTTTGTTGTCGGTGTCGCGTGATTCGAGTGTCTTCCTTCTTTTGTCGAGGTGGTCAATGTGGTTGAGTCCTCCGTTTTCTTTGTATTTTATGTATGTGTGTGCATTATGCATGTGTGTGAGTGTGTATTTGTATATGTATATGTGTGTATGCGTGCATGGGAACAGGAGGAGGGATGGTTATATTATATAAATTTTTTTATTTTTATTTTTTTTCTCTTTTTTTTTCGACAATGCTATGGCTGTTAAGTATGGAGCCTGATTTACCCTTGTAATTTTCTGTGGTAAAAGCGCACATTTGTAAGGCCCCCATTATGAGGAGAAGCCATCGTGCGTGAAGGAAAATCACTCACCGGAAACCAAAATTTTCACGGACAAGAATCAGGGGCAACTTTAAAGGCCTCGGGGGCGGAGGCCCCCGAGACTTTTTTTCGCTGGAATATTCCTTTTCGCCGGTTTAAAGAAAGCATCAAGACAATGGTACTTGAAGTTTGATCGATGGATGTTGGATCATGGATTCACAAGATGCAACTCGGATCACTGCGTCTACACGAAGAATTTGGGAGATGGGAAATTCATCATCCTAATGTTGTATGTTGATGACATGTTGATTGCAAGTGCTAACATGCACGACATCAAAGACCTAAAAGAGGAGCTGTCCAAATCTTTTTCAATGAAAGATTTAGGTGCTGCAAAGAGGATACTTTGTATGAAAATATCAAGGGACAGGACGAAGAAGACAATAAAGCTATCTCAAGAAGATTACATCAAGAAGTTACTAGAAAGGTTTGCAATGCAAAATGCAAAACCAGTTTCTACACCTTTGGCTGGTCATTTTAAACTAACGAAGGATATGTGTCCAAAGACACAAGAGGAGATAGCCTATATGTCTAAAGTTCCATATGTTGCAGCGGTAGGTTCTCTAATGTATGCTATGGTCTGGACAAGGCCAGACATTGCACATGCAGTGGGAGTTGTGAGTAGGTTCATGGACAACCCAGGTAAAGAGCATTGGCAAGCTGTGAAGTGGATACTTAGGTATCTAAAAGGGACAACAACAAATGCTTTGTATTTTGGAGGAACTGATATTTTTCTAGAAGGGTATGCTGATGCAGATATGGTAGGTGACAAAGATACTCGAAGGAGCACTACTGGCTATGTGTTCACGGTTGGAGGCACAGCAGTAAGCTGGGCTTCAAAGCTGCAGAAAGTGGTTTCACTTTCTACCACGGAAGCAGAGTATGTAGCAATGACGGAGGCAAGCAAAGAAATTCTGTGGCTTCACAGATTCTTAGAAGAGCTTGGATTCAAACAAGACAATTGTGTCTTGTACAGTGATAGCCAAAGCGCTATCCATCTTGAGAAGAACTCAGCCTTTCATTCAAGGACAAAGCACATTGAAGTGAGATATCACTTCATACGCACTCTTTTGGAAGAGGGACAACTAAAGCTAGGAAAGGTGCATACAAGTGAAAATCCTGCAGACATGTTTACAAAGGTGGTCAACAAGGAGAAGTTGAGCTTTTGCTCATCTTCAATCGGCATTCAAGGATAAAAAAAGCCAGAATGAAAAGCAGTCACAGGTTTGGTTTGGAAATCAGTCTCCAAGTGGGAGATTGTTAAGTATGGAGCCTGATTTACACTTGTAATTTTCTGTGGTAAAAGCGCACATTTGTAAGGCCCCCATTATGAGGAGAAGCCATCGTGCGTGAAGGAAAATCACTCACCGGAAACCAAAATTTTCACGGACAAGAATCAGGGGCAACTTTAAAGGCCTCGGGGGCGGAGGCCCCCGAGACTTTTTTTCGCCGGAATATTATGGCCGGACGGCGGTCGGAAAGTGGTCGGAAAACAACCGGTCGGTTGGCCGGTGGCCAGTAGTCAATGGCCAATGGCCGGTGGCCGGAAGTCAATGGCCGGTGGCCGGTGGCCGAATTCAAAAGCGGACTTGTCTTCTCAAGGGCGGCCACACATGGGCGGATTGGAGGGTCCGATTTGGACTTATTCGCACAAGGGCGGCTACACATGGCTGTCTCTCATAAGAGAGGGCAGCCCTTTGGCCTATAAAAGGAGGCCATTTCTACACACATTTCATAGTGTGAAGTTGATGCAACAAGGTGAGTGTGAGGTGGTGAGAGTGAAGCAAGGCGGGAGCTCCATTAAGGGTATAATCCCTTTGTAAACTACTTCTTGTTTTGAAGTACCAAAGCCATTGAGTGGCTGCTTTCCCGTGGACGTAGCCCACATTGGGTGAACCACGTATTTCGTGTGTACTCTCTCTCTCTCTCTCTCTCTCTCTCTCTCTCTCTCTCTCTCTCTCTCTCTCTCTCTCTCTACACTATAATCTCTTGTATATAAATTTGTCTCTCTCCATTAAGTAATCTACTCAATTATCTATTTAGCTACGTCTTATTTCCTAACAATGGCGACACAGAGGCGGATGGGGGGTGAGGTGAATGGGATGACAGAGAGGGGTGTGTGCGCTCGGGTGTGTGTGTGTGTGGGTGTGTGTGTAGGTGTACTGTGTGTGCGCCTTCGGGCTGCGGAGGGGTGAGCGCGACAGAGAGCGAGGGGGGGGGGGCGCCTGCCTGTGGCATGTGCGTACAGAGTGCGAGGGAGAGGGGAGAAGTGAGTGTTGGAGAGGGGGGTGGGGTATGGGTGGTGTTCACAGCGCCCGCAAGGGCCAGAAAGAGTGCACGACAGAGAGCAGGGGGGCCTGTGTGCCAAAAACGAGGGGGGGTATAGTCAACGACAGAGAGAGGGGGAGGGAGGGGGTGAGTTAAGAGAGAATAGGGGGGGGGTCCCACCATGGGAGTAAGAGAGAGGGAGAGCAAGGGGTGAGGTTGTGAGGGGATAAGGGAGGGAGGAGGTTAGAGAGAGAGAGAGAGAGAGAGAGAGAGAGAGAGATAGAGGGAGGGAGAGTGTGGCTTCCCCTAAGGCCCGCGGGGCTGCTCCTAAAGGAGAGAGAGAGAGAGGAACTAGGGTTAGGCGAAGATACGGGAGGGGGAGGGGGAATATTAGGCCATTGGTGCGCCAGGAAGAAAACAGGGGGGGGAATAGTAAGGCTGAAAGGAGTGTGGACGAGGGGGGGGGGGGTGTAGCGGCCTGTCAGGGCTAGGGTGTGGACAAGCATAGAGAGAGAGGGAGAACTTTTGAAAGAGAGAGAGAGAGAGGATATACAATATCTGTGGCGGCCCGCCCGAGGGTGTGACAGAGGCACCCAATGTCTTATGCGCCTATCGGGCCGGGTGATGCAGGGGCAGAGAAGGAGAGAGAGAGAATATTGGCGGAGCCGGGCAGTAGGAGAGAGAGGGGTTCATCTTCTGGCGATAATGGAGAGATGTGTGGCTAAACTGACGGCACCCCGCTAGTGGTTAACCTTAGGGGGGGTATGGTGAATGGTAAAGAGTTTTCTTTTTTTTTTAGTAATAAGCCTCCCCTTCCTTAGGGTGGTTCTCACGGTCATGGTTTCGAAAAGCGACCATCATTAGCCCTCCCGTCTGGCTAGAGACATTCATGCTTCTAGCCCTTCCTCTGCATCTTTAGTTGTGGAGTTAGAGGGTTCATTTTCTTCTAGAATGTCTAGCATGAACTCTGGATCAAACCTAAGAAAATACCTTTTTTAGTTTCCATCCATTGACTCTAGTCTTGTGAATTCTCCCATCTGCTTCCATCAGCTTATATCTGTTGTTGTCATAGCACCTTCTGACAATGAATGGTCCTTCCCATATGGGTTGAAATTTCTTGTCCTTCCTGGTGTCAAATCTATTGTCGTATCTAAGCACTAACATACCCTTTTTCAGGCCCTTTTCTTTAAGCCCTTGATTGAAGGTGAGCCGGCATCGTTCTGCCTGTGCTGCATAGTGATTGATTTCTTCTTTCTTATCTAGTTGGAGCCTCTCCAGATCTAGGATGTGGTTGCGGATATTTACAATTGGGCGCTGTGTCTGGCTAGCCAAGACTCGTAAGCTGGCTATCTGTACCTCAATGGGTAGAATTGCCTCCTTCCCATAAACTAGATGGAAAGGGGTGAAACCTAGTGATGTTCGGAACGTTGTTCGGTAGGCCCATAGAGCTGCCATGACATGTTTATCCCAGTCTCCTGTGTGATTGTTCACCTATTTTGTGATGATTTTGCAAATCATTTCGTTTATCTTTTCTACTAGGCCATTACACTATGGATAGTATGGTTGTCACGGGAATCGAATAATAGAGATAGACATCAAAACAGAGGAAGAAATCTTTGTATTGATAGTGTTTGATACAACAGAGGAGCAAAATATATGGGCGCACTCCGTTGTACGGAGCTCGAACCTCCCGACCACCCCCGAGCTTCAGTTCGCTTGCATGCAACATCTCACTCGCACTCGCACTCGCAGAAGAAGAGATCGGTGAATGATCCCTAAACGCACCACCCGTCGTGCTTTTATCCTTCTTTTCCTCGAAAAGCCTGCACGATTTTCGTACCAAGTATAACTGCGAGAATAATATGAGAACGTGATCGCTAAGCGATCCGTAAAGGTTAGATTTCTATCATGACACTTTGCACAGATCCTGTTTCACACATTGATTTCTGCATCGCCTACAAAATAGCCAAAAGAACATACTCGTGCAACCAATTCAACATGATAATCAAAGTAAAAAATCATAATTATATACCTTCATAATCTCAATTGCCATACTCTACCATGAAGAAACAATCCACTTCTTGGTTGATAGCAGGGAGAACTGTATGATGTTGTATGTCTGTCTGTCCCTGTGTACACTACACTGCTGTTGTCTTCTATTTGTTTCCATCATAACTTTTACAAACGAACTCAGAACAGAGCAATCCAGGTACTCAAAACGACGGAAATAGGTCTGGTCTACAAGACATCGCGGACAGAATTGCAAAAAACATCTCTGTGTGGCTAAAAACGCAACTTTTAGGTCGCAACTCATAAAATCTCTATTTTTGGGTCTCCTCTACTTTTACAGCTTATTTTAAGCCTACCCATACATTTTAAGCTAAAACACATAAATATAAAACATTGATAATAATAAAAATCTCAATTTTACTGTTCATAGACAGACTATCTGTTATTCATTAATCTTTATCAAATACGTCTTTAGTGTATTATTTTAAAAAAAGAATATATGTTCTCTCTTAATATCTCAACTCATTCGTATAAGCTCTATTTAATAGACTATTCAACAATCTTTCAAATCGTGCTAACGAAAGATATGTCCTGCTACATTCTTTTTAACTTTAAGAACTTCAAAGACTAGTCCTATTACATTCTCCCCTTATCAAAATTAACTCTGTCCTCAAAGTTGGTCTAAAGAGAGGAAAATTCTCTTTGCAAAACACTAAGATCACCCCATGATGCATCCTCTACTGGATAGTTCTGCCACTTAACCAAAACTTCCACAATGTCTCTATTTTTCAGATGTTTAAAACTCCTATCTAGTACTAAGTCTGGTTCTACAGTCAATGGTCCGTCATCTTTCAACTTAGAGTTGTCCTCTAAAACATGATGCACATTAGGAACATACTTTTTCAATAAACTCACATAGAATACATGATGCACTTTAACATGAGAAGGCAATTCCAATTTGTAAGCTAATGAACCAATGCGCTTCAAAATTTTAAACGGACCAACAAATCGTGGAAACAATCTTCTATCATTTCCAAGAATCAAATGATACTTCTTAGGAATAACCTTTAAAAAACCATATCACCAGTTTCATACTCCACAACACGATGTTTCTTGTCATAATACAGTTTATGTCTCTTTTGAGATTCTCTAATATTCCCCCTGATTTTGGCCAACTCGCTATCCATTTTCTCAAGCATCTCACGTGACAGTTCTACCTTATTCCTTGAATTAAGAAAATGAATAGGTGCAGGATAGTTATAGCCATACATTGCCTCAAACGGAGTCATCCTAATAGATGAATGATATAAACTGTTATATGCAAATTCAACCACCAAAGGCAGATATTCATTCCAATTAGATTGGTTTTCATTGACATACATTTGTAACATATCTTCTAGAATACGATTCACTCTCTCCGTTTCCCTATCTGTTTGAGGATGGAAAGCATTAGACATGCGTAACTGGGTACCTATAGAGTCAAAAGTCGCTCTCCAGAAATGAGAAGTGAACTTAGAATCTCTGTCAGACACTATGCTCTTGGGCATGCCATGCAAACGAAATATCTCTTTCATAAACAAGTATGCAATGGTCAATGCAGTATCAATTATTTTTACAGAAAAGAAGTGAGCTTGTGTTGTGAGTCTATTTACCATCAGAAAGATCGAATCATACCCTCCACGAGTAGTAGGAAGTCTAATGATAAAGTCCATGGATATACACTCCCACTTCTGTAAAGGAATGTCTAAGGGTTGAAGGTCACCAGGCATCCTCTTATGCTCAATCTTAACTTGATGACATTGAAAGCACTCACACACATAATTCTTAACATCCAATTTCATACGCGGCCAAAAGAATAAGGTTTTAATCTTTTCATATGTTTTATTTAATCCAGGATGACCAGAAAAAGGTGAATTATGACACTCATGCAGAATTTGACTCTTAAAAGAAGAATTTGCAGGAATACACAAGCGGTCATAACAATACAGATTTCCCTTATACAAGTGATATCTGTTTTCATACATCTCACCAATATTCTCACGCAAGAATTTCAAAATAGGTATATAAAAGGAATCATTTTCAACTTCAACATGTATCTCATCAATCAAATTGGATCGCACAACAGTCAACAAATTACACATGGACCTACGACTCAATGCATCTGCAACTTTATTTTCTTTTTCACACAAATACTTCAAATCAAAGTCATACTCAGCCAGCAATTCAATCCATCTTCTTTGTTTGTTATTTAACAATGGCTGAGTGAAAATATACTTCAAGTTTTGATGATCAGTACGCAATTCAAATTTTACACCAATCAAAAGATGACGCCAATGTTTCAATGCATGAACAACAGCAAGCAATTCTAGATCATGTGTTGCATAGTTCAATTCATGTCGTCTTAATTTCCTAGACTCATATGCAACCACTCTTCCTTCTTGTGTCAAAACACACCCTAGTTGTTCACCACTAGCATCACATGACACAACAAATGGTTTGCCCATCTTAGGAACTTTCAAAACACAATTTTCTGCTATTTTAGCCTTCAAGGTCTCAAAAGCAGTCTCACAGGTAGAAGTCCACACAAAACCCTTGTCTTTCTTAGTCAATTCGGTCAAAGGACTTGCTATCTTAGAAAAATCTTTAATGTGTGCTCTCTCATATTGTGCTAGACCCATAAAGCTTCTTACATCTCTTACTAACATAGTCTTAACTTTATCAAGATCAATGTGAATCCCCTCTTTAGAAATCACTCTTCCCAAATACACAATCTGATCCTTTGCAAAAGAATACTTACTTGCTTTGGCATACAATTTATGTTCACGCAAAAACTCAAATGTTTTCTTTAAGTGCAATGCATGATCTTCTGCATTCGTAGAATACACAAAATATTATCCAAGAATACCAGAATGAAGTCCTCAAGATACGGGTGAAAAATATTATTCATTAAGCACATGAAAGTTGTTGGTGCATTAGTCAAACCAAAAGCAAGAACTCTAAATTCATAATGTCCATAACGTGTACGAAAAGAAATCTTTGGAATGTCCTCGGCCTTGATACGGATTTGATGGTAGCCAGAATGAAGGTCAACCTTTGAAAATATTGTGGCACCACTCAAATGACTAAGCAGTTTATCTATGTGAGGAAGAGGATATTTGTTCTTAATGGTCTTTTTGTTTAATCCCCTATAGTCGATGCATAACCTATATGTACCATCCTTTTTCTTTTGGAATAACACAGGACTACCCCAAGGAGATACACTAGGTTTAATGAAACCCTTTTTCAAAAGATCATCAAGTTGTATCTTGAGCTCTTTAAGCTCATCAATATTGAACCCATATGGAGATCTGGAATAAGGTGTCGCTCCTGGATATAGATCTATGGCATGGTCTACCGCTCTAGGCGGAGGTATACTAGGAAGATCGTCCGGAACACATCCTTAACTTCATGTAAGAGATCCTCTATAAATTCTTGATTTGTCTCTTTATGTTTATCCCCAGATTCTCTTTAATCTCATTAGCAAACACAAGCAACGTCTTACACAAGAAAACACAAGCAACATCTCACACTCTTATCTAAGTCACCTTATCAATTCCATTGCCAAAACTAGATTTAGAATCTCTTTCTTTCCACAAAGAGTGTGACTTATCATCATCAAATGATTAAAGATATATTTTTCTTTCTTAACAATCAATCAAAATATGATTTTCAATGATCTAATTGATACCAATGATAACATCATGACTCTTCAAAGAAAAAAAAACAAATTTTCTACTAACTCTTTCGTGAAACTATTAATTTCTCGATTTAATTTCAAGTTTAATTTCTCAATCAATTTAGACGATAAGAAGCAATGAATACTATCCAAATCAATTAAGAAATTCAAATTTTAATCTCAACTTCTACGCATAAATTCGATCTCACAGAAGCTTTCAAAGGACGTATCAAAGACATAAAACATCAAAAAGAAGGGGTAGATGACTTACCTTTATCGTACGCATCGCCAAAAGTCTCCAATTGAGCCATCTTGGTACGTATTGTCTTATCGGTCACCTTGCTCGAGCATTCGAAAGTCTCGTGGTCGTGTTCTCGATATTGAAAGTATAATCCAAATCTTTGAGTTCTTCAATCCAAACTTCTAAATCTTCGCATATCTTTCTTATGCCATCAAACTCTTTAAGCTTAGCCTTCGTTAAGAATGATTTGGTTGTCGCTTCTCCCATATCGTCATCGTTTCTTTTGGCGGTACCCCAGCGCCGCCACGATGATTATTGTTTCCAGGTGGATTAGCATGGTTTTCACCTTCATGTTGGCCATCAAGTCTACATAGATATCAAGCTCTCGTGCTGCTTTGCCCCGCAGAGCCTCAACACGCTCCTGATTTGCAATTTTCAGATCTTCTCACACTCGCCGAATCAGGTCTTCTTGCTCCTTCATCCTCCTCTCGTATCCTTCCATGTCCAGAATCAACCGCTTGCTCTGATACCAATTGTCACGGGAACCGAATAATAGAGATAGACAGCAAAACAGAGGAAGAAATCTTTGTATTGATAGTGTTTGATACAACAGAGGAGCAAAATATATGGGCGCACTCCATTGTACGGAGCTCGAACCTCCCGACCACCCCCGAGCTTCAGTTCGCTTGCATGCAACGTCTCACTCGCACTCTCACTCTCACTCTCACTCGCACTCGCACTCGCACTCGGAGAAGAAGAGATCGGTGAATGATCCCTAAACGCACCACCCGTCATGCTTTTATCCTTCTTTTCCTCGAAAAGCCTGCACGATTTTCGTACCAAGTATAACTGCGAGAATAATATGAGAACGTGATCGCTAAGCGATCCGTAAAGGTTAGATTTCTATCATGACACTTTGCACAGATCCTGTTTCACACATTGATTTCTGCATCGCCTACAAAATAGCCAAAAGAACATACTCGTGCAACCAATTCAACATGATAATCAAAGTAAAAAATCATAATTATATACCTTCATAATCTCAATTGCCATACTCTACCATGAAGAAACAATCCACTTCTTGGTTGATAGCAGGGAGAACTGTATGATGTTGTATGTCTGTCTGTCCCTGTGTACACTACACTGCTGTTGTCTTCTATTTGTTTCCATCATAACTTTTACAAACGAACTCAGAACAGAGCAATCCAGGTACTCAAAACGACGGAAATAGGTCTGGTCTACAAGACATCGCGGACAGAATTACAAAAAACGTTGTCAGGAGTTTTTTGGAGCAAGGGATTGCGCATATGTACATACCCATGCATGGTGCATCAAATAAAGTATTGCCCATTTTCCAGAGCCAGGTGGTTACGTGGGGCCCACATGTGTACAGGTAGGACACCATGTACATAGTGCATCGATTTTCATCGTTACTAGTACCATTGTGTTTTTCTACAATAAGGAGGAGTTGGTAGCGCGTAAAACTTCTCGAGGAAGCTATCCGCGGGCCGACGACGTGAGGTCAGCAGGTGCGTCAGATGGCATCTAGTGGCGTCAGGAGGGCGAACGAGGTCAATATTTGCACGCAGATGAGGACGGACACAACGTGGGTGTTTGCTTGTGAGAATTATGCAGAAAGGTCATCATGAGGACCTTTTTATGGGGCCACTTCACGTGGTGGCGAGATGCATTATTGGAAAAAAGCTGAGTGCCAGGTGTGCGAATGATGCAAAAAGGTGACAACTATGCACTGCGAGGTCAGTTTTTGGCCTGTTCGGGGTCCGTTTGAGGTCATCTAAAAGGCCAAGGGTGCCCAACTAATAAAGCTAAGTGTGGGAACTGAAAAAACTGAGAGAAGACCAGAAAAAAACGTGGAGAAGAGAGGAGGAACAGCCGCAGGTGTGTTTTTGCCCATTTTGGAGCCTGTTTTGGCCGTAAACTGCTCATCCGAGGTCGGATTTGAGCACTTTGACATTGTAGACTGGGGTTTTGGGCCGTTCCGGACGCGATGGCGCTGTCCATTTTGCCAAATTCCTCACTCTTTTCCTGCTGTTTTTCTGTGTAAGTTCCTCCTATGAGCGAAGTTTCTGCTCCAGTTTGTGATTGTATCTGGCTTCTTTCACCCATAGTGTGTGAGCTATTTGCCCCATTGGTGTTGGCCCAAGCTCAATTGTATCTAAACATCAGAAATTCTCCTCTTTTGAGCTGAGTTTTTTGGGTGTGTGTGTGTGTGTGTGTGTGTCTGTGTGGAGTGGGCAAGTGGATAGTCTCTCTCCTCTCACTCCAGAGGTGTGTTCCCTGTCTCGGCCAGGTGTGTTGTCTAAGCCGAGTGGTGCCCCATAGTGTGTGTGTGTATCTTCCCAAGAGTGTGTGACGGGTCGTTATAGAGGCGCTGTGTGTGTTTTCATCCCGCTCACATTCTTTTGGTGCCCCCACGGAGGATCTTCTTCGAGTACCTTCTGCTTCGAGCTTCGAGCTTCGAGATTCGGGGGTACAGGTACAGGTACAAGTACAGGTGATTCACACAGGTACAGGTAGCTGGAGTACAGTGATATACTAGCAGTGATGTCACTTGCAGTTGTTGTGGGAATGCATCACTTGGCGCCTATTTGAGCGCATTGTCTGTTGGATTGTACGTTACTTGTGGAAACTGCCATTGTACGCCTTTGTGGAGCCATATATGGTTTTATTTGGCAGTCCCAGCCATTTCTGAGACTTGGTCTGGAAGATAGTCATTTCTGAGACTTGACTATACGCGATTTGCATTAGCTTTCGTGTGAGGGTCGATAGCGTGAGGTTTTTATTGAGCTGGGGGATTCTCAAATGTGGAGATCCTTTCGGTGATACAGGTAGCTGGAGCACCCTTTTCGTGACCTCGCCATAGGCTATGTACTAGTGAGTCCTACTTGATGCTCGGGTTCTATTGTTGACAGTTTATGCATACATAGACAGTCTATATTTTGGGTTCCTACTGCTCTACTTCTGGGGAAACTCTGTCGAAATTTTCCCAAGTTATGATGGCTGGTTTTTTGGTATTTTGAGCCATTTATGCTGTTATGCTGCTGAAATTTTGGCAAAATCAGAGGTTGAGTCAGGTGTGCCTTCTTGGGAGCTTCATGGTTGGCTTTAATGGATGATCAAAATGGCCCTCAGTTCACTCCTTTTCATTTAACGCAAAGAATTCAGATTAATGTTCATGTGTCCAGGAAGATCTTTTTCCAGCAGCGCATAGTCTTTATGTTTGGGCCAAGAAGATTGAGAGAGATCCTGGAATGTCCTTTGCCTGTTGTCATTCCGATGATCAACTATGAAAACTCATTTGATGTGCATGTGTTTGTCCTTATCTAAAGTTGAGCTCCATTGAAGTTTCTGGGGATTGGGAAGTGAAAAGTTTTGGGTTCTTGCACGTGTGTTCGAAGGGGTTCTCAAAGCATCATAATTTGGGTAGCCATGGCTTTCTCTTATCCCGAGTTTCATGGAAGAAGTGATGAAGATGTGGAAGAATTTTTGGAAAAGATGGAGGTTGCCTGCATTAGCAACCAGATTCATGACCCTACGCAAATGTTACGCCTTCTCCAAATTTGTTTGAAGAGTGATGCACGAGCTTGGTCCAAAGCATTTGAAGAGGAGTTGCGTATGGCTGATCCACCTATAAGATTGAGTTGGGACAATCTAAGGCATGGATTGGAAGTGGAGTTTGTGAAGATAGAAGACCCTGACAAAGTGTGGCAAGAAGTACAGGCTTTGGTGCAAAAGGAAGGTGAGCCAGTAGATGCGTACATACGTAAGTTTTCATTGGCATGGGAGCGAATGTGCAAGGCTTTAGCACCACAGGTACCCCCGCCTGACATGATGAAGAAGGACAGGTTCTTGGCTGGTCTTTGGGAGAATATACGTTGGAGAGTGGAGCTAAAGAAGCCTAGGACATATGAAGATGCACTAGAGGTAGCAAGGAACAAAGAGTGGAAGCTGAGGAAAATGAGCCAGTTAGGGGTGGAGTCTTTGCCAATGAGGTCTGAATTTCAGCCTATAGAGTCTTTACAAGGGCGCATGTCAGGGGTTCATCATGAACCAGTGGTTCCTGCTACTACTCAGGTTATGCCAGCAGTGGTCACTACAGCAGTGCAAGATGATGGCCTAAGGCAAGACATGAGGCAAGTGGTTGATCTGATGAAGAATCTCAGCCTAAACATGCTAGGTCAAGTGGGAAATAATCGAGGTCGAGGGCGGTTTGCAAATCAGCCAGGAGGTGAAGAAAGACCTAGGAATGGTGCTGGACAAAGTAATAGTAGGTTTTGGAGGCAGACGCCCACATGTTATAATTGTGGAGAGTTGGGTCACATCAGCCCGCAATGTGATAAGCCACCAAGGATGGGGGGAGACATGTATCCATTGCCAAGACAGGTGCTAACTAGATCAAATGATTATGGCATCGAAATTAAGGGAGACGAAGGAACCAGTGGACTGACCCAGGAGGAAAAGGGAAAGACGAAAGTGCTAAGTGTAGTCACCTTGGAGAAGGCATCAAAGCTAGAGGATACATTAGTGATGCCTATTGGGAAGAGGACCACAGAGGATAAGGAAGGAAGAAGTGCCCCAGGTCCTAGTAAGAAGAAAGGAAAGAGCCATGAAGGCGAGGATGTCAAGGCCAAGAGGAAAAGGAGAGCTCGTCGAAAGTTTCATGTTTCAGATTTTCCACTAGAGGATGGGCAATTAAGCTATGACTTGAAGGAGGATCTGACGAGCAGGAAGGCAGATGTTACTTTTGGGCAGCTTATAGAGATGGTGCCTAAGCTAAAGCGACAGTGGAAGAGGATGGTTAACCCAATGGAGAAAGAGCCAGAGAGAGGTTCAGTGAAGGTGTTGGCAATGGACGAGCTACCAGACATTTGTCCAATAGTAGATGTGTGGCATAAAAGGAAAAATTTGGGACAAGGTTATGTGGATGGCGGAGCCCAAATATGCGTCATAACACACTCATGCGTTGAGAAGATGGGTCTCACGGTGGCTGGGGTGTCAGGTTTTCGGATCAGATTGGCAAACCATCAAAAAGTAAAATGCTTGGGTGTTGTAAAGAGCTTAGAAGTGGAGGCATATGATGCAAAGGCAGTGGTTGATTTTCATGTGATGCCAGCAGGGTTGGGAGCATATCCTATTATACTGGGCAGACCATGGTTACGTGCAGTGGGAGCTGTTCAAGATTGGCGACATGGTACAATTAGCCTCTATGGAAAGACAAGTACCAAGAAGCTTTATAATATGGACACAAGGAAACGATTAGAGGAGCTTTATGAAGATGAGGATGAGTCTAGTGATGAAGACTCTTCCACGGTGACAGATGAGGATAGTGATAGCACTACCAGCAGTGACGAGGATGCTGATGTTGCATTTATTTTGATGGATAAAGAAATCCAGGAGTGTGGTTTAGTCGCATTTGCGAATGAAGTTGAAGATGAAAGTGAAGGGCCTTATGAAGTGATTGAAGGGCTGATGCAAACCAAGGTTGAGTTGTCAAAGAAGCAGGAATTAATGACGCAAATGATTAGTGGAGACCTCTCAGCTATGGAGAAGGATATATTTTTGCATATGCTGGCTAGTTTTCCTGATTTGTTGATTACTTCATATGAAGAGATCAGAGGGTTCAAGGGTGAAGAGATGCATATAGAGCTGAAAGAAGGTGCTAAGCCAGTACGGCAAAGGCTAAGAAGGATGGGTCAAGAGCAAATGGAAGCCTTGCGGGTAGAGGTGGACAAGTTATTGAAGGCAGGGTTCATAGTTCCAGTGGAGACCACAGAATGGGTGAGTCCAGTAGTAGTCAGTCCAAAGAAGGATGGGAAGTGGAGAATTTGTGTAGATTTTAAACCCTTAAACGCAGCCACTAAGAAGAACCCATATCCTCTTCCATTCATCGATCAGATCTTGGATTCAGTGGCAGGTTATGAGAGGTACAGTGTGTGTGATGGTTTTTCAGGCTATTTTCAATTGAAGATTGCTCTTAAAGACCGCACAAAAACAACATTTATTACGCCATGGGGCTGCTATTGCTACACAGTGTTGCCGTTTGGGTTGTCAAATGGACCGTCTTTCTATCAAGAAAGAGCAAATTGGGTGCTGGAACCATTCATTGGTAGTTGTGTTAAGGCTTTTATGGATGACTTCTGTGTTTATAGCAGTAGGGCTGAACACCATGAGAAGCTGCAGATGGTATTGGCTCGATATGATGAATGTGGAGGACAACTAAATCCAAAGAAATGTCATCTAGCACAGCCAAGGGTGAAGTTATTGGGACATATGGTGTCAGAAAATGGCATTGAGGCTGATCCAGATAAGGTGAAGTCTATTATTCTTCTTCCATCACCTATGAGTACGAAGCAATTGGCAACCTTTATACACAAAGTGAAGTACATGGCACGGTTTATTCCATTGTCTTCGCAGCTTCTTTATCCATTACAGCAAGTGGCAAAGCATGATCCATTGCAATGGGATGACAAGTGTGAAGAAGTGTTTCAAGAGGTGAAAGAGGTGTTAGGGGGGTTGTCAGCCATGCAGGCTCCTGATTGGGAGAAAGTTTTTTATGTAAATCCATCAGTGGGGGATGATGCCATTGGAGCCATGCTATTGCAAAAGGGGAAAGGCAGCCATTATATGAGGCCAGTGTATTGTGCAAGCCGAGTGAAGTTGGTAGCGGAGAGAAAGTTATCGGAAGTAGAGCTAGTGATGGCTAGTGTAATATTTGCTTGTCGACGATTTCGTCATTACTTGCTACCACGGCCTTTTGTTTTCTTGACGAGTTATGCCTTTTTGCCACAGTTAATTAATGGTATTAACATGTCAAATGTGGTGAAGAAATGGGTAATTGAGCTGCAAGAGTTTGAGTTCTCTTTTCTAGTGGAAGATAGTACAAGGGCTACCCTAGCTGATTTGTTGACCTACAAGGAGAATCCCCTTATTGTTAAGGAAGAGGTGGTGAGAAAGGTAGTTGAAGAAGTGCCACAGATCAGCAATGCACATGTGTTGTTCTTTGATGGTTCATACAGAAAGAGCCATGATGCAGCTTCAGGGGGTATAGCACTTTATGATCCAGAGGGGAAGCTAGTATGCAAGAGAGGGTTCAAATTGGATGCTCATAGTAACAATGAGGCTGAATATGCTACATTGGAAGCCGGATTACACATTTGTTTGAAGCATGGGGTTCGAAGGTTGAGCATAAAAGGTGATGCCTTGTTAGTGGTGAAGCAAGTGTTGGGTGTGTGGAAGAGCAAGAACACCTCATTGAAGGAAATGTGCTTCAGAATTAAAGGCCTGTTAAAAAAGTTTGAAGCATGGAGTATCAGACACATTGAACGTGCTCTAAATGGAGAGGCACATGAAGCAGCTCAAGGCATGATTGGGGAGCTATTTGTGTTGAGGACCACTTTACCTCTTTATCATGGCCGGGAAAGTTTGGCTCAAGAAGAGGAGTTTTTGCTAACAGGAATCATTCCAAAGGAGATTCAGAAGTCTAAAAAGTATGGCTTTGTGCGTAGAGCATACAGGTACAAATTGATTGGTGATGTCTTATACATGAAAGGGGCTGATCTCGTGTTGAGACGTGTACCTTGGCGGGAGGAGCTTTACAGAGTGTTGGAAGAGAATCACGAAGGCGCATGTGGTGGCCATTTTGCTCTAAAGATCACCTTGCATAAGATTTTGCAAGAGGGGTATGTATGGCCTAGTTTGCACAAGGATGTTCACCATTGGTGTAGGTCTTGCAATAGGTGTCAAGCATTTGGGAAGAGAGTGTTGAAGCCAGAGCTACGAAAAACCATTATGGCGTTTGATGTGTTTGAAAAGTGGGGGATTGATGCAATAGGCCCGTTACCTATCACAAGCAGGGGCAAAAGCTATATTTTGACGGCAGTGGACTATCTTTCTAGATGGGCAGAGGCTACAGCAGTAAAACAGATCACTGCAAAGGATGTGGCAAAATTTGTGTATGATGAAATATGTTGCAAGTTTGGGGTGCCACTGGAGTTACTTTCAGATAAGGGGCCTGGCTTTAGAGCTAAACTGCTAGATTTTTTATGTGCAAAGATGAAGATTAGGCACCAGCATACCACTCCTTATTACCCGCAGTGTAATGGCTTGAATGAAAGATTCAATGGTGAGTTGGTACAGATTCTTTCGAAAGTGACAGAGCACCAAGGAAAGAATTGGGATTTGGAATTGCCTAGTGCATTATGGGCTTACCGTACTTCGGTGAAGACAGGTACAGGGTTTACTCCATTTCATTTGGTGTATGGAAAGGAAGCACTATTGCCTGTGGAGGTAGAGTTGCCTGCGGTCAAGATGTTAGAGAAGTTGCTTGGGCCGCCTAGTGATGCATTCAAAGAAAGGCTTTTGCAGTTACAAGAGGTCCAGTTGGATAGGATGAGCGCTTTGGAGCATTATGGGCAGAGGCAGGATAAGGCTTTGACAAAGCTAAATGAAAAGGTCAAAAGTAAGGGTATCAAGCAACATGACTTGGTTTTGCGCTACAACAGTAAGCTGGACAACACCTTCCAAAAGAAGTTTCAAATTAAGTGGGAAGGCCCTTTCAAGGTAGTAGAGTGTTTTCCAAATGGCACATATCAGCTGGCTAACCTGGATGGTGTTCTACATAAGTCAAGGGTAAATGGATTGCGTCTTAAATTGTATCATGCTAGATTGATGATGGTGGAACAAGATGAGTTGTCGGTGGAGCAAGAAATGTTGGTGAAGGATGAGGAGACTTGTAATGCGGCGAGTCTCATATCTCTCTCTGCTGCTGCTGATCATGAATGATCTAGCATGCTAGGGGATGGGCAAATTATGTCAGGAGTTTTTTGGAGCAAGGGATTGCGCATATGTACATACCCATGCATGGTGCATCAAATAAAGTATTGCCCATTTTCCAGAGCCAGGTGGTTACGTGGGGCCCACATGTGTACAGGTAGGACACCATGTACATAGTGCATCGATTTTCATCGTTACTAGTACCATTGTGTTTTTCTACAATAAGGAGGAGTTGGTAGCGCGTAAAACTTCTCGAGGAAGCTATCCGCGGGCCGACGACGTGAGGTCAGCAGGTGCGTCAGATGGCATCTAGTGGCGTCAGGAGGGCGAACGAGGTCAATATTTGCACGCAGATGAGGACGGACACAACGTGGGTGTTTGCTTGTGAGAATTATGCAGAAAGGTCATCATGAGGACCTTTTTATGGGGCCACTTCACGTGGTGGCGAGATGCATTATTGGAAAAAAGCTGAGTGCCAGGTGTGCGAATGATGCAAAAAGGTGACAACTATGCACTGCGAGGTCAGTTTTTGGCCTGTTCGGGGTCCGTTTGAGGTCATCTAAAAGGCCAAGGGTGCCCAACTAATAAAGCTAAGTGTGGGAACTGAAAAAACTGAGAGAAGACCAGAAAAAAACGTGGAGAAGAGAGGAGGAACAGCCGCAGGTGTGTTTTTGCCCATTTTGGAGCCTGTTTTGGCCGTAAACTGCTCATCCGAGGTCGGATTTGAGCACTTTGACATTGTAGACTGGGGTTTTGGGCCGTTCCGGACGCGATGGCGCTGTCCATTTTGCCAAATTCCTCACTCTTTTCCTGCTTTTTTTCTGTGTAAGTTCCTCCTATGAGCGAAGTTTCTGCTCCAGTTTGTGATTGTATCTGGCTTCTTTCACCCATAGTGTGTGAGCTATTTGCCCCATTGGTGTTGGCCCAAGCTCAATTGTATCTAAACATCAGAAATTCTCCTCTTTTGAGCTGAGTTTTTTGGGTGTGTGTGTGTGTGTGTGTGTGTCTGTGTGGAGTGGGCAAGTGGATAGTCTCTCTCCTCTCACTCCAGAGGTGTGTTCCCTGTCTCGGCCAGGTGTGTTGTCTAAGCCGAGTGGTGCCCCATAGTGTGTGTGTGTATCTTCCCAAGAGTGTGTGACGGGTCGTTATAGAGGCGCTGTGTGTGTTTTCATCCCGCTCACAACGTCTCTGTGTGGCTGAAAACGCAACTTTTAGGTCGCGACTCATAAAATCTCTATTTTTGGGTCTCCTCTACTTTTACAGCTTATTTTAAGCCTACCCATACATTTTAAGCTAAAACACATAAATATAAAACATTGATATTAATAAAAATCTCAATTTTACTGTTCATAGACAGACTATCTGTTATTCATTAATCTTTATCAAATACGTCTTTAGTGTATTATTTTAAAAAAAGAATATATGTTCTCTCTTAATATCTCAACTCATTCGTATAAGCTCTATTTAATAGACTATTCAACAATCTTTCAAATCGTGCTAACGAAAGATATGTCCTGCTACATTCTTTTTGACTTTAAGAATTTCAAAGACTAGTCCTATTACAATGGTGTGGAATGTCGGCGTGTGATGCCTAACTTTTTCATCAGTTCTCCTACCAGATCGCCTTTGAAACCTGGTCCCCTATCTGATATTATCTCTAGAGGAGTGCCAAAACGGCAACAGATGTGCTCAAAAATGAACTTTGCTACCTCTTGGGCTGTAATACGGGTGGTGGTTGTTGCTTTCGCCCATCGAGTCATGTAGTCTACACCCACTATAATTTACAGTTTACCTGATTGGACCCTTGGTAAAGGATCGATTGCATCTTTTCCCCATTTCTTAAATGGACCATATGAAATGATAGGAGTTTGTGGCTCATAGATTAATGTGCGATCATTGGACACTTGACAAGCGTTGCATGTTTTACACCAATGGTGTACATCCCTGTTCAAGCTAGGCCAAGAGTATCCTGCTTGTAGAATCTTCCTACTGGTGATATCTAGAGCAAAATGATCGTCGCAGACGCCATCATGGCAACTTGAAATTGCCTCTGTGATCTCACTACAGGTCGGCACTCAACTGAGAATATGATCCTTGCCCTTGCAATACAAGTGGTGATTTACAAGGTGGTATATGGTAGCCTTCCTTACTAGACACTATTTTTGGCCTTTGGTGTACCCTTCCGGACATTCTCTTATATCTAGAAATTTAATGATATCAGGCATAGCATCACTACCTTGAAAGAGGGGTAGTTTCAGTTTGATTGCTCCTACGAAAACATCCTGTATTCTTTCTTTGGCTACAGCATCTGCCTCCTGATTTTCTGTTGTGGGGACATGAAATAGTTTCACTGCTTCAAACTTTCTTAGAAGATCCTTAACTTGGGATAGTTGACCAAGTAAAACCTGATTTTTACAAACCCAAGTGCCATTTATCTACCTTATCAAAAGCAAAGCATCTCCAAACACATTTAGGTGTTGAATTCCTTGTGGAATACATTGTTCCAACCCAAGAATTAGAGCTGCATACTCTACTTCATTGTTGGAGTGGGAGTGTAATAACTGCTCGATGGAGAATACCCTTTCTTGTTGCTCATTGAAAATGACTATGCTAGCTGCAAACTGGTCCACCGTTCTTTCATATGCTCCGTCAAAGAATAGAGAGTGAGCTCTTCCTAGCTTAGGAATTTCTACCATTGGTGTTTCTTCTTTTGCTTCCAGATTGACCTTCAGCTTCTTCTCATAGTGGTGATGAGTGAGTATTCCCGCTAAACTAGCCCTGGTCGAGTTTTCTACTTGCATGGTGTAGTCAAACTCTTGTAATCTTACTAGCCATTTAGAGATTCTCGATGAGACATCCATGTGTCGCATTACATATGGAAAAGCCTCCTCCATTGTCAAGATTACAAAGGGTCTAGGTAGAAGATACGAGCTGAACTTTGTGGTAGCAAACATTAGTGCAAGAACCATGTGTTCTACTTCAGTAAATCCCTTTTTTTATGGGGTCATGACACAACTAGAGAAGTAAATAGGATGCATGAAAGAAGTTTGGGGGTCCTTTTGCATTAGCACGGCTCCGAGTGTATCACTTCCTACACTAGGGTTCACATAAAATTGCTCGTCCCACTTAGGGGGTGAAATGGTGGGAAGCTTAGCTAGGATTTGCTTCACCTTGGTAAATTGCTGCTCATTTTCTTCACTCCATGAGAAGACATCCCTCTGGGTGATTTGTTGTAGAGGGAGGACCACTTGAGATAGCAAGTGAATGAACCTACTTAAGTATCTTACCTTCTGAAGGAAAGAAACCAACTGCTTAGCGATGGTGGGTGACGACAAAGATACCAGGGCTTGAATCTTGCTAGGGTCCCTTTTTCTGAAATTATATGGCCAAGGAGAGTGACTTTGCTTTCACCAATGTGACACTTATCCACGTTGAGTTGGCCACGCAAGGTTTGCAGCTTGGTTAAGCCATCATAGACTTTGTTTAAATGGAGGGCTCGTGAACTATAGATGCAAAAATCATCTATGAAAACCCGTATTGATGTTCCAAAGTAGGGCTGGAAAACAAAGGTCACATAGCGCTGAAATGTGGCCGGAGCGCTAGTGAGGCCAGAAGGCATCACTCTGTAAGCAAAGCATCCCCAAGGTGTGATGAAGGTTGTCTTCTTCTAATCTTCTTCCGAAATGCTAATCTAGAAGTATCCTGAGTAGCCATCACACACTGTGTATCGCTCGTGTCCCGCCACTTCATTGAGAATTTCATCCTCTAATAGGAGGAGAAAGTGATCCCTCTTCGTGGTTGCATTGAGAGGTTTATAGTCCACACAGACTCTCCACTTGCCATTCTTCTTTGGTGTGACTACTAATGGGGAGACCCATTCTGAGTCTTCGACAGGGTAGATGAAACGTGCCTGTAGCAAACTTCTCACTTCTTTAAGTAGTGCCTCTTGTTGGATTACTCCAAGTATTCTAAGCCTTTGCACCACGGGTTTACTGCCTTCCTTGAGTTTTATGCGGTGTTGTACCACTGTGATTCCTGTGATCTTGTCATAGCCATCAATGAATAGTGTAGTGAAATTACCTAGCATGGAGACATATTCCTGTGATCTTATCATAGCCATCAATGAATAGTGTAGTGAAATTACCTAGCATGGAGACATATTCCTTCCTTTCTTCATCGGTTAACTCATTTGAGAGCATCTTTTGTAATTTACCTGCATCCTCTAAGGACTGCGTACCTGATGGTTCCTCTTGGTTTGTCGGGGGTGTTTCAGATTGTCTCAATCTTTTTGGATCTTTAAGAATGACCCCCATCACTTCAATGCTATTGTCACTCCCGTCAATGGTGGTTGTCTCTTCTCCTGAAGTAGACAAATAGTCGTTGGTGAAATCATCTTCTGAGGCCTCCAAGATCATGTTGCGTTGCTTCTCAATCCTCATATCGTAGAATATGGACTTCCCTTTAGCTTCCTTCATCTGAATCATTCCAGTGCTCCAGTCTTGCTTAGCCTCCATAGCCATGAGCCAGGGTCTCCCAAAAATGATAGGGTAGCCCTCCCCTTTGTGTGGCATGACAAAGATGTCTACCTCCACTTCTGTATTGAATGATTTTACTTTGATCGCATTCACAATGCCCACGCATTTCACTCTTACATTGTTTGCCATTTTGGCTAGGCAGGGTGCCAGCCTACTCACCTCTAGACCTAGATGGTGCATCATTTTTTCACTCATGACGCATATTTGCGCACCACCATCTATGTAGACGTTTGAGATTCATTGCCCCTTGATGTGGGCATCCATAGTTGGGAGAATGTCGTCGAGATCCCTTCTAGAGATAGCCCCAGCTATCCTTGGTCTTGATTTCCTGGTACTCACCATTTTTGTCCATTGCCTCCTCATTTGCAGTGCAAGGTGAAGTAATTGGGGCCAAGTTATCTTCGGGCCCTGCATCAACACATCCTGAACTAAGTCATAGGGTTTTGCATACTCACCTAGTGAGAAATCCACAATGTCTATCTTCCGTCATGGCTTAGCTGCTTGCTTGCTAGACTCGGCCTTCACTTTCATTTTCTTTTCTCTTTGAGAGACTTCCTTGTGCCTGGAACGCTTCACTCCCATAGCATCCACTTCTTCTACCTTTGCTTTCCCTTTGTGCTTCTCTCGAACTGATTCTTCTACCTTTGCCCTCCCTTTAGCCTCTGAGCTAATAACACTCACCACATGGTTTATAGCAGGTGGTGGGGGTAGTGGTGGAATGAGAGGTTGTGGTGGTGGTGGTTGTTGTGCAGGTGGTAGAAGGATGTGGACCGGTGGGATTGGCCCTGGTTGCCTGGGTGGTGGTGGTCTTGCCCTTGGCGAAGAGATCTGCTACTGCCTCCTTGATGTGGGCAGTAGTACATACCATGGCCGTCTTTTTCGCAATTGTAGCAGTGGTACTCTTGGTTTTGCCTTCGTTGTCCTCTTCCTTATTCTGGATTTCTGACAGGCGCATGCCCTTGCTGCACCAGATACACGGATAAACTCTCTAGTTGGAGTGATGCGACTCAGCAGGTCTTACTGCTCCTCTGATGCCTCTTGCGGTTGGGCTCTATGACTGGCTGTTGCAGTCACTGGGGTTGGTTGGACCGAGCTTGTTTCCTCTGACTCGTTTACTCTTGCTTGCATGCGCAGCTTCTTGTCTATAAGGCGGGCTACTTCTACTGCCCACTCATATGTTGCAGGAAACCTTCCCTTCACCTTCTCTCTAAGCGGCGACCACAGGCCACCAATGAAACGGTCCTTCTTTAGGAAATTTGGCGCTCCTTCGCCTTCCTCCAATGAGGCAAACCATCTCTCCCATAAGTCCACAAATTTGGACTCGTAGGTGACATACTCTAACAGACCTCCCTGCTTCAATTCCGTCAGTAGCTTCCATAGCTTCTCCGAGGTTGTGCCTCCACCAAACCTCTTTACAAAGGCAGCCCGTAGCACATCCCATGTATTCTTGGTAGCTTGGGGCAATGCATTGTACCAGGACTTGGCCTCTACCTTCATTAGTAGAGGAAAAATTCGAAGTCGTGAAGCGTCGTCATCTTTGTTGGAGACCACACAAGCAATGTCGAAATCATCAAAAAAGTCGGTGGTGAGATCTTCTCCCTTCTTTCCACTGAACGTGGAGAAAGAAACACTTGCCATGGTAGTGACTCAAGAAATTGCAAACTTTTTATTTATTTTTTTATTTTTTTATACTAACAACAGTAGCGGCTCATAGAGGCTTTTCACAAAGTTGGATGGATAGATTAAAATAGGATAAAAATAGAAACATTAAAGAAATGGTGGTAATCCAATATAGGGAGAATGATAGGGTTTGGAGAATTAAGGATTTTTCCTAGCACCGCCGCACCGAATAGGTACACAATCTTCTGTTGGTAGAAGATTTTCCTATCTACATAGATATTCACATGCATATGCTGCAAGAATCTGAACGGGAATGCTGTCGGTCCGTTTTCCATCATGCACAGAGGGTGGAGTACTTACTTATACTCTTACCGTGCTAGTGTTGATGAGTCGGCACATCCACAGGAGATCGTCGCTTTTCATGGGCTCTACCTTTCCTTCGTCGCTCAGCACGTACGAGGTGATGGCGATGCGTCTGACCACTCTCAGCCTTTTGTCTAGCAGCAACTACAAATAATTACCGTAGTTGCATGTCGCATGAATTCCACTCCATTCAGCTGCAACTCATCTCCAGCCCACTGGGTTTCACCCGTGGTGGAGAGATTCTTCAGGATAAGTTGTACAGTGAGAGGAGGAAGACCCTCTACCCGTCTTCCAAAAGAGCGAGAGCAGTAGCCAAACCACTCTTCCTTAGGACATGGGAGTCTTCTTACCACATCTTCTTCAGGATTGTCGAAGTGGACTGGTAGTACTCGCATGCGTCATGCGAATCAGTAGGCAACCTTCCGCCGCTTAGCTTCAGATGACTTCCTCTTTGGCAAGCTGGGTACGACCCAGCTCTCTGAGCTTGAAGCACTTGCTTGGCTAGATGCTTCTCCCTTTGGGGTCATGTGTTTCCAGACAGGCTTAACCTTTCCTTACCTTTGGCTCGAGCAACCCCTTTAGGCCATTTTGGAGTAAAGGTTACAACTTTGATTGCAGTTTCCTTAGGGAAGAGAGGCCTTACCGTTTTCTTTCCTCCTTTGATGTGGATGACTTCTTCGTGGAAAATGTCGATGTAGACGATTTCAGCCCCTTCGCTTCCTTCGTTGCTTGCACTCATTGACAGTGTGTTTTGGTTGACAACAGTGATGGCACTTCATAAACCTCCCACTTGATGCTCTCAATTTGTAGTTAGAACGAGCAACAAGATATGGGGAGCTTACCTCTTGAATATTGACGACACTACAGCCTGACAGCAGTACTTCAATGAAGGTGTCTAGTGCCTCCTTAGTCTCCTCTTCCTCCGTCCTCCAGTTAGAAAATTCATTCAGCCATTTGTCCATGATTGATGAGGTTCATTGCTTTCAGCATTGTACACCGAAGGTTTCCGAGAAACCCTCCTCAATGGGGGCACCAAATGACGGGGGCAAAGCGATACCCGGACCCCGACGGCCTCTAAAATGCCGGGAGCCCATCATGGAACACCTCGAGCCGGTCACGGTAAATCACACAAGGGGGGCACCACCTAGCTTTGAGCGGCAAGGACGCAGACCACGGTGATGTGAACACCGCAAACTTACACACACACACACACACACACAGAGGGAGAGAGATTGACAAATGATGAAAACCGTCGGGGGTGTGAGAGAGAATTATTTATTGCAGAATTTACAATGACCTTCCTTCCGACGAGGTGGCACACCGTGGTGATAGAGAGGTAGGGAGAAGAGATAATGAACCTACTTGGTGCGTTCTCTAAAGACAACTCGATGATTGTGAAACTTGCTACCAAGAAGGTGTATGTGTGTGTGCATCAACCATTGGAGTTGAGAGGTGGAGGTAGCTCCCTTCACATGGTGCAATTCCCAAAACAAACCATCACACAAGTCCCCTCCCCGTAATGCCAATAGTGTCAATTCCTCCCACTAAAACTCTACCAAGTGCTGACCTCTCATGAACTGCCCCCCCCCCCCCCCCCCCCCCCTTGTGTGAGCTCTCGGTGCCCCCTTTTTATAGGTGTTGGCTGCTTGGATTAGGGTAATCTCGGTTTGATTAGGGTAAGCTAATCGGGGAGACAAATCAAGGCGGTGGGCCCGGTGTGGTTGACTCTTGCTTTGTCTTGGGAGTTATTAAAAATGAAAATCTCTAGGCGGGCCTTTGTGACCATCACCTAGAGAGAGGGAATTTACAAATTGGGAATTTTACAAGGCTTGGGTGAAAACTGAAAAATGATGATGATAATGACCTACGGTTTACTGAAAATGGTGTCACGGTTGCGTGATGCCAAAGAATGGCAGCTTGCCGATGTGTCGGAAGGTGCGTACGTCTTTTCGAGATCGACCGGGGCATGCCTTCAGTGCCTTTGTTCTTTTTGTTGTCGGTGTCGCATGATTCGAGTGCCTTCCTTCTTTTGTCGAGGTTGTCGACGTCGTTGAGTCCTCAGTTTTCTTTGTATTTTATGTGTGTGTGTGTGTGTGTGTGTGTATGTATTTGTATATGTATATGTGTGTATGCATGTGTGGGAACGGGGGGATGGTTACAGTATATATATTTATTTATTTATTTTTTTTAATTTTTTTTCTTTGTTTTTTTCGACTATGCTGTGGCGACGCAGAGGCGGAGGTGGGGTGAGGTGAATGGGATGAAAGAGAGGGGTGCGTGCACTCGGGTGTGTGTGTGGGTGTGTGTGTGTGTAGGTGTATTGTGTGTGCACCTTCGCGCTGTAGAGGGGTGAGCCTGACAAAGAGCGGGGGAGGGGGGTCTGCGGCATGTTCGCATAGAGCGCAAGGGAGAGGGGAGGGGTGAGTGTTGGAGAGGGGGGAGGGGGTATGAGAGGATAGGGGAGGGGTATGGGTGGTGTTGAGAGCGCCCGCAAGGGCTGGGGAGAGAGCGTGCGACAGAGAGTGGGGGGGCCTGTGTGTCGGGAACGGGGGGGTATAGTCAACGAGAGAGAGGGGGGGACGGAGAGGGTGAGTTAAGAGAGACTAGGGGGGGTCCCACCATGGGAGTAAGAGAGAGGGAGAGCAATGGGTGAGGTGGTGAGGGGATAAGGGAGGGAGGAGGGTAGAGAATAGAGAGAGAGAGAGAGAGAGAGAGAGAGGGAGGGAGAGTGTGGCTTTCTTTAAGGCCCGTGGGGCCGCTCCTAAAGGAGAGAGAGAGAGGAACTAGATTTAGGCGAAGATAGGGGGGGGGGGGGGGGTAATATTAAGCCACTGGTCCGCCAGGAAGAAAACAGGGGGGGGGAGGGGATAGTAAGGCCAAAAGGAGTGTTGACGAGGGGGGGGGGGGGGGTGTAGTGGCCCGCCGGGGCTAAAGTGTGGACAAGCAGAGAGAGAGAGGGAGAACTTTTGAAAGAGAGAGAGAGAGAGAGAGAGAGAGGATATACAATATCTGTGGCGGCCCACCGGAGGGTGGGACAGAGGCATCCAATATCTTATGCGCCTATCGGGCCGGGTGATGCAGCAGCAGAGTAGGAGAGAGAGAGAATATTGGGGGATCGGGGCAATAGGAGAGAGAGGGGTTCGTCTTCTTGCGATAATGGAGAGATGTGTGGCCAAACTGACGGCACCCCGCTAGTGGTTAACCTTAAGGGGGGGTATTGTGAATGGTAAAGAGATTTTCTTTTTGTTTTTCTTTTGGTAATAAGCCTCCCCTTCCTTAGGTCGGTTCTCTCGGTCATTGTTTCGAAAACCGACCATCGGTTGTTAATGAAATTTTTTCTCTGTTTGTACCTAGAAGTGATCAATGTTTCACCTTCTTTTATGGTTCAGACGTTTCAGCAAGACTTGCAAAAGATTGCAACTGAAAATGTTTAGTTTCTTTTCAGAACTATTTACATTCCTTTTTAATGTGTGCTAGGCGTATCACATTTTCCATAAGTATTGGCAAGGATCACCATGGATATACAGGTTCGGATCGGTTTTTTGCTAAATGCATGCACACTAGGTGTTATAGGCCGTAGTTTTTAGCAAAGGATGAACTGGAACGGCATGCGTATTCCTTAAGTTGTTGCTTATGAAGTATTTTGCACTCTATGTGCAGTATCTCTATGAGATTAGCTTTGGGTCTACTAATCACCAATAGAGGTCATGGCTCGGTTTGGGTGTTTGTGGATTTTCCAAGTTAACCACGATGGTTATTCCGGACATTGTTGATTCCTCAACAATGTTCCATGATATTGTGATTCCCATTTACTAGTCATTTGGGAAGACTGTCTGTAAACAGTGAGGGAAAACAAACCTCAATACTGTCAGTTATCCAAGGGGATAGGCAGATTACAAAGTATAATCTTGTGCTGAAGGATATGCAACTTGTGCGTACGTTAGCACCAAGCGATCCAATCAGTAATCATTTATTGCTCTACTTGGAGTTTGCTTACCATAAGTTAAAGCATGTTTGCGACTAGGCGTAGTCTCTTCATGTATAAATCAAGTTCTCAACCTTGAACACTAGTTATGGTGGGGTTGTTTACTGCTGGAATTGGAAAACAAGTCAAGGACTTAAACTTGGCTGATGAATTATGTTAGCAAGTTACTTTCATGGAAAGTGAAAAGAGGTACTCTTTAGGGTACATCTTTGTGTGATAACTCTTTTTGCATACTCATGTGTGTTCTAAATGGAGTCTACACACTATGATTGGATAGGAATCGGCAACACAAGACGGTTGCAAATGGACAACAATGTGAGAAATCATGATGTTACTCCTGGTTTCATTGAACCTCTTGCTGAACCGTGTTTTGGTCAACCAAACAGTTGGATCCATGAAGGATGCCACTATAGAAAACATTAGTGTATCCTCACTCTTGTTTCCGAGGACGAAAATGCTTCTCCAAGGGGAGAGTAATGTCATGCCAAGGGTAGGACCAGGCACGACCAAGGGCCAGGACAGACATGCAGTCAAGGGGGTCCCTATATTTAGAAGGCCAAGGGCCTTGTCCTTTCAAAGTCTTTCTTTCATCTTCTGCATTTGCTTAGCATATTCGTTCACTTGCAGGATGAATTCATCAATCGATTGCCAATCTTCACTTTGTGTTAGTTGTCTTGATGTTTTTGCAAATTCTTTTACCTATGGCTGCGTCATGGCTGTTGGTTGCTGTTGTTGTCCTTGTGACTACTGATCTTTTTCTGTTGAGGTAGAGGGCGGTATCTCAACCTTATCTTGATGTGTTGAGGTAGAGGGTGTTTCCTTGGTCTCTTGTTCTCTTGTGTGCTCAAATTTTGCCGAGTCCTCTTCTGGTGCAGGATTAGCTGCCTTTTCTGTCGCTGGCTCTTTCTCTATTTGCTTCTCTTGAGTAGAGACAACTGCTTGTTGTGCTATTTCCGTTGCTTCCCTGTTCAGATTCTTGTGAAGATTCAGCTATTTTTTCCTATTCAAGCTCTTGACTAGATTTAGCTGCTTTTTCTTGTTCAGGTTCTGCTTCTTTTGTTGGCTCGATTGTTGTGGTTCTAACTGTCGATGATGGTGGTGAGCTCGGCATTGGGTGATCTTGGTGTTTAGAGACAGGAAAAGAGATGCAGGGAGATACATCACCTTGAGCACGTTGTTCTTCTCCTTGTGCAGTGGCTTCCTCTGCATGCTCTTGATGTTCTGCCACCTCTTTCGCTTTTCTCGCCTCTTCTTTGGCTTCTTTCAGCTTTAAAGCTTCTACCTCTTGATACATCCGTTCCAGTACTTCTGTGGGTTCTTCAACTTGCTTCATGGTGTGATGCTTGGTTCTTGGTCCCTTAAGCCCACTAGGCACCCACTTTTCCGGGTCCTTTCCTTGTGCTTGGCGGCTATGTTGGTATGAGTGTTTCTCTCTTTCAAGCCGGGTTTGCTTTTGCACAGGCTCTCTTGGTGTGCTGCCACAGCTTTTCTCTTCATTTCCTTCCATCGTGCTCTTTTTTCTTCATTATCCGAGCTATCACTGTTGTGCCATTCTAGCGAGATCTCAGCCGATTCTTCATCAGACTTGTAGGATCTCATGGCAGATCTTGTAGCTCGAGGAGATGGTTGAGCTGACACTATCCAAGTGTTTTGATCTGGGACAGGTGGTAGGTTGTCAGCCATGCCGATGGCATGGCATGCAATCCTTGTCAACACCTTTGGTGCACCCAGGTATGTGATCTTTCCTTCTTTCTTTATTCCTTTCAAAGTGGTCAAGACATATTGTGCATGGTCAACTGGTTGCCTAGTTGTTGACTTGAGGACTTGCGTGAAGGTGGTGGCAACCGCATGGTTTGGCGTTGTATACCTTGGTGGTCTCTTAGCAAGGAAATGGAAGTGTTGGTGGTATAGCCTAGCTGGATCTTCAACCTGTTTGTGAATAAGGTCTCCAAAGGTGGCCACGGCGGTTTCTTTTGTGAAAGTTACGGCTGTCCTCCTGTCGCTTGCCCTCATTGTCATTCCTTCTGTGGGTAGTATGAGTGCTTTTGCCACTATTTCCTTGGTGATCACCACTTCAAATTTATTCCCTTGTGAGTCAAAAATGTGCACAATTCCATCTTCCTTGATTGTGGACAAAAGCTCGTAAGCTTTTTAGAAGTCCACTCCACACGGCTCTTGTTCATAAAAATCTATGAGTCCTAGCCGTCGGTTGGCTTCTTTGGTTTCGGGCTTTGCGGCGACATCATACACTTCTTTTGGTAGGAGTTGCAACTCTACTTGATGTCCCTTCTCACTCTTGAATCTGCCAGTAAACACTGTGGTGTGATGCTCTTCAAGGTGTTCTTTTGAAAGATAGGTTACCTTGGAGGTTTTGACTGAATTGGGGTCCAATTGGTATGCTTGTAATTCTTGCAACTTCTCTTTCTGGTTGAGCTTCTTCTTGGCTCTCTCTGCTGCTTGCATTGGCTCTTGTTCAGTGAATAGAGTGTCAAAATTAGTAGATTTGATGAATTTTTCTCTGAAATGTCCTTTAGTCTGAAATGCTGACTATTTTGGTCCAATTTTCTTCAAATCAATTTTTGAACAAGCATAGATGCATAAAAACATGCAAGGAACAAAATTATAAAGTCCAAACAAAAATTTGCAATCAAAGTAAATAATCATGATTATTTAGACCTGAGTAATTTCTCCAACTTCTTGCAAACTGGGCATCAAAGGCTTAAAGTATATACCAAATACATGCTCTGATGAAATATGGGCTCATTTGGATGCAAAGGGTGAAAATGGTACCAGATTTTGTCTTTAGGTTTCTAAAACAATATATATAAAAGAATATTGAAATTTTGAGCTCCAAATTGGTTCAAACTTGGCTAGTGGACTTAACACATCATGTACTTTGGATGTATGATGGCAATATAGCAAAATTCTTCCATTTTGATTAGAAAGTAAATAATCGTAATTATTAACTTTTCTACCAAAATCAACATTGTTTGGTACAAATTGGTTCTAGGCATTGTATAGACCCTCTATATGTGATATGAGGTGATTTGGATTTAAAAAAAGTAGTCTATAACTCAAAATTTGGCTTGCAAAGACTTCCTTACGTTTTTTGGCAATTTTCCAAGTTATATGCGATCATTTTGGCTCATACTTGATTTTTGGCATGATAGGTGTGTACACATGATAGGTGAGGTGATGATACAATTTCCAAGCAAAAATAGTGCAAGTAAATAATCACGATTATTTACAGCAGTCACAATTTTCTTGCAATTCTTAAAATTTTTGACCTAAACACATTCTATACACCTAGAACAATTCCTAAATTGAATTTGGTCAAGTTTGGTCTTGTCGGCATCACTTTGTGCTTTGTCGACTATGAACTCACCAATTTCTGCGACTACACTGCCTGTTGAGTTGGTTTGTCATTGTGAGGCTTTGGACTTGTCTGCAACATAGTCCTGAAGCAACTCATTCAATTTTGGCCCATTTAAAGTTAGCTTGACCTCGTATGTCGAATTTGACGCTTTGTAGCCTTTGAGCCATATTTTTTCTTTTTGAGGGCTTTGCTTGATTGATTTCACAAAACCAATCATATACATTGTATATAAACCTCGTAGGCAAGCTATCTATGGAGTGAAAACCAAATTCTAGCATCTGCCAAAAACCTAGCTTTTCTACTGGGGATCCCCTCGACCCCTACCGAATAGTCAACTGATGATATAGAAAGGTTCTATTATGTTAGAGCATGCTTCAGTTCAAATACCATCTGATTTGGTCGAGCAGACAGGCCGCTATGGTCAGTTTTTTGTCGTGGTTCTTCGTGCACTGCTCGGATTCTAGGGTTTTTTCTAGGGGTTTGGACTAGCTATCGACAGTACAAAATGGATCATTGATGAATAAAGAACTTATCCCTCATGTCTTGTGTGAGACGGTGCTGAAAACGGGCAACTGTAGACTCCAGAAAGTACGCACAAAAGAGGTCAAAAAGCTCTCTCTGCAAAGGTAACAAGTGGAAATGAGGTTGTTTTAGCCTACTTGGGATATCTATACCCGGACTTCCCAAACCATGTTTCCCCAGATTTCCCCGTTAGTCCTACTAGGCCGTGAAATCTATGTTAGATTCAAAAATTTCCCCGCTAAGATTTATGTGGCTCATTCTGCAAGAATTTTGCAAAAGTAGGTTTGGTCGCCTAATTTAGGCTTCTCGCTTCCATCTTCAGAATTCATTGAAAATTTTTTGTGCTTGTCCACCTGTCTTTTTTATCACCATCATGTTCTACGTTTTTCCTTCTGAGCTCCTTTGCTATTTATTATTAATTTTTGACCTGTTTATTAAAAAAATCAAAGAAAATAACAAAATGCGCTAAAAAGCAAAGTGAAAATCCAATAATTAAGAAAATTCATTGAAAAACATAGCTTTATTGTTTTTTGTTGAATTTCTCTCTTTTTAAGTCTCATTATCCAAAAAAATGATGAAAAATAACCAAAAGGACTATTTTTTAATGATTTTCTGATAGTGTATACACTATTTACAGTCATCGAGAAGATATTATCATTGAAATTTTCCTTGATGATGAATTATAAGGTCATTTTTTCAAAAAATCACACGTTAACATCGAACTTTTTCCTCCCTCTTCAAACATTGCCCTTAATTACTCAGTGCCCTTTCACCCCTCCTAGATGGCGTACTCCGGAACGATTGTGTGCATGGGTTGAACAATCGTGTCTTATGAATAGCTGTGGTTGGCTCTACCATGCTTTGAAGATCAATGCAATTCAAACCACTATGAGGTGCAAGAGATGGGTCTTGAGTAATTAACTCAAGGGTTTCGGATATTGTCTTCCAAAGAGAAAATCTTGTAGCTTGTGTGCTCTCTGTTTGATTGCACCATCAGGATGCTTCAGCACACTGATTGCTTGAGCTATTGGTAGCAATTTTGACTGTTGTCGATCTTTTTCTTGCCATTGGTAGGTTGGTGTACTTGGTGTGGTGGAGTCTTCTGAGATTTAACTCTCCATTGCTTGATTGGTTTTACGGTTTGTGGAGAAGATAAGTGCTTCTTTTTTTGCCAAATCCATTTCAAGTTAAGCTCCTTGCTCGGAGATGCTCATCTCCGTGTTTTGATCCTTGGAACCTTCTTTGGTTGTGTCGGTGATGTCTTGGGCACCCAGATTTGAATCGGCTTGTCCTTAAGCTGTGCTTTTGGTACCCAAATTTGCCTAACTCCTTGCATGCTACTTGTAGCATTTGCCCTTCGAGAGGATGGAGAAGATTGATTACTACTCGTGGTTTATTCTGTTGAATTCTTCCTTTCCATTCTTCCTTGCTTGGTGCAATTGGAACAATGAGTTGCCCACCTTTAGGTGATAGCTTGAGCTGATTTGTATCCCAATCTGGTATTGCTTTGTATATGCGCATCTAGGGAATTCCAAGAATTATCATCTCATTCATGTGTTCATCTGGTAAGCATACAAACTGATGAGGAGATGAACATCCATGTACTATCACGTTCAAGTTGACTACTCCCAATGTTGGTGTTGGGTTCTTGTTGTATCCTGTGATTGTCTCTATTTCTACTGTCAAAGACCGACTTGTTTCTTTCTTGTACGTGGAATAACTGACTGCATTTACTCTAGCTACTGTGTCGAACAAAGCATTTGTGCTATGATTGTTGCACTTTGATGCGCAGGTCCATTCCGTCTAACCATTCATCATCTGTTGAAATTGCATCTTTAGGCAATTCCCATTGTCAATCATCTATGTCCAGAGTGTTGATGGGAATCGGTATCTATTGATTCCTGAGAGCAGCTTTCCGTTTGAGTACCCAAAGCCGAGCTTCCTCTTGGGCTTCATTAATAACCTGCTGTCGTTTAATCCTCCTTTGTTTGGCTGCATTCATTCTTTCTAGCACTTCATTGGTTAGCGGAAAATTGTATTTCTTTAAACAACATCCACTAATCAAATTAGCCATTGGTTCACCATCTAGGGTGGACAACTTTACTGCTCCAGTTGGAGATACTTCTTCAATGATAAACGGTCCGTTACCCTTTTTCTTACACTTGGGAATGTATTGCTTAAGGGAATAGACTAAAACTAAGTCCCCTTTCTTGAAGATTTTTGTTATCAGGAATCAAAAAACTATTTTTGTTTCTGCTTTTGAGCATAGATGTGAGCTACAACATTTAGCCTTTGCTCATCTAGCTTTCCTAAGTCTTCAAATCTTTCTGACAATTCATGTCCAATCCACTCAAGATCCTTAGCTACCCTTAATGTCGGCAATAGAAATTCTATTGGCAGTATGACATCAAGACCATAAACAAGGTGAAAGGGTGTAGCATTTAAAGCTATTTTGAATAAAACTCGATAAGTCCATAGAGCTGCATGAAGATTCATTTCCCAATCTTTCCTTCCTGAACTAACCACTTTAATCAGTACCGAGCTAAGAATTTTGTTTGTATGCTCAGCTTGTTCGTTTGCTTGTGGGTGATAGGGCTGATGTGTTATGGATGACCATAAACTCATTAAGCAATACTCAATTACCTGATTGAGGAAATGAGTTTCCTGATCACTGACAATTTCTATTGGCAGTCCATATCTTGTGAATACATACTCATATAAGAATGCGATAGTGGTTCTGCCATCATTCTTTTGAGTTTCTTTAGCCTCGGTCCACTTCGTCAAATAGTCTATAGCTACAATGATAGATTGAGATTGGGTTCTATAAGCAGGTGGCTATATCGGCCCAACAAAATCTATCCCCCATTTCGCAAAAGCTCTAGCCCCCATCATTGTTCTTAAGGGCATGCTATCTACACATATTGGCATTTTTGCTCGTTGACAAGCATCACACCTTCGAACATATTCTTTGGCATCTGCAAAAAGTGTTGGCCACCATATGCCTGCCATTAAGATTTCCCTTGCAGTGGGTTTTACTAGAAAAGTGACCTCAAGCTAATCCAACATGTGCTTGTTCTATAATTGGAATATACTCATCTTCATTTGCACAAAGACGCAAATGTTGATCTTTACCTCTCCGATACAATTGGTTCCCAATAAGAGCATAGTCTCTTGCTTCAGTTTCAATTTCTCTTTGACGACGTTTACTCATATCCTTAGGAAATGTTCGGCTCGATAGTAAGTGACTAAATAGTTTCTCCACTTAGTAACAGGTGACATGTTACATGAGGTATGGGTGTTTGTTTTTGACATTGAGGACAATCCTTTACAAAAGATCGAACATCACTCCTCATAGTTGGCCAAAATACTCCAAGTCTCAAAATTTGTTGCATAGTTTGGTCTTCCGCAAAGTGAAGTCCTATATGGTAATATGTGCTTGACTTAGGTACTGATTTTTCTCTTCATGATTAATGCATAAGAGCAATATTCCATTTCAATTTCTTGGGCCTACCAGCTAGTAATTGATACATAGCCGATTGTTTGATTAATCCGATTGTAATAGGAAGTGGTATTTGTGAATCCACTTGAGCTATTGTCATCAATGATACCATGTTTTCCGACAATCGAGGCATCATTTCCATGGAGAAAAAATAGGCATCTGGTAGATCATCGTCTACCCCTTTAGGTGATTCTCCTGAAACAATCCTTGAAAAATGATTTGCTCTTTGATGTGTAGTCCTTTTTTACAACCACAGTGAAATCAAATTCCAGAAGAATGATGAACCATCTCCCTATTCTTCATGTGCTGCATGGCTTGTTGACCAAATATAACAAATCTTGGTGGTCTACGAAGAACACAAACTTGTTGGCTAATAGGTAATGTCTATACTTTTTAACGGCATAGATCATTCCTAACCATTCTCTTGGTGGTAGTGTGATTATTTTCTGCCATGTTCAACTGTCAGCTAGCATACAAAATAGGAAAAGTGATTTTCCCGTCTCTTGGTTGAGCTAGTATACAACCTATGGCAACATTGAAAGAATCTACATGTATGTGGAATATCTTATTCCATCTGGTGCTTTCAATATTGGAGATGAGGTGAGGGCTTGCTTAATCTTCATGAAGGATTCTTCACATGTCTCAGTCCATTCGAAGTGTGTAATCAAGCTATACAAAGGTTTTGCAATTATAGTGTACATGTAAATGAACCGTTTGTAATATCCACAATGCCCCATGAAGGCTTGAACCCCCTTGACTATTGTTGGTCTAGGCAAATCAACAATGACATGAATTTTTTCAATATCAGTCACTATGCCATTTTTAGACACTATATGTCCAAGAATTTTTCTTATCTACCCACGAATGTGCACTTTTTAGGATTTAGGAAAATGCTATAAAGTCTATATTTTTCGAATATCTTTTTGAGGTATTCAAATTAATTAGCTCGGATTGATGAATGGACGCATAGATCATCCATTTACACTTCCAAGAATTTCCTAAGATATTCTTTAAAAGCATGTCTCATCAACCTTTGAAATGTGGCAGGAGCATTAGTTAACCCAAAAGACATAACCCAATAGGCAAAAATATCCCATTCTGTTACAAAAGCAGTTTTATGCTGATCTTTTGGGTCAACCAAAAGTTGATTGTATCCCAAAAACGTCCCATCTAAGAAACTGTAAGCTTCTTTTCATGCAACTCGTTCTAAAACATGCTCAGTGATTGGAAGAGGAAAGTTGTCTCTAATGGCAATTGCATTCACTTTTTTGAGATTGACACACACTCATAATTTTTCATTCTTCTTGGATACTACCACAATTGGAGACACCCAATCTGTGTGTTCAATTTCGTAAATGAATTCGCCTTCCTTTAGTTTCTCAATCTCTTCTTTAATTTCCTGGCAAATGTTTCATTATATGTATATGGCCTTTGTCTACTTGGTTTCACATCTTTGCTCATGGCTATGGTATGTTGACAAATTTCTGGATCAACACCCTTGAGATCCTTGTAAGACCAAGCGAAGATATCTTGGTATTCTTTTAGCAAAATTCGCAAAAGCTCTTCTTCTTCCTCTATTAGCTCATTTGCAATGTAGACATGCCTAAGTTCTTCTCCTGGTTCATCCAAATCTATCTTTTTCATGTTCTCAGGCCCTTTGTAGGACTCGCCCAGTTTTCATGATTCCCTAAGAGGTTGTTTAACAATGATTTTTCGATCTTGGAGAGTATACTTTTTGTAATGGGATGGAACACTCATTACATCCTTACCATCCTCTTTTGTGGATTCCATTTTGGTCGTATATATCTCCTTTAGAGCTTTTTCCAACTTTTGATACTTCTTTTTCCGCTCAACTCGTGTCATGGTTGGCTCCTTGTTCTATTTGTTTGGATTTGCTTGAGTATCCTTCCTTGTTTTTCTTGATGTTTTCGACATTTTTGGATTTTTGTTTGAAGGATATCTGCCAGTGATATTGTCCTTGACACAATCATGTGCATCTATCTGCATCAGGGATTGTGTTCTTCTGGAGACTGATGGCATAGGTCTAGATTTCACATTTTTGGTGTCTCTTTTTCGTCTATACCATGTTTGTCTTCTTGATTTCTGGTTAGGAAAGTCAAAAAACTTTTCCTCCCCTCCTTTCAAGAGTAGCTTAGCTCTCACATGTTCTTTTTCTGACCCTGATCTTCTGAGGTAGTTGAGTGTTCAACTAACTCATCTGTTGCATCGTAGTAGAGGTCTGTAAAGAGTTTTTGAGCTTTCATCAAGTCCTTGGGTTCCTCAATTTCATCTTCAATGTCGAGGGTTGAAATCATTTGGATGGGAATTATGTCATAGCTGTCCTCATTGCAAGATTAAGTAGGCATAGACGTATTCACACATACATCGATTGTCGCTAAAATTTGATTCCAATCAAATGGCTCAAAAAAATACTCTGGAAAGGGTTCAAGTACATATATTTCGTCTGTGTAATCCTTTTCTTAAATACATTCTTCTCGTTTTAAGCTCTCGTTTTTTGAAGCTCCACGCATCTAAATAGTAGTATCTTTGTTTAATCAGGATGGAAGCTTAGTTTCAGCCGAAAAGACTGAATCAAACTCTTGTATGGGAGTTTTTATGACATCTCTATAAGTGTGATCTTTTAGATTGACCCTTGTTATAGATCCCACTTGCTTCAAGTACATATAATTGTTTCCCCAATCTTGGATAAGTTATACCTGTTGCCTAAAAGGTCTTTCCAATATGATTTCATAATTGAGTTTTTTCCCAAAGTCTATTATGGTAAAAGTGTGTTGATATTCAGTCCCACAGGAATTGACTATCACTTTTTCAAGTAGCCCTAATGGTCTCTCAATGTGTCCGTCAGCCAATTGCAATTTCATTCCAGTTTGTCTATTGACAGGTTGTCCCTAGGATTCCCATACTGCTTTCGTGGTTATGGCTATGCCTGCTCCACTATCCAATATTTCCATGGTTTTAATTTCATTATATTTCACTAGAAGGGTTGTGTTTCCTTCTTCCTCTTCTTGATATTCTCCAACTTCTTTCATTGGAACAAATCGAATCTCTTTGTTGTCCATTTCGTTTTTCAAATTTTCCATTTTTTTTGAAATTTGCCCCGTTATCCCCACCTTCTCTAGGATTTTTTGTAGATCATTCCATAAATATGGTCTGAGTTTTAATAGCTTCCCCAAGGTAAGAGTACATTGGATGGGTGTAGACATGATTGAATGAATGTTGTCTACTTCTAGGGTCTGTTCAACTCTTTTTACTTGAGTGGCCTTACATACTATGGATTTATCTTCGTTATCTCCCAAGTAAGAGAATAATGTTTTCAAGGTCAATGGTTTAGACATTCCTGAAGCTTCAGACCCACAATCCCCGTACAAGGATTGTACATCCATGTCCATATCAGGAGGTAGGTTGTCCAACCAAACTTCCTCTATAGGAGTAGGCTTTAGAGTTAAGCTCCCATCATTGATCTCTCTAAATTTTTTCCATAAGTGTCCTGGCCAGTCTTCCTCTATGAATGGAATTCCGTTTAAGTCATCTTAACTGTCCGGCACTATAAGTTCTGCTTCTTTTGTTTCAAGGTGGGGTTCTACCACCACTTTGGATTTTTCTTTAGTGTTTCTTACCACAAGCTCCTCAGGTTTTGCGATACTTTCAAGCTTGGGTTTGTTTTTTCTAGTATCTCTTGTGTGATTCTTACCAAATTTTGATATCCTCAAGCTTAGCTGCTTCCATGTCTGGAGAGGTATAATTTTTCCATTCGTTTGTCATGTTTTGGCCTCCTTTAAGTCCTGCTTGATAAGCTTCCAAGGCTCCATTAATAGGCTCAAAAATTTGATCAACCAAAATTGATCCTCCAAATTTCACGGTTTTTCTTTGATTTCGCTTCTAGTTTCTTTCACCTTTTCTTGGAATAGATTTCTTGCTTTCTCCCAATTCCACTCGTTGTTTTTGTTCTCTCATCTCATATCTTTTGCTTTGGCTTCTTTTGATCCTTTGAGAGTAAATTTTTGTATTTTCCTAATCATCAGAGGAGTTGTGTTTCTTTTTCTTAGCCTGGGCTCTAGTGATTACCTTGATTGGAACAATCGGTTCACTCTCAGATGAGCTACTAGGTATCACTTAGACTATGTTTACTACTGTTTTACCCTTGTTTAAAGGATTTTTAGGACAATCTTCTAGAAAGTGTCCTCCCCTTTTGCAACATCGTATACAATAAGCTTTAACTGGCTTGAGGTTTTTTTCAGGCTCTGGACATTGATTTTTCCAATGATCATCTGCACCACAGTTATGACAGTTTCTTGTTCTTGGCTTAATCATGGATCTTACCATGGGAGGTTTGACACCTTGATTACCTACATAATACATTGGTGCAAGCTTTGGTGGAGCATAAGTCACAGGTTCTTCCATTGGTGGTGGATGTGAATTATAATAGTCTCCCTCTACCATTATTGTGGATGGACTAGGCTCGGCATACGGTACAACAGGCATAAGTGCTTGTTCATCTATGACTCCTTCGGAATGCATGTACTTTACAGGTACTACATTATGTCCTGGATATGGAGGTTGTTGATCCAACATGGGTTGAGGTCTTTCCATACCCATCGGTGGTCTTTGAGCTTGGGCCATATTAGGATACTATCTGTACATGGATTGTCCTTGTGGCCTCATAGGCATGTACTGAACATTCCCATCATACTTTGGTCGGAAGTAGCACTCATGGGTCTCATGGTTGGTCCATTTACCCTTGATTGCACACCATTTTTGTGGCCTAATTGGTTGTCCCTGTTGAGGTATCCCTTGTCCTGGTCCCCTCATAGGTGCTTTTTTGCATGTTATTCATCATGTTCTTCATCCTTTTGCGCATATATTCTATGGTTGAAAGCGGTGCAGCAGCAGCCATTCCCACTTGTGTTGGTTTAGTGGATGTTGTTTTCTCACTTTGGTTATCCTTAGGAACATCTTCTATTGAAAATATCACAATTGTCTCCTAAGTCAATAGCATCTGACACACACTCTTCTAGGGTTGTATGCTTCTTGCTATAGAGTATAGGATGAAGTTCTTTGTTTAGCAGTCCCTCTAGAAACAAAGATACGAGTCGTTCTTCTGCAGGTATCTCTAGCCCTAGGCATCTAGCAATGTATTGTTTCATTTGAGTTGCACAATCTCTAATAGACTCACCATGTTTCTGTTTAAAACTGTAGATTTGAACTACCGTATTATGTTTGATCCCTGTTTTGGAACAAGCAACTACAAATCCTTGAGATAATGTGTTCAAGTCCATGATTGACCTTGGTGCAATGTTTTGGAACATGCCAATGCTTTTTCTTCTAATGTCATTCCAAACCCCTCGAATTCAGTATGAAAATTGAATATATGTTCTGCTCTTAGCACTTGCTTAAAGCTGTTAAGTGGTCGTATGGATCCCCTGATCCACCGTATTTTTTGACCCATTTCTGAAAATTAGCTGGTCTCACGCGTCTATTTGGTTCAACTCCCGGTCTCCTGGAAGTTGGTCCTGTTTCGAGTCCTTCAAACTAGTTTGTTGGAAATAGTGACTCATGTAGCTTTGGACTGGCCTTAGTGTCACCCGGTTTTCTACGTGATGAGGTGGTTTCTGGTTTCTTAACATTACTCTCAGATGATCTCTCACCATTTTCATCTCTTTTGATCCTTGTCCCAATATCCAATCCCTTATGGAATACCCTTGATATTTGGTTTGTTCTATCTCCTTAGGAGTCATCATAACAAAGTTGTTGTTATAACAATCTCTTATAAAATGAGAGTATATGCTTATAGCACATTGTCGTTCCGGTTTTTGAGTGAGTCGAGTAAGAAGACATTTTGGATGAATTTGAAAAAGTTTCTGAGACTTCTTCAAGAATAGTGTGCAATGAATTTCCTTGATTCATGCTTTCTTTAGTGGATACTCTACTGGAGGTTTCTCTGAGTATGCCCTGATTTCCTAGTACGCGACCAGATCTAAGGTTCATATAGACTTATGAAGCCCTGGATTGAGTACTTACCTTTGGATTTACTTGTTGTCAATTTCTACTTGATTCGATTGCAACTTTCTGTCAAGCTACCAATTCCTTTTCTGCAACCTGATTCATGTATAAATTTGATAAAGTTAGCTATTCTTTCACAAAGATTGTATAATTTTTGCTAACTATTGTGATTGGTCTGTGTGTATCACTTCAAATCAAGCTATGGGAGTTAGCAAATGACTTTCAGATTAGACTTTGGCAAAAATCAAAAGATTAATTTGCAACTTGGAACCTGAGTGAACATGTACCAATCTAGATCCGATTGAACCCAAAATTGCCCGGTGGCTTTTTATTATGTTGGTCTAACATTGTACAAGTTCAAAAGTCAAAATTGTGTCCATGGGTAGCAGTAGTAAATAATCACGATTATTTACTTTTGTCACTTTTTTGTAAATTTTGGCTTGGTTTGGAAAGTATACAATCTGTTAAAGTCCCATGATAAATTTCAACAAGTTTGGACAAAATCTGCTCAAGTTCATCAACTGTTTTGTGTCCACAGACTCTAGTTTCAAGAATTTGGCTTAAGTCTCACTTTTGTGATCCAAATTTCACAAAAATTGAATTGTGGGGTCTACTTGATATGCTTGACCATGTGCTCTACTCAAAATCGCAAACTTGTCAATTTTTAAAGCAGATGTAAATAATCGCAATTATTTACTCCAACTATATTTTTGTAATTTTTTGTCCCAACTTTGACACAAATCTGTTAAGCACCTCAAGTTAAGGTCTCTAGCCAAGTTTCATCAAGTTTGGACAAGTTTTGGTCAAATGTCATCAATTTTCTGTCCGCTGACTAACTTTGCAAATTTGATCACAATTTTCAATCCAATGATCCAAATCTTACCAAATTTGTTTTGTGAGCTTATTATAATATGATAAAACTAGTGGTGTGTCAACTTGGTCAAAAAAGTTGAAAAATAGAGCAGATATAAATAATCGTGATTATTTACAACTAGTAACTTTTTGCATCTTTTTGGTCAACTGAGCATGTACACATGTTTATCACATCAATATAAGCCTATGAATCAAATTCAACAAGTTTGGACAATTTTTTCCCCAATTTACACTCAAGATTTAGAAAGTTAGTATAAACTTTAGTTTTTACCCAGTTTTTTGTCAGTTTTGTGATCCAAATCTTTTGTGCCTTCACAAAAGTTGTTTGTACATATGCAATGAGTCAATGGTATGAACCTTGGTCAAATCTGGGCTGAAAGTTAATAATCGTGATTATTAACTTCAGGCTTGAAATGAACTAATTTTTGCACTTTTTTCAAGGACAGTCTCTCTATGATCTATTTTAAAGCTATGAATCAAGTCAAAATTTAATTTGGCTTAAAAATGTCAAGAAAAAGTAAATAATCTGAGTTTTAGTCAACTCTTGAAATTTTTACCTCGAAGTGTCCTTGAGCTTACCCATTGGTTCAGACAACTTTTAAGCTTACTCTCCATTCGGATTGAGTGGTTTGGAGTCTTTTCGAGCTATTTCTAGCCGTAGACCTGAAATTCTGTAACTTTCAATAACAACTCACAATGATTCTTTCAAAGAGAGCAATGTTTAGAAATCCACCTCGTATCCTACTTACCCTGCTCCTAGATTCTCATGCAATGGGGTTGTGGAAAGTGTCCACAAACACTCATTTTCTTGTCTTTGATGGTTTTTTGAGCATTGATCTTAAGACTTGTCTCGTGTATCACTCATCGTCAAGATCCTAATCTATTTCTACAATCCTACAACCTTAAAGGCACTCGACAAGTACGATTACTTCCAAGCTATCTCTACACAGCAAAAGACGACAATCTTAGGCTATGCGATTTCTAAAAGAAAGTTTTGAACTCTATGTGATCCTAGAGGAAGTTAAAGGATAACTTCACAAGACGCTCGTGTTTTTTTTCTAGTTTAGGTCTCTTCGATCCCCGGCAATGGCGCCAAATGTGGGACGCGTGTGCAACCTCACTATCCTATCTTATTGCAGTATTAGTGAGAACCACGATTAAATTGTCAATCCATGGGATGAAGCTGATTCAACTAGTGCATAGAGGCTACAAGAGATTGTCAATCTCTTGGAAAACAACTAACAACTCGCAACTCACTCAAGCTACACTCAAGTGACTAAAATCACCAAAAGCCGATCGCTCATCTGCAAACAAATCACATCCGTTGCAGCATCAAACGACATCCAAATGTAACGAAACTTCTAGGACATGTTTATAATACCTAAGCACACATGCTTATGGTCTCAAATTTCACTTTAGTGCCAAAATTGCGATTATTAACAACAGTGAATTTTTTACCTAGTCATTTTCGACCCAGAATGCAACTAAATGCTTAGCAATGATGTCCAATACCCCGCTTATGCTTATTTTTTTATTTAAAAGTGTAAATTCTGAGTTATGATCAAATTAAGCCGCGGGTCACCGATGCCAAAAGCTACGAATTACTCTGATGTACTTACGTCAATGAGTAGAGCTCTTACCTGCGATTCCAATGCAACAAACACGACTGCAATGTGACAACCGGGAAGGGAGTAGGAAGCGCGAGGATGAGAGAAGTGAGCTCCGTTAGCTCACGCTGTGTATTTCATTATCCAAAACTTTATAATAACTTACAAAAATTGGCTTTTATACTTTAGCCAAGGTTTTTGGTGGTCAAAACTAATAATCTGGGAGTTCTACCAAAGATGGGTAATGACAGGTTGATACAATCTGGAAGCTTGTAGCCCCGGCTCATCAATTACAAGGTTTATCCAAAAAATAAGAGTTACAATATTCTCGATTTATCAAAATAATAATTGTTTTTACAATGAGAACTCCAAAAAATGGTATCCGTGGTATCTGTGTTAGCTTGCTGCTAACTCTCTCTCTCTCTCTCTCTCTCTCTCTCTCTCTCTCTCTCTCTCTCTCTCTCTCTCTCTCTTTGTGTGTAGATTTGGTCGTCACCATTACGGCCAACGTGACTGAGGTGCATGTGACAACACAAGAACAACAAAGGGGCCTTGGAGCTTGAAAGAGTGTCAATGGGGGAGTGGCAGTCAGATGTAGCCTAAGCAATAAGAAACACCTAGAGTTGACAAGGGGATTTGCAGCAATAGGCTACAAGCGGGCTATCACTCTCAGTGCCCCCTCTTGAGTCATCAAGATTCGTCTCTGCTTGCCTTACGGACAGTTAGCATTGCATGCCTCATTCAAAATTTCCATTTTCTATCTGCATGATTCATTAAATGAATGCATCCACAACGAGAAGACTTTTACCACTCTTTATATTTACAAGAGAAGATAGAACATGACGACAATCTTTTACCTACTGCATCTCCCTACTCAAAGCATAGCTTGTGAGCAACTTATTTGTCTCATTGTAGGGACGCTACCTTGCTAGGAGGATGTGTTTGTGAGTTGTTTCCTTTTGGACCATAGTTACATGGTGTCTTTGAAACGTTTCTAACTGCACCTTTTCGTCTTGTTTCAAATTTTGTGATGGTTGAAATTTAGATTTTTGGAGCTATACCTGGCCTTGGGTTGGTCATGTCGAATCTCACAAGTACTTAGTTTTCATTAATGCTTACATTACAGTTTCAATAAGTTAGATTATGCATGTATAGTCCATATGGTAGATTATCTGACATTTTCTATAGCTCTTTCATTACATTTTGTGATGGTTGAAAGCTAGATATTTGGAGCTGCACCTGGGCTTGGGTTGGTCATGATGAATCTCACAACTACTAAGTTTTCATTAATGCTTACATTGATAGTCTCAATTAAGTGTGTGTGTTTTGTGACAGGCATCTTAAAGTAGGCTGAGGTAGTTTGTTGCCAATGATCATGTGAGTTGGAGTTCTTGTAAGGTTATGCATCATTAATCTTCTTTTGCAAAGCTCATGTTTTCAATTGCTGAGAAGAGCTATCATTTCACTTTGGGGAGTAGTGAGATAGATAGCAGTGTTGTGGACATTAAAGACCAGATAAACCAAAAGCTGGATCATAGAGCAAGCGTGGAGGAGAGTAGAGAAATATTTCAACAGGCAGTAAGCAGTGTGTTGGAGATGCTTGGCCTCATAATTCCCATGCTTGTGGTGAGTGTTGCAAATTATGATAAGTATAATGGTATCATAGTTGCATCAAAAAGTCCAATTCCCATGCAATTCTTTGGTTGTTGATACAACATGCACAGGTTGGTTGGTTGTAGCAAAGATGATTTCTCTCAATTCAACTTTTACGAAACACATGAAAAAAGACTGAGCCCACATAGGTGGACAAACTCAAAATTTCAAAAATATCACAGGTTATTTTGAAGAAAACCAACAAACCAATGAGATTTTAGTGTGAAATATGACAAATAGAGGCAAAAGTCTAGCTAAAAACCGAGAGATTCATGCTTGCCCTTTTTTAATTGGTTCATGAAATAGTTTTTGGTGAACATAGAAACAAAAGAAGTCCAAAGTTGAAGCTCATCATGTTGACAAGAAGCTATATGAAACAGTACGATTGGTTGAGGAAAATTGTGGAAGTACTTGTGAGGTATCAGAATACTGTGCCTTGATCGCTTGTATTTCTCTGTGTTTTTGAATACACATTTAATAAATCTCTAAGGAAGAAATTAATGTGGAACGTGTTGCCAATTAAATTTCATGAATCATATAGTTGTTTGAATATGAAAAATTGAACTATTGTTTGATAATGCTTGGTATTCATGTTCCCATTTGCGATAAGTGACACCAAAACAAGGGGTGATGTATTGTTGCTTGTGGGAGAAAACTTCTAAGATGTCAGGTTTCAATCTACATAAAACTTGGTTTAAAAATTTTAATATGTTTTGTGTCTCGTATGATCTTTGTTGGGTACTATCAACCTTATTTGAAGATGCTACATTTCTTTCCTTGGACCTTGTCTTTAGGTCTACAAAGTCTCAACCAATTGCCCCTAATACTAATGCTTCTAATTCATAGGAGCAGGCCTCGTGATTTTATCACCTGTTTGCTCTATCGGCATCACCGAAGATTCTGTGCACGGCATACTCATCGGGAAGACAATCAACTTGGCACACTTAATCATGTAATAAGAGACTCATGTAATATATATGATTACTTGTGAATCGTTCATGTAATAAAAATGCCGCCTCTGCCGAAGTGATCGTAATAAGCTTCACCCTTCATTCTGCGCGCCCACTGCAGAAGCTTGGGGGATGAAAGTGCCAGTCGTCTTGCTAGGCTTCCAGCTCGCAGCTTAGAGAGGCTTCCAAATAATTTCTGTTTTCTTTGCTCGGCTTTCCTCTCTTACACCAGTTTGCAGTAGCTGACTAATATGGCGAAGGAAATCGGCGTAGACACCGTTCACTTGGAGCGGGTGGAGAATTGCGATGTACGGGTTCAAGTAGCTGATGCAGCTGCGCCCGAGTCGCAGTCTGTTAGTGTATGTGCCACCTCTACCCTTCTTTCTAAAATTCCTTATTTTGCTGCAAGCTTGAGTGTGCCATGGAAGCAGAACAGTACAAGCAACGCCGAAAAGATGCGAACTCTGAAGCTGGAGTGCGCTACCCATACTTCTCCAGCAGATTACATAGCCTGCTTTAAGTTCCTCATAGAGCCTCGCAACATGCAAATTGACTCCGTCTTGGCGGCGGTGACAATCATGCGATGTGCGGACCACCTTCTGTTCCAGGATTGCGCAGAGTTGTGTATGGCATACCTAGCAGCAAAGCCATGGTCTGATGAGGAGGAGGTGACCGTCCGGGACGCGCTCTCTCTTTTGGGTTTGCCTCCCTCTGCCGATCTTTCACAGAGGCTCTACCCGCCCTTGGATGGGCTCCGCATCTTCAAGCAGGTTTTCACAGACCTTAGCCAAGATCATAAATCCTTTCAAAATGGACTAGTAGAGGATCTTGTGAAAGATGCATTTGCGAAAGCCCCATCTGCCCTGGTTGCTAACTTCTACGGACCGTTCTTCATTGAAGTTTGGTCGGTGCTCACTCGTGAGCTTCTCCAAGATCATGAAAAAATCATCTCCGATAATGAGTCGAGGTTGAAGATGTACGCAAAAAGAGACAAATGGGTTTCGATGACTAGCATCCTTCTTTCGTATGCAGATTCTGCAAAAGTAGAGTTTGCAAAAGCAATTGCTTCTGATTGTGCTGCATTCTCAAGCCTCATTTCCAAAGCTGAGGGGCACTCAGTGATCTGTCAACCTCTTTTTGCCTGGTGCGAAGGTTTTGCAGGTGTTTTGACAAACATCTTACTTTTAAGAGGGTACTTTCAAGCTTGCCTCCACATGTTACTTCTATCGTGAAACTCACGATGGATAATCGCAGACTTCCCAGCTTTGAATCGTGCTATGAGTGGTGGCGCTCAAACTTGTCTAAAAGGATGGAGCTTTCGTAGTTTTTGGTCGTCCGTTTCCAAGTAGTATCAAAAACGGCAGAAAAAGTTATATGTTATAACAATATTTTAGATAGGTAGCCTGTTTTTTTGCATCTTCATGCTGTTCCATGCAATGCAAGAGACTTTAACAAGTTGGTGTTCTGATAAACTATAAATCTGTGTGCAATTATCAACTTATGGGTTTTGTTTTCGCTCTCTTCTTCTTTAGCATCTCTTGTATTGAGCGATAAATTTTTGTGCCTTGATTAATTTCTTTGGACGGTAGAAGAATGCTTAATCTAATTAAAATGCACAACGCATGAGATGCGCAGGCTTATTGTTGGAGTTTTCTCTAAGCATAGAAAACTATAAATCTCCTGTGTGCAATTATCAACTTATGGGTTTTGTTTTAGTTTTCGCTCTCTTCTTGAGCGATAAATTTTTGTGCCTTGATTAATTTCTTTGGACAGTAGAAGAATGCTTAATCTAATTAAAATGCGCAACTCATGAGATGCGCGGGCTTATTGGAGTTTTCTCTAAGCATAGAAATTGCTGTGTATAGCTGTCTTGTTTCTTGTTTCTATATTGTTTTTCTGAACTTCTAGTTTATTTAAAGTGTCAATTGTTAGGTCTAGAGGTCGTGGTTAATCCTCCATAATCATATGGATATACTTTAAGCTCAAAGCTTACCCCTTTCTCTTAACTTAGCGGCAATTGAGTCGCAAGTCTCAACTTCAAAACCACCCTTGGTCTCTTGTATATGCAGCGGCATGGAAAGCCTCTCTCTCTCTCTCTCTCTCTCTCTCTCTCTCTCTCTCTCAAATTTGTCCCATTCTACCTCAATGATCTCTCTTCTCCACAATTGCTTTGTTTATGTATGTGGCATTGCAGGTGTTATCTAGTGTGAGGATCTTTGTGAAGTTGAGCTAGATACGTGTCGAGGTGTCCACCCGATTGAAGGCCAATCGAATCTCGATGTCTTCATTGCATATTTCGTTGTCTATTCTGGCAGTGGTGTGGGTAGACAAGTATTTGTTCAAAGGTGGTATACCATATGTTACAACCCATCACATTGTGACAATTTTGAAACAATGTGAGTGATATGTCACATAGCACTTGACGAGGCATTCTCAAAGGGTAGACCTTTTTAGAGAGATCTATAGAATTGTCATGTGTGATGCACTGTTATCATCGTTAGTCTTGGCAAGCTTGATGTGCTTACTCTCACGCATCCCAATAAGGAAGTGATAATTCAAAGATTTGTCTTTGCATGGAACATTGGGACCATGCCAATAGCCGTGGATAGTATCCTTTCTCCATGCAAATTTGGAACCTCTACAGTAATTACTAATGCCCAAATCTTCCACTAAAAGAATGCTAGCCTCTAATGCCACAATGTACTTAGGGTAAAACCCCCAACTTAAGACCACCTAAGGGGTTTCGCCAATTGCAGCCAGCATACTCCACTGTTTTCAGGTTGGATGAGCACAATTGGAAGAGCTCATCAACGCCTACCTACAGTAAAAATCTCGCCCACGAACGATGCTTCTACAACGACGCGCAACGTCGTCAAAGATTTTTTGTGTAACAAAAATAGACGTGAGTGGAAAGCCACACGAGGGGGTTATTATGGGACATGGCAGCCAACAAGGCTTGAACCTAGATCCAACGGCAGTGATTTAAAGTTAAGTTGAGCTAACCACCTCACCACAAGGCCACTTGTGTTCCTACATTGGACCTTTACAATTTTAAACTTGGGGAGTCCAAGGTCCCATTAAAGGAGGCCGGTTTTTTATTGGCCCCTCTAACCACCTCACCACAAGGCCACTTGTGTCCCTACATTGGACCTTTACAATTTTAAACTTGGGGAGTCCAGGGTCCCATTAAAGGGGGCCGGTTTTTTATTGGCCCTCTACCCTAGTTCTCGTGGTGGATTCAGAAGCACCATCTTATAGAAAGATTTTCCATGAGATTAGACCACCAGTGATTCTAAAGTTGAAGCATGAATTATATCTTCATTTCTTGCATAATACAGATGTGTAACCAAATACACATGATTCTTTGATGCCGTAACTAAATGCATGAATCTTTTGTTTCATTTATATGTCCCTTTTCACCTTTCACGTCTACCATCCTAAGTGTCCGGGCTTCGACTCAACCATAAATTTTGTTAAGGACCCTTCTATTACAAATCCAATGTTTGAACAAGCCCAAATCATCTTATACATCATAGCCCAACACCACCATGTGTTGGACATATTGAGAATCTCAATCCTTTCCTGGTCACATTTAGGACAATCCTCTTGACATAATTCAACATACAATGGAGCAATAATCGGCTTTGCCATTCCATACAACAAGACTTGTGAGCGCTCTGCCACATCCAAGATAAAACAAGAACGTTCTTACTCATGTCTTTTATAATGTGCATGTCAAGAATATGGTTTTCTTCTCATGAATCCTTCATTTAAAAATGTTCCTTCAAGTTAGACTCCAAAGCATCTACGTACTCTATGCTTCCCAATGTAATGCATTTGATCCACATACCACAAATTTACAACGTAAGCGCATTTCTTTCACATACCAAACCAAGAGTTAAATTCATGTTGAGCTATGCCATAGAATTGACCAAAAGAGAGCACATTGACAAAGATCCATAAAATGAAAATTCAAGAAAACTAAGGACAACAATTTTAGCACTAATTTCTAAATCCAAGCTTTTGCTAACATCACAAGGTCTCATACAGCCAACAACGCATCTTACATAATGTCCATGAAGACATACTAGACTTTTTTATATGTGGCAAATGACATCTTTCTATCTATTGTTCATATCAAGGCTTTTAGGATGAAAATAGCTTCAAAAGGGAGATAAAGCCACAAGTCACTTGTAAAGAAGAAACTGATCTTAAACTGTCAAGTATGCACCTACAAAATTCAAACGGAAAAGGTTTTCAAAAGAGACACTAGGAACTTCACCAATTTTCTAGCTAGGAACTTCAACAGTACTCCTCTAGCTTAAGCTGGTCTGCAAGTCGGTGATGCATTAATATTGTCTCCAACTTTTCACCATCTCCATTGACCACCTACATGTATTTAGAGACTATATATATACTCGACTCAATTAGATTCTAAATATTTACTTCTTCAATATCATAGCTATACCTTACTTTACTAGTCTTATTTACACCTAACCCTTTCTAGGAAAGAACACAACGTGGTATGGATAGCAGGTGGCCCATTTTTTAATTTAGACTTTCCAAAAAAGATCCATAGAAATTTGACTAACCTTTGAGAAAGGAAAATGTGGCCACCTTTTTGCACTGGCTATGACATATAAACTCAATTTTGTAATCAATAAAAATTGAGGGCATAACAAGTCCCAACTCACATGTATAGATTTTTCATTGGGGCAATCATACGGCAACGTATACAAGGTATGCTTGAGATCCCCAAAAGATTCAAATATTGAATACCATATGCGGCTCAAAAGACATGCTATGTAGGAAAAATGTATCATATGGTTGCATTGAAAAAGTTTAATAGCCATTACTTTAGAACCTTTTTGTGCTATTAATTTTGGTTATAACTAGACAAATTTTCAATTCATAGTATAACTGATGCTAAGTAAGTATATCTAGTAATATCATTCATCGATGTCTGGGGTATCTTTTACAGCATCCGTCACATTTCACAAAGAAACGGTCCCAAGACAGCTATAATATCAATGCTAGGGAACAAATGACTCAACTAGGGCATGTAGGCAAGCCAAGAGGTTGTCAATCTCTTGTTTGAACACAAAACACTTTGTGGAAACAATCTATGAACTCTCCAATTGCGAAAAACCTAATTTTTACCTCTTTGATTCAATCACATGCAACACCAATATCAAATCAACTTCGATCAACACCAAACTTGGCAGGCACAATCCTTACTAGGTCAAAAACTCTTTTAGACTAGCAAACCTGAAATCTGCACACTAGAAAAAAAATGTAATTTTCTTCAGTAGAAAAATTACAGGTCATCAAAATTTGATGTCAAACATACCTACTAGGTGGTGCTAAGCGTTGGGAATTTAATACGAATGTTGGAATATGAAAATAACGCTTAGATAGTGAGATGACACTTAGAAGGCTATGGGATTCAATGCTTGGATCTTGCAAAACTCTTGCAATGTAAATATTGACATATAGAGCTCTTTGAGGCTAACACATTGATGCTCTTGGCTTGTCCCTAACATAAGTTAAAGTTTAAAATTTAGGAGTCTCCTCTCAACCTCTTCGTCTCCTTGAAGAAACTCAAGGTCGATCGATAGCTGCTCTAGCTTTTTGCTTGTGGCTCCACTTCTTGGGTATTTCTTCGTGTCGTTTTGCACATCTCTTGTATAACCATTACATCATCACAATAGCATTTTTAGCAAATTTTCAAAGCTATCTCTACTTTTTTCATGTCTTCATGTATTCATTTAGCTTGTTGATTCTCTGGCTATCTTAAAATGACTATATGATTCATGTAGAATGCACAAAAACTTGAATGTTTTTTATTTATGTAAGATTAAGAAAAAATCACAATCTTTTCCTAGCTATGCTGGATAGAAATTGTTTCTAGATTTGGAGCTCATGGGCTTGATGTGCACTGTAAGAATAGGCTCGTTCTACGTACGTCTCTGTTGCTATAGTCTCTTAAATTGATGCGTGTGGTGGTCTCCATGTGGCACAAATAGATACAATCATAGTCCAGTCTTGAACCATTTTTAATTGGCACGTGAATGTTCTTCCTAGAATAACATCAAAGTTATTCTCAATACTAAAATCTACTACTATAAATGTATGCTTGTTGGCAGATACGCTGCGAGCGATCACTAGCATAGCAAGAAAAAAACCAACAACTCTATGTCAGTCAAGGATGAAGCTTAACCCGTAGGCATGTGGAAACAAAGAGATGGACGTCACTCATCTTCTTGACCTTCTAAGGAAATCTCTACTCAAGGAAATCAAATATAAATTTTCTATGCGCTAGTGAACATAACTCAACCTACAATGCTCATGCTATGAAAAACTAAACCAAACGCATTTGAAAAATTACAAAACTCATAGGAAACACTCACCTCATCAAGAGATCATTACCTTATGGACTTTGACTTGATATCCTACCTCAAACCACCTCGTACGACAATCGCGTATAAAGAGAGGCAGTAAAATGCAGGTCACCACTTTTTGATTTGTATGATCCTAATCAGTAGCTCTACTCGCGGTCAACCCACAGGTATAAATAAATCACCAAACGGACACACCGTTTGCAAGAAAACTCACCCGAAAGCTCGTAGGAGCTCACTTTGCGAAGACACCAAAGCGTGCAAGCTTGGTGTTGGAAGCCTTAGTTGTTGCTAACACATGGGTGGTGTTGCTTTTGCAATGGAGGCTCCGATAGAGCGCGTAGGAAAGAGAAGAAATCTCTCTCTCTCTCTCTCTCTCTCTCTCTCTCTCTCTCTCTCTCTCTCTCTCTCTCTCTCTCTCAGACTCAGACACAACGCACAATAAACTTGATATTTGATTAATTCAAAAGTTGGCTTAGGGTTACAAAAATTGGCTTATATACAATTCTTCCTTAGAGGCTCATTCCCACAAAGAATATTGGCCGTTGAAAAACATTACAAAATTTCATTCTGCTTCAAAAATTAGTGATACAAAAATTTGGGAAAAGCTCCTTCTATGTTTGACCGTCAACACTCCCCTCTTTCACGTTCATGTCTGATCTCCTGCTTCTGGTAAAAGTTGCCTTTGTGTCAGTGGAGCCTTTAGGGCTTTAGCAGCTTCAAGTATGACTCGTACCTTATATTGCCGAAGGTGACTGTGGGGCCAAATATTTTATTGTCATAAGTAAATAAGCTGGCGTAGAAGGATTCCTCAAAAGCTTGCATGTGGTAGCTTGGTAAGAACATTGTCCTTTGATATAACATATGTAACACCTCCAGGGATGGATGCTTCGACAAATCAAATGTCATTGTGGTGACAGTGTCACCCGTTGATAGGAGGGTTCAGTCTGTAGCTTTGGACGGTGCAAACACTTCAATGCAAGCTAGGAGGGTTTTACATATTTTCCTTATCATCACATATGTCAAGTGAGAGGAGCCAGTGAAAATCTTAATGGTGCCCTTTAGGATTTTCACCATATAAGAGACACTTATTCTCTCTCCTTCCTTGGGCGGTGGCATAGATGGGTAATTGAGCCAGGTGGGATGTTTCTTCAAGATTCTGATGTGGTTTGCCCATGTGTGTACATGAGGGACTGGAAAAAATAGAGTGTCATCTCTGACAATTTTGGGGGCTTCCACCAAGTACTTTAGAAATCCGAGGTACTTGAGGAGCCACACTTTTCTCCACTTTGGTTGAGAGTCCACTATCTTCTTTGCACTCTCTCCATCTTTGATGTCTCCCTCATACATTGGCTCTATTGCTTTTGCTTCGACTCTCTTCCTGATCTCTAGCACTTCATACTTTAGGAGAGGATATGGGAATGAAAGTTGTATCCATTCCTCCCTAAGCACATTTGTGCCAAGCTCTTGGACTCCTACAGAGTGTAACATTCTTGTCTCCCACTCCAAGGCTGCCTTGTGGTCTTCAACTATGGACTTTTCAATCAAAATTTGGAGGCTTGTCTCCTCCTCTGCAGTCAACAATTTCTCTCCTTCTTCCGGTGTCTCTAGTTGTTCTTCTTGGTGTTGTAGATCTTCTACATCTTCAGGAACTTCCAAGGTCTCGTCTTTGGCATTAGTCCCTAGAACTGGGCCCCAATTTTGTTTCCTGTGTCCTTGCTTCATCTATTTCTTTTTGTAGTTCTGCTATCTGTTGTTGAGCAAGTAAATGTTTCTTTGTAGCTTCCTCTACTTGGTCTACCAACATCTCTTGCAGTGTAGCTAATTGTCGTTGGAGCTCTTCATGTTCTTTTTGGAGCTCTTGGTGTTCAGCCTTCATTCTTTCCTCTACGGCTAGGCACCCTTCTTCCATATGCATTCAATGTCTTTGTTCTAGCCATAATTCCTTTTGGAGGGTAGTGATTTGTGCTTCCAAGGCTTGGATAGCTTGACTATTTGCCCATGCAACTTCCCGTGCAACCCTCGAGGTTTCCCTTAGTCTCTTGATTATCAAGTCGTGGAGCTCTAATTTTGCTTTCATCTCCAGCATTTCATCTTTCGCTGCCTCCATCTCATCTTCTACCCTTTCTTTTTCTTCTTGGAGATTCTTTACTTCTCTCAAAACCTCTGCCATTTCCATTTTAGAGCGTCTCGTTTTCTCTCAGCCTCTCTTAGTGTTGCACTAAGAGTCTCAAGCTCTTTTGTGCGTCCTCAGCTTTCTGGCGGTTAATGTGCATCATGCTTGAGAGGTGAGCATGTTCCATTTGTACATTTTCTTTCCTGGTATGCAGCATATTGTTTTCTTCAACAAGTGTTAGAGATCGCGTTTTGACTCTGTCAAGTATCTGATATGTGGCTCTTACATCATCGTCATTTGCTGCAACCAAGTTTCAAGTTGATCGCCTAGGGATTGGGCCATAAAAGGGAACCTAGTGTCCCAAACTTAGCATGACCCCTACTGGAGGTGATCTCCACGGGCTGGCCCGATGGTCTCCATTGTGGCGTTTGCATGATTTAGACCAACCCTGACACTTTAGGTTGTGGGAAATGTATTTATGCGCTCTTCTCTACGTTTCTTTGTCTAGTTGTGGTCCTTTAGATCTATCAGCTCTCATCTGTTCTGTAGGGATCTTCTTTCTCTCTAGTTCTTGTCTGGTAGTCCACGGTGGGGTTGGAGTTCCATAAACTACTATAGAAGCCTATGCCGATGTGTATTCGGCTTGAAGGAGGTCTTCATAGGTGTCCCTTTCTTATTTTTCCTTATCTCTTGGTGGAGGTGCTGCCTCTTCTGTCCTTTCTTGTGAGTGTTGTGGTTGGGATGTTGTGGGTGTTTTTGGACTTGAAGGAAGTGTAGAGGAGCCTTGTGGTGAAGGTGGTGGGGTTTCATTTTTTGCTTGGTCACCTTCTTGACCCTTCTTAACAGAAGGCTCTAGCATTTCTTTCAGCTTTCTCTTGATGTCTTGTACCTCCTCCATTGTGAAGGGCTAAAATTTTGTTGTTCAGTCACCTTTTTTGTTTCTTCATATGCTCAGATGTAGTGATTGAATTGATCGTCTAGAGGTCTTTAGGAGATTCCTCTGACTTTTGTTGAGTTTGGTACCCAATACTCCTCAAAGTCTCCTTTGAGTGCCCGTTTTGCCTTGAACTGCTCAATCAACCTCTCGATCTGGCTTTTTGGAGGTGTGTCTCTTTGGGCCTAGATTCTTTTTTCATTGCCATTTTACCCTTCTTCTTTGGGGGTTCCTGAGGCTCTTTCTCCGGTTCTGTCTCTAGCCTTCTCCAAAGTTGTGTGGTAACTACTGAGGCTACTGGAATTACTGGTTCATCTTTTGTATATTGCTTCAACTTGAACCATTCATTCTGTGTTGGTGGATTGGGCCACTAACCACTTGCACCAATAGCTTCATATGAAATATTTGTTAGTGTTTCGCCACCTCCAATGTACTTGGGCTTTTGTATACCCATGATGACCACTTGCTCATGCAGATATTGGGCATAATTCACTTCTTTGGACACACTGCTTTTCAATGCCCAATTTAGGATATTAGCTACTACATGGGGAGGTGTTGTGTACTTTTGGGGTCGCTTGTTGCTGCAAACATGGAAGTATTCGTAGTAGAGCTTATAGATCTTTGCAGCTCCTAGGTCTCCCAAGTCTTTGAACGTCTGATTGGGCTTCTTTTAAGAGTATACCTTTACTTCATCTGTTCTTTCTCTAACATAGCTACCCTTATTGTGGAGCCCCAATGCATCCACTATGTTTCGAAGTGTAATCAGAGATGTCTCTCTTATGTCCGTCCAAAGCAGTCTTCAATACCTTGTCATCTTTTTGGATTGAGCTTACTAGATCATAGACTCTCTGCATATCCACACCCTCTGGTGGTGTTGTGAAGAAGTTGTATAAATCTACTCTTTCCAGTTGGGTGAGTGTTTCTTCTTTGTTTGCATATTCCAACATTTCTCATGGATTCATTTGGATATCCACTACGTTCCCTTGTGGGTCTCTGAATGTACCTTGGTACACTGCCAATCTTTCCCTTTTTAATGTGGCCTCATCTACCCAAGACTTGGCTAGATTTAATGTCTCTTCTGGTAGTATATAAGGCTAGCTGGCTGTAATAATGTCCTTCAAGGACATACACTCTTCTTCTTCTCTTGGCTGTTGATTTCTGCTTCCATTGATACTGTAGGCACTCCAAGTGGAAAAAATTAGTGTTGTCTTACAAAATCTTGCATTTTCTCAGTTTCTAGATATCCAAATGACTTCAAATTTGAAACACACGCTAATTAGGGCCTAAGGATGCAATGCATGTGGTCACAATTTCATTTTGGGTGCAGATTTATGATGTGAGACATCATACGCGTACAATGTTGAGGTGCTCAAAACTGAGTGATATTCATGTGTACATAGCTCTTATCATGTACATCATGGGTATATGCTTGAATTTCAATTTGAATATCATTTGGACAAGCTGTCACCATTAGAACTCCTTACAAGCTTTGAAGCTGGATTCTGGCTTAGTTTTGAGCAAATGAGGTTCAAATGGGGTGAAACTAGGTAGATGCTCTCATAATCATGTCGTAAAGGCTTAGAAGGGGTCAAGTTAGCCTCCAGGTTCATTTCAGGCTAGTGAGATATCATACGCGTATAATGTCTACTTTGTTCAAAATGGCTCAAACTTGTAGTGTAGTCGGGCCTTAGCGTGGTACAGCCTCCTGTGATGTTAGAATTTGATTTGGGTTTGTCCTCATGTGATTGGAGCCAATAATCAAGTATAGAGATTTGGATTCCGGAACTTGGGTATAGATGGGTATATAGATACAAAACTTGATGTGACTTGGGCTTTGGGCTAAGATTAATGGGATAAAGGCATTGGAAGTGAGAAATCCCCCTTGAATTGTCATTTGACCCTCTCGAGACATTATACGCGTATGATGTCTCTTTTGAGATTTTTGGCCCAGGCTTCATCTGTAGTATCCTTAGGTGATTGGAAATCCTTTGATCATCTCAAATTTTGATTTGGAGATGAGTCATGTGTTTGGGGGCCATAGAATGTTTCTTTTGCCGAGATTTTTTGATTTTGGGCTCCAAGTGGTCATAACCTTGCCCAAATTTGTCCAAATTGAATGCATGGCTTTTTAATATATGGTGAACATGCTTTTGATGAAAAATGTGGAGTTTGACATCTGTATAAAAGAAGAGACATCATACACGTAGAATGTCTATTGATGCAAAACAACTTGAAACTCCATGGGTAAGTTATGTATAGCTTTTACATGATGTTCATGGTCTCTGATTTGAATTTGAGCTTGTGAATGGGTGTCAAAGAGCTTGAAGGGGTTTTTGCATCTAGATTTCACTTTTTTGAGTGATTGAAGCTCAAAAGATATCCAAGTGTGATGAAAATGTGTTGGGGAGCACATAATGATGTCTATTAAGAGTTAGAGTTTCCAAAATCACAATAGCATGTCAATTCAAGGCTTTTAGACATTATATGCATCTGATGTCTACTTTGGCATTTTTGGCTCAAACTTGTGGTAGAGGTAGCTCATGATGTGTGTATGGCTCTGATGTGCGCAAATATGAATTTGGACTAGTGCTTGTGAGCTCAAGGCCATATAAGTAGTTTATGACACTTTGATTTAGAAATTGATGTGGGTGGTGATCAAAACATACCCAAAGGTGCCCAAAATTGGTGTAGAGGCTATATGTGATATGCTTTACAATTCTGGATGTTCAGAATGCTGACAGAACTCCTCTGTAATAGCTATGTCTAGACATTATACGCGTGTAATGTCTACTTTTGCAAAATGGATATTTCAACATAGGCACATGATGTATAGGCTATGTACTTGCTTTGTGTAGAATTTCACTTGATTTGAAGCACTTTTGGTAAGTCCAAAGCCAAATTATGGGATTAGGTTGAAACTTTGAGTTTTTTGGGTCTTGAGTACCCTAATTGGCTCCAAATCTTATGAAATTTTATGTGCTTCATGTTTAGGGTATGCATAATGTGTTTGTGAAGTCAAGTGGGTGTTTTTTGTGCAAAATTTGACTAGGAGACATCATACGCATATGATGTCTCCCTTGATAAAAAGTGAGTTTGATGCCTTGGGGTGTTTTGTGCTTGTGCCCTAGGCCCTACTACTAGCTTTTTTCAACTTAAGAAGTCAGATGTTTAGCTTAGAAACTCCCTTTTTGGAACTTCAGTCTCTAAAAGGGATTTCTTCATTTGAAGACGTTTTCCTGCAAAGATTCTTCTTGAGCTCCATTCCCAAGCATGTGGATGCAGAAAGGCACCTTTCCATGGCTTTGATGAATCATTTGAACTCACGGATACCCTTTTTGGTGATTTGTCACTCAAAAAGTGCCTTTTTATGTGGAGATGATTTTTCTTGATGTTTGACCCTACATGTTGGTTGTCGATGATATATCATTGATGCCTGTGAAGTTTGGTGGCAAACGGGACACCTCGCTTCGCCATAGGACCAAATGATGCTTTTGTGTGTTTGAAGCCTAACTCAATGTTTTGGTCCACTTTTTGATGATAGATCTGGGAGGAGGTTACCTTGGCTTATAGACATACTTGAGACATAACTACTCATGAAGTTTTGTGTCGTTTCAATGATCCCTTCTCGATCATCTTCTGTCGTGTCCGAAGAGATTAGGGTTTTCTCGGTTGACCTAAATCCACATTGGAGGTCATAGAGGTCTAGGTTAGGGTTAACCTCCTGTCATGTCTTGTAGCTATCGGGTCAGTGGTTGAAACATTACAGCCCCGTTTTGGTTTCTTTCCCGTGATGCCACATTGCCGTTTTTTTGGAGTTTTTCGACAAAGAGAGTATAGAACTAGAAGATCACATGGTAACAACTCTATATCTCATTCCGGTGCCAGTCATTGTGTCGTACGGAGTCGTAGAAGGTCCACACACTCTAGGTCTCTCAAGCTCTCTCTCACTTGTGAGTAGTGAAAATGAGCTAATAAGTGGGCCCAAATAAACTTATATCGGGGTTTCTCGAACTACTTGTTATCAAACTTAACAGGTGCTCCTATCTTGTTGCAAAATGTACTTCAAGCTCAAAAATTTCTTCATTTGAACTTCGTTTGCTCTGTTTTCAAAAAATTTGTCATTTCGTCCAAAAACTGACCAAATCGACTATTCGTAACTTTTCTCATACTTGCACCCCATCTTCACAATAAGATTTTGTTCACTTATTGATCACTCCCATATTTTTCTTTTGTCACCATGTCGCTATTTCACTTGCTTTAACTATTTTCCTTTTTCCTTTTTGAGAAATTAACAAAAAATAAAGAAAAATAGCTAACTTGATCTGAAAATACCCATAAATCAAGATAATTAGATAATGGTATAAGAAACCACTATTTACATCTATTTGTTGTATTTTTGGTCGGATTGCTTTGTTTCCTCACTTTTTTAGCATGAAAACTGTGATTTTTACATTTATACACACACCTAGAGGCTCATCTTTGGTGTTTGTCCTCTATTTCATGTTGTAACACATTAATTAAGGGCATACATACTCGGGTTTACCAAAATTCTCACGATCAAACACGGAAAACTAGCAAAGTCATAGTGCCCTTTTTTACACTTGTAGTGAGTCGGGTCTGCATTGAGAATACCTCCCCCCTTCCTAGTGAAAAATCCTCGTGGAAGATAGTGTATCGCCCAAGGGTATGTGATCTGCATGGGAATCAAGAAGGCGCTAATGTTGGCCATGTAATACGGTCCTATATGCATACTCAAGCAATGCATGGAAAAATTAATGTTGTGCAAGAGGAAGGTATAAGCATGATGCTTATTGGCATTCAATGTTGAAGTTTCTGTGAAAGTATGAGAGCGATGAAATAATAAGCTTTCCGGTAATTTTTCTCTTTCTTTGATAGACAACGGAGCTGTTTAAACCATGTGGCTGTGTAGTTGTGGTTGTGCTCCGTTTAGGTATCCAAATCTGAACTGTGGGTATGGTTGGACTGGAACATGCTTTTGGTTGTCTGTTGAAAGCGTGTACTTCAGGGATTCCTTAGATTGTTGTTTTGGAACCCAGATTTTTGCAAGCTTACTTTGGGCCTTAAGTAAATACTTTGGTACTCATATTTTCTTGAAGAGGAACTTTGGTTTTTTCTTGTGATTGGTAGTGGAGGTCTTTGGAGAAGTAGCTTTGAATCGACTTTGCTCAAACCTTGCGACCTAATCCTTTCTGATCCATATCTATTTGATAGCTTTGTTGGGCCGTGTAGGTGGGTTTCGTTGTGGCATGCTGTCGTAAATTCTCGTCAAACTCATGTCCTAGGTAAGATTATTTGCTATACTGACTTAGTTTTCTTGCATTGTAGGTCTCTTTGAAATCCATTGTTGGACAATGGTCATTTGTAAGGGTTTCTTACATTTATCCATCGAGTGCATTACTAATGGTTTGTCTGTAGCTATTGTAGCAAAAGGAACTTGTTGTTTTCCCAAAGCAGATTGGATGTTAACTATATTGTAGCTCCAGTCAAGTCGTACATTATACCTTCTCTGCCAAGTTTGCCCTAGCAATAGAGCATGTTGTGTGTGATTATCTTCTACCACCACATAAAATTTATTGCGATAGACCTATTGTTAACCTGTACCAGGAGCACTATCCAACCCATTACCTTGATTGAGTGCTTTGAATAACTGTGGAGATTTTTTTATGTCTCCTGTAATTGGTTGTCAATTTGGAGTTGCTTGTAAAGGATAGGAGATCAGGCTACCTTGAGCACGTGAATCAATCATTGTTGCCTTGCATCCTAGTTTGACAGCTGCTATGTTTCAAAGTTACTTGAATGGCATTAATCTTTAGGGGAGGTCCATGTTGTACTCGCTATCCAAGTCCCTCTCTTTCAATGGTGGTATAGTTCTTTTTAGCACTGTTGAGTTGTCGGCTGGAATAACATACTGGAAAATCCATCTCCTGGTTGAGCCAAAATACATCCTATAGCAGATGCAGATGCATCAATATGAACGTAAAAGATTTTTTTTCCAATCAAGTGTTTGTAGCACTGGAGCGGATATGATGGCATCTTTTAATTTCTTAAATGATTTCTCACACTCATCTATCTTCCTATCAATGTACACATTTACATGCATGTGTTGCAAGAAACGAAAAGGAAAGAACTTTGGCCTATTGTTATTATCCATGTTGGGTGTAGGAAAAGGCTTTGAAGACCAGAGTTTCATACCTTAAGTGGTGATGATGTGACATCTTCACCACATGCCTCTACCTCTTGTTGAAGTCCACATAATCCTCCACATTAGGTTCAAAACAGTGTGGGCAAGAAGAGTCTACCTCAATCGCCTTTCCATTTTGCATGCGGTGGTGACACTTGGGTGGTTGTACTTCAATTGAACTCTCTAGGCCTAGAGAGAGCATAGGCCCACTTGCTTCCACCAAATGCTTTAGGCTTTGTGTCTTGGACTTTGTGGCTGATACAGTTGACAACTCTTCTCTAACTGTTGGAGAGAATACACTTGGTGCTACACAAAATCTAACTGATATGAGATTGTTGATGTGGTTCTCAAAAGCAAAACTCATTGTTCTTTCTTCACCTCCTCTGTCGGTACTCATTGATAGAATGCTTTGGTTGAGAGCAGTGATGACATTTTGTAGCCCTCCCTCTTAATGATCTTCATTTGTGATTAATACAAGCAATGCGAAATGGGGAGCTTACATCTTGGATATCGATGACACTACAACCTAGCAGTAGCACTTCGATGAAGGCCTTGAGTGCTTCTACAGTCTCCTCTTCTTTAGTCTTCCGATTTGAAAACTCTTGTAGCTACTCGTCCATGATTGATGGCATGCATCGCTACTCTTTGTTGACTGAAGGTCTTTGCAAATCCCTCCTCATTGGGGGCACCAAATGAGAGATAATGGTGCAAAATAGACCCGGTGGCCTCTACACCAAGACTATGCATGATGGCCTCGATATGGGAGGTACACAATAGGGGCACCACCTAGCTTGGAATGCAACTAGGACGCGTGGTAGGGGGTCGCACATAACACAAGGAAGATGTGAGAGAAGGAGAAAGAGAGGGAGGGAGGGTGGGAGAGGAAGTTATTCATTAGAACTTCATTAGTATAGGCTTCATAAATACCATAACACAAGGAAGATGTGAGAGAAGGAGATAGAGGGAGAGGAAGAGATCATTAAAGCTTCATTGATATAGGCTTCATAAATACTATACAAACATTCATGACGAGGAAAATTGCACACAATCAACATCTCACAAACTCATGTGTGCATGATAACTCAAACCTCTTGGCCTTTAAGAAACCAAAATGAATACTATGCCATAGTAGAACTATGTGTGCATAAAGGTGCATACACAAGGATGTACATATGAGAGCGTGAGTGCTAGAGCTTGATTGTGTGTCCATTTACAAAAGAGAAGGCCTCCTTTTATAGGCCAAGAGAGTGATCATGAAAGATATTATGAGAAAGAGGAGTTACTATAAAGTAATCTTAGTAAGAGGCATTGAGAGAGCTCCGTGTGTCCTTATTATTGAACGATTTCCTCCTAATTGCCTTCATCTTGATCAAATAAGAGAAAATCCAGTGACAATGGAGAGAAACCTATAAAAAGTGATGTGTATGGAGTTGGATAATCATGACTTCTTCCTATGTGAACAAATAGGCTCCACCATTTTGGCTATATCTCCCACATTGTAGCTCCAAAAATTATAAAAAAATTGGGGATAGAAAGATCAATTGAACGCCTACAACTTTTCTATTGAAAAGTTTTTTCAATTTGGAATTAGAAAAAAAATAAAAATCCCACAAAAATATATGTTTTTTTTTTCCCGGGGTGGTCACTTTTTAGAATGTGTATGATATCACGTGAGTTAACCGGAGAGGATTATTAAAAGATCAAAATGTATACTTTTATGTATACATTAGAGGGGGGTGGGGTTTTTTTAAATAGGCTCACAGTGTAAGTATAGTATGTATATTGGGGTATTGTTAATTACCTCTTGAACGCACGTGATATAGGGATCTTTTGATAAGTGACTGCCTCGGGTCTTTTTCTCAGGGGGTTCACTATTCAGTACCCCCTATATAACATGTGTTCGTGGGATAATTTAAAAATCCCTTTTTAACATTTTTGAATGAATAAAATGACCCCTTATTTAAGGAATTTTCCAAAATTAAAAATAAAAAGCCCTTATTTCTATGTATCTATGTTAATTGCCTAAAGGTTTTGCATTTTAAAACCCTTCATGTCAAACTCACATGGTACATTAACATGATCACATAGTGCACCCCTCAAGGTCGTTTTCCTTCCAGAAGTCTTCCAGGTGGTCCCCTCTTGACTCCATGTGCAAGCTTTGTGTACACAAGTGAATTATACTTGAATTTGATAATATTTTATTGACTCCAACTCCATAATCCATAAGATTCTCCTCCCTTTCATTGTTGACTCTTATTAATCACCTGTAGTGACCGTCACGTAGTAATAGCATCTAGTGATTTTTTAATTTTTTTTCATAAGGTTTGTTCCTACCTCTCCTTATTTTTGAGATCCAAATGTGGCAAAACCATAGCTATGTACAAAATAAATACATATTTTTTTTTTGTGATTTTAATGCATCAAGTCCCTCTTCCTCCGCGAAGCCATGAAGCCTTGCCATCAAGTACATACCAAGAGAGAGGTGGTCCAAAATTTGAAAAGCGGCCCTCAACACCAAGGTGGTGCATGAAGACTGTATTATGGCCTCCACGTGGCAGTCGACGTTTGGTCCACATGAGCTAATGCGTATGTATGGGTCCATCCAAGGGAACAAGGTAAGGATCTTGGTGGACGATGGTGCTTCACAAAATTTCATTAACTATAAGTTAGTGAAACGGCTCAAGTTGCCCTAGACTTTGATTTTTTGCCGTTACAAGGTAACGATGATGAATGGCCATGACGTCGAGGTGTGAGACACTTAAGTGAATGATGTGCCACTAGAAATTCAAGGGTAACACGTCCTTGAATTTCCAAGTTATGAATATGGAGTGGGTGGATGTGGTACTGGGTCAAGAATGGTTTCATAGTCTAGAATCATCACGTAAGTGTAGCTATGAGCACAGCAGTTTGATGTTTGAATCGAATGGTGTCAATGTGCAGCTATTACAAGAGAAGGATGTGCCCTCCTCACCACTCATTTGTATAGCAGAGCTTATGAAGCTCACTTCTCATAATGAAATAGAAGAAGTTTTTATGTGTTACTCCATGTGTCATTTTCTTTTGAATGTTGATAATGTTTTACTTGACAATTCATGAACACTGCATGCTTCTCTCTCTCTTTAATTCCATCTATGGCTACTTCTCTGTCTCTTGAATAAGCAAATGTTGCTAATAAGCAAAAAGAATTATTAATGGAACATAAAGATGTACTTCTACAAGATTTACCACAAGGGTTACCATCGACACGGGATGTGCAGCATGGCATAGACGTGGTTGCATGCAATAAAACAGTAAGTAAACCACCGTACAGAATGAGCCATTATGAGGCTATTAAGGTGGCACATTAGTCTGTTGACTATCTTTGTAGAGGTTTTATACAGCCTAGTTCTTTGCCATGGGCTTCTCCCATCTTATCAATGAAGAAAAAAGATGATAGTATGCACATGTGCGTAGACTATTGGGGATTGAATGCAGTTAATGTTAAGAACAAGTACTTGTTGCCAAGAGTGGATGCGCTATTTGATAAGCTGATCAACACTTGCATCTTCATAAAAATTGATTTACGATCAAGGTATTATCAAGTAGGCATTAGTCTTGTGGATATACTCAAAACTGCATTCCGAACACGGTTTGGACACTATGAGTTTTTGGTTATACCCTTTGGGTTGACCAATGTGCTAACTACTTTCATTACACATATGGATAGTGTCTTGAGACCATATATGTACAAGTTTGTTATTGTTTTTCTCAATGAAATTCTCATATATAGCCCTTCTAAAGAATAGCATTTATAACATCTGAAGTAGGTTATTACAAGAACATAAGTCTTATGCCAAAGAATCAAAGTGTGATTTTCTCAAGGAGGAGATTCACTATTTAGGGCATGTTATTTCAACTGATGGGTTACACATGGAACAATCCAAATTGGATGCAATTCGGAGGTGGCCCTCTCGCAGAAATCTTGAAGAGCTTCAAATTTTCTTAGGATTTGCATATTTTTATTGAAGGTTCATTAAAAACTATGCTCATATTGCGGTTCCGATGACAAACCAACTAAAGGCCAAGGGAAAAACTTTTCAGTGGGGTACATCTCAATAACAAAGTTTTGATGCTCTGAAGGATGCATTAGCTACAACTCCTATCATTAGGAAGAGAATGGGGTCTAAGAGGGGCTCTTTATTTGACAGTTTTAAGGAAGTCAAAACTTTAGTATTAAAAGACTAATCAAAGGACAAATTTTGAATTCAAATTGTGAAAATGGCTAGTTTATTTGAATCCAAATTTCTCTCCCAAAATGGAGTTTAAAATCTAGCGGGTAAAACCATATTATGTAGCATATCTATGGAAAGAGCTCGATGTGTAGATTGTAGATCTATGATCTCTGCTCAAATAGAAGATTAGATACGGGAGTAATGTAAGACCAAAAATCATAAAATTATCCACCTCCTTTTTTGGGGGAGGGGAAAGTGCATCCTTTGACCACTCTTACACACCCACCATTCTTGCACACATGGCATATACCTATTTTTCTTAATGCGAATTGCCTTCATAAGCTCATGGAAAATAAAGAGGCCCTCCTAGACTTGATCCTCTTCCTAATGTTTAGCTATTGTGGATCCTTTGAGGCCATTCTTTTTAGAAACGAATGCCAGTAATCGTGCTATTGCAGCAATCCTTCTTCATAAGGAAAGGCCAATTGCATTTGAAAGCAAGAAGCTTGATTCACCCTAGCAAAATTATTCTGCTTACGAAGGAGAACTATATGCAATAGTGTCAAATTTGAAGACTTGGCGGCATTATTTGTATGGGGCACAATTTGAGATTGTGTTTGACCTTGAAAGCATAAAATGGTTTACACAACAATCTGATTTCAAGGGTCAAAAGGCCAGGTGGGTTGAGATTATTTAGGAGTATTATGCAAAGCTCCAGTATCATAAAGGAGGATATAATGTGGTACCTGATGCTCTTAGTCGAATGTCTAAGATCAACTCTCTTCTCTTTACCGAGATACAAAGGGAAAATGTGAGCATTGTAAGGAATAATGCAAAGTATGGAGCCATTTGCAAATGAGGGATCCTTCTCACTCCAATGTTGGTAGTGTGTCTTCAATCTCCACACTCATTTCTCCTCTTTTGAGTGATGAGCTGCAAACATGGAAGAATTTTTTCATAGATAATGGGTACCTTCTCCACAAGGGGAGAGTGTTTGTACCAGCGGATACGGACATTCGGCACCACATTCTTTATAAATGTCATGAAAGTCCAAGCGTAGGGTACCTGGACATTAAAAAATTTATACTCTCATACAAAGATAGTTCTACTGGCCAGGTTTATATGGCTATGTTCAAGACTACGTCACTGGTTGCATATCTTGGATGAAGCGTAGAGAACCATTCTTCTTCGGAACTGTAAACCACCTGTTTGATTATGGAGCACAAGAAGGCTCCAAGATTCCCATTTTGATTTTCTCATTCAGTAGCTCTACTAACTTTGGCAAATGAGCCTTTGGAACCGGAATAGGCCGCAGATTCCAAGGCACATGAGGTATTGTGAAAATTACCATAGGAGCTACAATAGAAGGATCAACACATCCTATCTCATGTGGCTTAAATGCAAAAGCCTTACCATGCTTTGAAAGCATTTCTTTGAAGCACTTTGTCTCCTCCTGTGTTAGAAACTCCTCGCGACCAATCTGCAAGTCTTGGAAAGACTCCTTTGTGAAGGTATGCCCAATATTTTTAGGATTCCTCAAACTTGGTTGTAAAGAAACTTGCTCAATCTTTTCCCTGTTGTTGGGTGGTAAGGGTGAAGCTACTGGTTTCACCTTCTTTGCTACACTCTTGTATTTAGTTTCAACATGGATTTCTGGGCCAACTGTTTGGCTTTCTTTAAAGGCTTCTATTACTTGATACATTTCCATAGAGCAAACTTCCACAACTTCATTTTCAAGATGCAAATTAGACCCCATTATAGCATCAAGCTCACCCATAGTATCTACAAAAGAAACTTGTTCACACAAACCCAAAACATTTTCAGTAGGCTCTAGCAACCCACTCTTTTTCATGCCTATTTGTACATTATGCACATATTGCCTCTCACATCTCTTCAAATCTTCAAGTTTTGTAAAACATATTGATCCATTCTTTGTTAATGAGGAGCTCATTGAAAACGCTTCACCTATTTTTGGATCAGGCGAGACCCTTTTTCTTTTTGTACCACTGCAATCCCGCTTTACAATGGTACTTGGCCAAAACCCATCATTTCTCTATGATCATGAAACTCTTTGCTCACCTTTGGTAGAGGATGTTCTCTGAGGTTGTCACGATTTCTTTTATGGTTCAAACAAACTGTGAGAAATTGGATAGCTCGTTTACCATCTTTGCTACGTATCCTAGCATATGCTGAACCATCATCCATTACCTTTGTTTCCATTCAAACTCCCACAATGTAGGGTTGTCCAAGGATGAGATGATATGAAGATGTATCCTGTACAAAGAAGTTTTGGTCAATCGTTACATCATCTATTGTTACCTTCACACCTGGACATGGTGCATACAATTCACCGGATGAATTGTTTGCCACTTTTACCATCCATCCATGATCTGTGTCCATCGGCCATTTGCACTTGTTGTAGAGACTCTTTGACATTATGTTTATTTCTAAACCATGGTCAATCAAGGCAACAAATGGCTCTTCAAGATCACCTACCTTGACCAAAGTTTCTGTAGTAGCCCTTGCCCAATGACTTCGTGAATAGTAACTCCTAGGAATATCTTCAACTTCTTCATCATCATTTGAGAAATACACTTGCTTCACTCTCCCACTAGATTGGTAGCATCCTACCACAGCTCCATCATTCTCCTTATTTTGTAGTTGCATCCCTTGTGTCTTTGAGGTTTCCCCTTCAACCTGTGGACGAGAAACTTCAGCAAGGGTTTGCCTCTTCCTCTTGATGATGTCAATGATCTCCTCATGGAATTCACGCTTTGTAATGCCAAGAACTTCTCCCATAGTAAACTCAATCTTGTTATTCAAGATACTTTCCTCCAAGACTTTCTTTAAATCTGTAGCAACCTCAATATCAGATTTAAGTTTATAAGTTGGGCCTTTTGTCTTACCTTTCGTTGGCTCTTTCTTCTTTCCTGTTGTAGACTCCTCCATGACTACTTCAGGTGGAGATGCTCCTTGTGTTGAGGGTGTTTGAGAAGGCATTGAGTCGCTTCTTCCCCCACTTCTAGAAGCTCTTTTTGATGGTCCTTCATCAGCATTCTCACGTCTGCGCTTCTCTTCTACAATTGCCTCATTTTGTTGGCATTTTGTAATGTAGGCATGCACTGACAATGAGTCCACTGGATCATTCCATCCTGTTTCTAGACGTATGCAATCACCTGCTTCATGTAGAATCTCTTTTGTAAGCTTTCCCTTTTTAGCTAATTGCATGACATTTGGCCAAATTTGACCATGATGGTCACTCACCTCTTCATCACAAAAATGTTCAATTTTTACTCCATAAGTAGCTGCCTCAAATGAAGAGGTGGCATGCTTAGTTGCCATATCTTCAACTAAGGTTTGCATTCCCCCCTTCCCAAAGTTAGTTCTCAAGGGTAGACCTGTCTCTCTTAAGTGGATTTTACCATCCTTAAAAAAGACAACATCTTTTGACAAAGCATCACTAAAATCATCACAATCCCTTCTTACATGGTCTGTACTATCACACCAAATACATCTATTAACAAACCCTTCTTTGGGCTGTTGCCTTTGCCTAGGAAGTGGCCTTGATGGTTGGCCTTTTTCTTCAAGCTTTGCAAACTTCACCTTCAAGTCACGCATTCCCTTCACAAGCTCATCTAGCATGGACTCATCAAACTTAGGAGCGATAAAAGTAGGCTTTACCATTTTGTCAGAAGTTGAGGTGGAAGGACTTGTAGTGTTTACTACCATCTTGTCCCTTCTTCTTTGTCGTTTGGCAAGCAGTGAGACAGCACCTTCAACCTCATTCCAGTCGGTCTTTAGTCCTTGCTCAGCATCTTTATCTTCAAGAAGAAGCTCCAAATTTTCTTGAAACTCTTTACCTGCAACTTGTAAGAAAAGATATATCTTCTCTACATCTAGTGTGGCCCTTGCTGTCTTGGTGAGTTGTGCATAGCGCCGCTCAAATTCCCTAAGTAGCTTTGTTATTGATAGTCCTTGCTTTGGCTTGACTACCCATTCTAAGAATGTCCTTTTGGTCACTCTCTCAGAGTCCTCCATGAAATATTCCTCCTTTAAAGCTACTTTGAATTCTTTCCAATTTCTCCCATGCCCATCTTTAATTACCCTAACATGCTCTCTAATTTCTGGAGCAACAACTAGCTCAAAGCTTTGAATCATCTCACCTTCTGACACGCGATGCAGCTCCATCTCCTTCACATACTCGCGTAAGTACTTGGTTACATATTTGCCATTGAACTGATCCATTCTATTGACGACTGCTTGTATGGCCTTCGTTGCTGAAATCTCCCTTCTTTCAATGGCATGTTGCTTTTGCATGAACATTGCAAATTCTTGAAACATTTGCATTGTTGTTGGTTCAAAATGCATACCCTATTGCTCAACATGATCACCCATGGTTATCCACAAAATCTCACCCTGGCAGTTTCGCGTCGGGTTCACCAAAAAATATGTCGAGAAATTTGCGGTCTTGCCAGGAAAGCACCGAGCTTATGGCTGTGAGAGTTTTGAGAGAACTCAACAAAAACTATATGAAGGAGTTAAACCATAGATGCCATGAAGACTAGGGTTTGGAAAGAAGTGCAATCAAAGAAGACTCACTCTTTCTCTCTTGCACTCACACACACAAAGAAAGAACACAAAAGAGAATGTCAAAACAATACGAAAATGAAAACATCAAGGCTATGGTCATATCGTATCATGGGTAATATGAAAGGGTTAATAGATGAGTTAATGGCATTCAATCTTGACTAACCAAATAGGCTACGAATTGTTCTTTGGAATTGTAGTTTTGTGCTTACCATAATATATATATTTTGTCTAGTGATTGGGATTAATTGTGTGTACAAATCCTCTTGGTTCATAGCAAGATAACTACGCTTACGTCAAAAGAAAAGTTATAGTCTATGAGAGGTAGTATGATGGGATCCGGTGATAGAAGTATTTCATTAAGCCTTTCTGGGCCAAAGAGAAGCACTATACGTTGTTGAAAGTGTATTTTTCGGCTAATCCATACGTTAATTCTAATAGATCGTACATAGTGAAAGCGATAGAAATGATCATCATGTGGGTTATTCATGTAGGATAGTATGTGAGAAATGTATATATGAGAGAAGTGAAGAGATGAGAAGTTTCCCACCCAAGCCCTATTCTTGCCCGTCGGCAATAAGGATACTGTGGGGAGAGATGTACCTGTAGAAAAGAGAACCTAGAATTTGCAGAGAGGATGAATTACTAAGAATGAGAGAGATAGGTTTGAATAAGGAGATGAGATTAGATACATATATATATATATATATGTCGGATTAGAGATGAAAAAGAAAACAACAAGAAATCATGAAAACATCAATGTAGAACATATCTTACTTGACAAACCCTTCGGCGCCATTATTGATGGAGAGAGAAGAAGAGGGGAGCACTCCACTTTGATTGATACGCCAAGTACAACACCTTCTTTGATTAGAGTTGATCTTCCAAGGATAGCGTACAAGAATGGCTAGTCTTCCTCTAGGAGAAAGTGTAGGCTTGGGCTTATGTTAATGGGGCTAAGTACAATTAGGCATTACTACTCACTCCCTCAAGAATTCCTCTCATCAATGGCTTGAATGCTTGAGTTCGTTTTCAAGGAAAAAGAGGTCCCCTTTTATAGGTGAAGGGAACCCCCAAGGGTTTACACAAGAAGAGAGGAGCCAGTGTGAATAGGAATTGGAAATGTTGGAAATGAGCTGTCCCTGCATGATGTGGGCAGACTGGGGTCCAGTATTTTGATATATCTCCTCAACCGTGGCTCCAAATAAAAAAGTAAAACTATGGGCAGAAACTTCAGCTCATTAGCTATCATTTTTATTTTAAAATCATTTTCCAATTCGGATTGGAACCTTGTGTAAAAAATTCATCAAAATAGGGTCCATTTTTGGCAGCAAAAGTCTTCACGTGGTCCCCTTAGCCTAGACTTTCATTTAATTCCAAAGGACACCTCATGCCACATGAAAGCATGAAATTGCTCCTTGATAAATTTTTGTAATCATGCTTGCAATAATGCATTAAAATAAGTGTATCTTTGAAATCATGCCACCTAGTGTCCCACTAGGATTTGATTCTCTCCTAGTAGCTATTTAAAAAGAAATATAAGAAAAGTATAAAAAATACATAGAATATATATATATTGGAGTTTACCCTAGATATAGGATTTAGCTAGGGTTTGAGATGATAATGAAATAGTAGAAATAAAGAATCAATGCTTTTTGCCCCAAGTTAAAGAGGCGGAGCTATTGAGCTTTTTCCATAGTATTTTCTGATGGTAAAGTAAGGATAGGTTACCCTTGAGAAAAATAATAGGATGATATAGAAGGCTTATTATTATACTTAAATATGCATATGTACATTATAGGAAAGATAATTATGTATCTAAAAAGTTACAAGATAGATCTTGTAGCATGCGTTCGCACTATGTACGTGTCACAGCATGACATCCACCCCCTCTAAACCTGCACATCCTCCGGTATGTGCCACATTATTTCTTTGTAAGATCAGCCCTCTTGTACATCTTCCTTTCTTTCTTCTTCACTGGATGATTCCAAATCTTCATCTTCACTTTGATCTTTACCTGTGGTTTGCTCTTCTTCCTCATCAACATCTTCTGGATCATTGTCTCCTCTTCTCTTAAACATTTTGATCCTTTTTCCTACAATGGGAATCTTTACTTCTATACCATCTAGTTCAGACAAGCTGTAAGTAGCATTTTCATGCACATGCTTTACAACATATGGTCCAAACCATCTTTTTGAAAACTTACGCATGACTGTGTGCTAGTTATCAAGGCTACTATCATACACCAAAACCCAGTCACCTTTGTCAATTGCTTTGCTCCTGAGTAGATGTCGCTTATCAAAATAGTCCTTGTTTTTCAACCTTGCATTTTTGAGTCGTTCTTTTGCATCTTCAATGTCTCCAAGTCTTCTCTCTAGCTGCCTTATACGCAGTGCAAGGAGATCTTCCCTACTAAGCCCCTCTTGCCAAGGTAGTACATTCCATGTGGGAATTGTATCCTCAATCGGCATCACTGGATTTTGACCATGCATTAGCTCCGCAGGCATGTAGCCAGTTATTGAGCTATGTATTGTACGATCAGCCCATAAAGCATATGGTAACAGTTTTGGCCACTCACCAACTCTTCCTTCGCAAGCCTTGGCCAAAGCTTTGATGATAGGAGGATTCCCTCTTTCACTCTTTCCATTGCCTTCAGGGTTGTAAGCTGTAGTAAGAGAAAGCTTGATTCCTAATCTAGATAATAACTCCCTTGCTTCTTCGGCATCCAGTTCACCTCAATCTGCAGTGATTTTTTCCACACAACCATAACGGCAAATCACTTTATCAAGAAGGAATTTGCACACAGATTCTGTGGTTTTAGCTCTTAATGCTCTTCCTTCAACCTGGTTAGTTAGGTTCTCTCATGCAAGAACCAAGTATCTCATCCGCCAGAGTCCTAGAGGCATTGTGACTTGATCCACAACCCATTTATAGTGCATGGCTAGTGGATATGTAGGGTGCAATCCATCACGATGTTGGACATTTGAATACATTTGACAAGTTACACATGACTCTACAAATTGAGATACATCTTTAAACATACCCTTCCACTAGTATTTTTCTTTCAACTTGGAGAAGGTTGCCCACACACCCCTGTGTCCAGCCCATAGACTCTCATGAAACTCTTGCATGAGCTTTACTTGAGTCTCTTTTTTACATATAACCCTTTTTGGTGTAGCACCCTTTTGTTTAGGATGCTTCCACAAGTAGCCATCCCTCAAAAAGTACCCATATGCTTTCCTGCGTATCCTCTTGAATTCTTGTTCAGACCAATCATCCTGTTTTGTTAGAATAATCAAGTAGCTTCCAATAAGAAGCCAATCACCTTCATAAAGCTCTTTCAAGAATGATTCAAGGAGATTAGTCATGCAGACATTGTTACCTTTGACATGAGAGATAGAATAGAACTTTGTGCCTACATCATCTCCCTCGTCAATCATTTGTGAATCATCTTCATACCTTGCCCTTGATAGCATATCTTCCACTGTATTGTCTTTACTTGCAATGTGCTTAAACTCAGGATTTAAGGACTTAATGTAGGCAATCCACCACAACATAGCAATGTCTGGAGTTTTGCAGCTTGTAATCATCCCAAGAAGTGGTAGACAATCTGTTTCTACAACCACACATGCACCAATTAGGTACTCTTTCCCACTTTTCAAGGTTGTAACCATACCCCATAACTCTCTTTATATGTGGATAGTTTCTTTGGCGAGCACTTAGCACCTTTGCTCCAAATCTTACCACATACCTATGTCCTTCTTTGTCATCTTGCCCTATTGCCCATCCAATCCCTGTAGGACTGGTGTCTACTGTCACAATTACTGGCCTTTGACACTCATAGTCTACCTTTCTCAAAGTTGTTGCTGACTGGAGCAACTCCTTTAGCTTTTTCATGGATTTTACATGTGCTTCTGTCCATATAAACTTCTAATTCTTTCTAAGCAGCTGATAAAGAGGATCAGCTACATGTGCATAATGTGGAATCCAAATAACATAGAAGACACATGCTCCCAGAAATCTTCTAACCTCAGTGATGCTAGTGCACGTTTCTTTCATTCTTTGGATGGCATCTACCTTTGTTGGACAAGGTTTCCTACCATATGCCCCGCACATGTGCCCCACAATAAGCACTTCATTGACACCAAACATAGACTTTTTCCCTAACAATGTAAGATTCACTTCTTCCAACATAGACAAAATTTTATCACAATCATTTATGTGATTTACCACAAACCTGCGACATCCCTTGAGATCCAAAGCTTCATCTTTGTCACTTTCTTCACATCCTTTGATAGGCAAATCATCAATGAAAGTCATTGTGATTTGAGGAATAAAGTCACATAAGACCTTATTCATCCCATTCATCATATATGCAACCAAGTTGGTTGCTCCCTGTGGCAAGGCACACATCCTTACCAAACCCAAAGGTGTCCTCATGGTTGTCAAGTCTCTGCTTTCGATTGCAAGCTGAAATTGATCATACCCTGAGTAGAGATCCCCCATTGAGTAGATTGCCCTCCTTGCAAATGCCTCTGCAAACTCATCCACAATTGGACCTGTACCTACATTTCTAATTGTGACCTTGTTCACTGGTTGCATATCTTGGATGAAGCGTAGAGAACCATTCTTCTTCGGAACTGTGAACCACCTGTTTGAGTATGGAGCACAAGAAGGCTCCAAGATTCCCATTTTGATTTTCTCATTCAGTAGCTCTACTAACTTTGGCAAATGAGCCTTTGGAACCAGAATAGGCCGCAGATTCCAAGGCACATGAGGTATTGTGAAAATTACCATAGGAGCTACAATAGAAGGATCAACACATCCTATCTCATGTGGCTCAAATGCAAAAGCCTTACCATGCTTTGAAAGCATTTCTTTGAAGCACTTTGTCTCCTCCTGTGTTAGAAACTCCTCGCGACCAATCTGCAACTCTTGAAAAGACTCCTTTGTGAAGTTATGCCCAATATTTTTAGGATTCCGCAAACTTGGTTGTAAAGAAGCCTGTTCAATCTTTTCCCTGTTGTTGGGTGGTAAGGGTGAAGCTACTGGTTTCACCTTCTTTGCTACACTCTTGTATTTAGTTTCAACATGGACTTCTGGGCCAACTGTGTGGCTTTCTTTAAAGGCTTCTATTACTTGATACATTTCCATAGAGCAAACTTCCACAACTTCATTTTCAAGATGCAAATTAGACCCCATTATAGCATCAAGCTCACCCATAGTATCTACAAAAGAAACTTGTTCTCACAAACCCAAAACATTTTCAGTAGGCTCTAGCAACCCACTCTTTTTCATGCCTATTTGTACATTATGTACATATTGCCTCTCACATCTCTTCAAATCTTCAAGTTTTGTAAAACATATTGATCCATTCTTTGTTACCGAGGAGCTCGTTGAAAACGCTTCACCTATTTTTGGATCAGGCGAGACCCTTTTCTTTTTGTACCACTGCAATCCCGCTTTACAATGGTACTTGGCCAAAACCCATCATTTCTCTATGATCATGAAACTCTTTGCTCACCTTTGGTAGAGGATGTTCTCTGAGGTTGTCACGATTTCTTTTATGGTTCAAACAAACTGTGAGAAATTGGACAGCTCGTTTACCATCTTTGCTACGTATCCTAGCATATGCTGAACCATCATCCATTACCTTTGTTTCCATTCAAACTCCCACAATGTAGGGTTGTCCAAGGATGAGATGATATGAAGATGTATCCTGTACAAAGAAGTTTTGGTCAATCTTTACATCACCTATTGTTACCCTCACACCTGGACATGCTGCATACAATTCACCAGATGAATTGTTTGCCACTTTTACCATCGAGCCATGATCTGTGGCCATTGGCCATTTGCACTTGTTGTATAGACTCTTTGACATTATGTGCAAGTAAAGGTAAAGCCAAAGAGGATGTTCCTTCTCTGGAAGACCCAGTTGTAACTGATGAGAGGCTGTTCGATTTTGCAGCATCATGTGGTGTTGGACACAAATATGATCTAGTTCATTTTATGTTTAACCCAAAATTTGATATTGAAGACCTTTTAGCTCAGCACAATGAATTCTTGCAGCCCTACAGAGATCAATTTGAACTCATGGTGCAGGTAGAGAGGGTTATTCTACCCAGTATGACTTTCGTTCATTTAAATGACTGCGGTGGAAAAGGACACTGACTGAAGAAGTATAGGGAATTACCACCTGCTTGCCAACATTCAGCCTGCCCTTTGCACCAAAAAGAGTGCAAACTTATTTAGGAATCCTTTGGCTTTATGATTTACCTAAACAGCCTGTTTGGATTCCTCATGCAGAATCCTAATGAGGTGTTAGAGGAGCAGGATGCAGCACCAGACGAAGAATGCGAGGAGACAACACATATACAAGAAGTCGATGAGGTTGAAGATACAGTCGACCTTGAGGTTGAGGCAATTGAAGTACAAAGAAGTAAGATGCTCTCTGTGAAAACAACAGAAATCAAACTACCCTTGGATGTCAGTAACTTCATCACTGAGAAGCTGCTTAGATGATGCTGCTTGCTGTGCTTGACTTCAGGATTGGAGACATGACCTATATCTTTTTACATGATGTGCAAAGCATCTTTTATTTAAGGGGTCAACTACATCTGTGGACCTGTGGCAGAAAAACCTTATTCTGTAGGATGAGAGCTTCATGGTAACTCTCTCTCTCTCTCTCTCTCTCTCTCTCTCTCTCTCTCTCTCTCTCTCTCTCTCTCTCTCTCTCTCTCTGTGTCACTTAGTCAGACATGATGACTTAAGTAGATGTGAACATTTGAGCTTAGCTGAGAATCTCGCTTACCTCAAAAGCACCAAGCCACCATATGCTAGATTTTGATTGAACACTAAAATACAAAGGATCATCATTGGGACACTTTGAGAGGGCTCTATTCATTAAAGTAATAGTAACACGCTCTAGCTTTTTCTCATTAACAAGCTCACACTCATCCTGTTTCAACACAAAATGTAATACCCCTCGTGAATCTTCAAATGTGATGTTGTAAAACTCCACCATTCTCTTCTGCAACATCTGCAGGTCCATAAAAATATTATTGAACTCATCATATGCCATGTTTGCTCCATGGACACTGTAAGTTTCTTTAATATGAAAGGGATGTCCAAGATATTCTCCCTGTGCGTCGTTAAGCTGAAGCCTCTCTTTCCAAACATTTGAGGTTGATGGTAAAAGTTTGGATTTTATACCCTTCTTAACAAAGATGGATGAGACAGATTTTTGTATAGCTGAATATCCTCTTTTGCTTACACCAAGTGAATCAAGTGTGACTTGTATCTCTTTTGCAGGCACTGAGTTCTCTGAAATAAAGCGGTCCACTACATTTCGTTGTAGGACCTTAAACTTCTTGTCATGTACTATATCTGCTGCAAGGCTTCTACTTATAAGTGGCTTCAATCTCTTTCCTATATTGGCTTTGGGGTCAATGTTTTCCTTGTCAGGATAGATTGAATCTCTACATGAAGAGAATGCATAAGTAAATAACAGAAAATTTACTTCACTAACACTATTTAGGCACATGAAAACAATGCATAACAAGAAAAAACAAAAAAATTACTTAACTAAGACAATTTAGCCAACCAAGAAGCATCACCTTAATGCTTGGATTCTTTTCTTGAGTTCTCTGGATGCAACCTGCAATGTTTCAAGATTGCGCAATTTCTTCTTTCGGATACGACCACCCAAGATGGTGTCCTTCAATTGACAATTTTGTACCTTTCCTTTCAGTTCCTGTACCTCTGAGTTGTGTTGCAAAATGGTAACCTGATCTGTAGAATGTAAATGTGAAAGACGAACAATCTCACATTGTTGAGCTGGAGAATGTCCTTATAAGTTTCAGCTTCCCTTGTAAGAGATTTACAATAACCCAGAAGGCCCTTTTCTCCATCACCAGCAAAGGTCAATAAGCTTGTAGGATTTACAAACGGTGGAGACGCATTAGTCATTGGATTCTTAGGATAGAGAGAGCCTCTTGTCCAGATATCTATGTGTTTAGCTCCCTGAGCTCTGAGCGTGTCTATGGACGCGGGAGGTATATGTGTGTTTGCTTTACTACGCTTAATCAATGGTTGGTACTCATTGTCCAAATCAATGTGAAGGTGATATTTGGCTCGTTTCTGCATAACATTTGTGCCATTTGAGGAGTGTGCCATTAGCCAAATGTGCAGGTTTAATGGAAAGTGAATAGGTGGTTGTGCCTTCATCCCTCCATGTTAGCCTCATTCCATCCATGTTGACGAGGTTCATTCAATGCAACTGAAAAGAAGATTATCCCTCAATCATTACGAACGAATGTTCAGAAGAGTAAAGAATCTACTTAAAGTACACTTTTTGAACTTTTACCATAAAAGACCCACCTCTATTATTCGCCATATTTTCTAGAGAGAGAGTGCGAAAAATACATTTTCTTAGAAGGCCCTCCAAATGACCTCCGAAATTTTCTAATGGTGTAGCATCAAGCTATGGTGGATATAGCCTTAGCTTAGCCATGGTGTTAGGATTATGGTTAGGGTTAAAGTGACTAGGATTAGTGTTAGGCTATTCCAAGAGAAAGATCATTAGGGTAGATCATATACACAATGAAATAAGCTCAAAGTGCAATGATTTATTAGGAAATAGCCTCTAATATAGGCTTGGTAGTTTCCATCCATTGGAAAGAGAGGTTGCATCCTTTTTCTACTATACCATGTCATCATCTCATCCATCCTAGTAGTCAAGGGATTTTTCCAGTGGTGTCACAAGTGTGGGCTTACCCTAACAATCGTCCCTTAAGCTAACGCTTGGGGAAAAATACAAAGATGTCATAATTGCATGTCATAGTTTACTCCTAGGTTCTACTGATACATCTCGGTGTAGTACATGATTCATCATGGTGGTTCTCATACAATATTCATCACCTATGGTTCAATAATACTCCACATTGCACCAATATCCCACTCCTCTCTCTCTCTCTCTCTCTCTCTCTCTCTCTCTCTCTCTCTCTCTCTCTATATATATATATATATATATATATATATATATATACATATATATATATATATATTATATATATATATATATATATATATATTATATATGTGTTTGTGTGTGTATGTGTGTGTGTACCTATCACAAGTAGCACATTTTTTATTTATTCATCTTCCTCTCACCCTAACTTTCTTAGTAGGTAGCCTCTCTCTCTCTCTCTCTCTCTCTCTCTCTCTAGTGCAGCCATTTTTGACCTAATAGACTATAGTTGACTCTTTTGATCATAACTTCTTCATCTGAACTCCGATTTGGGTGATCTATAGCCTCAATCAAAGAGCACAATGCCCTCTACACATTGATGTAAAGGCGAAAAATTCCAAATTTATGGAATGTATTTTTGTAGCAGCATGTCTAAAGTGAATGGGTTCAAGAAAGTTGACTCTCATCTCTTATTTACATACAATGTCTTCCGGCACTCTCAAGGGTTCTTCTTCTTCAAGAAGGTCCACAACCATTGTAGAAAATGATCCAAAATCTCCTAAGGGTGAAGATAGCACACAACCACTCAACCAACGACATCAAAAACCATGATTATGGCATACTTGGTGTCGTTGCAAGAGATCGTAAAACAAACAAGGTGAAGACTTACGGGCACTTGCAATTTTAGAATGGCACGCTAAGGGTCCTTATGGTTGAACATGAGAATCTCAAGAGGACACTTGAGATTCAAACAACACATTTGATGCAACTTGAAGAGGAAGTCAAGGAATGTAAATGCTCTCTTGTGGATCTGAATGATTTGAAGGAGCACAGGAGCAAAGTAGAGCATGATCATGTATTGAAAGAGGAGAAATTTGACACCATGAGCCGGTATGAATGCGACTTGAAAAATGTATGCATAAACAAGTCTTGGACTGATGTATGTGGTAGCAATGTGGTTCCTAATTCCTCCCTCATACAAGCTATGGCTGAAACAAAGAATGTTGAGAATGTGGATGTGGAGGAGTTGAAGGAACGTGAGCGACGTTCCAAGAACATTGTTATTCGTGGAATTTCCAAAGAGAAGTTAGAGATGCCTCTTTCTCTTGCCATTGCTATCAAGGATTTCTTCCAAACCCACTTTGGCATGTCCGGAGTTATGGTCTACAAAGCACATAGAGTGGTTAAGCAAGGAGCTCCTCGCTCGGGAGAACGGCCAATTGTATGCACCATGCCGGATGAGACCAAACAAAATATTATCCTTGATAATAATTAGATCTATTTGAGGGATACAAAATATTTTGTATGTGAAGATCTCACTATTAAGTAACAAAATATGCGTTGCAAAGCTTTTGAGAATAAGAATAAGAAAAACAAGGAGATCTCTCATGAATAAAATGTGTCTAAGGAGGAGGCAAGTCCCTCAAGCAAATAGGGATGCACGACCTATGAGACCGAGTTACAATTGAATATATGATTTGAAATTGCAATGGTACCCATGGAGTGTGGAGGTTGGCATTGATGAGTTAACAATCAAAGCCAATGTTGTACTTCTTAATGAAACTTGGGAGCATGATACACAAAGGATTAACGGCTTGGAGGATTACAATGTACATTCATTGATGTGGTCAAAGAATCTCAAGAAACAAAGAGAGCAAGGAGGGATAGCATATATGGTTAAGAAAGGATTGGAAAATTTTGTATCAATTGTGAAAGATGACAAGTACAAACATTATGTATGGCTGAAAATTATGACACCAAAAAGAGCACCCATTTTTGTAGTCGGTTGCTACATTCCTCATCATGATTCCCCCGTTCATGCTTGCATGGATAGAGATCACTCATTTTTTGATTTAGAAGAGGACATTGCTTATTTCAAAGGCAAAGGTAATTTTATTGTATTTGAGGATAGGAATGCTCGCACAAAAACATTGCAACATGATACTCAACAATTTGATATGCCATACATTTCAAGGGAGTTGAAGGAAGTTCACTTGTATGGTCATACTTCAATGGATGAGAAAGAGCCGGATCACTATGAAAAGTTACTTTTACATATGTGTAATAGCACAGGTATCCTCATTGCCAATGGTGTATCTTTGTGGAATGGGACCAATGGATTTATATGTAGAAAACATAATGAGGATATTGTGATTGACTATATGCTACTCTTCGAAGCCATCATGTATCACATAAAGAGTTTTATGTTTTCCCATTGGACCGCAAAATCAGACCATTGGATCTTATGTATTAACCTTGCATGTGGAGAAGCAACTAAGCATGATAATCTTAGCCAAAGGGAAGAGAAGTTATCTCTATGTATTGTATTTCAAACGGGCACCAATGTACATTGAAATGGTTGAGCAAATGTTATGGATGACAAAGCTTCAATATGATGCACCATTGGAAACTAAATGGGAAGCTTTCAAGAAATTTATTTGTTCTTGTGATGAAGAAAGCTTTTCCATAAAGCATCTCCATGGTATCAACAAAGATAGATCACGCAAACGGTGGTTTGATAAAGAATGTCAGAATGCTTAAAAGTCCTTGATAAAGCTTGATGCAACTATGGACAAAGAAAACTATCAAAGTCATTTTCATACATACAAGGCACAAAAGAGAAGAATATGGGAAGTAAAGCAGCAACTTTTTCAAGTCCAAGAAAAGGCACATGCATTTTGAAGAAACTTGAGTGGAAAGCGGGTTGAGAATTTTGGTAGCTTGAGTCTTGTGGATACGTACACACATTGTAGGCAATTATATGAGAAACCAAATGCTGAAAAAATGCCATTTTATGGTTCACTACCATGTATGCCCTCTTTTTTTACTATTGAGGAATTGAGGATGTATGCACTGGGCTTGAAAAGTTGGCCACTCGCAAAGCGAGAGATCTTCATGGACGGGAGATTTTACCCATGAGTGGATGTGTGATATGTTTAACCTTGCACTTCGACATAGTATGCCTTATGATTGGAGTACTAATTGGGTCAAGCCTTTGCATAAAGGAGAGGATGTGAAGAATGTAAACAACTACCGGACTATAATGATTGGGTCTCTTATGGCAAATTTGCTTGGGTGCATAATGGAGATGAAATGAGTGATTGGGCTAAAGATAAGGATAAGCGCGCAAAATGGCAAGTGGGTTTTTGTGGATACCATAGCACCATTGATCATCTTGTCACTCTTTGTGTTCTCATGGAGGAAAGTTGGTTGAAATCCAAGCGATTGTATTTTTCTTTTGTGGACTTTAAGAAAGCCTTTGGTATGATTCCACGTAACAATTTGTGAATAACGATGGAAGAACTAAAAGGGCCAAGTGAGTTTATACTTGTGGTTTCTTGAATCTATAAGAATGTGATGTGTCAATTGCGCATGGGAAGAGGAATTTTAGAAATTATTATAAGCACTATTGGGGTTAAACAAGGATGTTCATTGTCACCAACTCTCTTTGTTCTATGCATTGATCAATAAAAACAAATGGTACTTGACTTTATGCAAGATGAAGACATTGAAGAGGTCACTATTTGCAATGGGGAATCATGCTTTTGTTGTATGCGGATGATGTAGTGCCTCTAGCACACACTTTAGAAGATGCACAAAAGCTTATGGTTGTCCTTGAGAACTTTTGCTTGCATAGTGGGATGATTGTGAATGAATCCAAATCCTTGAGGTTTCGTCCAATCACAAGTGGCATGAATGTGCTATGCATCATTTGGAAGTGGGAAAGAGAGCATAATATTCATTTGAGAACATGTGTAATGCGGGAAACATCAGTTGGGTTCTCAAGAAGTAACTTTTTGATGCATTGATGACACGGTTCTTCTTTATGGAATTGAAGTGTGGGGCGGGAGCATCTCAAAGTCTACTTGGAAAGAGTTTGAGAATGTCCAAAAGCATTTTCTTACGAACTTTCTACAAGTTAAGACACAAACACCATATATGCTCCTACTTCTTGAGTCAAGATCTCTTCCAATTGAGGTTATGGGCATGGAAAGGGTTGTGCAGTACATGATAAAGATGCGTCAAAACCCCTGGCATCGACTTCCTACAATTGCATGAGAAGCAAGCAAAAAATTTCAAAAGATGCATAAAAGCAAGATCTTGAGCACGGAATGGATGCAAGACATACAGAAGTGGTTTGGGAGATGGAATGCATTACACTTGCGACAGGATTCTTCAATTGATTCCCAAGTGAATGAAGCTTTTCTACAATGCCAATGTATTACAGCTTGGGAGAAATCCGGTGGGTCACGCTTCATACATTACACCACCCATATTGCCCCAAATACAAAACCATGTTCTTCACTGAAAGAGGAAACCATTCTCACACTTACATGCTTGAGCCTATCCCTTTGTCGACGTATGCGCTATCACAGCTAATCGACTTAGCTTCCATTCCCATCAATCCAAGATAGCGTCTTGGGGCAATGGAGAAGAGTACACATTATGCTCGCTGTAAGTTCAAGAGTTTGAGTACTATACACTACTAGAGTGCTCAACTTTTAGTCACATCTGAACTTGCTTCTCTCATATTTTAGCCATGACTTAGACCTACACACTTTCTCTCCCAACCACAGTGTGGGATCTCCATTACCACTCTCATTACCACAATTTTGGAGCATCGAAAGTCAATCATTAGCCAGACACATACTATATCACATGTAACTTTGGTCCCATAGGTCATATTTGACCTCCGAGGACGATAAATAAATCTATCCATTGCTCTCTCTCTCTCTCTCTCTCTCTCTCTCTCTCTCTCTCTCTCTCTCTCTCTCTCTCTCTCTCTATTAAGCAACAAAATATGCGTCGCAAGGCATATGAGGAAAAGAAAATATAAAAACAAGGAGATCTCTCATGAAGAAAATGTGCCCAAGGAGGAGGAAAGAATCTTAAGCAAATAGGGATGCGTGACCTATGAGACCGAGTTACAATTGAAAATATGCTTTTGGAATTGTAATGGATACCCATGGAATGCGGGGGTTGGCATTGATGAACTAACAAGCAAAGCCGATGTTGTACTTCTTGTTGAAACTTGGGAGCATGATACACAAAGGATTAACGTCTTGGAGGATTACAATGTACATTCATTGATGTGGTCAAAGAATCTCAAGCAACGAAGAGGACAAGGAGGGTTGGCATGTATGGTTAAGAAAGGATTGAAAGATTTTGGAGCAATTGTGAAAGATGACAAGTACAAACGTTATGTATGGCTGAAAATTATGACACCAAAAAGAGCACCCATTTTTGTAGCCGGTTGCTACATTCCTCATCATGATTCTCCCTTTTATGCTTGCATGGATAGAGATCAACCATTTTCTGATTTGGAAGAGGACATTGCTTATTTCAAAGGTGAAGGTGATGTTATTGTATTTGGGGATATGAATGCTCGCACAAAAACATTGCAACATGATACTCAACAGTTTGATATGCCATACATTTCAAGGGAGTTGGAGGAAGTTCACTTGTATGATCGTACTTCAATGGATGAGAAAGAGCAGGATCACTATGAAAAGTTACTTTTACACACATGTGTAATAGCACGAGTATGCTCATTGCCAATGGTGTATCTTTGTGGAGTGGAACCAATGGATTTACATGTAGGAGACATAATGGGGATAGTGTGATTGACTATATGCTACTCTCTGAAGCCATCATATATCGCATAAAGAGTTTTATGTTTGGTCAATGGACCCCGGAATCCGACCATCGCATTTATGTATTGACCTTTCATGTGGAGAAGCAACTAAGCATGATAATCTCATTCAAAGGAAAGAGAAGTTATCACTATGTATGGATTTCAAACGGGCACCAATGTACATTGAAATGGTTGAGCAAAAATTATGGATGACAAAGCTTCAATGTGATGCACCATTGGAAACTAAATGGGAAGCTTTCAAGAAAGCTATTTGTTCTTGTGCGGAAGAATGCTTTGCCATAAAGCATCTCCATGGTATCAACAAAGATGATCACGCAAAAGGTGGTTTGATAAAGAATGTCAAGATGCTCGAAAGTCCTTGATAAAGCTTGATGCAACTATGGACAAAGACAACTATCAAAGTCATTTGCATAATACAAGGCATTGATTCAAAAGAAGAGAAGAATATGGGAAGTAAAGCAACAAGATTTTCAAGTCCAAGAAAAGGCACATGCATGTGGAAGATTTTGGAGAAAACTTGAGAGACAAGCGGGTTGAGAATTTGGTAACTTGAGTTATAGTGGATATGTACACACATTGTAGGCAATTATATGAGAAGCAAATACTGAAAAAATGCCATTTTATGGTTCACTCCATGTATGCCGTCTTTTTTTACTATTGAGGATGTATGCGGTGGGCTTGAAAGTTGGCCACTCGGAAAGCAGGAGATGGTATCAAGCCAGATGAATGACAAATGGACGGGAGATTTTACCCATGAGTGGATGTGTGATATGTTCAACCTTGCACTTCAACATGGTATGCCTTATGATTGGAGTACTAATTGGGTTAAGCCTTTGCATAAAGGAGGGGATGTAAAGAATGTAAGCAACTACCGGACTATAATGATTGGGTCTCTTATGGCAAAGTTGTTTGGGTGCATAATGGAGATGAAATTGAGTGATTGGGCTGAAGAGAATGACAAGCGTGCAAAGGGACAAGCGGGTTTTCGTCGATGCCATAGCACCATTGATCATCTTGTCACTCTTCGTGTTCTCATGGAGGAAAGTCGGTTGAAAGGCAAGCGATTGTATTGTTGTTTTGTGGACTTTAAGAAAGCCTTGATATGATTCCACGTAACAATTTGTGGAGAAGGATGGAAGAACTCCAAGTGCCAAGTGAGTTTATGCTTGCGGTTTCTCGAATCTATGAGAAGTGATTTGTCAATTGCGCATGGGAAGAGAAATTTCAGAAATTTTTGTAAGCACTATTGGGGTTAAACAAGGATGTCCATTGTCACCAACTCTCTTTGGTCTATGCATCGATAAATTGGAACAAATGGTACTTGACTTTATGCAAGAAGAAGGCATTGAAGAGGTCACTATTTGCAATGCGGTAATCATGCTTTTGTTGTATGCGGATGATGTAGTGCTTCTAGCACACACTTTAGAAGATGCACAAAAGCTTATGGTTGTCCTTGAGAACTTTTGCTTGCATAGTGGGCTGATTGTAAATGAATCCAAAACAAAGGTATGCTTGTGAAAACCAACCATAAGGAGAAGCCATGCATTGTGTAAAACAACGAGACACTTGAAGTTGTTGAGAGCTTTAAGTACCTTGGCCTTGAGGTTCCATCCAATCACAAATGGCATGAATGTGCTATGCGTCGTTTGGAAGCGGGAAAGAGAGCATATTATGCATTTGAGAACATGTGTAATGCGGGAAACATCAAGTGTTGGGTTCTCAAGAAGTATCTTTTTGATGCATTGGTGACACCGGTTCTTCTTTATGGAGTTGAAGTGTGGGGCGGGAGCATCTCAAAGTCTACTTGGAAAGAGTTTGAGAATGTCCAAAAGCGTTTTCTTACAAACTTTCTCTAAGTTAAGACACAAACACCATATATGCTCCTACTTCTTGAGTCAGGATCTCTTCCAATTGAGGTTATGGGCATGGAAAGGGTTGTGGAGTACATGATAAAGATGCGTCAAAACCCCTCACATCGACTTCCTAAAATTGCATGGGAAGCAAGCAAAAAGTTCAAAAGACGCATAAAAGCAAGATCTTGAGCACGGGATGGATGCAAGACATAAAGAAGTGGTTTGGGAGATGGGATGCATTACACTTGCTACATGATGCTTCAATTGACTCTCAAGTGAATGAAGCTTTTCTACAACGCCAATGTATTACGGCTTGGGAGAAATCCGGTGGGTCACGCTTCATACATTACACCACCTATATTGCCCCCAACTACAAAACCATGTTCTTCACTGAGAGAGGAAACCGTACTCACACTTACATGCTTGAGCCTATTCCCTTGTCCGCGATACGCACTATCGCAGCAATTCGGCTTAGCTCCCATTTCCTTTGATGCGAGATAGGGCGTTGGGGCAATGGAGAAGAGTCAAATCGATTGTGCACATTATGCTCACTGTAAGTTCGAGAGTCTGAGTACCACACACTACTAGAGTGCTCAGCTTTTGATCACATCCGAACTTGCTTCTCTCACATTTTCAGCCATAACTTAGACCTACACACTTTCCTCTCCCAGCCAAAGTGTGGGCTCTCCATTGCGACTCTCATCACTACAATTTTGGAGCATCGAGAGTCACTCATCAGCCATACACATACTACATCACATGTAACTTTGGTCCCATAGGTCATATTTGACCTCCGAGGATGATAATAAAATCTATCTATCTATCTATCTCTCTCTCTCTCTCTCTCTCTCTCTCTCTCTCTCTCTCTCTCACTCTCTCTCTCTCTCTCTCTCCTCTCTCTCTCTCTCTCTCTCTCTCTCTCTCTCTGTCACACTATCTCTCTTGATTTCTCTTTTGTCCCTTTCCGTTCTCATCCCCTTTCTCTATCCCCCTCTCCCTTTCCTACTGAAACACACATACACACACACACTCTATCCCTTCCCCAAAACTCTGTGTGTGTGTGTGTGTGTGTGTATTGATAACCATCTCCATTTATCCAAATCCGTGTCTCTCCATACTTTCTTTTCTAACCTGCCCCTTATCTCCTCTCCCTCTCTCTCTCTCTCTCTCTCTCTCTCTCTCTCTCTCTCTCTCTCTCTCTCTCTCTCTCTAATCTTCCCCTTATACAAGCTATGTCTAAAACAAAGAATGTTGAGAATGTGGATGTGGAGGAGTTGAAGGAACGTGAGCGAAATTCCAAGAACATTGTTATTCGTTGAATTCCCAAAGAGAAGTTAGCGATGCCTCCTTCTCTTGCCATTGTTATCAAGTATTTCTTCAAAACCCACTTTGGCATGTCTAGAGTTATGGTCTATGGAGCACATAGAGTGGGTAAGCAAGGAGCTCCTCACTTGGGAGAATAGCCAATTGTATGCACCATGCCATATGAGACCAAACGAAAGATTATCTTTGATAATAGTTGGATCTATTTGAGAGATACAAAATGTTTTGTATGTGAAGATTGCACTGTTAAGCAACAAAATATGCATCGCAAGGCATAAGAGGAAAAGAATAAGAAACAAGGAGAGACCTCACAAAGAAAATGTGTCCAAAGACCCAAGTCCCTTGAGAAAATAGGGATACACAACCTATGAGACCGAGTTACAATGAAAATATTATTTTGGAATTGCAATGGTACCCATGGAGTGTGCAGGTTGGCATTGATGAATTAACAAGCAAAGCCAATGTTGTACTTCTTATTGAAACTCGGAGCATGATACACAAAGGATTAACGGCTTGGGGGATTACAATGTACATTCATTGATGTGGTCAAAGAATCTCAAGAAACAATGAGGGCAAGGAGGGATAGCATATATGGTTAAGAAAGGATTGGACAGTTTTGTATCAATTGTGAAAGATGACAAGTACAAACATTATGTAAGGCTGAAAATTATGACACCAAAATAGCACCCATTTTTGTAGCCAGTTGCTTGTACATCCCTCATCATGATTCCCCCTTTTATGCTTGCATGGATAGAGATTAGCCAATTTTTTGATTTAGAAGAGGACATTGCATATTTCAAAGGCAAAGATAATGTTATTGTATTTGAGGATATGAACGCTTGCACAAAGACATTGCAACATGATACTCAACAATTTGATATGGCATACATTTCAAGGTAGTTGAAGGAAGTTCACTTGTATGATTGTACTTCAATGGATGAGAAAGAGACGGATCACTATGTAAAGTTAATTTTACACATGTGTAATAGCACGGGTATGCTCATTGCCAATGGTGTATCTTTGTGGAGTGGAACCAATGGATTTACATATAGAAAACATAATGGGTATAGTGTGATTGCCTATATGCTACTCTCCCAAGCCATCATGTATCGCATAAAGAGTTTTATGTTTGGTGAGTGGACTCAAATCAGACCATCAGACCTTATGTATTGACTTTGCATGTGGAGAAGCAACTAAGCATGATAATCTAAGCCAGAGAAAAGAGAAGTTATCACTCTGTATAGATTTCAAACGGGCTCCAATGTATATCAAAATGGTTGGGCAAAAGTTATGGATGACAAAGTGCACCATTGGAAAATAAATGGGAATCTTTCAAGAAAGTTATTTGTTCTTTTGTTGAAGAATTCTTTTCTTAAAGAATCTCCATGGTATCAACAAAGATAGATCACACAAAAGGTGGTTTGATAAAGAATGTCAAGATGCTCAATAGTCCTTGATAAATCTTGATGCAACTATGGACAAAGACAACTATCTAAGTCATTTGGATACATACAAGGCATTGATTGTAAAGAGAAGAAGATGGGAAGTAAAGCAACAACTTTTTCAAGTCCAAGAAAAGGCACGTGCATGTGGAAGATTTTGGAAAAACTTGAGGGGCAAGGGGGTTGAGAATTTTGGAAACTTGAATCTTGTGGATATGTACACACATTGTAGGTAGTTATATGAGCAACCAAATGCTGAAATAATTCCATTTTATGGTTCACTCCCATGTATGCCCTCTTTTTTTACTATTGAGGATGTATGTGTTGGGCTTGAAAGGTTGGCCACTCGCAAAGCGGGAGATCTTCAAGGTATCAAGCTGGAGATGATCAAATGGATGGGAGATTTTACCCATGAGTGGATGTGTGATATGTTCAACCTTACACTTCAACATGGTATGCCTTATGATTGGAGTACTAATTGGGTCAAGCCTTTCCATAAAGGATGGGATATAAAGAATATAAACAACTACCGGAATATAATGATTGGGTCTCTTATGGAAACATTGTTTGGGAGCATAATGGAGATGAAATTGAGTGATTAGACTGAAGATAATGATAAGCGTGCAAAAGAACAAGCGGGTTTTGTCCATGCCATAGCAGCATTGATCATCTTGTCACTCTTCGTGTTCTCATGGAGGAAAGTCGGTTGAAAGGCAAGCGATTGTATTGTTGTTTTGTGGACTTTAAGAAAGCCTTTAATATGATTCCACGTAAAAATTTGTGGAGAAGGATGGAAGGATTCCAAGTGTCAAGTGAGTTTATGCTTAGGGTTTCTCGAATCTATGAGAAGGTGATGTGTCAATTGCGCATGGGAAGCAAATTTTTAGAACTTGTTGTAAGCCTCTTGTAAGCACTATTGGGGTTAAACAAGGATGTCACCAACTCTCTTTGGTCTATGCATCGATCAATTGGAACAAATGGTACTTGACTTTATGCAAGAAGAACGGATTGAAGAGGTCACTATTTGCAATGCGGTAATCATGCTTCTGTTGTACGCAAATGATTTAGTGCTTCTAGCACACACTTTAGAAGATGCACAAAAGCTTATGGTTGTCCTTGAGAACTTTTGCTTGCATATATAGTGGGCTGATTGTGAATGAATCCAAAACAAAGGTTATGCTTGTAAAAACCAACCATAAGGAAAGGCCATGCATTGTGTACAACACTGAGACACTTGAAGTTGTTGATAGCTTTAAGTACCTTGGCCTTGAGGGTTCCAACCAATCACAAGTGGCATGAATGTGCTATTCATTGTTTGGATGTGGGAAAGAGAGCATATTATATCATTTGAGTACATGTGTAATGCGGGAAACATCATGTGTTGGGTTCTCAATGGGTACCTTTTGTATGCATTGGTGACACCGGTTCTTCGTTATGGAATTGAAGTGTGGGGCGGGAGCATCTCAAAGTCTACTTGGAAAGAGTTTGAGAATGTCCAAAAAAAAATCTTACAAACTTTCTCCAAGTTAAGACACAAACACCATATATGCTCCTACTTCTTGAGTCGTGATATCTTTCAATTGAGGTTATGGGCATGGAAAGGGTTGTGGAGTACATGATAAAGATGCATCAAAACCCCTCACATCGACTTCCTACAATTGCATGAGAAGCAAGTAAAAAAGTTCAAAAGATGCATAAAAGAAAGATCTTGAGCACGAGTTGGATGCAAGACATAAAGAAGTGGTTTGGAAGATGGGATGTGTTACACTTGCTACATGAAGCTTTTCTACAACACCAATGCATTACAGCTTGGGAAAATCCGATGGGTCACGCTTCATACATTACACCACCCATATTGCCCCCAACTACAAAACCATGTTCTTCACTAAAAGAGGAAACCGTACTCAAATTTACATGCTTGATCCTATCCCCTAGTTGGCAATGCGCACTATCGCAGCCATTGAGCTTAGCACCCATTCCCTTCGATGCAAGGTAGGGTGTTGGGGCAATGGAGAAGAATCAAATTGATTGTGGACATTTTGCTCACTGCATTTGGTCACAATCAAATTTGCTTCCCTCACATTTTCAGCCATGACTTAGACCTGTAGAGTGTGGAGGTCATGGAAAGAAGACTACACACACACACACATAATCGTTACCCTACAGCATCCATTCAACGTGTTGCTCTTACTCTTCTTCTTTTTGAACTATTATCCAAAGTATATTTACAACATAGTATAGTCAGTGTCCTGCCGCCCATAGCACAACGGCCATATTCTTTAACATCATATTCTTTAACACTCTCCCTCAAGCTCAGAATGAGCTTGCATATGATGGATTCCCAATGCTTCACAAAAGTAGCAAAACTTCTCCTTTCCAAGAGCTTTTGTAAATATATCCGCAACTGATAATTTGTCTTCACATACACCAAATCAATCTCACCTGCCAAAACTTTTTCTCTAATGAAGTGATAATGTACTTCAATGTGTTTGGTGCGAGCATGGTAAACTGGATTCTTTGCCAACATGATGCTGCTAATATTGTCACAATATATATGACACTGTCAAGATTGTCAAAACCAAAGTCTACCATAAGTACTCTCAACCATGACTCTTCACATGCTTCCAAAACTGCTCCACGATATTCAGCTTCTGTACTTGGATAATGCTACAGTTAATTTCTTCTTGCTACTCCAACTTATCATACCATTGCCAATGGAAAATGCATACCACTTGTAGATCTTCTATCCATAAAATTTCCTGGCCAATCTGCATCTGTGTAACCATAAAGACAAAGCTTCCCATTCTTTTCATAAAACATTCCATAACTGACAGCAGCTTTTACATATCTCATAATTTGTCTCATTGTATCAAGATGATTTTTACATGGCTTTTGTATGAATTGACTCACAACACCCACTGCATAACTCAAATCTGGCCTTGTTATTGTCAAGTAAATAAGACTTCCAACCATCTTGCAATACATAGTGACATCCTCAATGTAATGTCCATCATCAATCAACTTCACATTTTGATCAAGAGGTGTATCGGCCGATTTGCACGATGTCATTCCATACTTATCAAGCATATCCAATGCGTATTGTCTTTGTATCATCAAAATTCCTGATAAAGTGTCGACAATTTCAATTCCCAATAAATATCTCAACTCACCAAGGTCCTTCATGTTGAATTCTCTCAACAAACTCTTCTTGACATGCAAAATTTTCTCATCATGATTTCCACTGAGAATGAAGTCATCAACATAGATAACAATAACGAAGATCTAGTCTCCATCAACATGCTTCAAAAACAATGAGTGATCAGTAGTAGACTGTTTAAATCCAGTCTTCTTCAAGAATCTGGTTATCTTTTCACATCAAGCTCTAGATGCTTGCTTCAAACCATACAAAGCTTTCTTCAACTTACACACATAATATGGAAACTCTGGATGTTGATAACCCTCTGGCTGTATCATATAAACTTCTTCTTCTAAATCACCATTCAAGAATGAATTATCGACGTCCATTTGCCGTAACTTCCAACCAAACATACTTGCCATTGCTATCACCAATCTGACTGTTGTCATCTTTGCAACTGGACTAAATGTTTCATCATAATCAAGACCTTTTGTTTGTATGTAACCTTTAGCAACAAGCCTCGCTTTGTATCTTTCCACACTACCATCTGAGTTGCACTTGACTTTGTATACCCATTTTGAACCAATTGCTTTCTTTCCACTTGGCAAGCAAACCAAATCCCAAGTGTCATTCTTCACAAGAGCATCCATTTCATCATTCATAGCTGACTCCCATTCTGATTTTCCAATTGCCTCTTGAAAACATGTAGGATCTTTATGTTGCACACGTTGTCGAGAAATTTGCGGTCTTGCCAGCAAAGCACCGGGCTTATGGCTGTGAGAGTTTGTGAGAGAACTCAACAAAAACTATATGAAGGAGTTAAACCATAGATGCCATGAACACTAGGGTTTGGAAAGAAGTGCAATCAATGAAGAATCACTCTTTCTCTCTTGCACTCACACACACAAAGAAAGAACACAAAAGAGAATGTCAAAACAATACGAAAATGAAAACATCAAGGCTATGGTCATATCGTATCATGGGTAATATGAAAGGGTTAATAGATGAGTTAATGGCATCCAATCTTGACTGACCAAATAGGCTACGAATTGTTCTTTGGAATTGTAGTTTTGTGCTTACCATAATATATATATTTTGTCTAGTGATTGGGATTAATTGTGTGTATAAATCCTGTTGGTTCATAGCAAGATAACTACGCTTACGTCAAAAGAAAATTTATAGTCTATGAGAGGTAGTATGATGGGATCCGGTGATAGAAGTATTTCATTAAGCCTTTCTGGGCCAAAGAGAAACACTATACGTTGTTGAAAGTGTATTTTTCGGCTAATCCATACGTTAATTCTAATAGATCGTCCAGAGTGAAAGCGATAGAAATGATCATCATGTGGGTTATTCATCTAGATAGTATGTGAGAAATGTAGATATGAGAGAAGTGAAGAGATGAGAAGTTTCCCTCCCAAGCCCTATTCTTGCACGTAGGCAATAAGGATACTGCGGGGAGAGATGTACCTGTAGCAAAGAGAACCTAGAGAGGATGAATTACTAAGAATGAGAGAGATAGGTTTGGTTAAGGAGATGAGATTAGATACATATATATATGTTGGATTAGAGATGAAAATGAAATCAAGAAAACATCAATGTAGAACACATCTTACTTGAAACCCTTCGGCACCATTATTGATGGAGAGAGAAGAAGAGGGGAGAATTCAATGTTGATTGATACGCCAAGTACAACACCTTCTTTGATTAGAGTTGATCTTCCAAGGTTAGCTTGTTGCAAGAATGGCTAGTCTCCCTCTAGGAGAAAGTGTAGGCTTGGGCTTATGTTAATGGCTAAGTACAATTAGGCATTACTACTCACTCCCTCGAGAATTCCTCTCATCAATGGCTTGAATGCTTGAGTTTTTTCCAAGGAAGAAGAGGTCCCCTTTTATAGGTGAAGGGAACCCCCAAGGGTTTACAGAAGAAGAGAGTAGCCAGTGTGAACAGGAATTGGAAAAGTTGGAAATGAGCTGCCCCTGCATGATGTGGGCAGTCTGGGGTCCAGTATTTTGATCATATATCCTCAACCGTGGCTCCAAATAAAAAAGTAAAAATATGGGCAAAAACTTCAGCTCATTAGTTACGATTTTCATTTTAAAATCGTTTTCCAATTCGGATTGGAACCTTGTGTAAAAAATTCATCAAAATAGGGTCCATTTATGGCAGCAAAAGTCTTCATGTGGTCTCCTTAGCTTAGACTTTCATTTAATTCCAAAGGACACCTCATGCCATATAAAAGCATGGCATTGCTCCTTGACAAAGTTTTAATCATGCTTGCAATAATGCATTAAAATAAGTGTATCTTTGAAATCATGCCACCTAGTGTCCCACTAGGATTTGATTCTCTCCTAGTAGCTATTTAAAAAGAAATATAAGAAAAGTATAAAAAATACATAGAATATATATATATTGAGTTTAACCTAGATATAGGATCTAGCTAAGGTGTGAGATGATAATAAAATAGTAGAAAAAAGAATCAATGCTTTTTGCCCCAAGTTAAAGAGGCGGAGCTATTGATGCTTTTCCCATAGTATTTTCTGATGGTAAAGTAAGGATATGTTACCCTTGAGAAAAATAATAGGATGAGATAGAAGGCTTATTATTATACTTAAATATGATATGTACACTATAGGAAATATAATTATGTATCTAAAAAAATACAAGATAGATCTTGTAGCATGCGTTCCCACTATGTACGTGTCACAGCACGACATCCACCCCCTCTAAACCTTGCACATCCTCCGGTATGTGCCACATTGTCTCTTTGTAAGATTAGACCTCTTGTACATCTTCCTTGTCTTCTTCTTGACTGGATGATTCCAGAGCTTCATGTTCACTTTGATCTTCACTTGTGTTTTTCTCTTCTTCCTCATCCATATCTTCTAGATCATTGTCTCCTCTTCTCTTAAACATTTTAATCCTTTTTCCTGCAATGGAATCTTTACTTCTGTACCATCTAGTTCAGACAAGCTGTAAGTAGCATTTTCATGCACATGCTTTACAAAATGGTCCCAAACCATCTTTTTGAGAACTTACGCATGACTGTGTGTTGGTTATCAAGGCTACTATCATACACTAAAACCCAGTCACCTTTGTCAATTTCTTTGCTCCTGAGTAGATGTCGCTTATCAAAATAGTCCTTGTTTTTCAACCTTGCATTTTTGAGTCGTTCTTTTGCATCTTCAATGTCTCCAAGTCTTCTCTCCGCTAGCTGCCTTATACGCAGTGCAAGGAGATCTTCCCTACTAAGCCCCTCTTGCCAAGGTAGTACATTCCATGTGGGAATTGTATCCTCAATCGGCATCACTGGATTTTGACCATGCATTAGCTCCGCAGGCATGTAGCCAGTTACTGAGCTATGTGTTGTACGATCAGCCCATAAAGCATATGGTAACAATTTTGGCCACTCACCAACTCTTCCTTCGCAAGCCTTGGCCAAAGCTTTGATAATAGGAGGATGCCCTCTTTCACTCTTTCCATTTCCTTCAGGGTTGTAAGCTGTAGTAAGAGAAAGCTTGATCCCTAATCTAGAAAAGAACTCCCTTGCTTCTTCGGCATCCAGTTCACCTCGATCTGCAGTGATTTTTCCCACACAACCATAACGGCAAATCACCTCATCAAGAAGGAATTTGCACATAGCTTCTGTGGTCTTAGCTCTTAATGCTCTTCCTTCAACCTGGTTAGTTAGGTCCTCTCGTGCAAGAACCAAGTATCTCATCTGCCAGAGTCCTAAAGGCATCGTGACTAGATCCACAACCCATTTATAGTGCATGGCTAGTGGATATGTAGGGTGCAATCCATCACGATGTCGAACATTTGAATACATTTGACAAGTTACACATGACTCTACAAACTGAGATACATCTTTATACATACCCTTCCACCATTATTTTTCTTTCAACTTGGAGAAGGTTGCCACACACCCCTGTGTCCAGCCCATAGACTCTCATGAAACTCTTGCATGAGCTTTACTTGAGTCTCTTTTTTATATATAACCCGTTGTGGTGTAGCACCCTTTTGCTTAGGATGCTTCCACAAGTAACCATCCCTTAAAAAGTACCCATATGCTTTCCTGCGTATCCTCTTAATTCTTGTTCAGACCAATCATCCTGTTTTGTTAGAGTACTCAAGTACCTTCCAATAGAAAGCCAATCACCTTCATAAAGATGTTTCAAGAACAATTCAAGTGAATTAGTCATGCAGACATTGTTACCTTTGACATGAGAGATAGAATAGAATTTTGTTCCTACATCATCTCCCTCATCAATCATTTGTGACTCATCTTCATACCTTGCCCTTGATAGCATATCTGCCACTGTATTGTCTTTACCTGCAATGTGCTTAAACTCGGGATTTAAGGACTTAATGTAGGCAATCCACCGCAAAATAGCAATGTCTGGTGTTGAGCAGCTTGTAATCATCCCAAGAAGTGGTAGACAATCTGTTTCTACAACCACACATGCACCAATTAGGTACTCTTTCCCACTTTTCAAGGCTGTAACCATACCCCATAACTCTCTTTATATGTGGATAGTTTCTTTGGAGAGCACTTAGCACTTTTGCTCCAAATCTTACCACATACCTATGTCCTTCTTTGTCATCTTGCCCTATTGCCCATCCAATCCCTGTAGGACTGGTATCTACTGTCACAATCACTGGCCTTTGACACTCATAGTCTACCTTTCTCAAAGTCGTTGCTGACTAGAGTAACTCCTTTAGCTTTTTCATGGATTTTACATGTGCTTCTATCCATTTAAACTTTTGATTCTTTCTCAGCAGCTGATAAAGAGGATCAGCTACATGTGCATAATGTGGAATCCAAATAACATAGAAGAAACATGCTCCCAGAAACCTTCTAACCTCAATGATGCTAGTGCATGTTTCTTTCATTCTTTGGATGGCATCTACCTTTGATGGACAAGGTTTCCTACCATATGGCCCGCACATGTGCCCCACAATGAGCACTTCTTTGACACCAAACATAGAATTTTTCCCTGACAATGTAAGATTCACTTCTTCCAACCTAGACAAAATTTTATCACAATCATTTATGTCATTTACCACAAACCTGCGACATCCCTTGAGATCCAAAGCTTCATCTTTGTCACTTTCTTCACATCCTTTGATAGGCAAATCATCAATGAAAGGCATTGTGATTTGAGGAATAAAGTCACGTAAGACCTTATTCAGAGTTGGTTGCTCCCGGTGGCAAGGTACACATCCTTACCAAACCCAAAGGTGTCCTCATGGTTGTCAAGTCTCTGCTTTCGATTGCAAGCTGAAATTGATCATACCCTGAGTAGAGATGCCCCATTGAGTAGATTTCCCTCCCTGCAAACGCCTCTATAAATTCATCCACAATTGGACCTGTACCTACATTTCTAATTGTCACCTTGTTCACTGGTTGCATATCTTGGATGAAGCGTAGAGAACCATTCTTCTTTGGAACTGTGAACCACCTGTTTGAGTATGGAGCACAAGAAGGCTCCAAGATTCCCATTTTGATTTTCTCATTCAGTAGCTCTACTAACTTTGGCAAATGAGCCTTTGGAACCGGAATAGGCCGTAGATTCAAGGCACATGAGGTATTGTGAAAATTACCATAGGAGCTACAATATAAGGATCAACACATCCTATCTCATGTGGCTCAAATGCAAAAGCCTTACCATGCGTTGAAAGCATTTCTTTGAAGCACTTTGTCTCCTCCTGTGTTAGAAACTCCTCGCAACCAATCTGCAACTCTTGAAAAGACTCCTTTGTGAAGTTATGCCCGATATTTTTAGGATTCCGCAAACTTGGTTGTAAAGAAGCCTGTTCAATCTTTTCCCTGTTGTTGGGTGGTAAGGGTGAAGCTACTGGTTTCACCTTCTTTGCTACACTCTTGTATTTAGTTTCAACATGGACTTCTGGGCCAACTGTGTGGCTTTCTTTAAAGGCTTCTATTACTTGATACATTTCCATAGAGCAAACTTCCACAACTTCATTTTCAAGATGCAAACTAGACCTCATTATAGCATCAAGCTCACCCATAGTATCTACAAAAGAAACTTGTTCACACAAACCCAAAACATTTTCAGTAGGCTTTAGCAACCCACTCTTTTTCATTCCTATTTGTACATTATGCACATATTGCCTCTCATATCTCTTCAAATCTTCAAGTTTTGTAAAACATACTGATCCATTCCTTGTTACCATGGAGCTCATCGAGAAAGTTTCACCTATTTTTGGATCAAGCGAGACCCTTTTTCTTTTTGTACCACTGCAATCCCGCTTTACAATGGTACTTGGCCAAAACCCATCATTTCTCTATGATCATGAAACTCTTTGCTTACCTTTGGTAGAGGATGTTCTCTGAGGTTGTCACGATTTCTTTCATGGTTTACACAGACTGTGAGAAATTGGACAGCTCGTTTACCATCTTTGCTACGTATTCTAGCATATGATGAACCATCGTCCATTACTTTGTTTCCATTCAAACTCCCACAATGTAGGGTTGTCCAAGGATGAGATGATATGAACATGTATCCTGTACAAAGAAGTTTTGGTCAATCTTTACATCACCTATTGTTACCTTCACACCTGGACATGCTGCATACAATTCACCGGATGAATTGTTTGCCACTTTTACCATCCAGCCATGATCTGTGTCCATCGGCCATTTGCACTTGTTGTAGAGACTCTTTGACATTATGTTTAGTTCTGAACCATGGTCAATCAAGGCAACAAATGGCTGTTCAAGATCACCTACCTTGACCAAAGTTTCTGTAGTAGCCCTTGCCCAATGACTTCGTGAATAGTAACTCCTAGGAATATCTTCAACTTCTTCATCATCATTTGAGAAATACACTTGCTTCACTCTCCACTAGATTGGTAGCATCCTATCACAGCTCCATCATTCTCCTTATTTTGGAGTTGCATCCCTTGTGTCTTTGAGGTTTCCCCTTCAACCTGTGGACGAGAAACTTCAGCAAGGGTTTGCCTCTTTCTCTTGATGATGTCAATGATCTCCTCATGGAATTCACGCTTTGCAATGCCAAGAACTTCTCCCAGAGTAAACTCAATCTTGCTATTCAAGATCCTTTCCTCCAAGACTTTCTTTAAATCTGTAGCAACCTCAATATCAGATTTAAGTTTATAAGTTGGGCCTTTTGTCTTACCTTTCGTTGGCTCTTTCTTCTTTCCTGTTGTAGACTCCTCCATGAGTACTTCAGGTGGAGATGCTCCTTGTGTTGAGGGTGTTTGAGAAGGCATTGAGTCGCTTCTTCCTCCACTTCTAGAAGCTCTTTTTGATGGTCCTTCATAAGCATTCTCACGTCTGCGCTTCTCTTCTACAATTGCCTCATTTTGTTGGCATTTTGTAATGTAGGCATGCACTGACAATGAGTCCACTGGATCATTCCATCCTGTTTCTAGACGTATGCAATCACCTGCTTCATGTAGAATCTCTTTTGTAAGCTTTTCCTTTTTAGCTAATTGCATGACATTTCGCCAAATTTGACCATGATGGTCACTCACCTCTTCATCACAAAAATGTTCAATTTTTACTCCATAAGTAGCTGCCTCAACTGAAGAGGTGGCATGCTTGGTTGTCATATCTTCAACTAAGATTTGCATTCCCCCCTTCCCAAAGTTAGTTCTCAAGGGTAGACCTGTCTCTCTTAAGTGGATTTTACCATCCTTAAAAAAGACAACATCTTTTGACAAAGCATCACTAAAATCATCACAATCCCTTCTTACATGGTCTGTACTATCACACCAAATACATCTATTAACAAACCCTTCTTTGGGTTGTTGTCTTTGCCTAGGAAGTGGCCCTGATGGTTGACCTTTTTCTTCAAGCTTTGTAAACTTCACCTTCAAGTCACGCATTCCCTTCACAAGCTCATCTAGCATGGACTCATCAAACTTAGGAGCGATAAAAGTAGGCTTTACCATTTTGTCAGAAGTTGAGGTGGAAGGACTTGTAGTGTTTACTACCATCTTGTCCCTTCTTCTTTGGCGTTTGGCAAGCAGTGAGACAGCACCTTCAACCTCATTCCAGTCGGTCTTTAGTCCTTGCTCAGCATCTTTATCTTCAAAAAGAAGCTCCAAATTTTCTTGAAACTCTTTACCTGCAGCTTGTAAGAAAAGATCTGTCTTCTCTGCATCTAGTGTGGCCCTTTCTGTCCTAGTGAGTTGTGCATAGCGCCGCTCAAATTCCCTAAGTAGCTCTGTTATTGATAGTCCTTGCTTTGGCTTGACTACCCATTCTAAGAATGTCCTTTTGGTCACTCTCTCCGAGTCCTCCATGAAATATTCCTCCTTTAAAGCTACCTTGAGTTCTTCCCAATTTCTCCCATGCCCATCTTTAATTGCCCTAACATGCTCCCTAATTTCTGGAGCAACAACTAGCTCAAAGCTTTGAATCATCTCACCTTCTGACACGCGATGCAGCTCCATCTCCTTCACATACTCGCGTAAGTACTTGGTTACATCTTTGCCATTCAACTGATCCATTCTATTGACGACCGCTTGTATGGCCTTCGTTGCTGAAATCTCCCTTCTTTCAGTAGCATGTTGTTGTTGCATGAAGATTGCAAATGCTTGAAACATTTGCATTGTTGCTGGGTCAAAATGCATACCCTGTTGCTCAACATGATCACCCATGGTTACCCACAAAATCTCACCCTAGCAGATTCGCGTCGGGTTCACCAAAAATATGTCGAGAAATTTGCGGTCTTGTCAGGAAAGCACCGGGCTTATGGCTGTGAGAGTTTGTGAGAGAACTCAACAAAAACTATATGAAGGAGTTTAACCATAGATGCCATGAAGACTAGGGTTTGGAAAGAAGTGCAATCAAAGAAGATTCACTCTTTCTCTCTTGCGCTCACACACACAAAGAAAGAACACAAAAGAGAATGTCAAAACAATACAAAAATGAAAACATCAAGGCTATGGTCATATCGTATCATGGGTAATATGAAAGGGTTAATAGATGAGTTAATGGCATCCAATCTTGACTGACCAAATAGGCTACGAATTGTTCTTTGGAATTGTAGTTTTGTGCTTACCATAATATATATATTTTGTTTAGTGATTGGGATTAATTGTGTGTACAAATCCTCTTGGTTCATAGCAAGATAACTACGCTTACGTCAAAAGAAAATTTATAGTCTATGAGAGGTAGTATGATGGGATCCGGTGATAGAAGTATTTCATTAAGCCTTTCTGGGCCAAAGAGAAACACTATACGTTGTTGAAAGTGTATTTTTCGGCTAATCCATACGTTAATTCTAATAGATCGTACAGAGTGAAAGCGATAGAAATGATCATCATGTGGGTTATTCATTAGGATAGTATGTGAGAAATGTAGATATGAGAGAAGTGAAGAGATGAGAAGTTTCCCTCCCAAGCCCTATTCTTGCACGTAGGCAATAAGGATACTGCGGGGAGAGATGTACCTGTAGCGAAGAGAACCTAGAGAGGATGAATTACTAAGAATGAGAGAGATAGGTTTGGTTAAGGAGATGAGATTAGATACATATATATATGTTGGATTAGAGATGAAAATGAAATCAAGAAAACATCAATGTAGAACACATCTTACTTGAAACCCTTCGGCACCATTATTGATGGGAGAGAGAAGAAGAGGGGAGAATTCAATGTTGATTGATACGCCAAGTACAACACCTTCTTTGATTAGAGTTGATCTTCCAAGGTTAGCTTGTTGCAAGAATGGCTAGTCTCCCTCTAGGAGAAAGTGTAGGCTTGGGCTTATGTTAATGGCTAAGTACAATTAGGCATTACTACTCACTCCCTCGAGAATTCCTCTCATCAATGGCTTGAATGCTTGAGTTTTTTCCAAGGAAGAAGAGGTTTCCTTTTATAGGTGAAGGGAACCCCCAAGGGTTTACAGAAGAAGAGAGTAGCCAGTGTGAACAGGAATTGGAAAAGTTGGAAATGAGCTGTCCCTGCATGATGCAAGCAGACTGGGGTCCAGTATTTTGATCATATCTCCTCAACCGTGGCTCCAAATAAAAAAGTAAAAATATGGGCAAAAACTTCAGCTCATTAGCTACGATTTTCATTTTAAAATCGTTTTCCAATTCGGATTGGAACCTTGTGTAAAAAATTCATCAAAATAGGGTCCATTTATGGCAGCAAAAGTCTTCATGTGGTCTCCTTAGCTTAGACTTTCATTTAATTCCAAAGGACACCTCATGCCATATGAAAGCATGACATTGCTCCTTGACAAAGTTTTGTAATCATGCTTACAATAATGCATTAAAATAAGTGTATCTTTGAAATCATGCCACCTAGTGTCCCACTAGGATTTGATTCTCTCCTAGTAGCTATTAAAAAAGAAATATAAGAAAAGTATAAAAAATACATAGAATATATATATATTGGAGTTTACCCTAGATATAGGATCCTAGCTAGGGTGTGAGATGATAATTAAATAGTAGAAATAAAGAATCAATGCTTTTTGCCCAAGTTAAAGAGGCGGAGCTATTGATGCTTTTCCCATAGTATTTTCTGATGGTAAAGTAAGGATATGCTACCCTTGAGAAAAATAATAGGATGAGATAGAAGGCTTATTATTATACTTAAATATGCATATGTACACTATAGGAAATATAATTATGTATCTAAAAAAATACAAGATAGATCTTGTAGCATGCGTTCCCACTATGTACGTGTCACAGCACGACAACGTGAAACCGTGTATACATAATGTGTACGCATGTAACCGTTGTATATCAATCTATCAACTAGATAACGCACCCTCTCTGATCTTCTCAAATGTGGTGCACTCTTCTCTTCAACTCTTGCATATGGGGGTACATATTTCTCAGCATGCTTACTGCCAGGTGTTCTCAAATGTGGTAAACCATGCTCTTCATCAAGTCTTTCATCTCCACAACTCTCCCCAACCACTTTCTTCTTGCCTTTCTCGTCTTGCTTCTTATCTCGCAAACGACTACTCCATGGTTGACACTTCCTGTACTCTCCTCTACCATATGTGGTCCTGAAATAGTTCTTGTTGATGGTCCTGGCTTATCAACAACATGACACACATTCTATTGTTCTTCATACTCATCTTCTATCATCACTGGCTTTGGTTTACACCATGGTTCATGCTCACAAAATTTGACATCTCTACTGACATAAACTTGTCTTGCCGTAGGATCATAGCACTTGTAACCTTTCTTTTCAATTGGATAGCCCGAGAATATACACTTCACTGCCTTTGGCTCCATCTTCTTTCTTGCTTCATTTGGCACATGAATATAGCAAACACATCCAAAAACTTTCATGTAGGAAATGTTGGCTTGAAAGTCTCTCATAAGGTGAAATTTCATGAATGGCAGTTGTTGGTGTTTGATTCATAATGTGTACTGCTGTATGAACTGCTTCAGCCCAATATGTTAATGGCATATTCATCTCATTCATCATGGCTCTTGCAATCTCTGCTATGACTCTATTCTTTCTCTCAGCAACTCCATTTTGTTTTGGTGTGTATCTCTATCTTCTTATGCCTTGTTCACATAAGTAATCATCAAAATTGTGTGACATGTACTCTCCCCCTCCATCTATATGTAGGCATTTAATTTGACAACCATTATCTTTCTCAACCATAACTTTGAACTCCAAGAATACCTTGAATGCCTCTAACTTTGCCTTTAGAAAGTAAACCCATGTCATTCTGCTGTAATCATCTGTGAATGTGACAAAATATCGACAACCGTTCAGTGTAGCATGATCACAAGGTCCCTAAATATCTAAATGAAAAATTTCCAAAGGACTTTGGCTAATTCTCCCCCTCTTTGGAAATGGTAAACAAGATTGATTTCCAAATTGACAAGCTTCACAAACATGATCAAAATTCAATCTACCAAACTTTGGTTATCCATGTACAATTTGATTTGATTGCATATGCTTTAGTCTTCTGAAATAGACATGACCAATCCTCTTATGCCATAACTCTGCCCAATCATCTTGAGTGGCTTATTTGTTTGCATACATACAGCTGTGTAAACATGGATATCCAACTCCCAATGAGAACAAGCGACCTTTCTTTCTTTCACGTGCCAATATCTTGCATATTTTGCCTTTGTGAAACTCCTCTATGAAGCAGCCATAACGATTAACTCAGACTTGCAACCCTTGATCTGTCATTTGTCCAACTGATGCTAAATTCTTTGTGATTGAAGGCACATATAGAACATCTCCCAATGTGTTGTATGTCCCGTCTTTGTTTAGCAATGGAATTGAACCAACATGCGTAATCCTATGCATAGTATCATCACCTGTAGCGACAAACTCATCCTCTTCTAACTTCTCTTTTCTGTCAAACCATTCACCATGATATGTCATATGGTTTGTGTCACCACTATCTAAATACCAATCATTTGTATGATGTGGCTCCACCATGCTTCCAACAACATGCTCCATAGGAAATAAATGTCCACTCAATCTATTGTCATATATATTTTGATCATGAGGATTATATCCAGCAAAATTTCCTCCATGTCTGTCATAACCTCGGCCTCTTCCACCACGATCATGATTTTGATTTAGCCTTGTGTAACATTCTCTTTCAAAGTGACCATAAATGCCACATCTGTTACAGTATCCATCTCTTTGAGGATGTACAAATCATCCACCTCCACGTTCCCCCTGCCTCTATGGCTGTAATCATTGTAACTTTGACTTTGTTGGTTTTACCATTGACCTCTTCCAGCATTGTTTCCACGACCATAGTTTCCTCTTCCACCTCTATTGTTTCCACAACCTCTAGAGTAAAAAACTTGATCTCTGGAATTGTTTTTTGATGTAGAAGGACCTGACTTGCCTAACTGCACCTCTTCTTGCAAACAAAGGTTTACTAACTCTTCAAAATCAGGCATATGTCCTCAAACAGATATAGATGTATCCAATGACTTGTATTCGGTCCCAAACCATTCAATATCACTGAAACTAAGTCATCATCTGGAACTTCAACATTAATGCTCACAAGATCTTCCTATATTTGCTTTATCTCTGTCACATAATCTGATATGGATCTATTTCCTTACCATACACAATGTAACCTTTTCTTCAAGTGAACTTTTTGTGGTTCTATATTGGAGTTGTTCATCCTTGCTAGAATCTCCCATGCTTCCTTTGGAGATTGAGCCTTCTTCACATGTGGTATAAAGAAGTCACTAATGCATAGTGAAATCCAACGCATCACTTTCCTTGAATTCTCGATTCACTTCTTATAAGCTTCTACTCATGTTTACCATGTTTTATATGCTTCAATATTCTCTCTGTTGGTTCCAAACCAACCTCGGGACACTCTTGTTCACTTGTAATGTAGTCCCATAAACCTTTGCCCATGATAAAGTTCTCCATCCTGTAAGACCATATGATGTAGTTCTCTCTGGTTAGCTTCTCTCCAACAATCTGTGTGACTTGAGTTGAACTTTCTTCCATCTTCACTCTCTCAATTGCTTCCAAAGGATTTTGACAAAATTTTGGCAGAGTTCTGTTTGTATTTGGACAATATCTCAAGTGACAATCTCAACCAAAGTACTCATAAACATTGACAGAAAATCTCTCACTGCCAAGGGAAAATCCACTGACTCACTTTGCCACAGACTGACTCGATACTATGCATAAATACTCTAAAACAATGTCCACATGGACCTATATGCAAATGCAATCCATACGCTATCTTGTAGCACATATCCATACATCCACCTTCATCCCATCATCGTAAGCGATATATGAGATCTTTAGCGGGGTCAGTCGGGGGTTCGCTCCAGTATCTAATCCACCTTGCCAAGGTACCAAAGCTCCCAAGGCAAGGCTTCAAAAAAAATCTCTCGATCCTCACAAAGGTTACAGTTTTCTAACATACATTAACCGCATATCCATACATAACCACAAAGTACTCAATCTGACAATATAACCCCCTCAACTTCTTCCCACAACCTTTCTTACATAAGCAGTTGTCCATAACGGACCCACAACAACCAAACATAATCTTTGATAACACAATATCATGATGCAAAAGATCTATGTTGCTCTCCAAAACCTGTGTAAATGCTGAATTCTTCACCTGTAACCTGTCAATTTACTGCCAAGTGCAAAACTAAATCTCCTATGTCTGTGTGAGTTGTCTATTTGCTGCAAAAAATTTCTATTGCAAATTTTGGCAAATTTGAGTATGCCACTGCGTCCGGAATGCCCAAAAACGTAAAGATAGACTCCTGGATCACTGTATTCCGAGTTTGGGTGAGGGAGTTATGACCAAAAAACCTCTCTTTTTGGTTGTTTTCTAGAGCTGCGAAAATTTGTGTATTGACTATAGCTCCTTACACTGACCTCTGATACCACTTTGTAGAGTGGCAGGTGATAGAAAAAGTAGGAAAGAAGATTAGGCACACACACTAACACACATTGAGACACACACGCACACACAATCGCTACCCTGCAGAAGCCATTCAACGTGCTGCTCTCACTCTTCTAGGCTTTTTGAACTATTATCCAAAAGTATATTTACAACATAGTATAGTCAGTGTCCGGCCGCCCATAGCACAACAACCATATTCTTTAACATCATACTCTTTAACAAGACCTACACACTTTTCTCTCCCAACCACAGTATAGGCTCTCCATTGCGACTCTCATCACCACAATTTTGGAACATCAAGAGCCACTCATTGGCCATACACATACTACATCAGATGTAACTTTGGTCCCATAGGTCATATTTGACCTTCGAGGATGATAATAAAATCTATCTGTCTATCTATCTCTCTCTTCTTTGCCTACTTCTCCCCCGCCCTCTCTCTCTCTCTCTCTCTCTCTCTCTCTCTCTCTCTCACACACACACACACACACACACACACACACACACACACACACACACACAGACACACACACACACACATATACACTCACATGTACCCTATCTCTCTCACCATCTTCGTGTCTCTCCATAATTTCTTATCTAACCTCCCTCCCTCTCTCTCTCTCTCTCTCTCTCTCACACACACACACACACACACACACATATGCACATTAACATGCATTGAAGGGGGTCAATATGCAACAAGGATGAGCATTAGAGACATTGTATCCCTTTTCATAGCCTTCCATATTCTATCATGTAATGAAAAAGCTTATGATTGGTAGTGTTTGACACTTATACTCTCAAACTTGTAGTAAGCATAATGTAGTAGTTGATGTGACTCTTTTCCATTGCTCCAAAATCAAGTCTCGCATCGAGGGGAGTGGGATCCAAGCCAAATGATTGATATATTGTGTATCATTGACAAGGCGATAGTCTCAAGCATAATGGAAGCATTTTCTAGCAAAGAACATGGATTTGTAGTTGGGGTCAATATGGGTGATATAATGTATGCAACATACCATGTTGGATTCTATCAAAGCCAAAATGCATTGGTCTATGTGTGTGTGTGTGTGTGTGTGTGTGTGTGTGTGTGTGTGTGTGTGTGTGTGTGTGTGTGTGTGAGAGAGAGAGAGAGAGAGAGAGAGAGAGAGAGAGAGAGGAATAATGGGGTGGGAGGGGACCAAAGAGAGAGAGGAGAGTGGGTAAGGAATGGAGGAATATGGTGTGGGAGTGTGCACACACACACACACACACACACACACACACCACACACACACAGTGGGGGTGTGTGTGTTTGTGTGTGTGTGTGTGTCTGTGTAGCTGTTTAACTTAAATAATTAACACACCAATGAACAAGAAGTTCAAAAAGATGACTGGCTAAAGATGTCAATGTAAAGATAAGTACAGAATCAACTCAGTCTTTGAATCAGAATTGTACAACATAATAAGAATGAAGTATCATTCCAGATGAATTTGTACCAAGGTATCAAAACTCTCACAATTGAATCATTAAATGCTTTTGAAGTCGGACTGCAGCAAGCTAAACCTCTTTAAGCCAAGATAGAATTCTCACCTGCATCCATATATTCAAGACAACAGATATGTTAGACTTGGCTATGTATGGCAGGCTTCAAAGAATCTATCAGTTGTTATCCATGTCAAACTTAAAGATAGGCAAATATAAGAATTCTGGCTTTTCCAAGCATTAGCCATAGTTTAGCTCGATATTTTATCATCTCTTTTGATTTGTTAGCACATTTGATAAGAAAGGGTTCTTCTACTACAAACCTTTCATTAAGGAGTATTAGGATGGCTCTTGTATCCAGAATAGCATTAAGGAAATTCTAAAATTTTGTATTCAAGATAATAGAAATGAAAACTCCTTTTAATGGCGATAGATTGTTGTCTCCATTAATCGGTTCTTAAATTTCTTCTTGTTGTAGTAGGATGAATTCTTTTACCTAGTTTTCAATCCTGGTGAGGCTTTGTTAATTTTCTTGGGTTACCTTTGTGTTATGACATACTCAGGACTGAATGTCATTAATATCTTCTAAAAGCCTGTCAAGTTTGGTGAGAACCAGACTTATATCGGTTGAGGTTCCTTATTGGGTGATCGTTGGGTAGAACCTTTCTTTTTGTGGTTTCTTACCTTTTTTATTTCTCTGCATAGATGATTCTTCTGAGATTTGATCCTGAGATTGCTTATATTTATTATTTGACCAAAGACTTGAAGCTTTATAGGATTATTAATCCATTGTTGAATATGTTTGTCAATTGGATTGGTCCATGCTCTCTTTATGGCTTCAAGATTAATTGGCTTGATTTGTTCAACATCCAAATGTTTAAGAGAATCAGCTTCTTCAGAGATTTTTTATTCTGAATCAGAGTTTTCATAGTTAACCTAAAACTTTCTCCATTCTCTGTACCATGATGTTCTATATATTGCCACATTGGTATTAATCCATTTGGAGTTATCTTTATCAGTGTGAAGTCTGAGAGTGTATTCTGAATCCAAAAGAGTTTCTTTCTTTTTTAAGGAGTAATGGATAGAGGAGTTTACCTCTTCTGTAGAAGTAAGAAATGGTAGATCTTCTGCAAGAATACCATCAATACTAATTGTTGGAGATTCTAAGATATCAGCTTGTCTCTATGTTTCACTAATTTCTTTTATTTCAATGGAGACATTATCTTTAGCTTGAGACACTTTACCTCTACTGGCTGAAGAGCTTGGACATGTCCATTTGTTGAAGAAATTGGATGTGATTCTCCTATGAGAGGAGTTTTTTCCAATTACCATAATATTCGCCTTTGGTGGTAGGATATCTTCATTGCCAATTTGGCATTTGTTGGCCACATGTATTTTTGTAGGGTTGGCCCTTTGTAAGTCTGTAAATTCTTCATTAGGTGGTTGATCCTTTTGTTGCTTAGACAAAGTTAATGCTTTTAAGCTTTTCATATCTTCCATTGACAGCTCTTTTGGCTTTTTGGGCAAAGATAATAATTCCTTAAGCCTTTGAATTTCTTCAAAGGAAAAAGTATTACCTTTTAGTGAATTCTTTTCTATTCGTGCAGTTGTACCTGTCGTTGGTGCAGTCATGCTTGTTGTAGATGTTGCAGATATGTCAATTGTAGGTGCAACTATTGTGGTTGAGAGCTGGTTTGTAGGCAATATTTCCCTTACCTCACCCCATCGTAAAGAGTGAAGAGTATGCTCTGAAGATCAGGTTTCCATTTGAGTAGTACTTCCTGTTTCACAAGAAGTTCTATCTTTGTTTAAGCTCTTTTTCCTTTCGGAGGAATGCATCGTAAGAGAAAGGAATGGGTTTCTTGGATGTTGATGCCATGGTGGAGAGATCTTTGTAATTTGAATTCGACGAAGAAGAAAATCCTCTTCCTTCTTTTAAATCATAAACCGATTGGGCTTTGACTTTTACACTTGCTAATGATATCCGTTTTTCGGCTATTCAACATTGCCATAGTGAGTATTTATTAGTCATATTTATTATATTATTTTCATTTACTTGCATACCCTTTCCTCTTTCACCCAAAATAATACAAAGAGGAACCACATCATATGATTCCAATATTTTTTTTCATATCCATAATTCTTTCATATTTTTATTATTATTTTTACTCATTATTCTAACACCATGTGCTTATTGAGCTAAAATCCATGAATAATCCATACACTAGTCCCACCATGTATATATTGCATTATTCACCAATAATTCTCCTCCATGCATGTGGAAAGGGTTACTTGGATGCTTTGTATTATGATATGACAAAGGAGGGGCTCACTCTTGGATGCATTGTACAAATTCAACAAAGGAGGGGGCCACTAAAAGACTTTTGCAGGCATAAAAAACAAGCTTTTTGGTGAGATTTTTGGCACCCATCTCCATTCCGAATTTGGATTGGTGGTCAAAAGAGAAAATCTGGAACAAGAGCTAAATAATCACCTCAAACATTTTGGTGATTTTTGGAGCAACCACCGATGAGCTAGGAGTTTTTTAGTGGACCCCAGTCTGCCCACTTTTCTCACAAGTAGCCCATAGTCTTCTCTCACCTCTTTCCACACTTCTATACACACACACACACACGCATTCCTCTCAATCCCTCACTCAAACCTACACCTTCAATGGTTTCTCTCACCTTCTTCATCATTAACCTCCCCTCTTACTCCCATAGCTCTCATATGAGCTCTCCATGTACATACACCATCTCTATGCCTCTCTCTATTATCTCCAAAGTACAATTCCATCTTACCCCTTCTATACATACATAAATCAGCATGTGTACCATGCTTAACCTCTTCAAACTAAGAGATCTCATCAACCGAATTTCCATTTTCATCACGATAATCAACCTTGGCGGCGGGGGCATAAAGAAGAGAAGACGAAGAAGAAGATCGATAGTCATTTTGAGAACCTACACAAGTAAGTCAAAAACTTCTTCAAGCTTCACCATCACAAGGGTTTCCTCACTTCATTCAACCATCCACCTCATTCTACCCATTGTAAATATATCATTAACTTTCTAGTGATTACTTGGTGCTAAATAAGTGCGTCCTTAAGTTTTGTGAATGACTCCTCACACTCATTTGTTCAATCAAAAGACAACTATCAACCTATACAGGGTCTTGTGCAATGATTACATTACATGTATATGAATTGTCGATAGTATCCACAATGTCACATGAAGGATTGTACCTGCTTGGCATTAGTTGACCTTGGATTTCCACAATCACCTTGATCTTCTTAAGATCGTAGTTATACCATTTCCAGAGAAATATGCCCCAAGATTCTACCTTATCTTACCTGAAGACAACATTTTTTAGGATTTATGCAGATTCTATAATTCCTACACTTCTGGATACCTTTTTGAGATGCTCAATGTGTTATATCCTAAGGATAGAGTGAACAAAAAGGTCGTCCATGTAAATTTCTAAGAATATTCGTAAGTATTCTTTGAAGGCGTGATTCATTAGCCTGTGGAATGTAGGAAGTGAATTATTTAGCCAAAAGGCATTACCCTATAAGCATATATTCCCCATTTTGCGGCAAATACCATTTTGTATTGGTATTCTACTGTGATAGCCAATTGGTTGTATCATGAGAATCCGTCTAGAAATGAGTAGGTTGTTGGCCAACCACTTGCTCAAGCACATGTTATGTGATTGGTAAGGATAGTTATCCCTTATTGTTGTAGCATTCACTTTTTTGTGATTTATACAAACGCGTTGTCAGGAGTTTTTTGGAGCAAGGAATTGCGCATATGTACATACACATGCATGGTGCATGGAATAAAGGATTGCCCATTTTCCAGAGCCAGGTGGTTATGTGGGGCCCACATGTGTACAGGTAGGACAGCATGTACATAGTGCAGCGATTTTCACTATTAACAATACTAGTGTGTTTTTTCTACAATAAAGAGGAGTTGGTAGCGCATAAAACTTCTCGAGGAAGCTATCCGCGGGCCGACGACGTGAGGTCAGCAGGTGCGTCAGATGGCATCTAGTGGCGAACGAGGTCAATATTTGCACGCGGATGAGGACGGACCCAACGTGGTGTTTTCTTGTGAGAGTTATGCAAAACGTCATCATTAGGACCACTTTTTGGGGCCACTTCACGTGGTGGCGAGATGCATTATTGAAAAAAAGCTGAGTGCCAGGTGTGCGAATGCTGCAAAAAGGTGACAACTATGCACTGCGAGGTCAGTTTTTGGCTGTTCGGGGTCCGTTTGAGGTCATCTAAAAGGCCAAGGGTGCCCAAGTAATAAAGCTAAGTGTGGGAACTGAAAAATAGAGAGAAGACAAAAAAAAACGTGGAGAAGAGAGGAGGAACAGCCGCATCTGTGTTTTTGCTCATTTTGGAGCCTGTTTTGCCGTAAAACTGCTCATCCGAGGTCGGATTTGAGCACTTTGACATTGTAGACTGGGGTTTTGGGCGGGGGTTTTGGGCCATTCCGGACGCGATGGCGCTGTCCATTTTTGCCAAATTCCTCACTCTTTTCCTGCTATTTTTTCTGTGTAAGTTTCTCTTATGAGCGAAGTTTCTGCTCTAGTTTGTGATTGTATCTGGTATTCTTTTACCCATATATTTGTGTGAGCTGTTTGCCCCATTGGTGTTGGCCCAAGCTCATTTGTATTTAAAATCAGAATTCTCCTCTTTTTGAGCTGAGTTTTTTGGGTGTGTGTGTGTGTGTGTGTGTGTCTGTGTGGTAGTGGGCAAAGTGGATAGTTTCTCTCCTCTTCACTCCAGAGGTGTGTTCCCTGTTCATCCAGGTGTGTTGTGTAAGCCGGTGGTGCCCCATAGTGTGGTGTGTGTGTGTATCTTCCAAGAGTGTGTGTCGGGTCTGTTATAGAGGCGCTGTGTGGTTTTTCATCCCGCTCACATTCTTTTGGCGCCCCCACGGAGGATCTTCTTGAGTACCTTCTGCTTCGAGCTTCGAGATTCAAGCTTCGGGATTACAGATTACAGGTTATAGGTTACAAGGGACAGGTCAGGTGATTCAACAGTTACAGGTAGCTGGAGAGTATAGTAATATACTAGCAGTGATGTCACTTGCAATTGTTGTGGGTATGCATCACTTGGCGGCTATTTGAGGCGCATTGTCTGCTGGATTGTACGTTACTTGTGGAAACTGCCATTGTACGCATTTGTGGAGCCATACTTGTTGTATTTGTAGTCCCAGCCATTTCTGAGACTTGGTCGAAGATAGTCATTTCTGAGACTTGACTATACGCGATTTGCATTAGCCTTCGTGTGAGGGTCGATAGCGTGAGGTTTTTATTGAGCTGGGGGATTCTCAAATGTGGAGATCCTTCGGTGATACAGGTAGCTGGAGCACCCTTTTCATGACCTCACCATAGGCTATGTACTAGTGAGTCCTATTTGATGCTATCGGGTTCTATTGTTGGTAGTTTATGCATACAGGTACAGTCTATATTTTGGGTTCTCATTGCTCTACTTCTGGGGGAAACTCTGTTTAAATTTTTCCAAGTTATGATGGCTAGTCCTTTTGGTCTTTTGAGCCATTTTATGTTGTTATGCTGTTGAAATTTTGGCAAAATCAGAGTTGAGTCAGGTGTGCCTTCTTGGGAGCTTCGGTTGGCTTTATTGGATGATCAAAATGGCCCTCAGTTACACTCCTTTTCATTTAACTCAAAGAATTCAAGATTCTGTTCATGTGTCCAGGAAGATCTTTTTCCAGCAGCGCATAGTATTTATGTTTGGGCCAAGAAGATTGAGAGAGATCCTGGAATGTCCTTTGCCTGTTGTAATTCCGATGATCAACTATGAAAACTCATTTGATGTGGCATGTGTTTGTCCTTATCTAAAGCTGAGCTCCATTGAAGTTTTGGGGATTGGGTAGTCAAAAGTCTTGGGTTTAGCACGTGTGTTCGAAGGGGTTCTCAAAAGCATTGTACTTGGGTAGCCATGGCTTTCTCTTATACCGAGTTTCATGGAGAAGTGATGAAGATGTGGAAAATTTTTGGGAAAGTGGAGGTTGCCTGCATTAGCAACCAGATTCATGACCCTACGCAGATGTTACGCCTTCTCCAAATTTGTTTTTGAAGAGTGATGCCGAGTTTGGTCCTAAAGCATTTGAAGAGGAGTTGCGTGTGGTGATCCCCATGTAAGGTTGAGTTGGGAAAATCTAAGGCATGGATTGGAAGTGGGGAGTTTGTGAAGATAGAAGATCCTGACAAAGTGTGGCAAGAAGTACAGGCTTTGGTGCAAAAGGAAGGTGAGCCAGTAGATGCGTATATAACGTAAGTTTTCATTGGCATGGGAGCGAATGTGCAAGGCCTTAGGCCCACAGGTACCCCGCCTGACATGATGAGAAGGGACAGGTTCTTGGCTGGTCTTTGGGAGAATATATGTTGGAGAGTGGAGCTAAAGAAGCCTAGGACATATGAGGATGCACTAGAGGTAGCAAGGAACAAAAGTGTGGAAGCTGAGGAAAATGAGCCAGTTAGGGGTGGAGTCTTTGCCAATGAGGTCTGAATTTCAGCCTATAGAGTCTTTACAAGGGCGCATGTCGGGGTTCATCATGAACCAGTAGTTCCTGTTACTACTCAGGTTATGCCAGCAGTGGTCACTACAGCAGTGCAAGATGATGGGCTAAGGCAAGACATGAGGAAAATGGTGATTTGATGAAGAATCTCAGCCTAAACATGCTAGGTCAAGTGGGAAATAATCGAGGTCGAGGGAGGTTTGCAAATCAGCCAGGAGGTAAAGAAACGCCTAGGAATGGTGTTGGACAAAGCAATGGTAGGTTTTGGAGGTAGACGCCCACATGTTAATTGTGTAGAGTTGGGTCACTTTAGCCGCAATGTGATAAGCCCACCAAGGATGGAGGGGGGAGGACATGTATCCATTGCCAAGACAGGTGCTAACTAGGTCAAAATGATTATGGCATCGAAATTAAGGGAGACGAAGGCATGTGGACTGACCCAGGATGAGGAAAAGGGAAAGACAAAAGTGCTAAGTGTAGTCACCTTGGAGAAGGCATCAAAGCTAGAGGATACATTAGTGATGCCTATTGGGAAGAGGACCACAGAAGATAAGGAAGGAAGAAGTGCCCCAGGTCCTAGTAAGAAGAAAGGAAAGAGCCATGAAGGCGAGGATGTCAAGGCCAAGAGGAAAAGGAGAGCTCGTCGAAAGTTTCATGTTTCAGATTTTCCACTAGGGGATGGGCAATTAAGCTATGACTTGAAGGAGGATTTGACGAGCAGGAAGGCAGATGTTACTTTTGGGTAGCTTATAGAGATGGTGCCTAAGCTAAAGCGACAGTGGCAGAGGATGGTTAACCCAATGGAGAAAGAGCCAGAGAGAGGTTCAGTGAAGGTGTTGGCAATAGACGAGCTACCAGACATTTGTCCAATAGTAGATGTGTGGCATAAAAGGAAAAATTTGGGACAAGGTTATGTGGATGGCGGAGCCCAAATATGCGTCATAACACACTCATGCGTTGAGAAGATGGGTCTCACAGTGGCTGGGATGTCAAGTTTTTAGATCAGATTGGCAAACCATCAAAAAGTAAAATGCTTGGGTGTTGTAAAGAGCTTAGAAGTGGAGGCATATGATGCAAAGGCAGTGGTTGATTTTCATGTGATGCCAGCAGGGTTGGGAGCATATCCTATTATACTGGGTTAACCATGGTTACGTGCAGTGGGAGCCGTTCAAGATTGGCGACATGGTACGATTAGCCTCTATGGAAAGACAGGTACCAAGAAGCTTTATAATATGGACACAAGGAAACGATTAGAGGAGCTTTATGAAGATGAGGATGAGTCTAGTGATGAAGACTCTTCCACGGTGACAGATGAGGACAGTGATAGCACTACCACAGTGATGAGGATGCTGATGTTGCATTTCTTTTGATGGATAAAGAAATCCAGGAGTGTGGTTTAGTCGCATTTGCGAATGAAGTTGAAGATGAAAGTGAAGGGCCTTATGAAGTGATTGAAGGGTTGATGCAAACCAAGGTTGAGTTGTCAAAGAAGCAGGAATTAATGACGCAAATGATTAGTGGAGACCTCTCAGCTATGGAGAAGGATATATATTTGCATATGCTCGCTAGTTTTCCTGATTTGTTCATTACTTCATATGAAGAGATCAGAGGGTTCAAGGGTGAAGAGATGCATATAGAGCTGAAAGAAGGTGCTAAGCCAGTGCGACAAAGGCTAAGAAGGATGGGTCAAGAGCAAATGGAAGCCTTGCGGATAGAGGTGGACAAGTTATTGAAGGCAGGGTTCATAGTTCCAGTGGAGACCACAGAATGGGTGAGTCCAGCTGTAGTCAATCCAAAGAAGGATGGGAAGTGGAGAATTTGTGTGGATTTTAAACCCTTAAACGCAGCCACCAAGAAGAACCCATATCCTCTTCCATTCATCGATCAGATCTTAGATTCAGTGGCAGGTTATTAGAGGTACAGTGTGTGTGATGGTTTTTCAGGCTATTTTCAATTGAAGATTGCTCTTAAAGACCGCACAAAGACGACTTTTATTACGCCATGGGGCTGCTATTGCTACACAGTATTGCCATTCAGGTTGTCAAATGGACCTTCCTTCTATCAAGAGAGAGCAAATAGGGTGTTGGAACCATTCATTGGTAGTTGTGTTAAAGCTTTTATGGATGACTTCTGTGTCTATAGCAGTAGGGTTGATCACCATGAGAAGCTGCAGATGGTATTGGCTCGATATGATGAATGTGGAGGACAACTAAATCCAAAGAAATGTCATCTAGCACAGCCAAGGGTGAAGTTACTGGGCCATATGGTGTCAGAAAATGGCATTGAGGCTGATCCAGATAAGGTGAAGTCTATTATTCTTCTTCCATCACCTACGAGTACGAAGCAATTGGCAACCTTTATACACAAAGTGAAGTACCTGGCAAGGTTTATTCCATTGTCTTCTCAGCTTCTTTATCCATTACAGCAAGTGGCAAAGCATGATCCATTGCAATGGGATGACAAGTGTGAAGAAGTGTTTCAAGAGGTGAAAGAGGTGTTAGGGGGGTTGTCAGCCATGCAGGCTCCTGATTGGGAGAAATTTTTTTATGTAAATCCATCAGTAGGGGATGATGCCATTGGAGCTATGCTATTGCAAAAGGGGAAGGGCAGCCATTATATGAGGCCAGTGTATTGTGCAAGCCGAATGAAGTTGGTAGCGGAGAGAAAGTTATCGGAAGTAGAGCTAGTGATGGCCAGTGTAATATTTGCTTGTCGACGATTTCGTCATCACTTGCTACCACGGCCTTTTGTTTTCTTAACGAGTTATGCCTTTTTGCCACAGTTAATTAATGGTACTAACATGTCAAATGTGGTGAAGAAATGGGTAATTGAGCTGCAAGAGCTTGAGTTCTCTTTGCTAGTGGAAGATAGTACAAGGGCTACCCTGATTTGTTGACCTACAAGGAGAATCCCCTTATTGTTAAGGAAGAGGTGGTGAGAAAGGTAGTTGAAGAAGTGCCACAGATCAGCAATGCACATGTGTTGTTCTTTGATGGTTCATACACAAAGAGCCACGATGCAACTTCAAGGGGTATAGCACTTTATGATCCAGAGGGGAAGCTAGTATGCAAGAGAGGGTTCAAATTGGATGCGCATAGTAACAATGAGGCTGAATATGCTACATTGGAAGCTGGATTACACATTTGTTTGAAGCATGGGGTTCGAAGGTTGAGCATAAAAGGTGATGCCTTGTTAGTGGTGAAGCAAGTGCTGGGTGTGTGGAAGAGCAAGAACACCTCATTGAAGGAAATGTGCTTCAAAATTAAAGGCATGTTAAAAAAGTTCAAAGCATGAATCATCAGACACATTGAACGTGCTCTAAATGGAGAGGCACATGAAGCAGCTCAAGGCATGATTGGGGAGCTATTCGTGTTGAGGACCACTTTACCTCTTTATCATGGCCGGGAAAGTTTGGCTCAAGAAGAGGAGTTTTTGCTAACAGGAATCATTCCAAAGGAGATTCAGAAGTCTAAGAAGTATGGCTTTGTGCGTAGAGCATACAAGTACAAGTTGATTGGTGATGTCTTATACATGAAAGGGGCTGATCTCCTGTTGAGACGTGTACCTTGGCGGGAGGAGCTTTAGAGAGTGTTGGAAGAGAATCATGAAGGCGCATGTGGTTGCCATTTTGCTCTAAAGATCACCTTGCATAAGATTTTGCAAGAGGGGTATGTATGGCCTAGTTTGCACAAGGATGTTCACCATTGGTGTAGGTCTTGCAATAGGTGTCAAGAATTTGGGAAGAGAGTGTTGAAGCCAGAGCTACGAAAAACCATTATGGCGTTTGATGTGTTTGAAAAGTGGGGGATTGATGCAATAGGCCCGTTACCTATCACAAGCAGGGGCAAAAGCTATATCTTGACGGTAGTGGACTATCTCTCTAGATGGGAGAGGCTATAGCAGTAAAACATATCACTGCAAAGGATGTGGCAAAATTTGTGTATGATGAAATATGTTGCAAGTTTGGGGTGCCATTAGAGCTACTTTCAGATAAGGGGCAGGATTTAGAGCTAAACTGCTAGACTTCTTATGCACAAAGATGAAGATTAGGCACCAGCATACCACTCCTTATTACCCACAGTGTAATGGATTAAATGAAAGATTCAATGGTGAGTTGGTACAAATTCTTTCTAAAGTGACAGAGCACCAAGGAAAGAATTGGGATTTGGAATTGCCTAGTGCATTATGGGCTTACCGTACTTCGGTGAAGACAGGTACATGGTTTACTCCATTTCATTTGGTGTATGGAAAGGAAGCACTATTGCCTCTGGAGGTAGAGTTGCCTGCGGTCAAGATGTTAGAGAAGTTTCTTGGGCCGCCTAGTGATGCATTCAAAGAGAGGCTCTTGCAGTTACAAGAGGTCCAGTTGGATAGGATGAGCGCATTGGAGCATTATGGGCAGATGCAGGATAAGGCTTTGGCAAAGATAAATGAAAATGTCAAAAGTAAGGGTATCAAGAAACATGACTTGGTTTTGCGCTACAACAGAAAACTGGACAACACCTTCCAAAAGAAGTTTCAAATTAAGTGGGAAGGCCCTTTCAAGGTAGTGGAGTGTTTCCCGAATGGTACATATCAGTTGGCTAACTTGGATGGGATTTTACATACGTCAAGGGTAAATGGATTGCGTCTTAAGTTGTATCATGCCAGGTTGATGATGGTGGAGCAAGATGAGTTTTCTGAAGAGCGAGTGATGTCTGTGAAGGACGAGGAGACCTGTGATGTGGCGAGTCTCATATCTCTCTTTGCTGCTGCTGATCATGAATGATCTAGCAGGCTAGGGGTGGGGCAAATTATGTCAGGAGTTTTTTGGAGCAGGGAATTGCGCATATGTACATACACATGCATGGTGCATGGAATAAAGGATTGCCCATTTTCCAGAGCCAGGTGGTTATGTGGGGCCCACATGTGTACAGGTAGGACAGCATGTACATAGTGCATCGATTTTCACTATTAACAATACTAGTGTGTTTTTCTACAATAAAGAGCAGTTGGTAGCGCATAAAACTTCTCGAGGAAGCTATCCGTGGGCCGACGACGTGAGGTCAGCAGGTGCGTCAGATGGCATCTAGTGGCGAACGAGGTCAATATTTGCACGCGGATGAGGACGGACCCAACGTGGGTGTTTTCTTGTGAGAGTTATGCAAAACCGTCATCATTAGGAACACTTTTTGGGGCCACTTCACGTGGTGGCGAGATGCATTATTGAAAAAAGCTGAGTGCCAGGTGTGCGAATGCTGCAAAAAGGTGACAACTATGCACTGCGAGGTCAGTTTTTGGCCTGTTCGGGGTCTGTTTGAGGTCATCTAAAAGGCCAAGGGTGCCCAAGTAATAAAGCTAAGTGTGGGAACTGAAAAATAAGAGAGAAGACAAAAAAAAACGTGGAGAAGAGAGGAGGAACAGCCGCATCTGTGTTTTTGCTCATTTTGGAGCCTGTTTTGGCCGTAAACTGCTCATCCGAGGTCGGATTTGAGCACTTTGACATTGTAGACTGGGGTTTTGGGCGGGGGTTTTGGGCCATTCCGGACGCGATGGCGCTGTCCATTTTTGCCAAATTCCTCACTCTTTTCCTGCTATTTTTCTGTGTAAGTTTCTCCTATGAGCGAAGTTTCTGCTCTAGTTTGTGATTGTATCTGGTATCTTTTACCCATATTGTGTGAGCTGTTTGCCCCATTGGTGTTGGCCCAAGCTCATTTGTATCTAAACATCAGAAATTCTCCTCTTTTGAGCTGAGTTTTTTGGGTGTGTGTGTGTGTGTGTGTGTGTCTGTGTGGAGTGGGCAAGTGGATAGTTTCTCTCCTCTCACTCCAGAGGTGTGTTCCCTGTCTCGGCCAAGTGTGTTGTGTAAGCCGAGTGGTGCCCCATAGTGTGTGTGTGTGTGTGTATCTTCCCAAGAGTGTGTGTCGGGTCGTTATAGAGGCGCTGTGTGTGTTTTCATCCCGCTCACAACGTAATTTTTCAATTTTCTTGGGGACAACCACAATGGGTGAATCCCAAGACCACATGTGGAAAGATATTACAGCAGTAGCACTAGCATGAGAAGAAAGTCTCCAAAAGAAAAATGCTACTCTTAAGAAAGAAAATGAAGACCTACGGCTTTTGGTAGCCACCCTACAAGAAAACCTTAACTGCAGGCAGCCAGAGTCTACCCAGACGGATGATCATGTCCACGGTGAACAAGGTGACCAAGGAGACACACAAAGAGATCCAGGAAGACACCAAGGACAACCACAAACAAAACAAACCAACTCGTCATCTGAAGTAACACACATTGCACCTCAATGTGGTTGAGAGACAGGAAAATAGCAAGCTGCAATGTATACTACTTAAGAAGCTCGTGAGACAAGTACTGCTCCAAAAACAAGAGCAAGAGGTACAAGCGAGTTTATAGTGCGTGAAAATCTAGAGGAAAGGATACACCACTTGGTAGAGCTAGCCATCACTAGAATGAAGGGAAGCACTAGAAAAAAGCAATGGAATATGAGATTAGAATTCTCCATTTAGTTAATCTAATGATCTCACTTTTGGTGATGAAATTGGTGCATCTTGCATTTTATGTTGTGGGCTCTATAAGATCACTTTGTATGACAAATATGGATAGAATACAGTTGTGGATTTTAAGGCTATTTCAAATGCAAAACTTTGGTATGCACGTTTTGGGCATTTGAATTTTGTGAGTTTGCTGTGTTTGCAAAAACTTGATATGGTTGCTTCTGTGTTGCCTCTTGAAGCACCTGTCAAACATGTTTGTGAAGGCTCTATTTTGGGTAAGATGCAGCATTTGAAGTTTCCAAAGGATGGTTCAATTAGGGCCACATGCAGGTTGTAGCTTGTGCATAGTGATGTTTGTGGGCCCATGTAAACTCCATCCTTGGGCAATTACCTTTACTTACTGACTTTCATTGATGATTACTCCAGGAATGCATGGGTGTATCCACTTAAGAAGGCAAAGTCTACAAGGTTCTTGTGCTTCAAACAATTTCTGGCTATGGCTAAAACATCTCAAAATGTACTATGGGCACCCTCCATTCAGACTGAGGGGGGGGAGTATATGTCTCATGAATTCAATGCATTTTTGGCTATTCATGGGATAAAACACCAATGTATAGTGCCTTATATGACTCAACAAAATGGCGTTGCTGAGAGGGAAAAGGTCACTTACAAAAAGGGCATGATGTATGTCAAAAGTCAAGCTTTGCCGCATTCCTGGCTTGAGGCCATCATGTGTTCCACTTATGTCCTTAATAGGTGTCCTACGAAAGCTTTTTTGGAGGGAAATAGAGGCTTGGTCTACGATCTCAGAAGCAAGTGGATGAACAAATTCTACATGGCTTCTTTGCACGCCTAGTATTTGTATATTGTTGGCTGCAACATAGACATTATTTTTCTTTTGGCATCTCTGCAGACTTAGTATTGGGTAGTTTCATTGAAATATCCTTATAGTCTGTTGAGGGACCTTTGATGTAGAGGCTGTTGTTGTCAAATGAGATGACTTAGTTGCACGTGTCCTTCTGTTTGGACTTCCGCTCTGTAGAGGAAGAGGTATGGTTTTCTTGGACTTTTGCCTTGCCTTTGTCAGGTGTTGATAAGCATCAAGTTGTGTTGACCTTGGAAGTTTGAACTTTGTCTTGCGGTTGACATGACCTAGGTTTGTCTAAATCTAGATTTAACTGAGCAATTTTTTGTGCCTCTATTTTTTTTCATATGATTTAGATTCCTCTGCAAAAGGAATCAGCCTCTTTTCTTCGGTAGCAACACTTACCATGGCCTTTCATTCACATTGCTCTTTAGAGATCTTTATGGTCATCTTTTGATAGACGTCTTGTGCTTGTTGCACCATTTGCTCTTGATTGCTCAAGTCAGTCCTAATGTGTGTCATCTTTGACTCTTCTTTTGTGTTATTCTCTTGCAAGACAATATTAGGCATTGACTTTTTTACCGCTTTTTCTTTTTGAATCAAGTCATCATGTGAAGATAAGAAGGTGTCAATTCTTTGGCTATGAGACTTAATCTCTCTGTCTCTATCAAATTCCTAAGTAGATCATGGACCAATGATTTTTTTGTGATATTATCATTGGTTGGTGACTTCATTGGAATTAGGTCCATGACTGCCTTGACTTGCTCTTCCTCTTTATCATTCAAAGATTATTTTTGCATCAACTTTCTTGGAAATTGAATTGTCTGCTACATCCGTGTCAAAATTTATGACCTCTAGCTTTAATTCTTTCAAGCTATTGGTGACCATTTGATGTAGCTGATCTTTTTTGACAGCTTGATTTTCTATCAAAACATCATTAATGCCCTTAACCTCCAATATCCGTGTCATAAGCTTGTCCCTTGTGTCCTTTGATAGGATTTTATTTATTTTTGGGGAACCATTCGGAGACTTTTTCTTTAGTACTTCATCTGTTGCTTCAATTACACTGGCTTGTCCATGCTGCTTCATTTTTTCTACGTGTAGCCTGACCGGGCAATTGGGTATTAAATGGTCAATTTTACATTTGTAGCATTGCCCATTCATCTCTAGTTGTACAGTATCTGGACGCGGTAGCTCTCCATAATATTGATGATATTCATTGCCCATAGCATCTTAGAGTAGGTATGTCATTTGGATGACATGTATGTACTTGAAGACCTTTACTGATAATGGTTTTGCCTTGGGGTCTTTATCTTTTTCCACTATTGCATCTTCAGGAAGCTTGTAATAACTTCCATTATTACCCTAATAGATGGTCGTTTCAACCTTTGTTCCTTTGACCAGCTTCAATCCTTGGTCTGTAACAGCATGTTTTCTTTCGAATGTAGCTTTTGCATAGTCCTAGGACTATGTTTTCTACTTGATCCCCCATGTGGCTTCTATTGTTTGTTAAAATTTAAGAGAGTATTAAAACTCTATATTGATGTTTGCACTTGATAGGGTTGCCTTGATGGCAATAATTTAAGTGGAGACTGGCCTCCTTCCATCTGAAAGTGTTCCTTATTTGTAAAAGGCATCTTACTTATGACATATGTGATCATTTCTTGAGCTTTGTCAACTAGCTCTACTGATTGAGCTAGGTCTTTGTGAAGTTGTGCTAACACTGTAGCTGGTACTTCTCTTGATTGTGCAATTGTTTGTGTTGGTACAATGTGTGGTGCATGTGCAGTGTTTTGTAACTGTGGTTCTTGTGTTGTGGTACTCACTTGTGTATTGAAACAATTTGATCAGTGTTTGTGTGCATGCACAGTCTGATCATATGTTAGTGAAGGTCTAGGATTAGTACTGTGCACTATTCTGTCATCCAATGACTACATAAGGGACTCAGTGTGGCAGATTTTTACCTTATTTGGTATCAAATTTTCATGTGTTCGACGCTCAATTTGGGCTTTTGGTGTTGTAGATGACAAGATGAAATCTACAGGTTGTACTGAGAATTTTTTTGCAATAAAATCTAGATAATAGCATCTTCCATCTATAACATAGTTTCGGTCCTTGATGCGCTTGGCCCATAGTATTCTTGGAACTGTCTCGCCAACAGTCATTACTCCAATCATTTAAATCCATCTCTATCCATGAGAATCCAAGTAGATTGGATCTTTCCATCTTATTTCATGCATCCATTTGAGTGCTATTGATTCCGGCTGTACACTCACTTTTGAAGGTGTTGAAGGCAACTTTTGTTTACATATAGCTTCAAAGAATTCTTTCCTGCTCACAATGGCTTCATTTTTTGGCAAATGGCTCATGGTAGGCCGCGTCATTTGAGTGGATTTCGTGGTTTGAGACACCATTGGAGTTGTATTTGAAGCTAACGATAAGCTCATTACTAACACGTAAATATTACCACTTGTCAATATGTATCTTTGACCTAACTTTGAACCATCTTCATGAGCTATGAAGTATTGATCTATTCCTTCCGTTGCTTCTTTAGCTGATTTGGAGTTGTACCATCTACCTTCCACATCTCTATAGAGACCGCCAAAGTTTTTGTCCATCAGATTGGTTTTTATCAAGTGCACGGTGCCTTGAAAATTGTTAACTTCTGGAAGATCTTCCCTAGACATCATATATATGTCTAACTCAAAACTTGGTCTTAGCTTCATGTACACGGATCCTATACAATCTTTCATTAGGTTTTTTGTGGATTGGTCGTGCTTGTAGCTTTGTTTACTTCCACAACCTGTATTGTTGGACTTTTTAGAGGATCTTGCTTGGACTTTAGATATAAATTTTTTGCATCATCCATATAGCATGGAAAATCTTTGAAATGACCAGTCAGCTCTAGCATAACACCAACTGGTTTGATTGTCATTAATGAGCGTGAAGCACCATCATAGTTTCTTATCAATTTCAAGATTCACTACTAAAATTTAGCTTTGATTCCTGCTCTGACGGTCACTTGCAATGGCCTGATTTCTTGTGGTTGTAGCAGTAGTTGGTAAGTCACTCACCATTGTACTGCAACGACTCCTGGTCTGTGTAATCCCTTAGTGTTAAGCAATTGTGTAATTAATTTTGCAATTAATTTGCAAAACTCTCGATTGGTGGTTGCAATGTAAAATATGCACTGTTTTAAAATTCTAGGGTCGAACTGCCTGTTGATTGCACAATTATGGTGTTTAATTTAAATCAAAAGCACCACGCAGGTGACTATAGGTCATCCTAATTTTAAGATGTGTATCTCTTCAAAATTTTGATGTCTTTCAAAGTCCAACTGGTACCAAAATTCCTAGCACGCACTCAAAGTTAGTTAGTGTGTATCACAATTAGTGCAATCTAGCTAGGAATTGTGCCTGATGCACTGATTTATAGAATTCTATATCTTGGGTAAATCGTTCCTAGCCAGTGCTAGTTGTGCTTCTGGCATAGTCCACTTTTGAATTTTGGATTTTGGCCTCACTTAATACTACTCAATGCATGTGTGTGTGTATTTTTTTTTTGGTTGGACACTCCTATCTGCTCTTTTATGTTCCGTATTAGTTTATGTTCCCTATTAGGATGATTCGTAAGCTTGAAGAGAGAGAGAGAGTATGAGGGTTGGCAAAGAGAGTGGTGGAAAGCTGGGAGTTGGCAAGGGATTTTGAGCCTCGAGGGTAGTGGGACGCGGGAAGACGTGAGACGGGATGGCGAATGTGGCTCTGTAGAGAGAGATAGGGAGAGCTGAAGAGTGGAAGCATATAATGATGAGAGAGAGAAGAGTCGTAGCATGCTCGTATGAAGAGGCGAGTGGTGGAGCCGGAGAGAGAGAGAGAGAGAGAGAGAGAGAGAGAGAGAGAGAGAGAGAGAGAGAGAGAGAGAGAGAGAGAGAGAGAGAGAGAGAGAGAGAGAGAGAGAGAGAGAGAGTGAGAGAGAGAGAGAGAAGGGTGAGAGCAGCACTGTTGCAACCTGCAAGCCGTGGAGGGGAAGCGTATGATGTGTAGGGCAGTGGCGTGGAAGCGAAGAGAGTGTGAAGGAGAGAGAAGAAGAAGTGAAGAGTATAATGATGTGTGTGTGTGTGTGTGTGTGTGAGAGAGAGAGAGAGAGAGAGAGAGAGAGAGAGAGAGAGAGAGAGAGAGAGAGAAAGAGAGAAGGGTGATAGCATGCCCGTATGAAGAGACGAGTGGTGGAGCCGGGGAGAGAGAGAGAGAGAGAGAGAGAGAGAGAGAGAGAGAGAGAGAAGAGAGAGAGAGAGAGAGAGAGAGAGAGAGAGGAGAGAGAGAGAGAGAGAGAGGGAGAAGGGTGATAGCAGCGCTCTTGTAGCTTACAGGGCCCGTGGAGGGAAGCGTATGATGTGTAGGCCCGAGCTGCAGCCAATTGGCATATGAAGAGACTTGGTGTGTAGTGTCAGGGCGAGGGGTAGGCAGAGGTGCAGCAACAGGCGATATTGAAGAAGTCATAATGGGTAGGGTCGGTGGGAAGGGCGGCGAGTTGCAAGGGCCAGAAACGAGCAAGCTAACAACAAATAAATAACTAATTAATTTAAGACCTAATTAAAAATCAAGAAAAAGAATTAGAAATAAAACTAAACTAAACTAATTAAGACTAACAAAAATATTCACAAAAATACATAATAGCATATAAAAACACACAAAACTTATACAAAAAATACAAAAATAAAACAAGATTAGAAGACAATAATAAATTTTAGAAAAACCACTTTTAGAAACTATACACACTCAAAAACATTAAAAAGAAAAAACTTTGAAATAATATAAAAAATACTAGAAAACAAAAAAAAAGCCTCGACATGGAACGAACTCCAAAAACTTGCCGAAGTTGCACTCTTGATTTTGTACGGAACCTCCTGACACTCCTTGGATTTCCCAAATTAGTCAATTTATAAATTTTCTTGGCAGAAATTAGCAGTGACAAGTAAAATTTAGCAATTAATTGCTAAAAATTACTAGAAATAGCAAAAAATTACCTTAAAAATCTTAGAAAAATTCTTGATCATTCTACCATCCTTTATGCACACAGTCACGCAATTGAAATGCAAAAAGTAATCAATCAATGACCACAATTGCATAAGAAATCATTCTTTAAGCACCAAACTACGTCCTTTTGCACACAAATCAATTCGAAATTGCGCTTAAAATTAGTGCAAAAATTACCAACTCCTGGATGTTAAATAAGCACTATCAAAACAAAATTTCTCATCAAATAAACATCGAGTCCCAGACAAATCTCATGATTAATCAACACCAAGCACGCTTTAAGCATCAAATCATGCGCATATGCATATTGAACCATGTTTGACCAAATTTTGACAGAATTTCGGCATCACAACGGAAATAAAAACCATAACCATAAACCAACCAACAATCATAAGCACTCGATGCTTCACATAAGCAAATTCAAGACCAAAACAGTCCCAAATTGCACCAATTTAGGCACTTCCTCCTACACACAAGTGGGCATGGTCGGCACATAGATTTGCACATAATTTATGACTTAAACCTACACATAAAATCAGAAAATTAGCATCAAATTCAGCACCAAAATTAACCACCAAATCATCGATTAAGCACTTGATTAGTGCTCAAACACACAAGTTGTGTGTGTGTGCGTGTGTGTGTGTGTGTGTGTGTGTGTGTGTGTGCGTGTGCGTGTGCCACTCCCCGTAGATTCACCTACACACAACCAACACAAAAATCAATGTGTAGCAATGATTAACATGAAAATAAACACGCAATTGCAATGGGCATGCATCAAACAAGCGATTCAAGTCAGCACTTTGCAAAATGCTCAAATAATTAGTGAGTAATTAATAAATGAAATTAGTGAAAATTAGTGATTAATGAGTGATTTTGGCTACAATTTGCACACAAATGGAGTAGGATATGAGTACATAGTCATGTTTTCCATACTCCTAACTCACTTTCTACTTGTGTGTAGCACAAAAAACACTTATCAATCAACAGAAATTAGCATCAAAGCTAGGCAAAAGTAGTGAAAGTTAGTGAATTAGTAGGTCAAAACTAGTTTGAAAATCATGAATCTAATGATCTGTGTGGGGTGTTTTGTGAAGTACAAAGCATAACCAATGCTAATCCAAGCACAATCACACTAATTACCACTCAATCTACCAACACACATAACCAAATACCAATGAAAATTAGTGAAAAATAGAAAAATTAGTTTCTTCTAATCACTCCAACTGCACCTCTAGCTTAGGCAATCGATCTTCGGCAGCGGCGCCAAGGATGGCTGGCCTAGCATAGTAGAGACACCAACATAACATCAATATGAGAATTATGATCTGCTAGGGCATGGAAACACACAAAGAGCTTGCACGTGCCATGTAGAGGATTAGAAGGTGAAACCTACACATAAAGTGAGCTATGGAGAAGGAATGACGATGCTACAAGGATTAAGCACACTACTACTCCACCATTTGGCCTAATCTCTCACACACAATCCTAATCATGCTCATTGGCCACTAATCGATAATTAACCCTACTCTTAATCAAGCACACAAGGAACATAGATTAGCATAGAGTGACCACACACACTCTACACAAACCTACACACACATAGGAGCATACTTAACAAGAGAGAAACATGACTAAAGAGAGCATTTAATCTTAAAATCAGCCACTAATCTCTCATTAATCGAGCAAAAGATTACAAGGATGAGTAATTGAGAGAGTAGAGGTTAGAATTTAGCTCTTGTACGAAGCCAAATTGTCCATGTGCGCGAGTAGAGAGGTCAAGAACTTCATAGCCATCACCTTCTTCACAAAGCTTATCTCAAATGCATAAGAGTCCCTTTCACATTGTGCATTTTGATTTATATACTCACTAGGCTTTTTAGAAGTGGCTGGGCGTCCAAATGGCTAGACTCACTTAACCTAATATCTACACTACCTAGGCCCTAAATATAGAACCATGTTTACAATTTGGATCTCGTGATGAGCCCAAAACATAACTACAACCCTCACTTGCGGTCATTTGTCAGGAAATCATAAGAACTTAAGTGACCGTTGTTGGTGACATCACTTCATAAATAATCGTTAATTCCATGTCTTCTCTGCATCTCTTGCTTGTGTTTGCTTCATCATCATCTTTAATTCACATCAGCATCATTTGGCATCATTACCATTTACTAAAATAGTAACCAGCTTGTTTAAGTGATTTGTTGGCCACTATTACCTCGCCAGTTAACAGCCTCTAGCTATCTATTTTGATCACCTATTTGAACTTGAGTGCATCAATTGATACCCTTTGTTGAGCTAGTACTGCTCACTCTTTGGCACTTTGATGTGCTTGTTGATATTGATTTTCTTTCTGGTCTAGGGCAAGATTAATGCTTTGGGCTACACTCTCATGTACTTTCCTGGCCATCACTTCTTTCTCATAGAGCTCTTTGTACTTTGCCAGCGATAGCCGACTTTCAAAAATCAAAAAAAAAAAAGGAGCCGCATGGAAACCCCCCCCCCCCCCCCCTTGCCCCGCTAATATTCTTTCCCGACCCCTCCCCCTCTTCCCCACCCACTCGCCTCACCCTCCCTCGGCTCATTCCCCCCCCCCTTTGCCCGCTAATATATTCCCTCACTCCCACCCATTGACTTGCTTCCCTCCTCTCGTCCTCAAGCTCCCATGCAAGACAGTAGAACCTCTCACCCCTCTCTCTCACCCACACATCTCCCCTACCCCACTCCATTGCCAAACCCCCCTCCCCCTTCATTCACTCTCTTGTCCGGCGGCCACAAGGCGCGGCCCTCCTCCCTCTATTCCCTCACACTCTCTCTCTCTCTCTCTTATCAACACACCTCACCCCTCCCTCTCCCTCCAATCTCTCTCTCTCTCAGCCCAGCGCGGACCACCCTCTCTCTCCCACTCGGGCGCTCAGGCCGCGCAGAAATTCTCTCTCTCTCTCCTTCTCACAGACAGCGGCAGTAGAGCTCCTCTCTCTCTCACCACACACACACACACACACCATCACCCCCCCCCCCCCCTCTCCCTTTGGTGATGTGCACAAGCCCATGACAGCACCGCTCTCTCTCTCCCACCTAGGCGCTCACGCACCACAGCAGACCATACACACACACACCATACCTACACACACACACACACCGCACACACACTCACGCTCTCTCTCTCTACCCCATCTTCCTCCCCCATCCGCCTCGTGCAATTTGACAGACAGCCGACCGTCAACCATCAAAAACATATATAAAAATTACATATATATATATTTAAGCCCCCTTCCCATGCATGTTTTTGCGCACCCACATACATATACATACACACACACCCGCCCTCATGCACGAATACATACACACACACGCATATACGCACCGCACCACAAATAGGAAGGAAAAAATGATTACGACATCGACGGATAAAGAAGAAGGATCCAAAGCATGCGCCGCCAACAACAAAAAGAGAAAATGCGCCGAAGGCATGCCCCGGCCGACTCCGAAAAGAAGTACGCTCGACATCGACGCACCGACAGCACACCATTTGCCGGCAACACGCAACCACGACGCCATTCTAGTAATTTATAGGTTATTTTCATCATTATCTTCAGTTTTCACCCGAGCCATTGTAAATTTCCAATTTTTGTAAATATCCTCTCTCTAGGTGATGGTCACAAAGGCCCACCTAGAGATTCCCATCTTTTAATAACCTCCCAAACAAAGCAAGGGTCAACCACACGGGCCACCACCTACTTTGTCTCCCCGATTAAGCTTAACCTAACCACACTGGGATTACCATAATCGAAGTAGCCAACACCTATAAATTGGCACTGAGAGGTCACTATCGGGGGGGGGGTAATTCATGAGGAGCCAAGCATTTGGTAGAGTGTAGTGGGAAGGATTGACACTATCACCATCCTGGAGAGGAGGCTTGTGTGTTGGGTTTGCCTTGGGAATTACACCATGCGAAGGGAACCACATCCATCTCTCGACTCCAATGGTCGATGTACACATGTATGCACGCTCTTGGTAGTAATCATTCACAATCATTGAGTCATCTTAGAGAATGCACCAAGTAGGTTGCACCACCTCCTCTCCCTACCTCTCTACCACCACGGCATGCCATTTTGTAAATATTGCAGAAATAATTCACCCTCACACCCGAGGGTTTTCATCATTTGCAATCTCTCTCTCTCTCTCTCTCTCTCTCTCTCTCTCTCTCTCTCTCTCTCTCTCTCTCTCTCTCTCTCTCTCTCTCTCTCTCGGTCTCTCGATGTGTAAGTTTGCGGTGTTCATATCATCGTGGTTTGCATCCTAGCCGCTCAAAGCTAGGTGGTGCCCCCTATTCACTTTACCGTAGCAGGCTCGAGGCGCTCCATTCGGCCCCCATCGTTTTAGAGGCCGTCGGGGTTCGGGGTCCACTTTGCGTCTGTCATTTGGTGCCCCCACTAAGGAGGGCTTTCTAAGACCTTTAGTTTACAATGCTGAAAGTGACGCTCACTATCAATCATGGACGAATGCCTGAAGGAATTTCTAACTGGAGGACGGAAGAAGAGGAGACGAAGGAGGCACTAGCCGCCTTCATTGAGGTGCTACTGCAGGCTGCAGTGTCGTCAGCATTCAAGAGGTAAATTCTCCATCTCGTGTCACTCGTTCTAACTATAAATCAAATCACCAGGTGGGAGGTTGGTGAAGTGCCGTCACTGTTGTCAACCAAGGCACATTGGCAATGAGTGCCAGCAACGAAGGCAGCAAAAGGGCTGAAGTCATCTACATCGACATTCATCGCGAAGAAATCATTCATGTCAAGGAAGGGAAGCAAACGGTAAGACCTCTTTTCCCTAAAGAAATTGCAGTCAAAGATATAACTCCAAAGTGGCCTAAAGGGGTTGCTCGAGCCAAACGCAAGGAGAAGATAAGCCAGTCTGGAAACACATGACCATGAAGGGAGAAGCATCTGGCCAAGCAAGTGCTTCAAGCTGAGAAAGCCGGGTTGTACCCACTTTTTCAAAGAAGAAGTCATCCGAAGCTAAGCGGCGGAAGGTCGCCTACTGATTTGCACGACGCATACGAGTGCTACAAATCCACTTCGACAATCCGGAAGAAGAAGTGGCAAGAAGATTTCCATGTCCTAGAGAAGAGTGGTTCAGCTACTGCTCTGCTATTTTAGGAAGCGAGTAGAGGACCTTCCTCTCTCCCTGTATAACTTATCCTGAAGAAGCTCTCTACCAAGGAGAGACCAGTGGGCTGGGGACGAGTTGCAACTGAATGGAGTAGAATTCATGCAACACGCCGATTACAGAAATTACCTAAATTTCTATTAGCCAAAAGGCTGGGAGTGGTCAGACGCGTCGCCATCACACCGTACGTGTTGAGCAACGAAGGAAAGGTAGAGCCCATGAAAGGCGACGACCTCTTGTGGATGTGCCGACTCATCAACACTGGCACGGTAAGAGTATAAGTAAGTATTCCACCTCTGTGCATGATGGAAACGGGGCGATGGCATTTCCGTTCAGATTCCTACAGCATATGCATGTGAATATTCTATGTAGTAGGAAAGTTTCTACCACAAAGAAGATCTATACTTTTGGTGTGCGGCGTTACTAGGAGAAATCTCAATTCTCCGAACCCGATCATTTCTCATATTAGATTACCATCATTACTTTAATGTCTTATTTTTATTTGTTTTAACTATCCATCCCCTTATAAAAAGCGCTACGAGCAATACTGTTAATGTAAAAGAAAAAACAAGATTAAAAAAAGGGTTTGTAATTTTTGAATCACCACCATGGCAAGCGTTTCTTTCCCCACGTTCAGTGTGAAAGAAGGGAGAGGATCTCTTCACCAACTTTTTGGATGATTTCGACATTGCTTGTGTCGTCTCCAACAAAGATGACGACGTTTCACGACTTAGAATTTTTCCTCTACTGATGAAGGTAGAGGCCAAGTCCTGGTATAATGCATTGCCCCAGGCTCAAGAAGAATGCATGGGATGTGTTAAGGGCTGCTTTTGTAAAGAGGTTTGGTGGAGGCAAAACTCGGAGAAGCTATGGCAGCTATACTGACAAATTAAAGCAGGGAGGCCTGCTAGAGTATGCCACCTACGAGTCAAAATTTGTGGACTTATGGGAGAGATGGGTTACCACACTGGAGGAAGGCGAAGGAGCACATAATTTCCTAAAGAAGGACCGTTTCATTGCTGGTCTATGGTCGCCCCTTAGAGAGAGGTGAAGGGAAGGTCCTACTAAACATATGAGTTGGCACTGCGAAGTAGCCCACCTTAAAGACAAGAAGCTACGCATACAAACAAGAATAAACGAGTCAGAGGAAACAAGCTCGGCCCCACCAACCCCAGTGGCTGCAACAGACAATCATATAGTCCAACCGCAAGAGGCATCAGAAGAACAGCAAGACCTGCTGAGCCACATCACCACCAACTAGAGATTTTATCTGTGCATCTGGTGCATCAAGGGCATGCATTTGGAAGAAACCCAGAACAAGGAAGGGGACAACAAAGGCAGAACCCAAAGTACCATTGTAACAACTGCGGGGAAGATGGCCATGGAATGTACTACTGCCCACAGAGGAGGCAGAATTTCAATAGAGGGGGGAGACAGAATCAGATCTCTCCACCAAGAGCAAGACCACCACCACCTAGGCAGCCAGGACCAATCCCACCGGTCCAAATCCTTCGACCACCTGTACACAACAAACCACCACCCCAACTCTCATTCCGCCACTACCACACCTGCTGTGAACCAAGCGGTGAGTGTTATTAGCTTAGAGGCTAAAGGAAGGTGAAGGTAGAAGAATCAGCTCGAGAGAAGCACTAAGAAAAGCGAAGGTAGAAGAAGTGGATGCTATGGGAGTGAAACGTGCGAGGCACGAGGCATCTCAAAGAGAAGAGAAGATGAAAGGGAAGGCCGAGTCTAGGAAGCAAGCAGCTAAACCGCGGCGGAAGATAGACATTGTGGACTTCTCACTAGGTGAGTATGCAAAACCCTATGACTTAGTTCAGGATGTGTTAATGCAGGGCCCAAAGATAACTTGGCCCCAATTACTCCACCTTGCACCCAGAATGAGGAGGCAATGGACGAAAATGGTAAGTACCAGGAAATCAAGACCCAGGATAGCTGGGGCTATCTCTGGGAGGGATCTCGACGACATCTTGCCAACCATGGACGCTCACATCAAGGGGCAATGGATTTCAAACGTCTACATAGATGGTGGCGCGCAAATATGCGTCATGAGTGAAAAGATGATGCACCATCTAGGTCTAGAGGTAAGTAGGCCGACACCCTGCCGAGCCAAGATGGCAAACAATGTAAGAGTGAAATGCGTAGGCATTGTAAATGCGGTTGTGCGCTCCATGCCGCACTGTCGAAGCAAGGGACTTGCCGATACACGTGTGCAAGCCAAAATGGCTCCGAGCACACAACTAAAACTAGCAAGCTCAAGAAAGCAAAGGGTGTGTCACTCACCGCTCTACGCTCGCCTTCGTGGTGGATTCCTCGCCGCGATGAAGAAGAAGCTGCAATCGTGCCACGCTCAACCGCCTCGCCGCCGTCGTGCCTTCGTAATGCTCGATCGCACACACACTCTCCCTCTCTCTCTTCTCTCTCACACACACACACACACAAGGAGGTGAAGAAGAAGAAGATGGAGATGGAGATAGAGCAAGAGCACTCTTTATTGCACAAATGAGAGAATGAGTAAAAATTAGGTTAGTTGGCTTTTATACGAGTTCACCCCATTCACACTTGGGCGCCCATGCTTAGCCAACTAATCCCTTGAATGTCCAGTTAGAGTGCGCCTCTCATCGACGATCACTCTTACCCTTTTCCTATTGGCCCGACAAGCCCGGTACCTGACTCTACAAATACATAATACACGTCCGTCGTAGGTGATGGGGTGTCCGTGAGCCGTGAGGGTTAACATGCCCCCCTTCCTGATGTAGATTCCGTCCTCGGAAGCTATTGAGTTGAAGCTTGGTAAGTCCATGTTGTAGAGCATCTAGATTTGAATCTGCAAGGCAAAGTCACTGTTTTAGCAAGCGGAATTATATTGCCATAAATCATGAGGGGAATGTAAAGTACATGTGGAAATGAGTAAATGCAAGATTTATGAAATGTTAGACTGCCATTAAGGACAAATAAATTGCACTTTGAGTAAATTAATTAATCAAGAGTTTTGAGCTTATGGGTGAGTCTATCAATTAGTTAGCTATGACTAAGGTTAAAACAACTACTCTAGTACTAGCTAAGCTAAGAAGATTATCTAAATGCAAGATTCCCTAATTATGCTTTTCAGCTTTGATTAGCCAACTTGCTCTCACAACTGCAAACAAAAGCTTGAAATGTTAACTGTAAGCTCAATGGAAGTCTTTTAATAATTTTTTTTAAAAAAAAATACTTTTTTACTTTGGGTCACAATCATGTGATGTGTGTGCTTATTCTGTATGTCACCTTGGAGAAGGCATCAAATCTAGAGGATACATTAGTGATGCCTATTGGAAAGAGGACAAAAGTGCTAAGTGTAGTCACCTTGGAGAAGGCATCAAAGCTAGAGAATACATTAGTGATGCCTATTGGAAAGAGGACGACAGAGGAACAGGAAGGAAGAAGTGTCCCAGGTCCTAGCAAGAAGAAGGGAAAGAGCCTTGAAGGCGAGGATGTCAAGGCCAAGAGGAAAAGGAGAGCTCGTCAAAAGTTTCATGTTTCAGATTTTCCACTAGGGGATGGGCAATTAAGCTATGAATTGAAGGAGGATCTGACGAGCAGGAAGGCAGAGGTTACTTTTGGACAGCTTATAGAGATGGTGCCTAAGCTAAAGCGACAGTGGAAGAGGATGGTTAACCCAATGGAGAAAGAGCCAGAGAGAGGTTCAGTGAAGGTGTTGGCAATGTACGAGCTACCAGACATTTGTCCAATAGTAGATGTGTGGCATAAAAGGAAAATTTGGGACAAGGTTATGTGGATGGCGGAGCCCAAATGTGCGTCATAATACACTATGCATTGAGAAAGATGGGTCTCACAGAGGCTGGGGTGTCAGGTTTTCGGATCAGATTGGCAAACCATCAAAAAGTAAAATGCTTGGGTGTTGTAAAGAGCTTAGAAGTGGAGGCATATGATGCAAAGGCAGTGGTTGATTTTCATGTGATGCCTGCAGGGTTGGGAGCATATCCTATTATATTGGGCAGACCATGGTTACGTGCAGTGGGAGCTGTTCAAGATTGGTGACATGGTGGTACGATTAGCCTCTATGGAAAGACAGGTACCAAGAAGCTTTATAATATGGACACAAGGAAACGATTAGAGGAGCTTTATGAAGATGAGGATGATTCTAGTGATGAAGACTCTTCCACGGTGACAGATGAGGACAGTGATAGCACTACCAGCAGTGATGAGGATGCTGATGTTGCATTTCTTTTGATGGATAAAGAAAGCCAGGAGATTGGTTTAGTTGCATTTGTGAATGAGGTTGAAGATGAAAGTGAAGGGCCTTATGAAGTGATTGAAGGGCTGATGCAAACCAAGGTTGAGTTTTCAAAGAATCAGGAATTGATGACACAAATGATCAGTGGAGACCTCTCAGCTATGGAGAAGGAGATATATTTGCACATGCAAGTCTATGCCAAAATTATATGATGATTTCTTGATGGGAGGTTGATAAATATGAATCTCTCAGGTAATTCCTTGGGAACCAGGTGAAAGTTTGATTAAGCTTTTGATGCAAGGAATGCCAAGTGTTTTTGTGTGGGATCCAGGTGGAATGAGCATCTACTAGTGTTGCTGCTGTTGAGCATGAATGCTCTAGCAGGCTAGGGGGTGGGCAAATTATGTCAGGAGTTTTTTGGAGCAAGGGATTGCGCATATGTACATACCCATGCATGGTGCATCGAATAAAGGATTGCCCATTTTCCAGAGCCAGGTGGTTACGTGGGGCCCACATGTGTACAGGTAGGACAGCATGTACATAGTGCAGCGATTTTCACTATCACCAGTACCAGTATGTTTTTTCTACAATAATGAGGAGTTTATAGCGCCTAAAACTTCTTGAGGAAGTTATCCGCGGGTCAACGACATGAGGTCAGCAGGTGCGTCAGATGGCATCTAGTGGCGTCAGGAGGGCAAACGAGGTCAATATTTGCACGCGGATGAGGACGGACACAACATGGGTGTTTTCTTGTGAGCGTTATGCAGAAAGGTCATCATTAGGACCAATTTTTGGGGCCACTTCACGTGGTGGCGAGATGCATTATTGGAAAAAAGCTGAGTGCCAGGTGTGCGAATGATGCAAAAAGGTGACAACTATGCACTGCGAGGTCAGTTTTTGGCCTGTTCGGGGTCCGTTTGAGGTCATCTAAAAGGCCAAGGGTGCCCAAGTAAAAAAGATAAGTGTGGGAACTGAAAAAATAGAGAGAAGACCAGAAAAAACGTGGAGAAGAGAGGAGGAACAGCCGCAGGTGTGTTTTTGCTCATTTTGGAGCCTGTTTTGGCCGTAAACTGCTCATCCGAGGTTGGATTTGAGCACTTTGACATTGTAGACTGGGGTTTTGGGCCGTTCCGGACGCGATGGCGCTGCCCATTTTGCCAAATTCCTCACTCTTTTCCTGCTGTTTTTCTGTGTAAGTTTCTCCTATGAGCGAAGTTTCTGCTCTAGTTTGTGATTGTATCTGGCTTATTTTACCTATATTGTGTGAGCTATTTGCTCAATTGTATCTAAACATCATAAATTCTCCTCTTTTGAGCTGAGTTTTTTGGGTGTGTGTGTGTGTGTGTCTCTGTGTGGAGTGGGCAAGTGGATAGTTTCTCTCCTCTCACTCCAGAGGTGTGTTCCCTGTCTCGGCCAGGTGTGTTGTGTAAGCCGAGTGGTGCCCCATAGTGTGTGTGTGTATCTTCCCAAGAGTGTGTGTCGGGTCGTTATAGAGGCGCTGTGTGTGTTTTCATCCCGCTCCCATTCTTTTGGCGCCCCCACGGAGGATCTTCTTCAAGTACCTTCTGCTTCGAGCTTCGAGCTTCGGGATTACAGGTTACAGGTTACAGGTACAGGTAGCTGGAGTACAGTGATATACTAGCAGTGATGTCACTTGCAGTTGTTGTGGGTATGCATCACTTGGCGCCTATTTGAGCGCATTGTCTGCTGGATTGTACGTTACTTGTGGAAACTGCCATTGTACGCATTTGTGGAGCCATACTTGGTTGTATTTGGCAGTCCCAGCCATTTCTGAGACTTGGTCTGGAAGATAGTCATTTCTGAGACTTGACTATACGCGATTTGCATTATCCTTCGTGTGAGGGTCGATAGCGTGAGGTTTTTACTGAGCTGGGGGATTCTCAAATGTGGAGATCCTTTCGGTGATACAGGTAGCTGGAGCACCCTTTTTGTGACCTCGCCATAGGCTATGTACTAGTGAGTCCTATTTGATGCTCGGGTTCTATTGTTGGCAGTTTATGCATACAGATACAGTCTATATTTTGGGTTCTCATTGCTCTATTTCTGGGGAAATTCTGTCGAAATTTTCCCAAGTTATGATGGCTGGTTTTTTGGTATTTTGAGCCATTTATGCTGTTATGCTGCTGAAATTTTGGCAAAATCAGAGGATAAGACAGGTGTGCTTTCTTGGGAGCTTCATGGTTGGCTTTAATGGATGATCAAAATGGCCCTCAGTTCACTCCTTTTCATTTAACTCAAAGAATTCAGATTAATGTTCATCTGTCCAGGAAGATCTTTTTCCAGCAGCGCATAGTCTTTATGTTTGGGCCAAGAAGATTGAGAGAGATCCTGGAATGTCGTTTGCCTGTTGTCATTCCGATGATCAACTATGAAAACTCTTTTGATGTGCATGTGTTTGTCCTTATCTAAAGCTGAGCTCCATTGAAGTTTCTGGGGATTGGGTAGTGAAAAGTTATGGGTTCTTGCACGTGTGTTTGAAGGGGTTCTCTAGCCATGGCTTTCTCTTATCCGGAGTTTCATGGAAGAAGTGATGAAGATGTGGAAGAATTTTTGGAAAAGATGGAGGTTGCCTGCATTAGCAACCAGATTCATGACCCTGCGCAGATGTTACGCCTTCTCCAAATTTGTTTGAAGAGTGATGCACGAGTTTGGTCTAAAGCATTTGAAGAGGAGTTGCGTGTGGCTGATCCACCTGTAAGGTTGAGTTGGGACAATCAAAGGCATGGATTGGAAGTGGAGTTTGTGAAGATAGAAGATCCTGACAAAGTGTGGCAATAAGTACAAGATTTGGTGCAGAAGGAAGGTGAGCCAGTAGATGCGTACATACGTAAGTTTTCATTGGCATGGGAGCGAATGTGCAAGGATTTAGCACCACAGGTACCCCCGCCTGACATGATGAAGAAGGACAGGTTCTTGGCTGGTCTTTGGGAGAATATACGTTGGAGAGTGGAGCTAAAGAAGCCTAGGACATATGAGGTTGCACTAGAGGTAGCAAGGAACAAAGAGTGGAAGCTGAGGAAAATGATCCAGTTAGGGGTGGAGTCTTTGCCCATGAGGTCTGAATTTCAGCCTATAGAGTCTTTACAAGGGCGCATGTCAGGGGTTCATCATGAACCAGTGGTTCCTGTTACTACTCAGGTTATGCCAGGAGTGGTCACTACAGCAGTGCAAGATAATGGCCTAAGGCAAGACATGAGGCAAGTGGTTGATTTGATGAAGAATCTCAGCTTAAACATGCTAGGTCAAGTGGGGAATAATCGAGGTCGAGGGCGGTTTGCAAATCAGCCAGGAGGTGAAGAGAGGCCTAGGAATGTGATAAGCCACCAAGGATGGGGGGAGACATGTATCCATTGCCAAAACAGGTGCTAACTAGGTCGCATGATTATGGCATCGAAATTAAGGGAGATGAAGGAACCAGCGGATTAACCCAGGAGGAAAAGGGAAAGACAAAAGTGCTAAGTGTAGTCACCTTGGAGAAGGCATCAAAGCTAGAGGATACATTAGTGATGCCTATTGGAAAGAGGACGACAGAGGAAAAGGAAGGAAGAAGTGTCCCAAGTCCTAGCAAGAAGAAGGGAAAGAGCCATGAAGGCGAGGATGTCAAGGCCAAGAGGAAAAGGAGAGCTCGTCGAAAGTTTCATGTTTCAGATTTTCCACTACGGGATGGGCAATTAAGCTATGACTTGAAGGAGGATCTGACGAGCAGGAAGGCAGATGTTACTTTTGGGCAGCTTATAGAGATGGTGCCTAAGCTAAAGCGACAGTGGAAGAGGATGGTTAACCCAATGGAGAAAGAGTCAGAGAGAGGTTCAGTGAAGGTGTTGGCAATGGACGAACTACCAGACATTTGTCCAATAGTAGATGTGTGGCATAAAAGGAAAAATTTGGGACAAGGTTATGTGGATGGCGGAGCCCAAATATGCGTCATAACACACTCAACATTTCAACCAATCAACATTTTTGTATTTTTGGCGTATCAAAAAATGCTTGAAAATAAAACTCAACCTTTTTTCTATTTTAGTCACCAAAAAGAGAAGGTATCTCTTATATAGCCTATGCCCTTTGGGAAAGCCAAAAAGGGAAAACAATAAATCGTAAGTCACTACAACAAAAACAAGTGCCTTCGACGCAGATTTTGATGCGAGCCGTCAAAAAGTGCGTCAAAATCTCCATCCTTGTGAAACCGTCGAAATACGCATCCATATCTACGTCGAAAGGCACCAGGTTTTGACGCGTATTTTGATGCCTGTATCGAAGCGTATTTCAAAGACCATATCAGAAAAAAAAAAATCTTGGGCAGAGAACAGGCAACCTAACCTGTGCCCAGTGAAAAGATGGACACAGCCACAGCCAGACTGTCTGTCCTCTACCCAAGAATGCGAGGAGCACAAAAATTAACCGTGCTCCCGCAGAAATTTTGGCAAAGTTCCTTTTGTTTTAACGTAAACTTTTAAAAAAAAATCAAATGTATATGCCTCCTACATGATATCCATGTAGGATCTTACATGAGATTAAAGGCACAACTTGGTGGAAGAAATGAAACGCACTTTATGCAAAACCATAACCATAACGAACTTCATATATAATGAACTTTGTACAAAACCATAACCAAATTAAAACCATAACCATCACCATATTGATCAAAACCATAACGATAACCATAACCATAACCATAAAGTTAAACATAAACATAAACAAAACAATAACCATAACCATAACATCCATAAACAATAAACAATAACCATAACCGTATCTATACAAGAAAGAAACACAGAGATGTGTCTGTGTCTCACAAAACATATATAGAAATCCACGAATGATTAGCGCATCAGAACCTGCACATAAAGGGACAAGTCACAAAATTAGTATGATATTACTTCACATATACTCAATTAATTAAGTCAACTCACACATATTATTTGTCTCGATCAAACGTCTCACCTCAATCGATTAGCGAGACTCTAAGGCCTCCTATTCTACAGGCTCTCCTGCGACAACAAGGTCATTCAATACTTCATAAATGCCTCTTCGATATCCATCTGTCTCCTAGCGAAAGGTGTCGAAGCCTCAAATGTGCCAAGATGAGATGTGCCCCTGGTCGTCCTACATACCTCCGTGGCGAGACGCTGCTGTCTGAACCTCGTGTCCGCTATCTGCTGATCTGCTACCACGACTCATGTGAGATGCCCAAAGGCTTCAGCGAGCCCTGCCTGAAATCCAGATGAGCTGCATCTCAACGATGTTTCACATACTGACGTACCCACCTCTCCTGTATCCCTAGGTGTCGAAGCGGCCGTGATGGGAGACCTCATAGGCGTCGCACCCATAGGCGTCCCCCCCATAGGCGTCGGACCCTCAGGTGTGAAGCTCGGAGGCATGGTACCCATACCTCTGGCTATCCAATACTGAGACGCATCTACCATCTTAGAGGACGTCATCCATGTGATGAAGCCCCTAAATGCATCCGCACTTATAGAAGCAGGATCTGGTGACTGGTCTGCCATACTAAAGTCATGCACAAAGAAAGTAAAAGAAAGCGTCATAACATCTTTGTTTAAATTAAGGAAGAGCTTAATTTTAAATCAACGTTTTCTCACAAACACTTACAGACCTCGACTAGTGAGGCATCATCCATAAGATATTGCACCGTATCATCGTCTATCTCTAACTGCAGAGATAACTCTGTCCCAACTCGTTCTGTTGGATTGTCTTCATCCATTGCATCTTTATCTACAAGTGTCATATCTGCCTCGTCTGCATCATCCCTCGTATATCTGTCAGCTTCCTCTGCCATACCTTCGTCCATCTCATCTAATGTCACATTAGTATTTGCGTCTTCTGGTCAACTTTCCTCCAGGATATCTTGCCCTTCAAATACTTGTTTATTTCTTGAAGCAACCTGAACCACAAACCACCATTGTCTCTCTCGAGGGTCCAGTACAAAGACCACTTGCTCGCAATGTTCGGGGAGAGCAAACGTGTCACTCGCATTTGTCTAAACCTTTGAAGAATCTATCTGCACAAGCTTGTTTCCATCTCTGCGTACAGTTGCATTGCGACCAGAAGTAATCACCTTGAACCATTTCACATCCAACAAAAACATCTCAAACCGTCTAAAGATGACTTTCAAGATATCTGACACGAGACCACAGTAATCCAGGTTGCTAGTACTCTCATTCGTGTCTCTGGACGACATTCGACGAGACCAAGCTGACCTTCGTGCAAGTGATGCCCATCTGGAAGATAACGATGGTGGCCTTGATAAATTGTCTTTCAAAGCGAGGCAGAATAGCGTACATCCAAAGACGGCCCGCAAATTGGACATGCATTATATCCCGAAGTTGTAAGCCCTGCATATATTAAATCTTGATTCAGTACTACACGAAGTGCTTGCGAAGAGCGAGAGTTTTGTAAATCATCCACCATTAGCACCGTATCCTAGCCAATCATGCATAGTCCACATAAGAAGTCCATGGATCCTTGCATGTTGTTGTCCTGCTAGTTCAACCGTATCTGCTATGTCGATCCCGTGCCATAACTCTTGGAGCTCGTCAACTAGTGGTGCAAGATAAACATCCATGTTTTTTGCCTTGAACTTACCAGGCACAATCAAGCCTAATATCAAATGACCCTTCTTGATGGCAAGCCACAGTGCGAGGTTGTAATTGACAAGGCACATATGCCAAGTGGTGCATGACGAGCTTCTCAAGCCAAATGGATTAACTCCATCCACTGCCATTCCCAAATGAAAATTGTGTGGTTCAATCTTAAAATGTGGCTAGGTATCTTCAATGTGCCTCCAAGCCTTTGAATCAGTGGGCACCCTAAATGTTGCGTCAGTGGATCTATTCGTAGAATGCCACCGCATCAACTTTGCAATGGAACCACAGCGAAACATGCTATTTATCCCCGGAATAGTAGGGAAATGCCGCAACACTTTAGCTGGCACTGACTCGACAACGGCATCTTGCTTGTAGCAAATTGATCCGCACTTAGGACACGACAGACAATCTGCAAATTCATTGTGGAAAAGAATGCAATCATTTGGACATGCATGAATCTTCTTGTAGTCCAAGACAACTGAGGTCAATAGTCGCTTTGTGTCTGGCCTGGAGGGCGTTATTTCATTGCCAGTCAGGAGTAGTTTCTCCCGCAACAACCTGTTTAAGCCACATTAAATTAAAAGCTCCCCAAGCACGTCACCGTTGTAATCTCAAAATCTCTTTTGTAGTTACGTACCTAAATAAAGTAGTGACGCTTGCATCTGACCACCCGTACACTGACTACAGATTCACAAACGACAGACAAGTACGAAGCACATATATTTTGGCAACTTCATAGATTGGTTGATGTGCCAACTTTCTCAATATGTCTTCAGGAGATAGGTGCACGTCTTCTGGTATTGCTTCATTAGCGTTCTCCTCGCTTGTCTGGAAGAAGGCATCCAGCATCTCCTCCATGTCATCGTCTTCTGTCTATAAGCCCTCCTCTGCTTCCATCCTTGGATCTAGATTGGTCGGACCTTCATGCATAATCCTTTTTCTCTCTCTCTCTTAGATGTAGGTGTTATGTCACAAAAATCAATGCCTGTTTCGTAGGAGTTGTATCGTAGATTCTGTACGGTTTCTCTAGCAAACTCTCCGTACTTATGCACATGCTCATTACATATCCTACGCTTGTGCAGGATTTGATACTTGTAGAGCATACACGAGCATGCAATCTTTTCCTCCATGTTAGTTGATGACATTGCCATCTACAATGATTATGAATGTTGTTTCAATATATATACTCCTCACAATGTAAACTACCTCGCATCCTCTAGCCTTGCCCGATCTTCGCACACCTCGGTTCAAAGCTGTACGGAGATCAAGACCATCGGGTCAAAATTTCATCTTTATTGGTCAAATCCTATATGGGTAGAAACATACGTGCTCTCCCAAGTGTACATGACAATGCATGTGGCGGACAAAACCCCTTTGCCTCTTTTAGTTCCAAAGTTTCTTCTAGACGGAGAGAGAGAGAGATAGAGAGAGTTTTTGTGCTTTTCACACAATTGATCAGCCAAGCTAGCTCTTTCACGCTGACTTTCTCTATCTACTATCTCTCTCTCTCTCTATCCATCTCCATAGCTATCTCAAGTTAATTATATCTCTTTCTCTGCCTCTATCTCTGGCTCTCTTGCTCTATCTTTACTTCTCTCTCTCTCTCTCTCTCTCTCTCTCTCTCTCTCTCTCTCTCTCTATTTCCCTATCTCACTCTATATATATCACTCCCTATCTCTCTATTTCTCTCTCTCTACATACCCTATCTCTCTTTCTCTACCTCTATCTCTGGCTCTCTATCTCTATCTTTACCTCTCTCTCTCTCTCTTTCTCTCTCTCTCTCTCTCATATGTATATATATATATTTCCCTATCTCTCTCTATATATATCACTCTCTCTCTCTCTCTCTCTCTCTCTCTCTCTCTCTCTCTCTATTTCCTTATCTCTTTGTCTCTGTCTCTCTATATCACTCTCTATTTCTCTCTCTCTCTCTCTCTACTTCCCTATCTCTCTCTCTCTCTCTCTCTCTCTCTCTCTCTCTCTCTCTCTATTTCCTATCTTTCTCTCTCTCTCTCTCTCTCTCTCTCTCTCCCTATCTCTCTCTCTCTCTCTCTCTCTCTATTTCCCTAACTCTCTCTCTCTCTCTACTTCCCTCTGTCTCTCATTCTCTCTCTCTCTCTCTCTCTCTCTCTCTCTCTCTCTCTCTCTCTCTCTCTCTCTCTCTCTCTCTCGCTACCGTTTTTTGACCTAGTAGACATCAATTCACTCTTTTGACCATAACTTGCTCATCCAAACTCCCATTTAGGTGATCTATATCCTCAATTGAAGAGCACGAAGCCCTCTACGCATTGCTCAAAAGATATAATTTTTGTGTGTAATGGAAGGTTTTTCTGTAACAGCATCTCAGAACTAAAAAAACTATCAAAACTTTTGGTTTTCGCTGTCGACTTGAAGGCAATGTCATACAAAACTCGCAAGGGTGAAAAAGCCACACTCGCCATAGAGAATGATGCAAAATCTCCAAGGAATTTGGATGCAAATCCAACCACATCGTCTACAACAACGGAAGCAATGATCGTGGCTTACTTAATCTCGTTACAAGAAACCGTCAACAAGCAAGGTGAAGAGTTGTGCGCACTTGCAATGGAGAATGGCACTTTAAGAGTTCTTGTTGTGGAGAATGATCACCTCAAGGAGGTTCTTGAAATGCAAACAACACGCTTGATGCATCTTGAGAATGAAGTTCAAGAATGTAAATGCTCTCTTGTTGACATGAATGTATTGAAAGAGCGCTTGAGCAAAATTGAGAGTGATCATGTATTGAAAGAGGAAACGATAGATACAATACAACATTATGTATGTGAGATGAGAAATGCATCCAAATCATGGGCTGATATATGTAAGGATAATGTGGTTTCTACATCTCCTATCACGCAAGCCGTTGTCCAAGCAAAGAATGTAGAGAATGTGGAAACTCAAGAATTGCAAGAACGACAAAAACGCTCAAAGAACATCATCATTTGTGGAATCGAGGAAAGCATGGAAATTTCCCAATTTCTTGCGGTTTCTATTGAATAGTTTTTTGCTACACACTTTGGCATGTCAGGAATCATGGCTTATGGTGCACATCGAGCTGGAAAACAAGGAGTCCCTTGCTTGGGAGAAAGACCTATTGTATGTACCATGGCTAATGAGATAAAGAGAAAGATCATCCTTGACAATGGTTGGATCTACCTCAAAGGAACGGGTAGTAATGTATATGAGGATCACACTCTTATGCAACAAAATGTACGTCGCAAAGCATATGCGGAAAGAAGCAAGAAGGTTAAGGTATCATCTCAAGAAGAAAAGCCACTTGAGGAGGATGCAAGTCCACCCAACAAATAGGGACACATGATCTATGAGACCTACTCATGCTTGCGAATAAGATTTTGGAACTGTAATGGGTATCCATGGAATGCGGGAGTTGGCATTGATGAACTTACCAATGACTTCGATGTGATACTTCTTGTCGAAACATGGGAGCATGATGCACAACGAGCACTACAAGAGGTTGTGTGCTCTTGTGACGCTGTTAGCGACGGAAATACATTGGGTTTTTATAACCCCCGGCGTCGCTAAAACCGTCGCTACGAGCGTCGCTACGAGAGCGTCGCTATAGGCGTCGCTATATGCGTCGCTATCAGCGTCGCTATATAGCGACGCATATAGCAACGCTCTCACAGAAGACTATAGCGACGCTCATAGCGACGCTACAGAGCCATAAATAGCGACGCTTATAGCGACGCCCGAGAGAATATTTTTTTGGTGGCAGGGCATTGAATGCCCTGCCACCCATCAACCATATTGTACTTGATTCACTTTTTAAAAAAAGTGCAAAGGTAGATAAGAGACCCAAAATAGTCACCCACAAGACGCATTGTTTGCAAAATTGACAATTGTATACATCATAGGCAAAATGAATTGATTGGCAAATGTAATAATGACAATTGTACAACATCATAGGCATAAAGAATTTATTGGCAAAAGGAACTGCGGTGACAAATGTAATAATATACATGGTTTAAAAAGACGTATAAAATCCGTCTCATGATACATAAGCTATGAGAAACCCTAAACTAATGCTATCTAGCTACGGCTAAACTGACGTCGTCTAGTCAGACGTCTCATCGCGTCCAAGCGGCGTATCTGTCGGATTCTGCAAAAAAAGACAATAAGACAGTTTTCAGTAAATATAAACATATAACGACATTTATAAAACAATACAAAAAATAAAAAAGAGTAAACCCTAATACTAACCATGCCGCCGCGAGAACTGAGAATGTCCATCAGGGCGTTTAAGCCCTTCCTGCCTGCGTACTCGCGCTCGTACGGTGTGGGATCACGTCCTGTCATCGACCACTGTCAAAACATACAAAGATTTCATTATGTTAGAACTAAAAAACTCATAAACCCTAAACTATCGAACATGCATAAAGAGCAATGTGAAAAGACTTACAAAATCGGCCTCAAATGATGCCCATCCACCGCTCCCCAAGTGGTGCGAGCTCCCTGCCTCTACTCGCGCTCTGGCTGCATCCTTTTGTTGCTTCCACTTGTCGGGATTCTCGCGCGCTGCTTTCTTCGCATTCTTCCAATCTTCTTTGGCCAGCCAATCTGGCCTGTTCCACCCATTCTTGATTGCTTTTGCACTTCGGAACGCTTGTGTTTGCTTTTCTTCTTTCTTGTGTGTCTTGTGCTGTATTCGTGCATTCGAATCTTCATCAGGTCTTCATTGAAGCGCTGATCCCGTGTTGGAATGGAAACTCATCATGAAGTATGCTGATGACTCTGTTTTTTAAATCACTTGGTACTTCACTCCATTTGTTTAGTATATAGTGTCTAAACAGCTGAGAGCAAAGACCACGCATGCGCGAGATCACCTTCTTGCCGTCATCATCCATGATGATGCCGCCGCTGATGTCGACGGAGTAAGGCAAGCCCTCTGGCCGGTGACGCGTGAACCTGGGTGTCCCGGCAGGGGTCTCTAGCGGCGTGTCGATGGGGGTACGGACGTCAGGTGTCTCCACCGGCGTCTGGGCCCCGAAGCGAGGAGTGTCGAGTGGGGTGGCTCCTGGCGGAGTAGGTAGAGGTGTGTAGCTTCTAGGAACAGTCAGCCGTGCAAAACCTGGCGTAGACGGCGATGCTGTGGCTGGTGTGGGGGCGGGCAAAGAAGGGGAGGGTAAAGAGCCTCGTCGAACACGAGGCGGTGTGGAGGCATCGGTGGCGGAATCCCCACAACAACCGCCACCGCCACCACTAGAGCGCCGGTGTCTAGACGAGTGTGACGCTCGTCTCGTCGACGCCGAAGCTTCGGAGCGCGCCGAATGCTCCGAAAGAGAGGGAGATGCGGATGGTGTAGGAACGCGCGATGATGCGCCAGAGCGATGACGCTCCACGTACCACTGTCTCTGCTGCGGTGACAAAGAAGAAAGAAACTCCTCATCATCCATACCTGCATTAAACACACGAATATTTAAACTTAATATTGAATGAATAGAGTAGACAATGACGCAAAGACCATTAAATACAATGACGTAATGACGCATATAAATACAATGACGCAATGAATCGAGTGATAGAAGAGGCAAGTCGAAAACTCAGAATTTTCAATCAAAAGATGTGAGCGCGAGTCTAAAAGAGCGTTATACACCATGGAAGGTACTTAGAGAGCCAGAGCTTTTACAGCACGGAGCAAAATTGTTCAAATACAATATTTGTGGCTTTAAGAGATCTCTCTCTTATCCTCGCATAACTCAGCATAACTTCCTATATCTATATAGAGCTCTCCGTTTAAACACATATCCTCTGTTTCATTTTGTAGCTCCTCTGCATGCACCCCATATAGAGTAGTAGCATCTTGATGCTCGTCTGGCACCACCGCAGCGGCTTCTGATTGAGCATCTTCTCTAATCTCCTCCATTGATGTCGTTGTGATTGGCACATGGTAGCCTTCATACGTCCTTGCACTACGAGGGGCTACCTCTATGACGTACCACCAGTTTTATGTAGACTTTGTAGGATGAAATACTACCTGCCAGAGCCACATAACTTACATGAGAGCTTTCAAGCACATAACTTGTAAAAGGGGGATGTTAACTATTTATATACTTACTTGTTCACAATGCTCGGGTAGTACGAAAGTGTCTCTTAGGTCAGTCCATTTCTTTAGAATCCACCTCAAGAAAACCAGACTCTCCTCTACGCACAGTAGCGTTGCGACCCTCCATGATTATCTTGAACCATTGCACGTCGAATAAGTCGACAAAAATCCTCTGTAATCGATCCTCAAAATCTCTTGCAGCGTGCCAAAGTAAGTGAGTTCCGCCACCACAGGATCTGCATCAGAGGAACGTCGTCGACTAGACTGTTCAAATTTTGCCATGATTCCACAATCTTGAGTAAAACGCTTTTTGTCGATTCGTTCCACCCTAAAATGTCGACCTTTACACCATGCTGCTGTGTATGACTTATACTACAACGAACAAAGATTATGAGTGGCCGTTCAAACGTTTATAAATAAAGTCACTTGCTAGTCGTACATTGCAAACTTACCTTGGTCGCGCAACCCCGAGAGTACTCCCACTCTTCTTCAGTCACTTCGTCACCGCATTGTTGTGCGCTTTTCAATTGGTTGTGCAACCATCTTAAGCTCATGAAGGTTGGTAGGCTCTCCAGAACCGCTGGATAGTGCATCGGTGGTCGTCTTCCCCGTCTCCACTCGATTCGTGCCCTTTGTCGCTCTTGCTTTGCATCCTCATATTATGAAATCCACTTTTGCATCACTGGATTGTGAAGCATGCAAAATCGGTTGATTTTAGCCTCTAGATCTTCCGTCATCTTCTTCTCAACACCGAGATTGCACATGACAATCCCAGATATGCGCTCATCATCTATGGTTCGCCATAGCGTGTCCCGGGATTTATCAAATCCGTCTAGCCACTCTCCAATGTACACTAGGGAAGACTCTGATACCAACCAACCTTCTGCCATGCTACCCTCCGGACGTGCCTTTTGACGCACATATCCCTTAAGCGTTTTCATGAAACGCTCTAAGAAGAACATCCATCTGGAATGAACTGTGCCAGCTATTTCCACCTCATCAACTATGTGAACAAGAAGATGCACCTGAATGGTTAGCATTGTAGTAGGAAAATGTTTCTCAAACATGCACACAAGCTCCGCAGCATTTAGTTTGGCGAATGGTATGGAGTCTACGTCGATCTCCTTTTGTGAGATCCATTGCACCAGCTTTGCAAGTTTGTAGATTGTGTTACGGATGTCGAGAGACAAACATCCCTCAATGGCAACCGGTAAATAAACTGTAAAGTATGTGCAGCAATGATATTAAAGTCCACATTTTATGCAATGATATTAAAGTCCACTATGAACGTACCTGACACATTTTATGCCAATCGTGTGACTTCAAACCGGTAAGCTTTCCTTCTTTAGTAAAACACGTTCGGAGCGAGTGCATTACGCCAGTGGGGGTCCGCAAAGATCGAATGGCCTCTTTTACTTTGCGTTCTTGGGCTCCTGTGAAAATCCATGGTGCTTTAGGAGTTTTATCGATCCATCAGACGCTGTTTGCGGCCAATATTGCTCCATACGATCCACATTTCTAAGGTCAACTCTGGCTCCCAAAGTATCTTTCTTGCGGTCAAATGGTCCCATAGTAGATTACCCACATTCTTGAATATGTGCATTGGATCGAGCAAGTGATTGATCACGAGTCGGGCCAGTATGGTAACTCGTACCATAGAGATAGTCTCTTCATCCCTGGAGGCAATCCGTCATCGCACATCTCCTTCTGCTCTAACCATGCTTGTGCAGACATCCTTGGTGGCTCTCTTCCCAAAAAGCCGTCGCGTAACACATGATTCTCTGGAAGATACGCTTGATGACCTTCGTAGATTTGCTTCTTCAGTGAGGGTGCCCTACGTGCATTCAGTCTAGGTCCACATGTGACACATGCTCTGTATCCGCTTGTTTGAAGCCCTGCATGTATACACATGATAATAGATCAACTATGGGAAAAAACAAGATTTACAGTGTCTGAGTGAGGAGTGTCAATAGATCACCTGAGCATTCTGTTAGCCCGGGATAGTCATGCATGGTCCACATTAGAATACCTCTGATCAAAGCATTCCGTCGTCCTGTGTGTCGGCTCATATCCACCACCTCTATGCCAATCCACAATTGTTGTAGCTCTTCCAATAGTGGACGAAGATACACATCCATATTCCCCACTTTATATCGCCCTGGCACAATCAAGCTTAGCCATAGGTGCCCCTTCTTCGTAGTCAACCACGGGGGAATGTTGTAGTTGACGATGACAACGGGCCATACACTGTAAGATGTTGATCTTTGACCAAATGGATTTACGCCATCCATAGCCAGGCCTAAGCGCAAATTTCGAGCTTCCCTGGCAAAATCCGACCATGTTCCATCTATATGTTTCCAGGCTGCGCAATCTGCAGGAATTCGTAGCACACCATCCGAAGATTTATTCTCCTCATGCCATGATGCTAGGGCGGCCATGGACTTACATTCGAAGAAATGCTTGATGCGAGGAAGCAAAGGAAAATGTCGCAAAACCTTTTGTGGAATTTTTGTCCCGTGGAGATCTACTCGATATCTTTCGGAATCACATTTCGGACACTTCTCCATGTCTGTGTATTCCCCTCTGAAAAGAATGCAGTCATTAGGACAAGCGTGGATAGAATTGTAATCCATCCCCAAGTTTCGCAAAATCTTTCTTGCTTCATCTCGGGAATCTGGCATCACATTGTCAGCTGGTAGTATGTGCTCTTTCAGCAATCTACACAACATAAAAATATGATACAGTCGTGTAAAAATCTATCAGATCATTATACATTTAGAGTTCTATTAAAGTAAACTAATTGTAATAGATCACCTGAAAAGCGCTGTGACGCTAGTGTCACTCCATCCAAACTTTGCCTGCATGTTGAGAAGAACCAGGAGTGCTTTCAATCTAGACATACGTGCTCCATTATACAATGACGTATCGGCTTCACTTTTCATATCATCATAGATAAGCCTTTCTGAATCCATGATCGTCTCGATCATTTCATCAATCTCGGGCTCAAACATTGCCTCGTTGGGAATGTGCTCTGCATGATCATCCCCGAGCTGTCAGAGGCTACATCTTGTGGCCTCACATATGCTGCTTGACCAAAGCGCCTGCGAACACGTCTATTGGGTTGCAAGATTGCTGCTTGTTGGCCAGCGTCAGAGTCCGACGAGTTATAATTGGCAACAACTCGATCTATAATAGATGGATCGAACTCGCCAAATTCGCGAACGTGCTGCAAAGAAACACGTCTTGTCCGTCGCACAGCATGCTTGCATTGATTACAAGGACATAAGACCCTCGTTGAGAGATAGGTGTTTCGATTGGACGGTCCCACATCCTCGTCGCTACTCATAATGAGGATAAAAAACTTATAACCTGGACAACAAATTTAATATTCTATTGGCATTCTTCGTCTTATCTCTCTCTCTCTCTCTCTCTCTCTCTCTCTCTCTCTCTCTCTCTCTCTCTCTTTATCTCACATTCTCTAGTCATGTCCAATCCCCGCACACCTCGGTCTAGAGGTGCACGGAGATCAGAACCACCGGGTTATAATCTCGTCTTTATTGGTCAATACCTATATTTGTGGGTACAAGAAATCTACACACCCACGTCTACATGATACTGCATGTAGTGGACAAAATCCCTTTGCCTCTTCTCTAGCTGTAGCACTTCACTTCATCTTAACATCTTTTCACAGTAGATCTTTTCACTGTTCGTCTAACTCTAAACCCTAAACCGTAAGTAATTCTTGCGTGGACTCGATCTAACGTAAATAAGCGTAAATCTAAATAAACGTAAATCTAACTAAAAATAAATCTAAATCTAATTTAACGTAAGTCTAATGACTAGAGGTTGTCTAGATGGTCATTGTGTCGGGGATGTAGTGACTCTTGCCGCCCTGAAGATCCACCTTCTTCCCTATCTTCTGAAGACATTTCACCAGTACTTTTGGATCGACGGAGCCCACCATGAGTGAAGACAGCAATACCCTATATTCCATTGAGGGCTTTCTTCACCCGCTTCATGCAGGCATCGCAGTCTATGGAGACCTAAATCTAATCTAATATAACGTAAATCTAAATCTAGCTTAAATAAACGTAAATCTAGTTAAAAATAAACCTAAATCTAATTTAATGTAAGTCTACATATAACCTAATCTTTAACGTCTTTTAAGATAGTTTCCTACGACGTTATAACTCTCTTCTTCTTGTGTGTGTGCGCGTGTGTGGATGTGTGTGCCAATAAAAAGAGATAAATGGTATAACCTTTCTATCACCCATGCCAAGTATGATAGATTGATTATGCCATTTCCCTCTTGAATAATAGGTCTTCAGTTCAACTCCTCGTCGGCTAGATCTTTAGGTCTTTTAATTTTAATTAGTTTCCTACGACGTTAAATTAGTTTCTCTCTCTTTCTCTTTCAATGTGTGTGCGTTTTTTTGGATCGTATGCATGTTTTCTCTCTCTTTTCCTCTCTCAATGTGTGCGTTTTTTGTTTATGCATGTTCTCTCTCTCTTTTCCTCTCTCAATGCGTGCGTTTTTTGTTTATGCATGCTCTCTCTCTCTTTTTTCTCTCTCAATGTGTGTGCATTCTTTGTTTATGTATGTGTGTGTGCGTTTTTGTTTTTGTTTGTACTCTCTCTCTCTCTCTCTCTCTCTCTCTCTCTCTCTCTCTCTCACAAAACACTGTGTGTGTGTGTGTATGTGTGTGTGTGAGAGAGAAAGAGAGGGAGAGAGAAAGAGGGGAAGGGAACATGAGAATGAGGAGAGGGAAGGAGCATACCTGGCTCTCCTTCCTCTCCTCGTGTGTGTGTGTGTGTGTGTGTGTGGAGAAGAAAAAGAGAGAGAAAGAGAGAGAGTGAGGGAGAGCGTTACCTGCTCTTTGCTTGAGGGCGCCGAAAAACTCAAATCTGAGATCTGAGTTTTTGGGCGCGCTCGGTTATTTTTTTTACCCCAGCCGGCGTCGCTATGAGCGTCGCAAATTTATTTGTAAATTTGTGACGCTCATAGCGACGCCGGGAATTTTTTTTTTGAGCGTCGCTGTGTGAGCGTCGCTAATATGAAGAACCTCTTGTAGTGGAGTTATTGGATTTGACAAATACGATAATTCTTTGATGTGGGCAAAAAATGCAAACAGCGAAGAGGCCTACGAGGTATAGCATGTATGACCAAAAAGGGTTTGAAAGATGTTTTCATTGTCAAAGAAGATAAGTATAAACGCTACTTATGACTGAAAATCAGCCCACCAAATGTTCAAGTCATGTTTGTGGCTAGTTGCTACATTCCTCACTATGACTCCAACTTTTATGCTCGCTTGAATATGGATAGAGATCAACCCTTTGTTGAACTAGAGGAAGACATTGCTCATTACGAGGATCAAGGTGAAGTCATTGTTTTTGGAGACATGAATGCTCGCACAAATATGTTACAACACGACACACAACAAGTCAACATGCCGCATGTCTCAAGAAGAATGGATAACTCATACATGTATAATCGAAGTTCTAATGATGCAAAAGAACTGGATCACTATGGAAAGTCACTTCTACATATCTGCAATAGTACCGGAATGCTCATTGCAAATGGTGTATCTCTATGGCAAGGCACCAATAACTTTACATGTAGAAAGCACAATGGTGATAGCATGATTGACTATATATTATTCTCGGAAGCCACTCTAGAATGCATACAAAACTTTACACTTGGTGAATGAAATCCGAAATCGGATCATAGGATGTTATGTATTGACCTCAAGTGTGGTAAACGGCCCAAGCATGTAGCCTTCAATCATGATGTGAATCATTTGTACCTATGTCTAGACTTCAAACGAGCACTTATATATGTTGATATGGTGAACCAAATGTTAAGCATGATAGACCATCAAGAGAGCCCAACATTAGAATGCAAGTGGAAAGTTTTAAAAGAAGTAATTTTCTCTTGTGCGAAGGAATGCTTTTCAGTGAAACACATGTCTTGCAAAAGGTCTAAGAAGGGTAGCACCAAGAAGAAATGGTTTGACATGGAATGTAGTCAAGCCCGAAAACACTTGCTAAGATTAGATGCAATCAAAGACAAGGAAGTTTACCAAAGCACTTTTTCAAAAGAAGAGAAGAAGGTGGGAGGTCAAAAAACAACTTCTTTTAGCGCAAGAGAAAGCACATGCATGTGGAAAGTTTTGACAAAATCTAAAAGGCAAGCACCTTGAGAGCTTTGGTGACTTGACTCTTGAGGATATGTATATGCATTGCAAGAACCTCTATGAGCAGCCCAATGTTGATAAGATGGAGTGTTGTAGCTCCCTTCCGTTTATGTCTCCCTTCTTTACCATTGAAGATGTATGCCGCACGCTTGAGAAACTTGCTACTCGCAAGGTAGGTGACCTTCAAGGTGTCAAGGCTGAAATGATTAAATGGACAAGTAAGAAAACACGATATTGGAGTAACCTTGCACTTCAGTATGGCATGCCGCATGATTGGAATGAAAATTGGATCAAATTTTGCACAAAGGAGGAGATGTAAACAATGTGAACAACCATCGCACTATAATGGTTGGTTCTTTGATGACAAAGTTATTTGGATGTATCATGGAGATGAAATAAGTGAATGGATTGAAAATAATGGCAAACATGCGCTTGGCCAAGCAGGTTCCGAAAGCATCATAGCACTATTGATCACCTTGTCACTCTTCGAGTTCTTATGGAAGCGTCTCGATTGAAAGGAAAAAAAATGTATTGATGCTTTGTGGATCTCAAAAAAGCTTTTGACATGGTACCACGAGGAAATATTTGGAGACATATGCAAAGCCTTCAAGTGCCGAAAGAATTTATGCATGCAATCTTTCGCATCTACCAAAAAGTGATATGTCGATTACGTATGGGAGATGGAATTTCAGAATGTTTTGCAAGCACCATTGGTGTGAAACAATGATGCCCACTACCAAAAAATGATATGTCGATTACGTATGGGAGATGGAATTCCAGAATTTTTTGCAAGCAACATTGGTGTCAAACAAGGATGCCCACTTTCCCCAACCCTCTTTGGGCTACTCATTGATGAATTGGAATCAATAGTTCTTGATTTTATGCAGCAAGAAGGCATAGAAGAGGTTAAGATCGGAAATGCGGTGATCATGATTTTGCTTTATGCCAATGATGTAGTGCTATTGGCACATACCTTAGAAGATGCACAAAAGCTTACGAGTGTCTTGGAATGCTTTTGCCTACATAGCGGGCTGATTGTGAATGGATCCAAAGACCCTCAATGACGAAAATCCATGCATTGTATACAACAATCAGCAACTTGAAGTGGTAGACCACTTCAAGTACCTTGTCCTTGAGGTTCCATCCAATCATAAATGGAAGGATTCTATAATGCGTCGCTTGGAAGCTGGAAAGAGGTCTTATTATGCATTTGAGAACATGTGCAATGCTGGAGAGATCAAGTGTTGGGCTCTCAAAAATTACCTCTTGGACACATCGGTGACACCAGTGCTTCTTTATGGAGTGGAGGTGTGGGGTGGAAGCATCGGGAAGTCTACTTGGAAAGAGTTTGAGAATGTCCAAAAGCGTTTTGTCACCAACTTTCTCCAAGTCAAGACACAAACACCCTACATGCTCTTACTTCTTGAGTCCAGATCGCTTCCCATTGAGGTCTTGGGCATGCAAAGTGTTGTGGAGTACATGCGTAAGACACAACGTAGCCCTGTGCATCGACTTCCTAGAATCGCATATGAAGCAAGTCAAAAGGTTCAAAAGACATGCAAGAGCAAAATACTAAGTTCGGGGTGGATGCTTCACATCAAGAAATGGTTTGGAAGATGGGATTCATGTCACTTGGTAAAGGATGCGGCGATCGACTCCCAAGTTCACGAGGCCTTCTTACAACGCCAATGTATCACGGCTTGGGAGAAATCCGGAGGCTCTCGCTTCAGCCATTACACCACACACATTGCCCCAAACTACAAATCTCTCTTCTTCTCCGAACGAGGTAACCAAACCCATCCCTACATCCTCGAGCCCATCCCGTTGAGTGCGATCCACAGCATTGCCTCCATTCGTCTTAGCTCCCATTCTCTACACTGTGAGACAGGACGTTGGGGCACTGGCGAGGAGTGTCATTGACTTTGCACCTTATGCCTTCGTCAAGTGCGAGAGAGTGAGTACCACACACTACTTGAGTGCTCAGTTTTGGACCACATTAGGTCCTCTTTTCTCTATATATTCATCCATGAGCTCTCCCTATATACCTTCCTCTCCCAACCACGATGTGGAGTCTCTATTGCGATGTTCATTTCAGCCATTTTTTAGCATCGCGAGTCACTTATGACCTCCACTCACACCACGTGACATGTTCATTTGGTCCCACAGGTCATATTTGACCTCCGAGGACGATAATAGAACTATCTCTCTCTCTCTCTCTCTCTCTCTCAACTCTTCTCTCTCTCTCTCTATCTATCTATCTATCTATTTCTCTATTTCCCTCTGTCTCTCGTTCTCTCTCTCTCTCTCTCTCTCTCTGTCTCTCTCTCTCTATCTCCCTCTCTCTCTCTCTCTCTCTCACTAGTTTCCTACACAGAAACACATACACATTCCTCTCTCTTTGATTTCCTACACACACACCGTTGGACGGATACGCCGCGACAGACGTAAGCACAGCGAGAACTCACCTAACAAGTAATGTCAGCTAAGGATGAAGCTCAACCCACATGCACGTGGAAGCTAGCATAAGGTTTCAACCTACACTCCTAAATAATTCCTACATAGGTCTCTACCAATTGTCTAAGTCACAGCCTTCAAGAGTACAAAAGAGGAAACTTCCTACAACGCTTTCTAGAGGCGAACACCCATCAAACACTTTCGAAACACCATAGAACTTGAAGGAGACCCTACTAATACCTATAGGCCGCTCTCCCTAAGGTCTATGAACCAAAGTCACGACCCAAAACACTCGGTGCAGAAATACGTAGGATGTCTGGCCGAAATCTGCAAGTCTTCGTTTCCAAAATCTGAAGTTCCTAATGTGTAGTTCTACTCAATGTGAACGTGTGGATATGCTGCAATGCGAAATCAGATAATGTAGGCTCACCCAAACAACCAATGAAGCTCGTAGAAGGAGCTCCCAAAGCCGACCGTACGCGCGCAATGTTGGTATCACGCGTAGCTCTAGTCGGGGGCAACACGCTGCACTTCTCTGCACTCGATTCCGACCACCGTAGCACACGTAGTGTGAAGACGAAGATCTCACTCTCTCTCTCGTACACAATACGCTCACTCACAGACTTCAAACTTGTTTTTAAAATGACAAAAGGTTTTTCATTAAGGTCAAAAAGTGGTATATATACCTTACAACTTCTCAAACAATAAAGTTCCAAAATCAACCATCTACTCAATCTAACTATCAAAACTGGGATACAATCTGGAAACTTCTGTAAGTCCCAATATTTACAAGGTGAAAAATCCACAGGATCTGCGACATTGTCGATGTCGATGCCCTCATTGGCAGGTGGCCCTGAGCTTTCTACTTCTGCTTGTTGCCGCCCTTTCAACTCCTCAATTTGCTTGAGGAGTGTCTGCTTTTCCGCTTCGGCTTCTCCGCTGATAGTCACGAGGAGGTCATTAAGTTCAGCATTTATTCTTTCCGCCTCCTCGAGCTTTATCTTTATGCTCTCCAATTCTTCTTGTAGGGATTTTTGGCTGTCCTCCATTCTTGTTTGCATTGCGATAGAACCTTCATCCATCATTAATCTCTGCTTCTTCTCAAGAGTCAGCTCCTTCTGGAGTTCTTGCATTTTCTCTTCATATATTTGACTCTCGGAAATGATTTGAGTCGAGCTCATAGCTCTAAATCTAGCAGGTGATGCTCGCAGCCTCTGGATGGTTTGATCTTTGACTTTTAATTGGTCCTTGACCTCAAGGACTTCATCCAGGCTTGCTTCTTGTTCTATCTCTGCCTTCTCCTTGGCATTCCTCGTGGCCTCTACTTCTTTTGCTTCTCTGCCAGCTGTAGTGTCAGATTATCCCGTTCTCTTTCAGCATCTCGCAATGACTTGCTGAGCTGCAGACACTCTTCTTTAGCTGCTTGTATTCTTTTTGCTGCTACCTCATTTGCTTCTTCCTTTGCTTGGCAATTTTGTAGAGCCGTTTCCAAGATGGCCTGGAGGTCAGCTTCTCTCTCTTTTAGCCCTTGGCTTTGTGTTTGCAGATAATCCCTTTCCATCTTGGTCTTTTCTTCAGTGGCCTTTAGAGTTATCATTTCTTCGTCTGATGCCATAGATTGTGCTCGTATTCTAGCTAGCATTGTCATCACCACGTCCCAATCATTAGAGGGCGGGTGCAGATCTACCGTGTTGATGGAAATTTCCTTTAGCTCCACTAGCCGGATGACTGGCATCTGTTCTTTATTCCCTGTGCTTGCCAAGTTGAATGCGACTGTGGCGGCTTCTTCCCTTGTATAGCCTGCACCTAGCAGGTCCAAAAATGCATAATATGCCTCCTCTAATCCTTTTTGCTCAGACTCAGGCTTGGCCTCTTTCTTTGGCTCAGGTTCTTGCCTTTGCTCTTGCTCTCTCAGCTTGGTCTTCTTCTTGTTTGTCCTCAGCCTCCTTATCTTCTGGTGGGTGCTGCTAGGCGGTGGTGATGGATGCGGGCTGGGTTTAGGGCTATCTGGTAAAGCTGCAGGTTTTCCCTTTAACTCCCTGTTTGCTTTCGTTTTTCTTTCCCTTTCTTGGCTTTCTTGTTCATCTAGCAATGTTTGCCTTATCTGCTCCACTTCTTCGTCGGTGAAAGGGACATGGGGAATGTTTTCCGCTACAGCATCAAGAATCTCGAAATTCTTGATATAATCTTCAAAGCGGTCCCTGTGCACCCTTCTGGATGATCGGGACATAGACTCTAGAGATGGTTTCCATAGTTCGTTTAAATCACCCTTGAGGGCTCTTTCTGCTCGGAAACTCTCCATCAGCCTCTCGAGTCTTGCTGCTTTTTGTGATCTTGTCTCTTTGGCCGACACTTGAGCAGATTCCATTTTTCCTTTCTTCTTGTCAGGTTGCTCCTCTGCAACTGGCTCTAGCCATCTCTTCAACCTCGTAGACACCCTTGGTGCTCGTTGTGGCTCGTCTTCTTTGTCTTCTTTTACTCTCAACCAATCATTCTGAGATGGGGGATCAGGCCACCTTCCTTTAGCGTGTAGTGCTACATAAACCACCTTGGTTATCATTTCTCCTAGTACTATGTAGGTTGGCTTTTTGTTGCCCATTTTTACCAAGCTGTCATGTATGTATGCTGCATAGTTGATTATCTTTGGGGTGCCTTTTGTCATTGCCCAAGTAAACGTTGTGGCATTTGCACCTGGCGCATCTTGTACTTCTGTGGCCTCTTCGTGCACATGTGGAAGTACTGGTTGTACAATTGGCTCATGATTGCCACCTTTGGGTTGGCAATGTCTTCAAAGGTGTAATTTGCCTTTTTCTCTTTGTACACCTTAACTTCATCCATAGTTTTTGTCACATTGTCTCCCTGATTGGAGAGATCTAGTGCATGGGCTACAACTCGCTCCGTGATTATGATCTCTGTATCGGGTCTGCCTTGCAAATCTGTCACCTTGGCCACTCCATCCTCTTTGATGCTTGTTACAAAATCCCATACTCTTTTGACGTCCACCCCTGCTGGTATTGCTTCAAAATAGTTATGGAGGTCAATTTTCTCTAAGTAGCCAGCCATCTTGCTTCGGACAAATTCATTGAGCTCTCTTGGCAGCATTGGTAGCTCTATTACATTGCCTTCATTGTCTTTGAACACTCCCTTGTAGATCTTTAGGTCATTTGAATCTAACAAATCTTCCTGTATCCAGGTGCTGGTGGGCTTTAGTGTTCCCTCTGGAATGACAAAAGGTTCCACCTCGTCCTGATAGTCTTTGATTGTCATTCTTTTCTTCTTTGCCGGTGACTTCGAGGCTGCCATAGATCCTCTCATGTCTGGAGCTCGTCGGGTAGACGTGCGCATCATAGAAGCTGCTGGAAGGTTGTCCGCTCTAGGTGGCAGAAGCTCTCTCCACAAAGTCAATAGTGAGAATGAGCTAAAAATGGGGTGAAAATTTCTTATAATGGAGGTCCTCCAACCATTTTTCATGAAATTTGACATGTGCTCCTATCTTCCTGCGAGATGCAGTTTAGGCTCAAAAATTTCTTGACTTGGACTCCATTTCCTCTGTTTACCAGAAATTTGTCATTTCGGTAACCTGGCCAAAACACGCTTTCCGCTCCAGTCTCATAATTGCACCCCCACTGTACCATAGGTTGTCCTTTAGTCACTAGTCATCCCCATATTTTTTTTTCATTACGACTGTTTTTCACCTGCTTTTTGTATTTTTGAAGTTTTTTTGCCAAAAATTAGTAAAATTAAAAGGAAAATAACAAATCAAACCCAAAAAATACCCAAAAATCATAATAGATCACAAACATCACCGCAACACAGTATGTATACTCACATGAAATTTTTATGGCCGGATTTCTCTGTTTTACCAATATTTTGCCTGAAAAATGGCTATTTATACTTATATACACACACCTAGGGGCTTGATTTGGCGTTGGCCCCCTATACCTGTAGCTTCATGCTGTATAAGGGCATATATACTTGGGTTACTCTAGAAAATTTTCAATCAAACGTCACCCCTTAAAATAGTCGAAAATCGTGCCCTTATTTTGTTGTTTTTTGTTATTGGTTTAAGCATTTTAGAATGCCTCCCCCCCTCCTAGTCGGAGTCCTCCCGGACGGCGGGTTTTCGCCTCAGAGTATGTGTCCGTGCATAGGTTAAAAAAGTTGTGATAATGCCGTGTCCAATTAATGTGGCCCTATTTTATGCATACTCGGTCAATGCATGGAAAAATTAATGATGTGCAAGAGAAGGGAATAAGCAACGTGCTTATTGGCATTCGTTGTCGAGGCTTCCTGTTTTCTTTGTCAGTAGCAGATGTAACTCTACTGCTCTCTGTTTAATTGTCCTTTTGGCAAGAGAAAATTGCTTTGCCAACACTGTTGATGGAGTCGTCCGTGTTCTTGAGGATAGAATTGGCTGTGATGTAATAGCTATGGGCCTTATGGCCTTGGATTTCCATTGGTATTTTGTTGCCGCCTTCATTTGTAGAAGGTTTGGCACTTTCTTGGTTGCCACTAGTCTGTCTTTCATCGACATCCACAAATATCGGTCCTCCTTGTTGACATGCAGATGTCTACTTTCCATTGTTGCTCGTACCGTAGGGAGCTCCTTGGTCTTGTACTTTGGTGTCAAAATGTGAGTGACCTTTGGATTATTGCTAAGCATTTTCTTTGGTATCCACATATGTTTTATTCCCTTGGTTGGGGGTTGAACCATCTACTTTGTTGGAATCCGGTTGTTACATTGTTGTTTTTCCCACCATGGCATTTCTATCCTTCCGCATCCATACTTGTTTACCTTGTTTTGGTAGTTTAGATTTTTGGATTGTGGCCGGTGACTTCAGCTATCTGTAATTAGCATGGTTGGCTTTTACCTGGTTGTTGGTCTCAGGTTTCATGTTGATCTTTGATGGCATTTGTGCTTTTGTCTTTTTTGCCATTGATTAAATGGCTTGCAGTTGATTATGATGGTATTGTTGAGCAAAATCTATCACCTATTGTTCATGTTCATGTTGAATTTTGACTGCCTTTGCTTTCCAATCTATCTGTACATTGTATGATTTTTGCCAAGGTTTCCGTAGCATCATTGGGTGTTGTGTTCTTTCATCTGTCACCACATAGAACTTGTGTGGGTAAATATACTGATGTAGCTGTACATGCAATATAGTCCATCCTAAGGTTTTCAATGGGTGCAATGTGCTACTTTCTAGCACTTGTGGAGTAGGATGAAGTTGATCTGTGACTTTGAGCTGTTGGTATAATCCGTAAGAGATCAAATTTGATTGAGCACCCGAATCAAGCAAGTTTGTTGATTCAACTTGATTGTTGCCCACTTTGACTGTAATTATTGGCTCTATCGTTTCCTCCTCCAACGTCATCAGTCGAATGGCATTGATTCTCAATGGTGGTTTACCTTGTTGTTGTTGTCGCAGCAGCCGTCTTTTTGCAATGCGTTCTTGTGCTTTGGCTTGAGCTTCCTCCCTTACTCTCTCTTTTTCCTTTAGTCTTTGCTTTCCTTGATGAATTTGTTGGAGCATCTTCTATGTGAGTGGTAGGTGATATCTCCTCAGTCGACACCAACTAATCCAGTTTGGCATTTCTTCACCTGCTAATGTAGCAAGCTTGACAGCTCCACTTTGTGATAGATCATGAATCACAAATGGTCCCATCCCTCGCTTTTTCAGTTTCTTGAAATGTTGCTTCAAGGTATAAACAAGTACGTAATCACCTATTTTGAACTCTTTGGTGCGCACATGTTTGTCAAAATATTCCTTTTGTCTTCTCTTTTTAGCATAGATTGAAGCGACAGCTCGTAAGAGGAGTTCATCTAGCTTTTCAAGATCATTAATCCTTGAAGAGAGTTCATTCCCTGTCCATTCCAAGCTTGTTGCTACTCGTAGAGTCGGGATCAAAAATTCGATGGGTAGTATAGCATTTAGGCCAAACACCATGTTGTATGGGGTTGTTCCTATTGATGTTTTGTAAGCTACCCTGTATGCCCATAGTGTTGAGTGTAGTTGTTGATCCCAATCTGTTCTTGATTTTGACACTATCATAGTGAGAACCGTGCATAGTGTTTTATTTGTGGCCTCAGCTTTGCCCATTGCCCATTGGCATGTGGATGGTATGGTGCTCATTTCCTATGTATGACCATGAATTCCTCTAGTAGATATTCAATGACTTCATTGAGAATGTGTGTTCCACAGTCACTGACAATTTCTATTGGTAACCCGTAACGTACAAAAACATTCTCATACAAAAATTGTGCCGTGGTGCGTGCATCAACTTTTTGTGTTGCTTTGGCTTCGACCCTGGCTTCGACCCATTTTGTGAGATAGTGCATAGCCACAATGATGTATTGGGTATGGGTGCGATATGCAGGGGGTGATATAGGTCCCACAAAATCAATGCCCCATTTTGCAAATGCCCTTGCCCCCATCATTGGCCTTAATGGCTTCTCATCTCTTTTTATTGGTATCTTGGTGCGTTGACACGCATCACAACGCTTTACAAACTCGTCGGCATCCATGTGCAATGTAGGCCACCAAATTCTTGCGGTAAAGACAATTTTTGCCCTCTTATCGCCCAAAAAATGGCCTCCACTTATTCCACTATGTGCATGTTCTAGAATCAGCAGGTATTCGCTTTCACTTGCACAGATTTTAAGTTGATTTTCCTTTCCCCGCTTATAGAGTTGATTCCCAATTAACTGAAAGTCACGAGCTTCCAGCTCTATAGCTTTTTCTCGTGCTCTTGTAATGTTCTTAGGAAACGTCCTAGTGGTTAGGAAGTCAATGATATATTGACTCCATGCAAGTGCTATGTTCACCTGAAACAAATTTGCGTGATCCACTGGGCGTTTGGCACTACATATTGTACAATTGGTAACATAAGAATGTGTATCCGCATACATAGTTGGCCAATAAACCCCTAATTGTTTTAGTCTCTTGTGTGTTTTCACTATTGAACAATGAAATGCACAACCCTGGACATGTGCCTCTTCAAGGTAGCACTCAAATTCTTCCGGATTTATACATAATCGTAGGATTAGGTCAGATTCAAGATGATATAGCCATCCTGCTATCAAATGGAAGTTTTTTGTTTGTCGAATTGTTTGCTGTTTGGATTTTCATTCCGTTTTATCAAACTCACTTCCAAAGGAAAGAATGCTGACAATCTTCTGAGACCATTTGGGTACCATTTCAATGTTGAAAAGATAAGCATATGGTATGTCATCATCTACCCCTTCAAGAACTTCCCTGTTGTGTATTCTTGAAAGATGATCTGCTTGTAGATGGGTTTTGCCCTTTTTGACTACGACTGTGAAGTCAAATTCTAGCAATATAATAAACCAGCTTACGATTCTCCCTGTACTGCAAGGTTTATTTACTAGGTACAAAAGAGCTTGATGATCCGTGAAGAACACAAATTTGTTTGCAAGCAAATAATGCCGAAATTTCTTTACAGCATGAATCATTTCTTACCCTTCCCACTTGGTGGTTGTGTAGTTCTTTTCTGCACTGTTTAATTGTCGGCTTGCATAGCAAACCGGAAAATCCATTGTTCCGTCTCAAGGTTGAGCTAGAATACTTCCAATGGCATATGTTGAAGCTTCAATGTGCACATGGAATATCTTTTCCCAATCTGGTGCCTTTAGTAGAGGTGATGATATAAGGTTTTCCATCAGTTTTTGGAATGAAGTTTCGCACTCCTCGGTCCATTCGAAATTGACTAGCAAAAGATACAGAGGTTGTGCAATAATTGCATACATGTATATGAATCTTCGATAGTAACCGCAGTGCCCCATGAAGGATTGCACTTGTTTCGCACTAGTAGGCCTGGGCAGGTCTACAATGACTTTGACTTTGTCTAGGTCTGTGGTTATGCCGTTTCTTGAGACAATGTGTCCTAAGATTCGTCCTTGATTAACCATAAATACACACTTTTCCGGGTTTAGGCAGATTCGATATGTTCTGCACTTTTCAAAGACCTTTTACAAATGGTCAATATGTTCCTCTCGCACAAGAGAGTGTACACACAGGTCATCCATGTAAATTCCTAAGAATATTCTTAGGTATTCCTTGAAAGAGTGAGTCATTAACCTCTGGAAAGTGGTTGGTGCATTTGTTAAGCCAAATGGAATAACTCGATATGCATAAATCTCCCATTCTTTAGAAAATGCTGTTTTGTGTGTATCCTCGCTTGCTATTGCCAGTTGGTTGTATGATGAAAACCCATCCAAAAAGGTATATTCCCGTTTCCCGGTCACTCGCTCCACTACATGTTCTGTGATTGGCAAGGGATAATTATCCCTTATGGTTGCTGCATTCACCTTCTTGAGGTTTACACACACTCGCAATTTTCCATTCTTTTTGGGAACTACCACAATGGGTGACACCCAATCTGTATGTTCAATCTCATAGATGAATTCCGCTTCCATCAGTTTATCAATCTCTTCCTTGATTCGTTTAGCAAATGTGTCATTATATGTATAAGGATGTTGTTTGCTAGGTTTTGCATATGATTTTAAAGGAATTGTATGCTAGCATATCAATGGATCAACTCCTTTGAGGTCTTTATAGGACCAAGCGAACACATCTTTATACTTCGTGAGAAGCTGTGTTAGTTGTGCTTCTTCCTCAGGCTCTAAATCGTTAGCTATATAGATCGGCTGAGGTTTTTCACCTGGTTCTACGAGGTCTATTCTTTTTGCTTTTTCAGGCCCATCGTAAGATTCTTGGTTGGTTTTCTCCCTGATTGGAGGTGTCATAATGATTTTTCTATCTTGGATAGTAAATTTCCGATTGTGTGCTAGTACATTCATGTTGCTCTTTTCTGACTCCCCTTTACCATCACTATCTTCTTCAGTAGTCCATATCTCTCTCAAAGACCGTTTCAGTTCTTGGTATTTCTGTTTACGCTCCAGTTTGGTCCACTCTTGGTATTTTGTCATTTCTTTTTTTTTTTAGATTTTGTTTCGGTTTTAGCTTTTCTTAGCTGTTTTATTTCTTCTCGCGTTCTTTCTTTTTGATTTTCTGAGAATTTTCCTGATATTTGATCTTTTACACAATCCTCTGCTTTTACAAGCATCAAATAGTGAGTTTTACCTTTTTTCCTGGGCATCATGCTCTCTCTCGCTTTCTTTCCTGCTCTTTTCCTCCTATAGCGTTCTTGGCGTCTAGGGTGTTGATTAGAAAAATCATAAAACTTGATCTTCTCAGCTTCATTTCCACGCTCACTTGAGGTGTCTGAACACTCATTATCTGCATCATCATTTACTTCCAATTGTTCAGAGGAGTTGTAAAACTCTTCTAGTTCTAGAGGTTTTACCGTCTCTTTTTGTGATACAACGCTTACCATGTAATATGGTAGCACATCGTAGCCATCCTTATCGCAAAATTTTGTTGTTGGACTATCAGTAATGGTACAGACATCTAACGTTGCCAGTATCTGTTCCCATTCTAATTTATTCCAAGGCATCTTTAGGGAAAGGTTCCGAATATACTCCTTGTCCTCAATTGCTCTTTCTAAGATGCATTCCTCTTTTCTTAAGCTTCCACAATGTGAAGCTCCGCACATCCATAGCTCTTTTGGTTGCCCTAACCATGCTGGTAGTTCCGATCCTGCTATTGTAGCCGAGACAAACTCTTCCACTGGTGTTTGGTTTACATCTTTGTAACTATGGTCTTTCACGTGTATTTTAGTTGTCCTCTCGCCATGTCTGAGGTATATTTGGTCATAACCCCAATCTTGGACCATCTTTAGTTGTCGCATGAATGGTCGTCCCCAAGATTATCTCATAATTGTTCTTTTTGTCAAAATCGACTATTGCAAATGTATGCTCATACTCGATTCTTCACGAAGTGACAATTACTTTTTCTAAGAGTACTAGAGGCTTTTCCATGAACCCATCTGCCAATTGCAGTTTCATTCTGGTAGCCCTCAGATCTCGTTTTCCCCATTTTTTCCAGATTTCCTTGGTGGCGATAGCAACTCCCGCTCCACTGTCAAGAATAGCTTTGGAAACTACTCCTTGGAATTCTTCTGGTAGCGTCATGTTTCCGTCTTCTCCCTCGTAATATTCTCCAACTTTATTCAATGGTACCGGCCTAGTGTTTAGGTTAGGTCTGTCCAACTCCCTAATTTCTTCTTGGAGCTTCAAGGTGGGGTCTTTCACTCCAAATTTTTCTAGGCATGTTCCTACTGTGGTCCACATGTTTGGCCTTAACCTTAGGAGTTCTGCTAACGTGATTGTGCATGCCACCGGGGTGGATAACAACTCAATCAATCCTTGCGAATCCATCACCTTGTTAGAAAAAAGTCTTTGAGATGGGATTGCTCTCACTTCCGACTTAGCTTTATATTCTCCCAAGTAAGAGGATAAAGTTCTCAAAGAGTCTGGTTGGTTGTGCCCCGAACTAATAGATCCTTGGTCTCCCCCTTGTGAATGTATCTCAAAGTTCATTTGTGATCTTGCCTCAAAGTATTCAATAGGAGGTAAGATCACGTTCTTTTCTTTTCTCGTGCTATTCATGTGGTTACTCATCCTATTAGCCTCGTTGGCCTCTCGAATTTGCTTCCACAGATCATCTAGACCGTTACCGTCCTTACCCATTTTTTCCAATATTTTAGGATGGACCCTGTCACTTGCCCCATAGGTGGTATTTGGCACTATGATAGGCTCTCCCCTCGACTCATAATCATTAGTGAGTCTTTCCTTTGTCTGTTCATGTTTCTCTAATGATGGTTGGATAGGGATTGGAGCTAGTGCGTCATGACAATTTGTCAGTTTACCCAACGGGTCTTCCATCAATGATTGAGCCGTCTCGATCATCTTTTTACACATATCCAACCTCTGTTTTTATATTTCTGCATATGGATAAGTCATCCACCTATGCTCTTACGTTTGGTTGTTTTTAAGTCGAGCTTCATAAGCTTTTAGCAATGCATCCAGCTTCTCGTTTACCTTGTCTACCAGTACAGATCCTCCTGATCCTGCACTTTTGGGCTCTGTTATTTCCTGGGGTGCTATGGCTGCTGTGGTGTGTGAGCTTAAGCTAGCCACATCCTCTAACCGCTCCAATCTGTTCTTTGTATGTTTCAACTCATCGGATAGGGCTGTTTGCTCTCGTTCTTTCCTGGCTTTCCTACGCACCTTTCTAGCTTTCCAAGTGCTTCTTTTATTTTTTGTTTCTGAACTTTGGGCATCGGTTTTTGGTTCTTCTATTATGGGTTCAGTTGTCCTTCTCTAGTCTTGGACTCGTGTTACAGCCTGAATAAGTATGATTGTTTCATTCTCCGATCCTCCACTAGAAGGTACTGTTTCTAATAGGTTCAAGGTGGATTTTGCCCATTTGCTCGGGTTTTTAGGACAATCGGGAATCAAATGAGTAATTCCACATTCTGGGCATACGCATTGACTCTAAGTGATTTCATCATGAGGACAGTCTCTCAGCCAATGGTCTCCGCCACACTTGTAATAGGGTCCCTTGGGTTTTTGAGGTGCTCCTTGAAACCCTCTTTGCTGGTAAGCCTGTCTCTGTCCTCCCATGCCTCCATTGGCTATGAACAACAATGTTCGTTCATATAAGCTATATCTTCCTTCTCCTGCGGCCTGTGCAGCAGTTGGTGGTACTTGATTCCCTATCATGCTCCATGGTTCTCATGTCAAGGATTTTTCTGGTGCATAATAGACACGGTTTGCGGAATATCCATTGGGATCTTCATAATATGCATGCATAGGCACCAAAGCCTTTTCTTCTGATTCAGTTACCGTTGGTGTGTATCTTATATCAACTGGTCATAAACCTGGTAGGGGTGGTTGTTTCCCCAACACCGGTTGTGGTCTTTCTACACCTACAAGTCTTGGTAAGTTGCCTGCTTGATATCTGGGCATCGGTGGAACTTGAGGGAAAGCTACTAGAGCTTGGGGAGCGTAAGGTCTCTCTCTCACATATCCCTTGTTATAATAACATTCCTCGGTCCCATGGTTTGTCCATTTTTGTTCAATAGCACACCACTTGGGCTGTTTAGCCTGGGGTTTGGCGTACAAGTTGATCTTTTTTAGCACTTCACCTACGAGCTGCTCCTAGTTTACCACTATTTCTCCTTTCAGTGTTGTCTTGGAAGACTTGCTCCCACTTTTCTATGAAGATGAATCGTCATCAAGGTCCTTGAACTCCCCTTCTTTGTAGACCGCACAATTGTCCACAAGGTATAGAGCCTCCTTGGTCAACTCATTCAACGTTGTGCTCCTCTTCATATGTAAGTCTTTCTGGAGATCTTCATTCCTTAGTCCTTGGATGAATATCAGCATAAGTCAGGATTGAGTTGGCAATTCTTCAACAGGACAGAACTTAACATATCTTTTTAGTCTTAGGACTTCCTTCCGTACAGATTCTCCATCTTTTTGGTTGAATTTATGGATTTGTGAGACGGTAGTATGAGCTATTCCCCTTTGAGAGAATTCCTCAATAAACTCGTCAAAAACTTCCTCCATCGACTCAAAGTCTCTACGCTCCACAGAGTCAAACCAAGTTCCAGCATCATCCTCTAGGGTTAGTCCAAACCCTGCAAATTGGGTAGGAAAATCTAACACCTCCTCGGCTCTAATTACACGCACAAAGGCTGCTACATGATCCCTTGGGTCTCTGTTTCCTGTGTATTTTTTGTTTACCCATTTTTGCACTTGAGAAGGTCTAATTGTGCGATGGTCTACAAACCTCATCATTGGATCACCCCGTCCAAGTCGATATACCTCCTCCTCAGGCCTTCTGTAATAGGCTGGTTCTTCTCCTAACGGTGCTCCTAAGCCATAATTTCTAACGGTTCTCGCTGGAGGTGGTTCTTCTCTTCGCACTTGTTTGATGGGTGGTCCCCCAGGCTCTGTTGACCCTTGTGCTTTTGGCGTACTCTCTTCTTGATACCTTGAATAGTGTGGTGGTTCATGCAAATCCCTGAGCCCTCATGCGACTTGATAACCATCTCGGTTTCGGTCTAGTTCCATTGTTGCACTCTCTTGAAGCCATGCCTGCAATGATGGATGGTTTGCTGGTTGCTCTTGGTTGTTGAATGATTGCGGTCTGGTGGAATGTGAGGTAGTGTCATACTCATCTGAAAATGGATTCGTTGACCTGCTAGGGGTGTGGGAAGCTCTCGGCATTTCCTCAGGGGTATATGCTGATGCTCCTGGACCTGTTGCTCTTTCTACTTCCTCTGGGAGAATACGTTGGTATTCTCGCCCGTATCTATCAACAAAAACTATGCCCTTCCCCGTAGCAATTTCATAAGAGAATAAGTAAAGAACCTTGTCTTTGCTTAGTTCGTTTACATATGGTTCTTTGCTGCGAAAGTAAGAGACAATACCCTCACTCTCATGTTTATAGATTCCCACGTTCTTGTTATAAGTTGGAATCCTGGTTGTTTTCTACCATACATAAAAATAGCTCCGGGCCGATCAATGTTTCGTGGCGATTCTTGAGTTTCTGAAACCATTTTCCCTTGCGCCATGTTATCTCCATATCTGTTGTAATCTTCAGCGGTTACTAACTATTAAATTGCGGTTCCCCTTTTCGTCTCGGAATCTATCTCCATCATCATACACTCGGATTATCTCCAATATTTGTGCTGACCTCTCTTCGATACAAATGCACTTGCGGCCTCGATAGTCAGAATAGACTAGGGATCCTCTTGAGTTTGTTTCCTCTAAGAAGATCATCGTGAGCCTAGACTCATTCAAAGGATTTTGGGAGGTGCTTCCTCCTCGCATAGGTCCATCATAGGTGAAACCTTCTGGCTGTTGACTACCCATCATGAAGAAAGATCTGTCTGACGAAGTGTCAGTATCACTACCTTCTCAATAATCGGTGCTAGAGGATCTAGCCTTGCCTGAGTTACACTCTCTTCGGTGGACACTAAGCTACCTTGGTCACCTGCCACCTTCTGGTCTCTAACAATGTATCTTCCTGATCTTAAATTCATCAAATTTATCAATGCAATTTATCACAAATTCAACCACTCACCTGCCAATGGGCCAGTTTCTGCACAACTTCTTGCTTTGTTGCTGAATATACCTGTACACAAGCATTTTAATTTTGGCAATTGAATCAAAACATTTATCTGCTAGAGGTTATGTTAGTAATGATTGGTATGACTGGAGAGTTAATCTCAACCACTAGTGTATTTTATACATTGCTAATGTTCTAGATTAGGTGTACTAATATGAAACAGTACTTCCCTCTGATGTTGGCCAATTTACGCAAAAAAGTATGAATTCAGTCCTTGCTTCGTCAAATGGGCAAACAAGGTCCAAATTCACTTTTGAATGAAATTCTGGAACCCTTAAGCCAAATGGAACCTCACTGTCTAGGCCAGGTCAAATTTTCTCTGCAGTATGCCCCAGTAGACATCCTACGCGTAGGATGTCTCCTGCTGTGTTTTGCCTAGATTTTTACACTATGTTTCCCTTTGTTGTGCTGAGCTTACAGTTGCTTTTACTTTTTTATTTGGACACCTATTAGATGGTCAATGAGTCAGAAATCTGTTCCGACAGCCTATTGATGGTATTGATCAGTCTAATCAACTCCAAATTGGACCAAAATTTACTAGCAGGCTTGCCTTAGGCTATACAACACCTTACAATGCTCAAAGTCAAATTCTGGCTTCATTATCTTGCATGAGATATCCTACGCGTAGGATGTCTTTTTCTTCAGAATGGCTTTAAACTCAAGGCTCAAGCTCCCCTTGAGCTGCTGATCACTTTGGTATATTCAAAATTTAGTTTGGAGTCCCAAATCACTCAGAAGACATCCTACGCGTAGGATGTCTTTTTGGCGTGTTTGACCCCAGATTTGTCCCATAGATTCCCCTTGATGTCAGTATCCCAGTGGTATGCTTAGATTTTGATTTGGATGTCAAAAGTCCCAAAATTCAGCTGTTTTTTCTTTTTCAGTCAAAAATGCTAAAGTCCACTTTGAACCCAATTTTCTTACCCAAATGAGGTGAAACCCCTTTTAGTCACTCAGTATATCATGCAAGACACACTCATGCAGCCATCTTATGGTTTTGGTCTCAAATTTAAGTTTTGGCACTATTTGGGTAGGATGTCAAGCAATTTCAGCCTATCTGGCCTTATTCTGTAAAGATATGGCCAAATTACCCCTTTCGAGTTGAAATTAGGGTTAACCCTACCTTCTGAACACACTGGTCAACTCAAAATCCCAAAATTTCTCCCAGATTGGCCTGTAGACATCCTATGTGTAGGATGTCTCCTAGCTTAAAATTAATGTTTTTTCTGACAGGAATACTCCTGATGCTCTGTAGATGTATCAGAAACACTCACAGTAACTTTTGTACCCCACTTAATCTTTCAACCACACTTTTGTGTCTTTTTGCGTCTTTTACAAACTTGTAATGATTCTACCAAGCAAGTGTACATGCATGAAATGCTCTAGATCTGAATCATGATGTCCTACTTACTCTACTCCTACCTATCATGAAGAAATGGTGATAATGGTGTTTTTGGTTGCTTTTTGGCCTCTCCTGACTCTCAATCTCACCTCTCACCGCTTCTCACCACTCCAACTCTACCCTAGAACTCGACTACCTAAGTCAAAGGATCTAGGCCAGACACACGCTTCCTAAACTCCCTCTAAGACCTAGAGAGTCCTCCACCCTCTGATCCTATCTAAATGTAAAGCGAGACTCTTGGCAAGCCAAAAATCCCAATCCTCAAGGATTAGTCTCGGTCACCTACCTAAGGTTTTCGTCCCCGGCAACGGCGCCAATGTTGGACGGATACGCCACGACGGACGTCAGCACAACGAGAACTCACCTAACAAGTAATGTCAGCTAAGGATGAACCTCGGCCCGCAGGCACGTGGAAGCTAGCATAAGGTGTCAACCTACACTCGACCGACTCCTAACTAATTCCTACAGAGGTCTCTACCAATTGTCTAAGTCACAGCCTTCAAGAGTATAAAAGAGGAAACTTCGTACAACGCTTGCTAGAGCCAAACACCCATCAAACACTTTCAAAACACCATAGAACTTGAGGGAGACCGTACTAATACCTATAGGCCGCTCTCCCTAAGGTTTATGAACCAAAATCACGACCCAAAACACCCGGTGCAGAAACACGTAGGATTTTGGCCAAAAACGTTCAGGTCTTTCGTTTCCGAAATCTGAAGTGCCTAAGATGTGTAGTTCTACTCAATGTGAACGCGTGGATATGCTGCAATGCAAAATCAGATAACGTAGGCTCACCCAAACAACCGATGAAGCTCGTAGAAGGAGCTCCCAAAGCCGGACCGTACGCGCGCAATATTGGTATCGGCGTGTAGCTCTAGTCGGGGGCAACACGCTGCACTTCTCTACACTCGATTCCAACCACCGTAGCACACGTAGCGTCAAGACAAAGCTCTCACTCTCTCTCTCTCGTACACAGTACGCTCACTCACAGACTTCAAACTTGTTTTTAAAATGACAAAAGGTTTTTCATTAAGGTCAAAAAGTGGTATATATACCTTACAACTTCTCAAACCCTAAAGTTCCAAAATCAACCATCTACTCAATCTAACTATCAAAACTGGGATACAATCTGGGAACTTCTGTAAGTCCCAATTTCCCTCTCTCTCTCTTTGATTTCCTACACACACACACATTTCTCTCTCTCTTTCTCTCTCTCTCTCTCTCTCTCTCTCTCAGGAACATAATAATAGAGATCGACAACAAAAGATAGAGAAAGAGATCTTTGTATTGATGCATTTTTTTGTAGAGTTTTGATACAATAGAGGAGCAATTGAATATGGGCGCACTCCATTGTATGAAGCTCTAACCTCCCGACCACCCCCGAGCTTCAGTCCGGTTACGTGCAGCGTCTCACTCGCACTCGCACTCGCAGAAGAGGAGATCTATGAATGATCCCCAAGCGCACCATCCATCGTGCTTTTATCCTTCTTTTCTTTGAAAAGCTTGCGACTTCTCAAAATAGTCGCTTTTTAAGCATTCAGTCAACTCGATTTTCCCACCAAGTATACCTGCGAGAATAAGATAAGAACGTGATCGCTAAGCGATCCGTGAAGGTTAGATTTTTATTACGACACTTTGCACAGATCGTGTTTCACACATTGATTTCTGCATCGCCTACAAAATAGCCAAAATAACATACTCGTGCAACCAACTCAACATGATAATCAAAGTAAAAGAAGATAATTATATACCTTCATAATCTCAATTACAATAGTATGTGACTACGATTTCAAAAAAAGAAAAGATATAAGAATCTCATGAGATGCCTTGAAAAGATATGGGTGGATGGAGGAAAATGAGATATAAAAAAAAAAATTACGGGTGGATGCCTCGAGCAACAGACGCTGATGCACGCACGTGGGAGGTAAGGTCACCCTCAGCAGGGCTTGAGATGGGGAAGGGGCTGGGAGGGGGTCGAATGTTTTGTATTCTAATTACAGGCGTAATGTAGGAATCAATGAAAGCTACGTGCTCAGGTGGTTAGAGCAGTGAAAGGGAGTTGAGTCCATCCGCATTCAAAACCACGGTGATTCCTTGGTTTTGCTGCTCCGTGTGCGCTAGAGAAAGCCAGGAAAGGCATCAACGGAGATTCGCGTGCAATATCATTTCGAAGCTGCCAGTATGTCACTATAAGAGTATATCATGAAGAAACAAATCCACTTCTTGGTTGATAGTAGGGAGGGTTGTATGATGTTGTATGTCTGTCTGTCCCTGTGTCTCTTACATTGGTGCTGCCTTCTGTTTGTTTTCATCATAACTTTTACAAACGAACTCAGAACGGAGCAATCCATGTACTCAAAACGACGGGAATAGGTCTATTCTACAAGACATCGCGGACAGAATTGCAAAAAACATCCTTTTTTGGTTGAAAGCGTAACTTTTAGGTCGCGACTCTTAAAACCTCTATTTTTGGGTCTCCACTACTTTTTCAACTTATTTTAAGCCTACCCATGCATTTTAAGCTAAAACACATAAATATAAAACATTGATATTAATAAAAAACTCAATTTTTTATTTCATAAACAGACTATCAGTTATTCATTAATCTTTATCAAGTACGTCTTTAGTGTATTATTTAGAAAAATAATATATGTTCTCTCTTAATATCTCGAACTCATTGATATAAGCTCTATTTAATAGACTATTCAACAATCTTTCAAATCGTGCTAAACGAAAGATATGCCCTACTACATTCTTTTCGACTTTAAGAACTTCAAAAACTAGTCCTATTACATTCTCCCCTTATCAAAATTAACTCTGTCCTCAGAGTTAGAAAGAGAGGAAAATTCTCTTTGCAAAACACTAAGATCAATCCATGATGCATCATCTACTGGATAGTTTTGCCACTTAACCAAAACTTCCACAATGTCTTTATTTCTCATATGTTTAACACGCCTATCTAGCACTAAGTCTGGTTCTACAGTCAATGTTCCGTCATCTTTCAACTTAGAGTTGTCCTATAAAACATGATGCACATTAGGAACATATTTTTTCAGTAACTCACATGAAGTACAAGATGCACTTTAACATGAGAAGGCAATTCCAATTTGTAAGCTAATGAACCAATGTGCTTCAAAATTTTAAATGGCCCAGAAAATCGTGGAGACAATCTTCTATCCTTTCCAAGAATCAAATGAGACTTATCAAGAATGACCTTTAAGAAAACCATATCACCAGTTTCATACTCCACAACAAGATGTTTCTTGTCATAATACAATTTATGTCTCTTTTGAGCTTCTCTAATATTCCCCAGATTTTGGCCAACTCGCTATCCATTTTCTCAAGTATCTGACGTGATAGTTCTACTTTATTCCTCGAGTTAAGAAAATTAATAGGTGTGGGACAGTTGTAGCCATACATTGCCTCAAACAGGGTCATCCTAATAGGCAGATATTCATTCCAATTAGATTGGTTTTCATTGATATACATTCGTAACATATCTTCTAAAATACGATTCACTCTCTCCGTTTCCCCATCATTTTGAGCATTAAAAGCACTAGACATGCGTAACTCGGTACCTATAGAGTCAAAAGTCGCTCTCTAGAAATGAGAAGTGAACTTAGAATCTCGGTCAGACACTATACTCTTGGGCATACCATGCAAACGAAATATCTCTTTCACAAACACGTGTGCAATGGTCAATGCAGTATCAATTATTTTTTCAGGAAAGAAGTGAGCTTGTTTTGTGAGTCTATCTACCGCCACAAAGATCGAATCATACCCTCCACGAGTAGTAGGAAGTATAATGATAAATTCCATGGATGTAGACTCCCACTTCTATAAAGAAATGTCTAAGGGTTGAAGGTCACCAGTATCCTCTTATGTTCAATCTTAACTTGTTGACATTGAAAGAATTCACACACATAGTTCTTAACATCCAATTTCATACGCGGCCAAAAGAATGAACTTTTAATCTTTTCATATGTCTTATTCAATCCAGGATGACCAGAAAAAGGTGAATTATGACACTCATGCAGAATTTGACTCTTAAAAGCAGAATTTGCAGGAATACACAAGCGGTCATAATAATACATATTTCCCTTATACAAGTGATATCTGTTCTCATACATCTCACCAATATTCTCACACAAAAATTTCAAAATAGTCATCTAAAAAGAATAATTTTCAACTTCAGCATGTATCTCATCAATCAAATTGGACCGCACAACAGTCAACAAATTACACATGGACCTACGACTCAATGCATCTGCAACTTTATTTTCTTTTCCACACAAATACTTCAAATCAAAATCATACTCAGCAAGAAATTCAATCCATCTCCTTTGTCTATTGTTTAACAATGGTTGAGTAAAATATACTTCAAGCTTTGATGGTTAGTACGCAATTCAAATTTGACACCAAGCAAAAGATGACACAAATGTTTCAATGCATGAATAAGAGCAAGCAATTCTAGATCATGTGTTGCATAGTTCAATTCATGTCCTCTTAATTTCCTAAACTCATATGCAACCACTCTTCCTTCTTGTGTCAAAACACAACCTAATTGTTCACCACTAGCGTCACAGGACACAACAAATGGTTTGCCCATCTCAGGAACCTTTAAAACACAATTTTCCGCTATTTTAGCCTTCAAGGTCTCAAAAGAAGTCTCACAGCTAGAAGTCCACACAAAACCCTTGTCTTTCTTGGTCAATTCGGTCAGAGGACTTGCTATCTTAGAGAAATCTTTAATGTGTGCTCTCTCATATTGTGCTAGACCCATAAAGCTTCTCACATCCCTAAATGACTTAGGTGTTGGCCACTCCACAATAGTATTAACTTTGTCAAGATCTATGTGAATCCCCTCTTTAGAAATCACTCTTCCCAAATACACAATCTGATCCTTTGCAAAAGAACACTTACTTGCTTTGGCATACAATCTATGTTCACGCAAAACCTCAAATGTTTTCTTTAAATGCAATGCATGATCTTCTTCATTCTTAGAATACACAAAAATATCATCCAAGAATACCAGAATGAAGTCATCAAGATACGCGTGAAAAATATTATTCATCAAGCACATGAAAGTTGCTGGTGCATTAGTCAACCCAAAAGCAAGAACTGTAAATTCATAATGCCCATAACGTGTACGAAAAGCAGTCTTTGGAATATCCTCGGCCTTAATGCAGATTTGATGGTAGCCAGAATGAAGGTTGACCTTTGAAAATATTGTGGCACCACTCAAATGGCTAAGCATTTCATCTATCTGAGGAAGAGGATATTTGTTCTTAATGGTTTGTTTGTTTAATCCCTAGATCTATGGCATGGTCTACCGCTCTAGGCAGAGGCATACCAGGAAGATCGTCCGAAAACACATCCTTAACACTAGGTTGGTAACCTAACAGGACATAAAAGTGTCCTTTCAGGGTTTTGAAAAAAACCTCCAAAACCATAGTAGATCCACTCATTTTGTAAAATCCTTTCATGAGGTTATAGTTCAAGGCCTACTACACATGGAAAAAATAAGAAACTTGTAAAATTTCTCATCTTTTGGTCACACCAAGCCTCCAAAGCTGATGGACCAGTACATTTTCATCAAAACAGTCATTTCTTATGTTTTGTTGCATAAAAATAAGATTAGGGATTTTTGTAGGACTTGAGATAAAATCCCTAGTTAACTTCAATGGGTTGGTGATCAGAACATATGATTGCTTCTCACTCACTATTTTTTGTTTTTGCCAAAAGAAATAGGTACAAAAAAGTTTGAATTTTTACCATTCTGCAAACCTATCATCAAAGAAGTTTCTATAGCCACGCTCAATACAAATAATATATGCATGTTTTCTTAGTTCCCTATTGTCCTTTAGGTTCATAAGGAGCCATGGAGCATGTCAAAAGAATAATACATCTCTTACCAAGGGGAATCTTGGGAACAAAGATGAAGTGCTAAATACAACAAACATGAAAAAACTGGGTTCAACATTATGAGTTGTAGAATCCCATAGAACCTATTCAATATCTAGCCAACTTTGATCCTTATGACTAGATATGGTTACTACCTAAAAAATGCATGTAGTTGTCACAAAAAACTAACAATATTGAAAAAGCTATACTTGATATACTAGAATGTTTCGTTTTCTTCTATAATTGAAAAAATCAACCATCGTTGTCTACTATGCAAAATAGGGTATTAGGTGCCCCAAAACTCAAGGAATATTAGCTTTATGTCACGATATGCGACATAGAAAATCAAAACTGCATTTGGATATCATGAAAGCCACCAAAAAAATCATAGAAGAGCTAAAACTGGCTAAAAAACAAGATTTGATAATTTTTGTAATTTGGTCATAAGTTACAACTTTAACATTGATTTCTCCCTAGAAGCATCAGGACATGTTGAGGACTACTAAAGATAATTCTCTAGCATTATAGACCTCACAAACATGAATTCTAGAGTGATATAGTGGCAAAAAGTTGAAAAAAGCCAAAAACAGGACCCGTTTTTTCACACAGTTTAGGTTGTGAAATGTTGTGCAAGGACAAGGTTAAAGATGGAATTGATATTCCAAAAAAATGTCGAGTTTTTTTCAGCTCATGAGACAACTTTCTAGACAGATAGCACCTCAAAATCCATTTTGAAACTCTTGACATAATTCAAGGAAAATGGTCACTTCACAGGACATAAAAGTGTCCAAGGACATAAAAGTGTCCCATTACCAACCTAGTGTTAAATTCATGTAAGAGATCCTCTAAAAATTCTGGATTTGTCTCTTTTTGTTTATCCCCAGATTCTTCTTTAATCTCATTAGCAAACACAAGAAACGTCTCACACTCTTATCTAAGTCACCTTATCAATTCTATGGCCAAACCAGATTTAGAATCTCTTTCTTTCCACGAAGAGTGTGATTTATCATCATCTTTTTCTTTCTTAACAATCAATCAAAACGTGATTTTCAATCATCTAATTGATACCAATGATAACATCATGCATATCAATGTTTATGATATAGAAATAATCTTTATGCTTCCGACTCTTCAAAGAAAAAAAATAAATTTTCTACTAACTCTTTCGTGAAACTATTATTACCACTGGTTAAGTCCACAAGTCTTTTAACTTCTCGATTTAGTTTCAAGTTTAATTTCTCAATCAATTTAGAAGATAAGAAGCAATGAATACTATCCAAATCAATTAAGAAATTCAAATTTAAATCTCAAATTTTACGCATAAATTCAATCACAAAAGCTTTCAAAAGACGTATCAAAGACATAAAACATCACAAAGAAGGTGTAGATGACTTACCTTTATCGTACGCGTCGCCAAAAGTCTCCAATTGGGCCATCTTGGTATGTATTGTCTTATCAATCACCTTGCTCGAGAATTTGAAGTCTCGTTGTCGTGCTCTCAATATTGAAAGTATAATCCAAATCTTTGAGTTCTTCAATCCACGCTTCTAAATCTTCGCATATCTTTCTTATGCCATCAAAATCTTTAAGGTTAGCCTTCGTTAAGAATGATTTGGTTGTCGCTTCTCCCATATCTTCATCGTTTCTTTTTCGCGTTGACGACCTCTACGTTCACCACCACCATTCCCACCATCACCACTATCACCACCGCCAGGTGCCCCAGTGCCTCCACGATGATCATTGTTTCCTGGTGGATTAGCATGGTTTTTGACTTTATGTTGGCTATCAAGGTCCACATAGATATCAGGCTCTCGTGCTGCTTTGCCTCACAGAGCCCCAACACGCTCTCAATTTTCTTGTTCCAGATCTTCTCGTAGTTTCCGAATCAGGTCTTCTTGCTCCTTCATCCTCCCTCACGTATCCTTCCATGTCCAGAATCAACCGCTTACTCTGATACCAATTGTCACAGGAACAGAATAATAGAGATCGACACTAAAAGATAGAGAAAGAGATCTTTGTATTGATGAATTTTTTTGTAGATTTTTGATACAACAGAGGAGCAATTGAATATGGGCGCACTCTGCATGCTGTTGAGTAGGTACAGGATCTGCTAAATGAGGATCTAGCTTTATATGGATGGGAGGGAGGGTTAGGTACGCCGCAAGTGTTGATTGAGCAGGATGGTGAGCAGGAAGGTGCTCTATTTGGTGTTCTTTAAGGTGCTTTGTTGCAAGTGGGCAGTTTGTCAAGAAATGCTTGGAGTGGTGGAAGCATGTTGATGGCATTTTGGTTATGCAATTGGGTATGTGCCTTGGTGTGGCACTATGCAAAGCTGTTTTGGAGGTGGATGGAGAGGACCAATGTGAAGGAGTACGAGCGTAAGTGCGACGCGAGAGAGAGTGCGAGAAGAAGAGCATGACGATATGGTGAACTCGCTCTATTGTAATGTACAGAGTATAGTGAGTTCTTATTAGGTTTTTACAAAAGAATATGTGTATATACCTGGCGGCCCGCCCACTTACCTGGGCGACCACATTGGTCTTTATAGCCCAACAACCTCGCACTTAAAGTCCAATGTGGTAATTTAAGTGTGAGAGAAGCTACTATACAAGCTAATATACAAGAGATGTAGAGAAGTGATGTACTACCCTACACCTAATTGCTTGCAAAAATGTGCAAATCTCTCTGAGGGAAGTCCTTTTGTAAGTAGATCAGCAGGATTTTCTATGGTGTGAACTTTGACAAGATGAATTTGCTTGTCCTCGAGCATTTCCGTGATGAAGTGATACTTCACATCCACATTCTTTGTCTTTGAGTGATAAACTGGATTGCGAGCCAATTGTATAGCACTCTCACTACTACCACAATATAACATAGGCATCTCTTCTTTGATTCCCAAATCTGTTACTAGTCGATTAAGCCAAATTGATTCTTTGCATGCCTCTAATGCTGCAACATATTCAACCTCTGTACTAGACTGAGTAACATAGTCTTGTAATCTAGAACGCCATGATATTGCTCCACCAGCCAATGTAAAGACATACCCTGACGTAGACCTTTGGTTGTCTAAGTCACCGGCATAATCTGAGTCTGTAAAATCCTTTACACTTAGCTCCTGACTCCCATGGCATATACGCATACTCTTTGTAGCTTTCAGGTATCTCAATATTCCTTTCACTGCCTCCCAATGTTTCTTGCCTACGTTTGACATGTATCGACTTACTACTCCCACTGCAAATGCAATGTTTGGGCGAGTAGCAATCATTGCATACATCAAACTACCCACTGTAGACGCATATGGAATCTTATCCATTTCAGCCTGTTCTTCCTCAGACACATGACATTCTTGTTTGCTAAGTTTCACATATGGTCGCAATGGAACACTCAATGCCTTTCCCTTCTCCATATTGAAACGTTGCAAAACCTTGTCAATATACTTTGTTTGAGATAACCAAATCAACTTCTTTGATCTGTCTCTCTCAATGCGCATACCAAGTATATGACTTGCCTCACCCATGTCTTTCATGTCAAACGATTTTTCCATCTTTGACTTCAAAGCTGAAATTTCTTCCAAGTGCTTGCCAGCAATCAACATGTCATCCACATATAAAATAAGGATCAGCCAACTGCCATCCCTAGCCTTCTTTGTATATAGACAGTGATCGAACTCACTACGTTTGTAGCCTTGAGAAAGCATAAACTTGTGGAACTTATGGTAACATGCCCTCGGTGATTGTTTTAATCCATAAAGACTCTTTAACAACTCGCATACCAAATCTTCCTTGCCTTTCTCAACAAACCCTTTTGGCTGCTGTATGTAAATTTCCGCATCTAAATCACGATGCAAGAACGCTGTCTTGACATCCATTTGGTGCAACACCAAATCTAATATGGCAACCAATGCAAGAAAGCATCTCAATGTAGTCATATTGACCACCGGAGAGAAGACTTCATCAAAGTCAATGCCTTGTTCTTGCTTAAAGCCCTTGGCAACAATCCTTGCTTTGTACTTTGGCTGGCTATCATGAGCGGTGATCTTATACCTGTAAACCCATTTACAAGGTAGAGGCTTTTTGCCATGTGGTAATTTAACTAGCTTCCATGTCTGGTTTTTATGCAGAGCTGTCATCTCTGACTGCATGGCCAATTGCCAATTCCCGGAATCCTTCATTTGCACTGCTTCCTTGTAACATGAAGGCTCATTGCAATCAGTCAACATGACATAGTTCATAAATGGAACAAACCTATCAGGAGGTCGCGTGATACGTCTAGATCTACTCACAATAGGTGGCTGAGGCTCAGCCACAACCTGTGGCTCCACTCTATCCTGTCCTTGCTCCTCTTGAGCCCTGACATTTTGTGTTGCACGTGCAGGTCCATCTTCTTGGAAGACAACTCTTCTAATCTCCTCAACCCTCTCTTGTTTAGAATGATATTTGTCTTCATTAAAGTGAACATCATTGCTGCGGATAAACTTTCTGGATTCGGGATCCCAAAGTCTGTACCCCATCTTTGGCTCAAGTTTGTTCCTAAATTCCTTTGGAACATGAGTATATGCCTCACAACCAAAGATTCTGAGATGCTTGTATGAGGACATTTTTCCTGACCATACCATCTCTGCCACTGAATCCTTCTGCAAAACCTTTCTAGGAGATCTATTCATAAGATGAATAGCTGCTGATACAACTTCAGTCCAAAACCCATTTGGCAGTTGTGCATGACAACATACTTCTGAACTTCTCTTGTATGGTCCTATTCATTCTCTCAGCAACACCATTTTGAGGAGGATTGTAAGGAGCAGTAAGTACATGTTTTATACCTTTGGACTCACAAAAGTCCTGAAAGGCCTTTGAAACATACTCTCCACCATTGTCAGTGCCTAAGCATTTAAGCTTCTTGCCACTCTAATTCTCCACAAGTGTCACAAACGTTTTGAAAACAGTAAAAGCTTCATCCTTGTGCTTGAGAAAGTAAACCCATACTTTCCTCGAGTAATCAATCTATAAATGTCATAAAGTAAGAAGCTCTCCCTAGAGATAGGTTAGGCATAGGTCCACACAAATCACTATGAACAAGTGCCAACTGTGTATCTCTTCTAGTGCTTCTATGCTTATGTGGATGGTGTGTTTGCTTACCATGTGCTACTGTCATAGAACCCTTGGATATCTTCCACATGTTTTGTCCAAAAGTGGTGACGTTTCCAGCATCATCAAGTAAGCCTGTGATGATCAAGCTCTTTGTAATAGCGGGAACATGTCTCACATTTTTTGCGTGAAAGAAGAGCCATTCTGAAACTTCAATTGAACATCTCCAACACCTAAGATCTCACATGTCTGCCCATTGCCTAGCCGAACATGATCTTTAGTGGTCACATAGAGGTAAACCACTCCTTGTTTGGAGACACATGAACTGATGCCCGTGAGTCTATAATCCAGTCACTCACTCAGTGCATGTCCATGATGTTGTAAGAAGAGCCGAGTGCATTGTATTCTTCAAGAAGTAGATGTCTCCTGACACTAGACTTTCATCCTCTGCAACAGTGTTTGTCACATTTATTTCTTGAATCTTCACTGAGGACTTGTTCTTCTCACCATGGTCTTCTGCTTTCTCTTTGCCTTTTTCTGCTTTCCATTCTCTACAGTCTCTTTTGATGTGACCCTTCTTGCCACAATGGTAGCATTCTATGTCACTCTTGCCTTTAGCACTGCGGGACTTGCTACGAGACTGATCCCTCTTTCCACCTTTGTACTTTTCTTTGGTCCTTGCCCAGACAACTAAGGCTGTTCATTTGCCTTTGTCCATTGTCTTTCTGTTGGTTTCTTCAGTAAGCAGACTTCCTTCTACACCTTCTATGGTCAAACCATCTAGAGGTGCAGAATTACTCAAAGCTGTGCGAAAAGTGTCCCAACGTTTTGGCAATGTGACCAACAAGAACATAGCTCTAACAGGTTCATCAAACTTGACACCTTGAGCTGACAACTGACTGTAGATGGTGTTGAATTCATTCAGATGATTGGACATAGGGGTCCCTTATTTCATCTTCAAGTCAACAAGCTTCTAAAGCCAGTATACCTGTGAAGATGCACTCTGCTTCTCATAAAGATCACTCAGCTTTGTCCATTCTTGATAAGCCGACATCTCGTCTGCTACATTGAAGTAAACGCTTTCTACCAAAGTCAGCATAATGGTAGAAAGTGCCAATTCATCCATTTTTCTCCATTCAGCTTCGTCCATATCTTCTGGTTTTATCCCCTTGAGCTTTATAGGTTTTATCTACTTCTTTTGTACCAACACGTGCCAAATCTGCTTCTTCCACAATGGGAAATTAGTTCCATCCAGCTTCTTGATATTGTAAAGAGCAGTGTCCTATGATCCAGAGTCTCCTTTGTAAAATGGCTCTGGTGTACTAAAAAAAAAGACCAAAAAACAGCTCAAAAAACCATTGTCTCTCTAACACTGTAAGCTGTGGGTAAACCTGTCCTGCACCTGTACTGTCTCTCACTGTCCTGTCACTGTCCTGTAAGCATAGAGTGCGACAATGCTTGAATGGCAGTAAAGCAAAGATGCAATCCCACCTGTCTAACTCACAGTCAATACATCCTAGCTGCCTATCTAAGGGTGCTCGAGGGATCGCTCCAAGACCTGTATCACCGAAATGATCTCAACATTCGAGAATCCCCCAGCTCAATAAAACCTCACTCGACCCTCAACAAAGGCTGCAGTAAATCTGACAATACATAGACTTCCCACAAAGTCATACATCCACAAATTTCCCATTGTATGTTGTAACCGCGCGGCGGTTGTTTGCTGCGTGACTCACAGCCAGCAAACCCTCAACAGACATACATCATCTCTGACAATACATCCCATGTGGAAGTACCTGCAATGTCAGGATGAAATCTGGAATATCAAGCAAGCAAACACAAGCTACCTGATGAACTAGTGGATGTTGCCTACAGTCTGTGTGTAGATGCGCCCGTGTCGTATGTGAAACGTCTCCAAGAACTGTGACCCGTCCTTCGATGTGTAGACAACCACAAATCAGCACTCTGGAAGTGCAGATATCCTCAGCACCTGTAGTCGTAGGCCGAAACCCTAAATTTGCAGAGTCAAATCTGCACCCGCCAAGACCACGTAGTTGAAAATGGCCTGCGTAGAACTTTGTCGAAGCCGAACGGTGGTCGAGATGACCTCAGAATGAAATTCTGAGAACACTAGGCCCTTTGGGTTCTCCCACAGGATATGGGGCCGTGTCTTCGCCTGTCGAATATCACTCCAATCTTAGCAAGTGACTCTAGCTTCCTGCAGTGCTGCCACGAGCCTCGATCTGAGCTCTGATACCAGTTGAAGGAGTACGAGCGAAAGTGCGACACGAGAGAGAGTGCGAGAAGAAGAGCACGACGATATGGAGAACTCGCTCTATTGTAATGTACAGAGTATAGTGAGTTCTTACTAGGTTTTACAAAAGAATATGTGTACATACCTGGTGGCCCGCCCACTTACATGGGCGACCACATTGGGCTTTATACCCCAACACAATGCAAGGTGTTAGACCCAGGCGGGTGATGATAGGTAAAGCAGGGGGTTGGGCAACCCGCATGAGCAAGGAAAGCGGGTAGCACGTGCCAATATTCTACATATGTTAGGTGTTTTTGCAGTGTACAGATAGTTTGTTTGTGGTGTGCAGATTTTTAGTGAAATAAAGCCATGTGTGGTTGAACATAAATGTTCAACAAGGGGGTGGGCAATGATGGTGCAGCCAAAGTTGGTCCGAGCTAGGAGATAGTCAATGCCAGGCAGAGGCAGCATGTGAGTGCAGTGCAGAAGGCTAGGGAAGGTACCAAAGCCCTAGGCAGCGCATGGATAGCGAAGGTGTATGCTCGATGAGGTTTCTTAGGCCATAAGTGTTGCGGGATGGTCTAGATGGGGTGGGAGGTGAATTTTTCAAAAACGCCAAAACAATGTCTCAAAATGTATTATTCAGTCTGCTGTAGAAGCTGGTCCAGACGGCTCGTCAAACGGAGCCCCGGTGCTCAAGGTATTGCAGTTTAGAGGAAGAGTGTGTAGCAAATCCCATACGGATAGGGAAACTGAGAACAGGTGGCCCGGGCCGATGTCAGTGTATAGATGTGTAGAGCTGAAGTTATGGAACATGCCTGTCTTCTCGGATTGCGAATCGAAGCTCTGGTTAGCAAGTTATGGCCATTAGAAGAATTTTTGGGGGCCGTGTTTGAGCCTACTTGCACGCATTGGAGGATGTGCCATGTGGCAATCTTTTGACCCTCACCAAAGTTCTCGGTGATAGTATGTGTCATGAGGAGCCAACACAAATCAACGGTGCATCAATTGGATGCTTAGTCGGCAAGATACAACGAGATGAAAGTTGGGAGCATTTGGGTAGTGAACAGTTGCAGATGATTTTTTGAGTTTTTATGGCCTCGGATATCGGGCCCACAAAGTTCAAACAGTCAAAGGAAGTTGAGTCAAATGGAGTAGGGGATATGGACTCGAAACCCAACTTTACAGCTCTTGAAAAGGTTCTACGATTATAAAATGGGAGCTGGACCAAGGAGGACCAAAAAGTTGGCATAAAATGGGAATGTTTTACAATTCTGTCATGGGGAGGAGGTTTTTGGAGGAAGCTCACGGGCAGCCACCACGTGACAGGCTATTGCCCCACATGCAGATGCACATGGATGGAGTTTGGGGTATAAGGGTAGGAAGGTGGAGCCTCAATGGGTATCTCATGGTGGAGCGTGAGCTCTTGGCTATGGCTCAAGGAGCAGGCGGCGCGTAGGTGCTGCTCGGAGCAGAGGCGGGCCGATTTTGGCGGCGGGGTTGGCAATGCGAGGCGAAGCAGGTGCGCGCGCCCGCGGGGAGAAAGGTGGAAATGGCACTGTGGCGCCCGTGAACTTGGTGGATGATGTGGCAGGCCCGCAAGGGGTTATGCCTGCGCCCGTGAGGGAAAAGAAGTTTTTAAAGGGGGCTCCTCCACCCAATAGCGACATCGCTATTGGAAGGCTAGGGGAGGAGTCCTATGGCGTGGGAAGGCAGTAGAGGGCAGTGAGCAGGAGGCAAGCCCGATTGGGTAGAGATAAAAGCAAGGTCAAATGGGCCCAAACCAAGGGATGTCCGGGCAAGGTGCCAGCTAGACCAAAGAACAAGAGGGCCAAGGAGGATTCGGATAGAGAGGATAGGTCAAAATCAAGCATGTGGAGTAGTGTAAGGTTGAAGACATAGGGGTAAAAATGAAGAGATAAAAATTAAAAAATAAAAATCCTAGGGGGCAATAGCGACGTCTCTAATGCCCCCCGCAAGTGCAAAGAGTGAAGAGAAGAGAGATAGAAAGGCGGTGCCCCTCTTCCCAAGAGATACCAAAAAAGGGTACCCCATGGACCAATCAAAAAGGAATTTTCCAAATTAAAACCCCCCCCCCCCCCCTATAAAAGTCAAAAAATGGTCAAATTAGGGGCTTCTTCTTAGTTTTCTTCTTGGCTTGTGGAGCCTGTTGGAAGCCTGCAAAGTGGAGTTTTTGGACAGAGGAGTTTTCTTGTCAAATCCCTTTGTATCTCTCTTGTGTAAATGGCCATGGTGATGGCAGTGTGAGTTTGTATAGGTGTTTTGGTGAGTGCAATCGAGTCGTAGTTTCCTCCCGTGCTATTGATTCCCCTTCCCCTCTTCTCTTTCTCATGCTTTCATGTTTCTCCTCCATGCCGGCTGTGTGGAAGTGTGTTGAGTGAGAGAGTGTGATTGAGTGGTTATGTGCGTGTGTAAGGGTGAAGACAGACTATGGGTAGTAGGTGTATCTCATGCAGTGGGTTGTAGAGTGTGTGAGCAGTGGCAGTGGACCAGGCAGTGGTCTGCTAGTGTGAGTTGTGTGTTTGAAGGTGTTTTCCCAAAGGATAGGGGTGTTGTGAATGCCCTGAGCTATAGAGAGGCCCTTGTGTTTGTGCCGGGTGTGTTCCCACATTCCCCCTCTCCACCGTCAGGACTCAGCACTAGTGTATAAAGGCTGAGCAGGGAGATGTATACGTCGATGTGGACAATGCTTTCTTGTTATTAGACACAACCATTTATTCCCGAGCTAGCTGGGAGCTGATTGGACAAGGAATTTATCTTGGACTAACGTAAATACAGTAGACATCATATTGTATTTTGTAAGAAGAGTTACAGTCTCTATTTTCTAGCTAGTTATATAGCCGAGCGACTATAATTAAGCAAGCAATGGGAGATCAGAGTGGCAATACGTCTAGCTACGTTAAATACCAAATATTGGGAGAGAATCAAGAATCTCCCAGCCAAAAGAACATCCAACCTAGAACCTAACTATGGCGTAGCTTCTTCACCCCTACGCTCGCCCCCTGCCCAGTGAGATGACCTCATCGGTCATCTCACCCGCCCTCAACCCGGACACTGGAACTCCCAACATATGGACGTCAGGCGGGCTTCCCCACCAAAATCTGGTGCATCTTAACTCCACATACGCCCACACAAGTGGAGTTAACTAGATTCACCTTCTGGGTAACCCTCACTTTAACCATTTGGGCCTTTTTACTACGACAATGACTAGCTTCTGCATGGAAGTCTCAGCAAGCTTCAAGCAGCGAGATAGGAGAGGAAAGATGTCGGGTTCTACACACAATCACCCACTGCCAACACACCAACAGGGATACATATTGGGGTTGCTGAAAGACCTTCCACTACATCCGCCTTTACTGCTGCCGCTGAGTCTCAACTAGGAGGAAGCAGAAGCCATCATGCATGATGGCTTCTGGCAAGACTCCACACGGTAAGCCTCTGGTCATTTTACCTGCAATTCAGTTTTCAAAACCCAGAACGATCTAGAGAGTAGAGCCCTCATAGGTCTTCTAGTCGAACCTCGTCCACCTGCCGAAGTGGTGAGAGGCTGGATTAGGAATCAATGGGGGGCGATAGGGGCGGAAGTAGAGACCATTCAGCCCTGCCCAAAAACATGTACGTCTTTGTTTTCAAGAATGCAGACATGGCCTTTAGGGTATTAAGCTCAGGACAGTGGCTTCTGCGCTCCTCCCCTCTCAATCTGTTCAAATGGCACAAGGAATACAACGTTGAGAGGGATGCGCTATCACACTTTCCGGTGTGGATGGAGTTTCCTAACCTGCCCCTGCACTTTCATAATCACCTGAAGGCGATAGGTTTGCAACTTGGCAAGGTCCGAGGAAGCCGCCCACGTGGAGAATACATCCCCTCTTGGCACCCGCAAGCTCTGATAGAGATTGACATCTTTGAGGAACTCCCTCAAGCAATGGTCATCGCTCTAGATGATGGAAAATTCTTTGAAAAACCTTTGACCTACAAGTACCTACCGAATGCATGTTTTCACTGTGGAACGAAAGGGCACTTTGTTCAGGAGTGCCCGATCAAAAAACCTAAACCAGAAATGACCCCAAACATCTATGAAAAAAGGGAGAGTAAAAAACAAAAGCCTCCGCCAGCAGTCTCCCATCATAGAAATATAACCCCATGGCCAACTGCAGAAAAACCTTCGAATGATAGAGCTAAACCTAGATAGGCCAAAAGGTATGCGCTTCTAGCCTCACTTCCCAAATGGGAAGATTGAGAGGTGCCAAACTCGATCAGGCACGACTCAGAGGAGGAGCAAGACACAGAATCATGGCTTCAAGAGCAAGTCAACAAAAAAGACAGAGGCTCTGACATTCACCTCAACTAAGTATCTAGTAGCATAGAGCCGAAGAAAGCCCCTAGACATGCAAGATGTTCAGAAGTAGGCCCCTCCCAATGGAAGTGCAAAAAGATAATAAGAGGAGTCATAACTCAGTAACTCAGTCCTCACCAAGGGCCTAGATAAAGAATAGAAAAGATAGAAGAAGCAATAAATGAAGTTGTTGTCTTAGAATATGAAGAGGTTGATAGACCCCAACAAAGAAAAGAAAATTAAATATTAGACTCAGAACTACCCTGTAGATGTGATTGGGTTCTAGGAGGTCAAAATTACAGGGAAAAAGCTGGAGCAGAGGCTTAAATTGATATCAAAGGAGCTTGAGTGGTTTCACTCCTCTCACAACAGAGGGTCAGGAGGAACGGCCTTGGACATTCCTTTGAACTGGAAAATTAATCAAACACTATCGTCAACAAGAGAGTTTTGGGTAGCACTCTTCATTGAGGCTCCTATCAGCTTTCTATTGGTATCAATCTATGCAGGGGGCTCGGTTAATGACAGGACCAACCTGTGGAGACAAATCACTCAGATCAAGGGACATATCATTCTGATGGGGGCTTTAATATGGTAGAGACCATGGAGGATAGCTACCTTATGAAGGGGAAAATAGTGGGGGGTACCGAGAAACAAGAATGGGTAAAACTTAAGGATTAGTTGGACCTATGGAACATAGGAAACAGGGAGAATTCACCTAGCAAAATTACTCAAGAGGGAGCCTTGCTCGAAAGTCTAGATTTGGCAGATGCTACGTTAGTACTCCTTTGGCTTGACAATTAAACATGGTTAAAGCATCTACAAGAACCACCTCCTCTGCTTTAGACCACTACGTGTTAATAACAAATGCAACAAGATAAGGAGCCATTGGTTCCACACAGACCCATCACTGTTTTGGTTAACTAGGGGAGGTCCAGAAAAGCATAAAAGCTATTTTGGTGCAAGCTTTCTCTAAGGGAACCACACACCAAAATCTTGGAAGCTGGCGATCGCCAACACTCAACACTCCTTATCTCTTTTAGGAAAACGATGATGAAGATTCAAAGAAAAAGGAAGGACTCTATCTATAATGAACTTATAGAACTAGAAGCTTGCAGCAAGGAGGATTTGGAAGTGCAAAACAAAATAACCACCCTTCGACATCAAATCAAAACTGAAGAAGAAATAACACTGTAACTGCTAGCGGGTACGCCGCGACGGACGATGGAGCACAGTGAGAACACAGACCAACAAACTGTCAATCCGAGGACATAGCTGACCCGACTAGGGAAAGAAGGCAATCTCTGGGTTGTCAACCCTGATCTAGACACGAACAACACTCTACAGTCACTAATCCTACCCTAAGTTGCATTATTGGTTATTTGGGAGACGTATAATACGCGAATAATGGGAGTATTATTCGTTTATCTAAATTATACGGTCGTATTATACGGTGCCACATCAGCAGAAACGGCCAATCGTATAACTTCTTAATTTTTCGATACAAAAACTTTTCGATCGAAATTATTTTCGAATGAAAGTATTTTCGATCTAAAATTATAACGATCAAATATGTTAGTATATATAGCAACATGCGAAAGGTCTCATACCAGCTTTCAAAGTCAGTGTTTTCCATGTGAGTACTCTCACCAAACGATCAAAAAATGTAATTTGTAAAAAATTAAAACAATTTGAATGCAATAAAAAATAAAATTCAATAGAATTTTAAGTTTTGTGATTCAAATTTATGAATATGTTTTGAAAAACTTAGTAAATAGTTGAAAGTTTGTATTTTGTGAAGAGTTTAATCTCTCACCTGATACAAACTATAATTATAAGAATCACTTGTCAATGTGTTCAATTAATTGACACTTGAAAGTGACTAATAAAAAAAAAGTAAGATATTATCGTTGTTGTGTGTAGAGTGCACTCTCACATGAGATAATTAGTTTAAAAATATAATTACATAAAAAAATTTTATGTAATTTAAAGTTAGATTTTGATGTGTAGATATTTTCTCTCACTTCAAAATGAATATAATGAAACAAAATTATATTTTTACGTTTTGTGTAGAGCTATTCACACTGCTATGCTCTCACTAGAGTAAAAATTTAAAAACATTTCCAAAAATAATGATATTCTCTTATCTTTATTTGGATTGCAAAATCTACCGTACTGTGTGAGAGCATACATATGCTCGCATTGTAGATAGATAATCGCTTAAAAATCTATGGTAAAGTGTAAGAACTTTTTGTTCCCACTTTACATAGATACGATAATTATCAAGTATTGTAAGTGATTATTGTTTTGACATTTAATAATGTCACTTATAGCTCTTGTATGTATAGTAATTTATAATGATAATCATTTTAATACTTGATTTAATTGTAATTATTGATTATCGTAATGTGTTAAAGATCCAAGCTTGCACTTTAGATAAATCGATGCAATTTATATGTAATCCAATGGTATTGTTTTTTATTATTGTATTTTTGTTCAATCATTGTTTTTAATTATTTTAATTTCTTTCAATCATTGTTAGTTAAATTAATTTAATATTTTAATTGATTTTGATTATGAAAATGATCATTGACTTTGTTTTTACTAGCAAACTATTTTTGTGCATCATGGTGAAAGGACAAGAGTGGAGTTATGTGCATGAGTTGAAAGGTGGGAGAAATACATCTCGACTTAAATGTAAATCTTGTGGCCACGAGTTCAGTGGTAATGCAACCATAATTAAAGAGTATTTGTTTAAAGTCCCTGGCAATGTTGAAAAGTGCGGGGCACCACCAAAAGATATTCATGAAAAATTTTTCATGTATTCTCGCAAAGTAATGTTGATTCTTGCAGCTAAACATAAAGGTGATGTTTCTAAAGATATTCATGCGAATATTGAACCATCTCTATGCAAGGAGGCAACAGAAAAGGTGTGTACCACTCAAGTAACTGATCAAAGTTCTCAATTGAACCCTCTTCATGGACATGCTTCTACATGAGGAGGAGTTCGTGGCACAAGCAAATCCGGCAGAGCGTCATCCAATGGACAGACAATGCCTGAAGCATTAGGTAAACAATGGTTTCTTGAGTTGCATTTAAAATGGACACAAGCATTTGTTGGGTGTGGCATATCGTTCAATGTTATGCGCAATCCAATATTTTAAGATGCTTTGATGAGTACAGCCAAAAAAGGATTTGTGCTTCTTGACTATAACAAGATGGGAACTGAATATCTTGATAAAGTCAAAGACAGTACTGAAGCCATTATCAAACACACAGTCCTAGAGTTTGTTCCAGCATATGGATGCACCATAGCATTGGATGGATGGACTAACTGTCAGAAAAAACCTTTAATCAATGTAATGCTTATTAACCCTAGAGGGGCTATGTTCGTGGAAGCAATTGACAGCTCATTGAAAGAGAAGACTATCACCTACCTAGCAGGGGTGTATGAGCGTGCAATTGCAAACGCAGGTGGACCAAAGAATGTGACTGCTATTGTCACAGATAATGCGGCCAACTACAAAGGAGCAGGAAGAGCTATTCAAGTCAAGTATCCGGAGATTTCTTGGGTACCATGTGCAGCTCACACTTTAAATTTGCTTTTAAAAGATATTAGTAAAATGGCATGTGTGAAGCAAACTTTATTGGATGCAAATCATGTGGTGAAATTCATTAGAGAGAATCAATTTTCGTATGCTCTTTTTCAAACCAAGTCACCAAATAAAGCTCTGCAAATATTTGCGCAACAAGGTTTGCTACGGCATACTATGTTCTTGCTGCTTTGCAAGAGTTGAAGCCTGCATTGATGGAAACCTTAGCAAACAGAAGATGGGATGGATGGCTTAGCAAATATCCAAGTTATCAGGAAGCAGCTGGTCGATGTGCAAAAATAGTAAACTCGCTAGTCTTTGGGCGTAATGTAGAAAGAATAGTAACTCTGTCTAAGCCATTTGTAGATCTTTTGAGAGCAGTTGACACAGATTCTTTTATTTTTTGTCGGGTCTACTGGTATATGTCAGAGGATATACGCAAGCTAAGAGAAAATGTCAGTTTTGGTGCAAAGGATAAAGCTACCATGATTACAATTGTTAACAAGCGTTGGGTTGCAGTTGCATACGCCATTGCATGGTGCGGCTTTTGTATTGGATCCTAAGTTTCAAATGCATTAGCAATCTGCCAACAAAGAAGTTATGTCCGACTTCAAAAGAGTGTGCTCCCAACTCTTAGGGCACGAAGATGGAAAAACAGCTTTTCATTAGCGAGTAGATTATGCCAACAGAACTGGTATGTTTCAGGATCTGTGGCATATAGATGCCATTGGAAAAACAAGTGCACCTTTATGGTGGAGAGAAAGTGGAGTTGCAACACATTGCAGTTAGAGTTTTATCAGTAGATGCATCAAGTAGAAGTTGTGAACGAAATTGGTCAGCATTCGACTTTGTGTACACGAAAAAGCGAAACAGACTTCATACTAAACGGGCTGCTGATTTGGTGTATGTTTTTTGCAATATGAGACTTATTTATAAGCCTCAAAACATTGCAACTAGAGCCGCTCAAAAGCAATATGGAGTCTTCCAAACGCATGAAGCTATTTCTACAGAAGTTGATGATGATGATGATATGGAATGGGAGATAGTTTCAGAATGCTCAGATATGGACGAAGTAGATGATGTGGTTGCAGTTTTTGAAGATGGAGATGATTTGTGAGAGTACCATTGTAATACTTAACAAAGTTTTTGCATATGATGAAAGAAAGTGGTATCTCGTTGTCGTTCACATCAAAACCTCTCTTTCTCTTTCTCATACGCACATATTTACTCACACACAAATATAAATTGCCGATAATATCTTGTCGAATAACAATTACATAAAGTCGATGTAGGTTTGAAATTACAACAAGGTTCTGGGAAATTACTCAATCGAAAAGAGTTTGATATAATTTTGCGATTACAAAAAGCTTGTGAGTGACTTATGAGTTTGATAGATTTTCTATAAGCTGATCTATGGTAAAATCTGTAATTCCTAGCATGTGAAGTGGTAGTATCATCTGGCAAAGGTCCATACAATGATTCATATCATTGAATCTTTGCTTGTGCATCACTTAACTCTATTTCAAGCTCAAGAATACGGCCACGAAGCATGTCCGGTGTTTCTCCTTGGCTGGCAAGGTCTTGTCCTTGGCTGGCTAATTCAGTCAGAGTTTATGACTCTTCAGGAAGTAAAACAATAGGACGCTTGCGAGGAGGCATTGGATTATTTGCATTGCGTGTAGCCACCTTTTCTGCAATGCGTCCACGTCCAACGCCAGCGGTGCCTGGACGATTTGACCAATCCACTCTCTTCAGCAAAACATATCGAACATAGCATTGTTGGATAAAGTAAATTGCTACTTAGTTGTTGTTTGGTAGGCATCTCTCTTGTCGTATAAACCTTTGCAGCAATACACGTGCCAGTACTTTATGTTGCAAAACAGAGAGCTTTAACAGAGCTGTATCTTTTGCATTGCCACTTATTTGAAATAGTTGATGGCGTACAAAGTGATTAGGGCAAAGCTTTTTGCACTCTTTAAGGGTTAGTGGTTCGCCCTATAGCTCAGATTCATCTTCTTCAATGCTCGCAATAGTAGAAAGATCTGCTTGTCCACATCTAACTTGTTCTTCTTCAAAAATTTCCTGAGCTTCAGCGTGGTTGAGTTCTTCTTCCATATCTGCATATTAGGAAAACATGTCATTACTTTTAAATACCCATTCAATTAATTTGACATTGGACAGTATATCAAATGACAAACATAGATATTTTGTTCAATTAAACATACAATTAAATCTGACACCAAAAGTAAAACAATGATGAAATCATGAGACTTGTGTTTTCATTAATCATCAGCTGGTTGTAAGCCAGATGTCATTACAATGTTGTAACCCACTCTATGGGCACCATTTAGACATAAGGAGAGGTCAAAAGCGTTAGGCCGGGTGTTGGGGTTTAGGCGCTTGCCGGTTTCAAGATGAGCAAGTACATTACTCAAAAAATGTCTCTTGCTTTGTTCTTGGGGCTCTGATAAGCACTTCAAAATGCGTTTACATGTATGACACATGGAATAAATATCCATAGCTTTGGTCCAGGAGGGAGGATTACTAGATATACGTTCGGGGGCTGCCCATGGATAATCTCTCTCATATTGTTTTCTAGTTTCTATCTGCATATCGCGTAGAGGAGGAAAATCGGCTGTGGTATTTGTTTTGGTGCATGAACCCCAATCCACAATGCCGGCATAAACACTTTTTCGCTCAAAATGCAGCATCATATTCCGAGAGTGTAGATCATTGTGGAGGTAGTTATGCGAATGTATATACTTTAGAGTTTGGAGGAGAGCATTGATGATCTGCAAAATATTCTCCTGGAATAGCTCTATTGTTCCTGCAGTGAGTACATAATCGCGGATGACAGGTTGGCTGCCGTCTGCAGTGCATTCTTTGATCCATTGCTCTACATGGCCGCCATTCCAAAATCGTGAAATGAGCATTGGTCGCTCCACGTGGCGCACCATGGCAAGAGGGTAGATAATACCTCGATGTGAAATATCCAAAATTGTTGCTTCGTCTTTGACCTGTTGCTCCATGGTGGGCCCATGTAAGTGTACTTTGAACACTTTTGCAGCATACACTTGATCTTTGAAAGCGGGATGTGTGACACCCACACGCTTCACATGTGCCCATCCTCCCTCTCCTAGCTGTGGAGCTTGGATATTGAAGACGGCTTTGTCGGGTAAAAGGTGTAAAATAGGTGGTAGTTGAGAGAGGTCTAATGTAGCAACGGATAACGTTGCAGGCTCTGTTCTAAGAATGATTTCTAGTTCAACAGCAGCTTCAGAAGAGCTCGATTCCACTCTTGCACGCTTTGCTGCTCTTTCTAACTTTTCCTTGCTCTTGAACTCCGTGTAAAGCTGCTACACAAGATGTATGCGCTCAGCTATGTTTGGCAAGGAAGTAATTGTAGGATTTTTCAGTTCTTGAAAGGTTTTCATGATTTGTCCAATGGTTTGTTTGACCATGTTTACTAAATCACCTGATGTCAGAAGGGCTTTGTCAAAAATAGCTTGTGCAAACTCTGCCTGGAGCTGCTCAAACACAGACTTGGTTAGAGTCTCTATAAGCTGATAAAAATGCTCCGGAGCGACAGGGTTTAAACAACGTCTAATATCTGCCTCTGACGAGTAATGGAAGTGTCTCACAATCACTTCGGAGACGAACTTTCGTTGATGTTTTGCTAGCTTCGTGTCTGCCATATCTGTATGACAAAATTATAAATTAAGAATTTTACGAAATGATTGTACACCATAGTAACATAGTTATTATATAATGAGTGTTAACCCTATATATATATTAAATGATGATTCAAATTTATTAAACAATACTAAATTATTGCAAATTAAAGAGAAAATCTTATGATTACAAACCACATTGTGCGAATCGACCATGAAAATTAATTTAGAGAGAGAGAGAGAGAGAGAAACAGGCCAGGAGTGTGAGATGCTCTCAGCACAAGAACTGGACCCTGCTATGTGCAGAAGTGTGAGATGATGAAAGAAATTACATCTAAAGGGTTGGAAAATCGTATATAAGAACAACTCAACTAGTGTGAGATATTCTCAGCACAAGTCATGGCTGCTGTTGTAAAATAGATTGATAGTTTTTATCAATCTAATCCCTCTTAAAGTGTGTGGAACTCACAACACAACTATCAGCGGATAAATTAACAATTGCAGATGTAAGTTACCTATCGTATGTGTGTTTACGTCCAAAACAACACCAAGTCATTTAATGATGAAAAATGATGTTCTTTTGGAATATGAAACACATGAGTAACCAGTATGTCACATTAAGATGAAGAGGGCATGAAAATATGCATCTCTTCACTCTTAATATACGAGTGGTAACGCTTGTGTTTCTATGTAACACATATGACAGAAAAACTTAATCTAAAATTGTAAATTTTATAAGCTATTTCTAATGGAGTGTGTGGCATGCACAACACAACCATCAGCAAACAGCTCAACAATCTCAAATGTAAATCAATTGTTGTATATATCTACGTTCAGAGTAACACCAAGTCATCTACTGATGAACAATGATGTTACTACAGAAATAGAAGCACAAAAATAACGAAAGTCGTATTAAGATGAAGAGGGCATAAAGTATGCATCTCTACACTCTTAAAATGACGAACGTTAATTTTTGTGCTTCTATGTAGAATAATCAATAATGATTTACTTTAAGATTGTAAATTTTATAGGCCACTCTGAAGTGAGAGGTGTAGCATCATGCCTACTACACTCCACGAGTCAACCTCTAATCCTAACTCATCTCTATGGTGAGAGATATACTACTACACCATACGAGTGGGAATCTAAATTTACCCTAAGCCTTCCCTAGAGTGAGTTATATAACTACACACCACGGGATAGAAAACTATATTCTATACACCTCTAGAGTGAGCCATATGGGCCTATGGCTACACACCACGAAGTGGTCTACGACTTGCAAGCCAACTTTGTGGTGAGAGCCGAAACTACTGCACCACACATGTCTGGCACAACACAAAAAAAGTTAATATTTATTGAAAATTTAAAAAAATATACCTGAAAACCGTTGTAAATCAAAGTCGCTGTCTCTATCTGGGAAAACCTCAGAAGCTCCAAGCTCTCCAAACTCCAAGAAAGTCTACATTGCTTTTCGATCCAATACGGCGACGATTGTATATATATACTTTTTTTCGATCGAAAAATGTTTTATACGGCTATTCGGTAATTATTCGGAGATACGGCGTATATTGACGTTGTCGTGCTGTGACACGTACATAGTGGGAACGCATGCTACAAGATCTATCTTGTATTTTTTTAGATACATAATTATATTTCCTATAGTGTACATATGCATATTTAAGTATAATAATAAGCCTTCTATCTCATCCTATTATTTTTCTCAAGGGTAACCTATCCTTACTTTACCATCAGAAAATACTATGGGAAAAGCATCAATAGCTCCGCCTCTTTAACTTGGGGCAAAAAGCATTGATTCTTTATTTCTACTATTTCATTATCATCTCACACCCTAGCTAGATCCTATATCTAGGATAAACTCCCATATATATATATTCTACGTATTTTTTATACTTTTCTTATATTTCTTTTTAAATAGCTACTAGGAGAGAATCAAATCCTAGTGGGACACTAGGTGGCATGATTTCAAAGATACACTTATTTTAATGCATTATTGCAAGCATGATTACAAAACTTTGTCAAGGAGCAATGTCATGCTTTCATATGGCATGAGGTGTCCTTTGGAATCAAATGAAAGTCTAGGCTAAGGGGACCACATGAAGACTTTTGCTGCCATAAATGGACCCTATTTTGATGAATTGTTTACACAAGGTTCCAATCCGAATTGGAAAATGATTTTAAAGTGAAAATCGTAGCTAATGAGCTGAAGTTTCTGCTCATATTTTTACTTTTTTAGTTGGAGCTACGGTTGAGGAGATATGACCAAAATACTGGGACCCAGTCTGCCCACATCATGCAGGGACAGCTCATTTCCAACTTTTCCAATTCCTGTTCACACTGGCTCCTCTCTTCTTGTGTAAATCCTTGTGGGTTCCCTTCACCTATAAAAGGGAACCTCTTCTTCCTTGGAAGGAACTCAAGCATTCAAGCCATTGATGAGAGGAATTCTCGAGGGAGTGAGTAGTAATGCCTAATTATACTTAGCCATTAACATAAGCCCAAGCCTACACTTTCTCCTAGAGGGAGACTAGCCATTCTTGCAACAAGCTAACCTTGGAAGATCAACTCTAATCAAAGAAGGTCTTACACTTGGTGTATCAATCAAAGTGGAATTCTCCACTCTTCTTCTCTCTCCCATCAATAATGGTGCCGAAGGGTTTCAAGTAAGATGTGTTCTACATTGATGTTTTCTTGATTTCTTGTCGTTTTCATTTTCATCTCTAATCCAACATATATATATATATATCTAATCTCATCTCTTTAACCAAATCTATCTCTTTCACTCTTAGTAATTCATCCTCTCTACAAATTTTAGGTTCTCCTTGCTACAGGTACATCTCTCCCCGCAGTATCCTTATTGCCTAGGTAAGAATAAGTTTGGAGGGGAAACTTCTCATCTCTTCACTTCTATAATATGTACATTTTTCTTCTCATATCTACATTTTTCACATACTATCCTAGATGAATAACCCACATGATGATCATTTCTATCGCTTTCACTCTGTACGATCTATTAGAATTAACGTATGGATTAGCCGTAAAATACACTTTCAACCATGTATAGTGTTTCTCTTCGGTCCTGAAAGGCTCAATGAAATACTTCTATCACCGGATCCCATCATACTACCTCTCATAGACTATAACTTTTCTTTTGACGTAAGCGTAGTTATCTTGCTATGAACCAAGAGGATTTGTACACACAATTAATCCCAATCACTAGAAAAAATATATATATTATGGTAAGCACAAAACTACAATTCCAAAGAACAATTCGTAGCCTATTTGGTCAGCCAAGATTGAATGCCATTAACTCATCCATTAACCCTTTCATATTACCCATGATACGATATGACCATAGCCTTGATGTTTTCATCTTCGTATTGTTTTGACATTCTCTTTTGCGTTCTTTCTTTGTGTGTGTGAATGCAAGAGAGAAAGAGTGAGTCTTCTTTGATTGCACTTCTTTCCAAACCCTATTCTTCATGGCATCTATGGTTTAACTCCTTCATATAGTTTTTGTTGAGTTCTCTCACAAACTCTCACAGCTATAAGCCCGGTGCTTTCCTGGCAAGGCCGCAAATTTCTCGACATATTTTTGGTGAACCCGACGCGAAACTGCTAGGGTGAGAGTTTGTGGGTAACCATGGGTGATCATGTTGAGAAATAGGGTATGCATTTTGACCCAGCAACAATGCAAATGTTTCAAGCATTTGCAATGTTCATGCAACAACAACATGCTACTGAAAGAAGGGAGATTTCAGCAACAAAGGCCATGCAAGCGGTCGTCAACAGAATGGATCAGTTCAATGGCAAAGATGTAACCAAGTACATACGCGAGTATGTGAAGGAGATGGAGTTGCATCGCGTGTCAGAAGGTGAGATGTTTCAAAGCTTTGAGCTAGTTGTTGCTCCAGAAATTAGGGAGCATGTTAGGGCAATTAAAGATGGGCATGGGAGAAATTGGGAAGAACTCAAAGTAGCTTTAAAGGAGGAATATTTCATGGAGGACTCTGAGAGAGTGACCAAAAGGACATTCTTAGAATGGGTAGTCAAGCCAAAGCAAGGACTATCAATAACAGAGCCTACTTTTATCGCTCCTAAGTTTGATGAGTCCATGCTAGATGAGCTTGTGAAGGGAATGCGTGACTTGAAGGTGAAGTTTGCAAAGCTTGAAGAAAAAGGCCAACCATCAGAGCCACTTCCTAGGCAAAGACAACAGCCCAAAGAAGGGTTTGTTAATAGATGTATTTGGTGTGATAGTACAAACCATGTAAGAAGGGATTGTGATGATTTTAGTGATGCTTTGTCAAAAGATGTTGTCTTTTTTAAGGATGGTAAAATCCACTTAAGAGAGACAGGTGTACCCTTGAGAACTAAATTTGGGAAGGGGGGAATGCAAACCTTAGTTGAAGATATGGCAACCAAGCATGCCACCTCTTCAGTTGAAGCAGCTACTTATGGAGTAAAAATTAAACATTTTGTGATGAAGAAGTGAGTGACCATCATGGTCAAATTTGGCCAAATGTCATGCAATTAGCTAAAAAGGGAAAGCTTACAAAAGAGATTCTACATGAAGCAGGTGATTGCATACGTCTAGAAAAGGATGGAATGATCCAGTGGACTCATTGTCAGTGCATGCCTACATTACAAAATGCCAACAAAATGAGGCAATTGTAGAAGAGAAGCGCAGACGTGAGAATGCTGATGAAGGACCGTCAAAAAGAGCTTCTAGAAGTGGGGGAAGAAGCGACTCAATGCCTTCTCAAACACCCTCAACACAAGGAGCATCTCCACCTGAAGTACTCATGGAGGAGTCTACAACAGGAAAGAAGAAAGAGCCATGAAAGGTAAGACAAAAGGCCCAACTTATAAACTACAATCTGATATTGAGGTTGCTACAGATTTAAAGAAAGTCTTGGAGGAAAGGATCTTGAATAGCAAGATTGAGTTTACTCTGGGAGAAGTTCTTGGCATTGCAAAGCGTGAATTCCATGAGGAGATCATTGACATCATCAAGAGAAAGAGGCAAACCCTTGCTGAAGTTTCTCGTCCACAAGTTGAAGGGGAAACCTCAAAGACACAAGGGATGCAACTGCAAAATAAGGAGAATGATGGAGCTGTGGTAGGATGCTACCAATCTAGTGGGAGAGTGAAGCAAGTGTATTTCTCAAATGATGATGAAGAAGTTGAAGATATTCCTAGGAGTTACTATTCACGAAGTCATTGGGCAAGGGCTACTACAAAAACTTTGGTCAAGGTAGGTGATCTTGAAGAGCCATTTGTTGCCTTGATTGACCATGGTTCAGAAATAAACATAATGTCAAAGAGTCTCTACAACAAGTGCAAATGGCCGATGGACACAGATCATGGCTGAATGGTAAAAGTGGCAAACAATTCATGCGGTGAATTGTATGCAGCATGTCCAGGTGTGAAGGTAACAATAGGTGATGTAAAGATTGACCAAAAATTCTTTGTACAGGATACATCTTCATATCATCTCATCCTTGGATAGCCCTACATTGTGGGAGTTCGAATGGAAACAAAGGTAATGGATGATGGTTCAGCATATGCTAGGATACGTAGCAAAGATGGTAAACGAGTTGTCCAATTTCTCACAGTTTGTGTGAACCATGAAAGAAATCGTGAGAACCTCAGAGAACATCCTCTACCAAAGGTGAGCAAAGTGTTTCATGATCATAGGGAAATGATGGGTTTTGGCCAAGTACCATTGTAAAGCGGGATTGCAGTGGTACAGAAAGAAAAAGGGTCTCGCCTGATCCAAAAATAGGTGAAGCATTTTCAACGAGCTCCTTGGTAACAAATAATGGATCAGTATGTTTTACAAAACTTGAAGATTTGAAGAGATGTGAGAAGCAATATGTGTATAATGTACAAATAGGCATGAAAAAGAGTGGGTTGCTAGAGCCTGCTGAAAATGTTTTGGGTTTGTGTGAACAAGTTTCTTTTGTAGATACTATGGGTGAGCTTGATGCTATAATGAGGTCTAGTTTGCATATTGAAAATGAAGTTGTAGAAGTTTGCTCTATGGAAATGTATCAAGTAATAGAAGCCTTTAAAGAAAGCCAAACAGTTGGCCCAGAATTCCATGTTGAAACTAAACAAGAGTGTAGCAAAGAAGGTGAAACCAGTAGCTTCACCCTTACCACCCAACAATGGGGAAAAGATTGAACAGGCTTCTTTACAACCAAGTTTGCGGAATCCTAAAAAGATCGGGCATACCTTCACAAAGGAGTCTTTTCAAGAGTTGCAGATTGGTTGCTTCAAAGAAATTCTTTCAAAGCATGGTAAGGCTTTTGCATTTGAGCCACATGAGATAGGATGTGTTGATCCTTATATTGTAGCTCCTATGGTAATTTTCACAATACCTCATGTGCCTTGGAATCTGCAGCCTATTCCGGTTCCAAAGGCTCATTTGCCAAAGTTAGTAGAGCTACTGAATGAGAAAATCAAAATGGGAATCTTGGAGCCTTCTTGTGCTCCACACTCAAACACGTGGTTCACAGTTCCAAAGAAGAATGGTTCTCTACGCTTCATCCAAGATATGCAACCAGTGAACAAGGTGACAATTAGAAATGTAGGTACACGTCCAATTGTGGATGAATTTGCAGAGGCGTTTGCAGGGAGAGCAATCTACTCAACGGGGGATCTCTACTCAGGGTATGATCAATTTCAGCTTGCAATCGAAAGCAAAGACTTGACAACCATGAGGACACCTTTGGGTTTGGTAAGGATGTGTACCTTGCCACAGGGAGCAACCAACTCGGTTACACATATGATGAATGGGATGAATAAGGTCTTACATGACTTTATTATATCATCAAATGCCTTTCATTGAGATTTGCCTATCAAAGGATGTGAAGAAGGGTGAAAAGATGAAGCTTTGGATCTTCAAGGGATGTCGCAGGTTTGTGGTAAATCACATAAATGATTGTGATAAAATTTTGTCTAGGTTGGAAGAAGTGAATCTTACATTGTCAGGGAAAAAGTCTATGTTTGGTGTCAATGAAGTGCTCATTGTGGGGCACATGTGCGGGCCATATGGTAGGAAACCTTGTCCATCAAAGGTAGATGCCATCCAAAGAATGAAAGAAACATGCACTAGGATCACTGAGGTTAGAAGGTTTCTGGGAGCATGTGTCTTCTATGTTATTTGGATTCCACATTATGCACATGTAGCTGATCCTCTTTATCAGCTGCTTAGAAAGAATCAAAAGTTTAAATGGACAGAAGCACATGTAAAATCCATGAAAAAGCTAAAGGAGTTACTCTAGTCAGCAACGACTTTGAGAAAGGTAGACTATGAGTGTCAAAGGCCAGTGATTGTGACAGTAGATACCAGTCCTACAGGGATTGGATGGGCAATAGGGCAAGATGACAAAGAAGGACACAGGTATGTGGTAAGATTTGGAGCAAAGGTACTAAGTGCTCGCCAAAGAAACTATCCACAGATAAAGAGAGAGTTATGGGGTATGGTTACAGCCTTGAAAAGTTGAAAAGAGTACCTAATTGGTGCATGTGTGGTTGTAGAAACAGATTGTCTACCACTTCTTGGGATGATTACAAGCTGCTCAACACCAGATATTGCTATGTTGCGGTGGATTGCCTACATTAAGTCCTTAAATCCCGAGTTTAAGCACATTGCAGGTAAAGACAATACAGTGGCAGATATGCTATCAAGGGCAAGGTATGAAGATGAGTCACAAATGATTGATGAGGGAGATGATGTAGGCACAAAATTCTATTCTATCTCTCATGTCAAAGGTAACAATGTCTGCATGACTAATTCACTTGAATTGTTCTTGAAAGATCTTTATGAAGGTGATTGGCTTTCTATTGGAAGGTACTTGAGTACTCTAACAAAACAGGATGATGGGTCTGAACAAGAATTCAAGAGGATACGCAGGAAAGCATATGGGTACTTTTTAAGGGATGGTTACTTGTGGAAGCATCCTAAACAAAAGGGTGCTACACCACAACGGGTTATATGTAAAAAAGAGACTCAAGTAAAGCTCATGCAAGAGTTTCATGAGAGTCTATGGGCTGGACACAGGGGTGTGTGGGCAACCTTCTCCAAGTTGAAAGAAAAATACTGGTGGAAGGGTATGTATAAAGATGTATCTCAGTTTGTAGAGTCATGTGTAGCTTGTCAAATGCATTCAAATGTTCGACATTGTGATGGATTGCACCCTACATATCCACTAGCCATGCACTATAAATGGGTTGTGGATCTAGTCACAATGCCTTTAGGACTCTGGCAGATGAGATAATTGGTTCTTGCACGAGAGGACCTAACTAACCAGGTTGAAGGAAGAGCATTAAGAGCTAAGACCACAGAAGCTGTGTGCAAATTCCTTCTTGATGAGGTGATTTGCCGTTATGGTTGTGTGGGAAAAATCACTGCAGATCGAGGTGAACTGGATGCCGAAGAAGCAAGGGAGTTCTTTTCTAGATTAGGGATCAAGCTTTCTCTTACTACAGCTTACAACCCTGAAGGCAATGGAAAGAGTGAAAGAGGGCATCCTCCTATCATCAAAGCTTTGGCCAAGGCTTGCGAAGGAAGAGTTGGTGAGTGGCCAAAATTGTTACCGTATGCTTTATGGGCTGATCGTACAACACATAGCTCAGTAACTGGCTACATGCCTGCTGAGCTAATGCATGGTCAAAAGCCAGTGATACCGATTGAGGATACAATTCCCACATGGAATGTACTACCTTGGCAAGAGGGGCTTAGTAGGGAAGATCTCCTTGCACTGCGTATAAGGTAGCTAGAGAGAAGACCTGGAGACATTGAAGCTGCAAAAGAACGACTCAAAAATGCAAGGTTGAAAAACAAGGACTATTTTGATAAGCGACATCGACTCAGAAGCAAAGCAATTGACAAAGGTGATTGGGTTTTAGTGTATGATAGTAGCCTTGATAACCAGCACACAGTCATGCGTAAGTTCTCAAAAAGATGGTTTGGACCGTATGTTGTAAAGCATGTGCATGAAAATGCTACTTACAGCTTGTCTGAACTAGATGGTACAGAAGTAAAGATTCCCATTGCAGGAAAAAGGATTAAAATGTTTAAGAGAAGAAGAGACAATGATCTAGAAGATATGGATGAGGAAGAAGACAAAAACACAGGTGAAGATCAAAGTGAACATGAAGCTCTGGAATCATCCAGTGAAGAAGAAGATAAGGAAGATGTACAAGAGGTCTCATCTTACAAAGAGACAATGTGGCACATACCGGAGGATGTGCAGGTTTAGAGGGGGTGGATGTCGTGCTGTGACACGTACATAGTGGGAACGCATGCTACAAGATCTATCTTGTATTTTTTTAGATACATATTTATATTTCCTATAGTGTACATATTCATATTTAAGTATAATAATAAGACTTCTATCTCATCCTATTATTTTTCTCAAGGGTAACCTATCCTTACTTTACCATCAGAAAATACTATGGGAAAAGCATCAATAGCTCCGCCTCTTTAACTTGGGGCAAAAAGCATTGATTCTTTATTTCTACTATTTCATTATCATTTCACACCCTAGCTAGATCCTATATCTAGGATAAACTCCCATATATATATATTCTACGTATTTTTTATACTTTTCTTATATTTCTTCTTAAATAGCTACTAGGAGAGAATCAAATCCTAGTGGGACACTAGGTGGCATGATTTCAAAGATACACTTATTTTAATGCATTGTTGCAAGCATGATTACAAAAATTTGTCAAGGAGCAATGTCATGCTTTCATATGGCATGAGGTGTCTTTTGGAATCAAATGAAAGTCTAGGCTAAGGGGACCACATGAAGAGTTTTGCTGTCATAAATGGACCCTATTTTGATGAATTTTTTACACAAGGTTCCAATCCGAATTGGAAAATGATTTTAGAATGAAAATCGTAGCTAATGAGCTGAAGTTTCTGCCCATATTTTTACTTTTTTAGTTGGAGCTACGGTTGAGGAGATATGACCAAAATACTGGACCCAATCTGCCCACATCATGCAGGGACAGCTCATTTCCAACTTTTTCAATTCCTGTTCACACTGGCTCCTCTCTTCTTGTGTAAATCCTTGTGGGTTCCCTTCACCTATAAAAGGGAACCTCTTCTTCCTTGGAAGGAACTCAAGCATTCAAGCCATTGATGAGAGGAATTCTCGAGGGAGTGAGTAGTAATGCCTAATTGTACTTAGCCGTTAACATAAGCCCAAGCCTACACTTTCTCCTAGAGGGAGACTAGCCATTCTTGCAACAAGCTAACCTTGGAAGATCAACTCTAATCAAAGAAGGTCTTACACTTGGTGTATCAATCAAAGTGGAATTCTCCACTCTTCTTCTCTCTCCCATCAATAATGGTGCCGAAGGGTTTCAAGTAAGATGTGTTCTACATTGATGTTTTCTTGATTTCTTGTCGTTTTCATTTTCATCTCTAATCAAACATATATATATATATATCTAATCTCATCTCTTTAACCAAATCTATCTCTTTCACTCTTAGTAATTCATCCTCTCTACAAATTTTAGGTTCTCCTTGCTACAGGTACATCTCTCCCCGCAGTATCCTTATTGCCTACGGGTAAGAATAGGGCTTGGAAGGGAAACTTCTCATCTCTTCACTTCTCTCATATGTACATTTTTCTCATATCTACATTTTTCACATACTATCCTAGATGAATAACCCACATGATGATCATTTCTATCGCTTTCACTCTGTACGATCTATTAGAATTAACGTATGGATTAGCCGTAAAATACACTTTCAACCATGTATAGTGTTTCTCTTCGGTCCTGAAAGGCTCAATGAAATACTTCTATCACCGGATCCCATCATACTACCTCTCATAGACTATAACTTTTCTTTTGACGTAAGCGTAGTTATCTTGCTATGAACCAAGAGGATTTGTACACACAATTAATCCCAATCACTAGAAAAAATATATATATTATGGTAAGCACAAAACTACAATTCCAAAGAACAATTCGTAGCCTATTTGGTCAGCCAAGATTGAATGCCATTAACTCATCCATTAACCCTTTCATATTACCCATGATACGATATGACCATAGCCTTGATGTTTTCATCTTCGTATTGTTTTGACATTCTCTTTTGCGTTCTTTCTTTGTGTGTGTGAATGCAAGAGAGAAAGAGTGAGTCTTCTTTGATTGCACTTCTTTCCAAACCCTATTCTTCATGGCATCTATGGTTTAACTCCTTCATATAGTTTTTGTTGAGTTCTCTCACAAACTCTCACAGCCATAAGTCCGGTGCTTTCCTGGCAAGACCGCAAATTTCTCGACAACGTTTTATACGTATAATTTTTGTTATACGAGCATATAAATGCAATGCGGATCCTACCACAATACTACCATAAAGCAAAGAAATAGACAACGCATTCTACGAAACACTACAAGCTCGAAACACTCTCAAATCATATCAGAATGACTCAAAATCGGATATATCCTATATAGCCAAACACCTAAAGACTGAAAACCATAACTGTAACATAGTCTATCACTGTCGCGATAGACTCAAAACAACAATTTCCAAAGTGTCTGGAACTGATCTACAAAGACATCAACACGAAGATCTTCTAGCCCTGATTTTAACGACTACTCGATCATTCAGAACAGATGTCGTTTAAGGTACATACGACCAAATATACCTCGTAGCAGGCGGGCTTGCGTTGTGGTCCTCGGCTTGCATTGCTTGCGTCGACACAGAGATCTCCTCGATGCTAACACGCTCCTACTCTCATATCTGCAATGTGATTAGTGTGTGCTTTTTCCTCTTTCACCAAAAATAATACAAAGAGGGACCATATCATATGATTCCAATATCTTTCCATATCCATATATATATATATTTTTTAAACTCAATATTCTAACACCATGTGCTCATTGAGCTAAAATCCATCAATAGTCCATACACTAGTCCCACCATGTATATATTGCTTTATTCACCAATAAACCTCCTGCATGCATGTGTCAAGGGAAACTTGGATGCTTTGTATTATGATATGACAAAGGAGGGGCTCACTCTTGGATGCATTGTACAAATTCAACAAAGGAGGGGGCCACTAAAAGACTTTTGCAGCCATAAAAAATAGGCTTTTTCGTGAGAATTTTGGCACCCATCTCCACTCCGAATATGGAGCGGTGTTCAAAAGAGAAAATGTGGAACAAAAGCTGAATAATCACCTAAAACATTTTGGTGATTTTTGGAGCAACCACCGGTTAGCTATGATTTTTTGAGTGGACCCCAGTCTGCCCACTTTTCTCACAAGATGCCCATAGTCTTCTTTCACCTCTTTCCACACTTCTACACACACACACACACAAACAAACACACATTCCTCTCAATCCCTCACTCAAACCTGCACCGTCAATGGTTTCTCTCACCTTCTTCACCATTAACCTCCCCACTTACTCCCATAGCTCTCATATGAGATCTCCATGTACATACACCATCTCTATGCCTCTCTCTATTATCTCCAAAGTACAATTCCATCTTACCCCTTATATATATACATAAATTCAGCATGTGTACCATGCTTAACCTCTGCAAATCAAGAGATATCATCAATGGAATTACCATTTTCATCGTGATAATCAACCTTGGTGGCGATGGCGTAAAGAAGAGAAGACGAAGAAGAAGATCGATAGTCATTTTGACAACCTACACAAGTAAGTCAAAAACTTCTTCAAGCTTCACCATCACAAGGATTTCCTCACTTCATTCAACCATCTTACTTCAACCATCCACCTCATTCTACCCATTGTAAATTCATCATTAACTTTCTAGTGATTACTAACACTAACCACCACTAACATACTAACACAAAATAGTCATTGACATAACCATAAAAGACACCTCACCTCAAGACATGTGCATAGTAACTCTCTCTCTCTCTCTCTCTCTCTCTCTCTCTCTCTCTCTCTCTCTCTCTCTCTCTCTCTCTCTGTCCCCTTACTTAAAACTCTACTTTCACCTTATCTACCATCAATAATGCTCTTTTTGAGCCCACATCCATGACTCAAGCAGACAAAGAAGGCCCGCAATGTTTTGATATTCAGAAAAATCATAATCCTGACTTGTTAGCTTGTAAATTAGGATTTCCAAATAATCTTAATGATGGGTCTCCAACCTATAAATAGGCCCCTCTCCTTCTTGTAAAACAACCTCCAATATCACACATAGCACCCCAACACTCTATGCGTGAGGAGAGACTTAGGTGTAGCAACCACTTGTGAGCTTCACTCTTGGTGTGAGAGAAGATTTCAAGCTACACATTGCAAGTGAGAGAGCGTGAGCTCCAAAAATCTCAAAACCATTATTGTATATGCTCCTTCATCATCAATAAATTGAGGTTTGGTGCATCAAAGGCGTGATTCGATGTTTCAAGTCCTCGTCCTTCCATTTGTGCAATACGGTTTGGTGAATTCAAGGTGACTTGTGTATTTTGAGTTTTTATCGGTTGATCTTGATTTTAGAAAGTGTTTTAGTGTTTTTTTCACTGCCAATTTTGTGTCCATTTTAAGAGGGTATTGTGGTGAGAGGTCTCCCACACCCTAAGACAGTGTGTGTGTGTTTTGGCAATGTTTAGCAATCAGTAAGCATTGAGTGAGTTTTGTACAAGTTCTACGATAGCATCATAATGAACCATCTCCATTTGCAAGTCACAAATAAGGTATTACGCAAGAACCTTTCCTCTCTCTCTTCCCTTTGCTCTAGCTCTCTCTGGTCCATTTCATGTGTCTCTTGGTGTAAGGTTGCTTGTGTGTGTTGTCTGGTGCATCTTCTTGGTTATGAAAAAATCTCTCTTGCGTCCTAGTTCGCATACCATAACTAGGTGGTGCCCCTATCTTGTTTGGGTTTGGCTGTGGGTTTGTTGTTGTGTTGTGCTTGTGGTTGCCCCAACCCCAATTGAGCAGCACGGGAAGCCTTGAGGGGTATTTAGAGGTCGCCTCTCTTGTTGCCCGCCTCGGACCGCCTCAATTTTGGTGCCCCCACTGAGGATGGCTTGTGTATGTTTTGTGTAGGCTCAACCATTAGCATAATCAAGTAGCTTGCATGAATCAGGAGAATTTTTATGATCCTTTTATTCCCATTGCAAGGCAAAAGGTGCACATAATTGTTAGTACTAAGTTACAATTTCAACGAGTAATTCGTAGAATTTTGGGCCCTCGTAGGTGGGTGAAATAAACGCTTCAGTGAATCCTTTTATTTTGCCTCTCATTAGGTACGACCTTAGTCTGGACGTCTATATTTTTGTTTTATTTTAAGAATTAAGGCATGCATAGACCATGGATAATGGACCAGAAATAGAGGTTTTCCCCTTCCATTTCACTCCACACATTAAAGTAAACATTGCAATTAGTAGAAAAATCCATTTTCAACAGCGTATGGTGTTCATGTTTGGTGCCCAAAGAGTAGGAGAAATTCTCGCGTCACCAAACCTTGTCATCCTACCTCTTATTGATTATCATAGGTCATTTGATGTAAATATTTTTATTTTGTTGTAGAATAGATTGCAATTTAGAAAATATTATTGAAAAAAACAAAAACGTGTGTCACTTTGGAATCAATTCAATGGAGAGCCAACGCCAAATGTCTGGATATCCTCTTTCTTTGGAGAGCCTGGAGAGGATGCATAATTATTTTTGGCGAATTTCAAGATGTCATGCCATATCAAGAGGATAGTAACCGATCAAGAACGTATAGAAATGTTTGAGGTGGTCCTTAGGAAAGATGCTAGCACTTGGTTTGACTCTTTGCCTAAGGAAGTTAAGGGGAATTACACAGAAGTTTTAAATCATTTCAAGAAATACTTCTTTGATCCCCAAAACACTCAAAAAATATGGCAAGACATTGTTTCTCATAAGCAAAAAGACTTAGATGACTACTACTTGTACAAGCAAGAGTTTCTACGTCTTTGGGCTGTATGGGTAAGAAATGTTGCTAACCCTGGTGATGGTGCAGATTTCCTTAAGAAGGAGAGGTTCATAGCCGGACTCTTTCCTGAACTTAAGGTAAAAGTTGAGGCGGGTGCACCTACTACCTTTCATGCAGCTGAAACTAGGGCTGCTGAGAAATATAGGAAACTCAAGTGCTTAAGGGGGGGTTTCCAATAGAAGGTCTTAGACCCAAAGGTAAGTCACAAGCATCAACATCTAGGGAGCTTCCTGAGGTAACGGCGGAAGTGATTGAGAAGTTAAATGAATCTTTAAGCAGCCTGTCAATTCACCTTGCCCAAGCTATAGGTCCAAAGGGACAAGCAAAGAAGTCTGAAGAGCGAGATTCACAACCTAGGAGATTCTTGCAATGTTGGAATTGCGGTGAGTCTGGACATGGGATGTATAATTGTCCTTGGCCCCGTGGGGAGCCAGGGAGACCTAACTTGAATTACCCAGTGATGAATGCAGGTGAAGGAACTGGTAAACAACCAAGGCTTCTACAAAGACCAGATGAACCAAGACCACCTCCACAAGGGGTAGGAGGAATTCCACCTTTGCCCAACCCAAATGTGCATGTGGTAGAGGTGACAAATTCAAGAGAGGTTGACATGGAATCAAATGGCATTAAGCGTGGCTGAGGAAAAGGTAAGGAGAAAGAAGGAGTTACATCACAAAGTGACCATGGAGGAGGAAAGAAGGCAAAGGAGACCAAGGAAGCTAAGAGAACTCGAGGTCGTATCAATCTCCAAGACTTCCCTCTTGGACATGGTATGGCTCCATACAACTTGTTGGAAGACATAAGAGGTAAGGGTCCTGATATCTCATGGCCTCAGTTTCTTGCATTATGCCCACAAGTTAGGACGGATTTAACAAAGGCATTTAGCACTAGGAGAAAGGTAAAAGAGAGTGTGCCTGTTGTAAAAATTGCACATGCTGAAATGAATGAGGATATTACACATGTGCTAGATTGTTACATCAAAGGAAGATTGGTTAGGAAAGGTCTAGTGGATGGGGGTGCACAAATTTGCATCATGACAGAGGGACTCATGCAAAAACTAGGCATGCACATCCATGAGACACCTGAAATTAAAGTCAAGATGGCAAACAATAGCAAGTCTATGTGCGTAGGCATTTGTAAAAATGTTTTTGTGGAGGCCTTTGGCATTAAGAAGGCAGTGGATTTTTATGTTATGTCGACCAAGGGAAGTGGTTATCCATTTATCCTAGGAAGACCATGGCTAATGAAAATGCGAGCTTTGCAGGATTGGGAGAGTGGAAAATTAATTAGCAGGAATGACAATCAAAAGAAGGTTGTCTTTGACATGAAGGAGAAACGCCAAGAGGAGATCCATGAAGAATCATCTCAAAGTGAGACGGAAGAAGATTGGACCGATAACACTTCAGAAGAAGAAAGTAGCAGCAGCATTACTGAAGAGGAGTCTTCCATTGAAGTCATGGGGGTAAGGTTTAAGACAACCAACCAAGAGACCTCTTGCCCAGGTTTGGAAGAGGTAGGTTCCCAAGAGAACCAAAATGTGCAAGATGAAGGAATGTTAGAAGGTATGTTGTCTACAACACTTACAAAGGACGAAAGAGAGGAGTTCAAATATGTGCTAAGGAAATTTCCTAGGCTTTTTGCTAAAGACTACACCGATGTGCGTGGAGTAGATGCTGTTCAACACAAAATTGAGTTGAAGCCAGGGGCCACACCTAAGGCTCATAAGCTACGAAGGATAGGAGTCATCAAGGAGTTGGCTTTACTCAAGGAGGTAAGAAAGCTTCTAGCAGCAGGTTTCATTTATCTAGTGGAGAATTCAGAGTGGGTCTCTCCCGTTGTTGTCACTCCCAAGAAGAACGGCAAGTGGAGAGTGTGTCTGGATTACCGTCCACTCAATGAGGCCACAAAAAGAGATCACTTTCCCCCCCATTTCAGGATGAAATACTAAATGAGGTAGCTGGTCATGAGAAGTACACTGTGTGTGATGGCTACTCGGGTTACTTTCAAATAGGTATCGCATTGGAAGATCAATTGAAAACAACCTTTATCACTCCTTGGGATTGTTATGCTTTTAGAGTCATGCCATTTGGTCTGACAAATGCTCCTGCAACTTTCCAACGCTTCATGAACATGGTGTTTCAAGCATTCTTTGGAAAGTCCATTAGGGTTTTTATTGATGATTTTTGCATTTATACCTCAAAATCATTGCATGTACAAAGGGTAGAAGAAGGTTTAAATAAGCTCTACGACATGGGAGGTCAGCTCAACCCCGACAAGTGTCACATAGGTGAGGATGAAGTGATCTTTCTTGGTCACAAGGTTTCCTATAAAGGCATTGAGGTGGATCCTTCAAAGGCAAAGGCTGTTATTGAGCTCCCATCACCCAAAAATCTCAAAGAGGTCATCTCATTCATTCAAAAGGTGAAGTATATGTCACGCTTCATTCACTTAGCCTCGGAGTTACTTCACCCTTTGCAAAAGTTGACACAACAAGTCGAGTTTGTTTGGTCTGATGAGCTTGAAGAATATTTTTGTAACATCGAAGTCATTCTGTCGGAGCTACCAACACTTATGCCTCCTTGTTGGGAGTACATATTCTTTTTTAGCTCTAGTGTTGGGAAAGAAACAATTGGTGCTGTGTTGCTACAACAAGATCCCCACAGTACCAGGATGCGGCCCATCTACTTTGCTAGTAGGGTCATGAATGCTTTGGAGAGAGGCTACACAGAAGCAGAACTCATGATGCTTTCTTTCATGTTTGCGGTGAGAAAGTCTAGATCCTACTTGCTACCAAAACCTTTTGTAATTCTCACTGCAGAAAATTTGTTCCCTTGGGTGTCATCTCAAATGAATATTAGTGCTAGGATCTCAAAGTGGATTATGGAGTTGCAAGAGTTCCAATACTCTTTCAAGGTAGAAGATAGTGTGCATGCACAATTGGTAGGGATTCTCACTTATAGGGTACATGAGAAGGAAATTAAGGTGCCTCAAGTAAAGACCTTACCATTGCCACCACCAAAAATTATTCCTTATGCTTTTACCTTGTTCTTTGATGGAGCTTTTTGACGACACACAGGGGGGAAAGCAGGGGGAGGGCTAGTGTTGCTCAACCCAAGTGGAGAGGTGGTCATGAAAGAGAAGGTCAATCTACCAGGTTCAACTCGAAACAATGAAGCAGAATACGACACACTACTTCATGGTTTGAAGATGTGCATTGGCCAAGGTATACAATGTCTCATGGTAAAAGGAGATGCACTTCTCATTGTTAAACAAATTTTAGGCATTTGGGCATGCAAGAATGAAAGCTTAAGGACAAAAGTTCATGCCATTCGTAGGATGTTTAATCAGTTTGAAGAAGTGCAACTATATCATATTCCTAGGAAACAGAATGAAGATACCGATTTACTTGCACAGCAAGTCGTTACATGTGTCGAGAAAGAAGTGTAGGTCATCATGGTGGCAACTGCTGTGAAGCAACCAAGATACTAGAGATTGGAGTCATTGACTCCCATTAGTGGCTACATTTTGGAGGGCGAGTTTCCACAAGCCTTCACTAAAGCTCAGAAAAGGAGACTCATTAAGAAGGCAAGTTTCTATCTCTTCCTTGAAGGCTCCCTCTATCAAAGAGGGAAGGATCAAGTGTGCAGAAGAATACCAACTATCGAGGAAATTCCAGCCATTCTAAAATGTTTGCATGAAGAGACATGTGGTGGTCATTTTGCCCAAGAATTAACTGTGAAGAAGATTTTGCTTGCGGGGTATGTTTGGCCAAGTTTGCATGTGGATGTTCAACATTGGTGTAAAAGCTATCACAATTGTCAGATAAATGGAAATAGAAGGTTGGTGCATGGCCCAAGGCAAATAGTGTTTGCAAATGGACCCTTTGAAAAATGGGGCATGCTATGGGTCCTCTGCCTAGGACAAAAAATGGTAAACTCTACATTCTAGTGGCTGTGGACTACATGACTAGGTGGGTAGAGGCTCAAAGTGTGGCAAGGGTAAATGGGAAAACAGTGAGCAGGTTTGTCTACACTAATATTTGTTGTAGATTTGGCACACCTCTAGAGATTGTTTCGAATAATGTTCCGGGGTTCAAGAAGGATTCACTGACAGAAGTTTGTGAAGAGCTTCACATTCTACATCGTCATAGCACACCGTACTACCCACAGTCAAATGGTTTGGTGGAGAAGGCTAATGGTGTCATTGAAGGAATCATTAGAAAGATGGTGCAAAACAAGACAAAATTATGGGATGACTTCTTGGATGGTGCCTTGTGGGCATATCGAACCACATATAGGAAAGCCACCGAGTTCACACCATTTCACTTGGTCTATGGTCAAGAGTCTTTGCAGCCTATCGAGCTCAACATTCCAACAATGCGACTTCATGGCAAAGGTGCACAAGATGATCAAGAGGTATGGATGGATTGACTTCTTACATTAGTGGAGCTTGAGTGGAAAAGAGAAGCAGTTTACGAGTGCTACAAGAGGAAAGACACACAAGCGAAAGAAACGCACGACAAGAAACTGAAGGACAAAGGCATCAAGGAAGGAGAGTTTGTGCTAAGGTATGACAATCGACTTGACAATCGTTTTGATGCCAAGTTTGAAACTAGATGGCCAGGGCCATACATAGTCAAGAAGGCTTTAAATTCAAGTTACTATCAGCTTATGGATTTGAATGGTAAAGAGCACTCCAAGAAGGTAAACGGGTATCGCTTGAAGCCCTATTTGAGTCGCCTTCTACCAAAGGATCTACCAAAGATCTGTCCAAAGGCCGATGTCTCATGTAAGTATTGTTACATGAAGCATGAGTGTAACTCCAGCAAAAATTCTGAGGGGCCAAACAATGAAGATCTCGTCAAGGACTCTGAAGCACTCTCTTTGGAAAAGATGCTCTATGATGGTACATGAATATACCATCATCCTGGGTGAGGACTAATGATAGTGGTTTTTTGGCTATTCAAAATTGTCATAGTGAGCTACCTCACCCTACCAAATTCACCCAGACACTATGGCTATCCCTACCATTTCACTGTACATAGGTGTGTGTGAGTTAGGGGGCTTTTCCCATATCTTCTTAAAACCCTCAGCTAGCTAGTCACTGGGCTAGTTGAGCCAAAAAAATAAATAAAATCAAAAAAATAAAATATATTATGGCCCATTTGTGTGTAAATATTGCATTGTATATATGGCCTAAATATAGAGATTTTTATACTTATTTTGATATTTTATTTAAATATTTATACCTAGATGTGTGTTTTACAAAACCTATGTATGCCTTCTTTCATCCTCATACACCATAAGTATATATTTGCCAATGTGTACATACTCTAACCTCATATTTTTCTTTTATACAAATCACTCTCACATTTCCACCCTCACCCTCGTGAAAACAAAAAATGATTTTTACTCCCTTAATCACGTTTATTATATTATTTTCATCTACTTGCATACTTTTTCCTATTTCACCCAAAATAATACAAAGAGGGACCATATCATATGATTCCAATATCTTTCCATATCCATATTTATTTATTTATTTTTTACTCAATATTCTAACACCATGTGCTCATTGAGCTAAAAGCCATGAATAGTCCATACACTAGTCCCACCATGTATATATTGCTTTATTCACCAATAATCCTCCTCCATGCATCTGTCAAGGGCAACTTGGATGATTTGTATTATGATATGACAAAGGAGGGGCTCACTCTTGGATGCATTGTACAAATTCAACAAAGGAGGGGGCCACTAAAAGACTTTTGCAGGCATAAAAAACAGGCTTTTTGGTGAGAATTTTGGCACCCATCTCCACTCCGAATTTGGAGCAGTGGTGAAAAGAGAAAATGTGGAAAAAAATCTGAATAATCACCCAAAACATTTTGGTGATTTTTGGAGCAACCACCGGTGAGCTATGATTTTTTGAGTGGACCCCAGTCTGCCCACTTTTCTCACAAGTAACCCATAGTCTTCTCTCACCTCTTTCCACACTTCTACACACACACACAAACACACATTCCTCTCAATCCCTCACTCAAACCTGCACCTTCAATGGTTTCTCTCACCTTCTTCACCATTAACCTCCCCACTTACTCCCATAGCTTTCATATGAGCTCTCCATGTACATACACCATCTCTATGCCTCTCTCTATGATCTCAAAAGTACAATTCCATCTTACCCCTTATATATATACATAAATTCAGCATGTGTACCATGCTTAAACTCTGCAAATCAAGAGATCTCATCAATGGAATTATCATTTTCATCGTGATAATCAACCTTGGCGGCGGTGGCGTAAACAGGAGAAGACGAAGAAGAAGATCGATAGTCATTTTGAGAACCTACACAAGTAAGTCAAAAACTTCTTCAAGCTTCACCATCACAAGGATTTTCTCACTTCATTCAACCATCTTACTTACTAACACTTACCACCACTAACATACTAACACAAAATAGTCATTGACCTAACCATAAAAGACACCTCACCTCAAGACATGTGCATAGTAAGTCTCTCTCTCTCTCTCTCTCCCCTTCCTTAAAAATCAACTTTCATCTTATCTACCATCAATAACTCTCTTTTTGAGCCCACATCCATTACTCAAGCAAACAAAGAAGGCCCGCAATGTTTTGATATTCAGAAAAATCATAATCCTGACTTGTTAGCTTGTAAATTAGGATTTCCAAATAATCTTAATGATAGGTCTCCAACCTATATATAGGCCCCTCTCCTTCTTGTAAAACAACCTCCAATATCACACATAGCACCCCAACACTCTATGCATGAGGAGAGACTTAGGTGTGGCAACCACTTGTGAGCTTCACTCTTGGTGTGAGAGAAGCTTTCAAGCTACACATTGCAAGTGAGAGAGCATGAGTTCCACAAATCTCAAAACCACTATTGTATATGCTCCTTCATCATCAATAAATTGAGGTTTGGTGCATCAAAGACGTGATTCGATGTTTCAAGTCCTCGTCCTTCCATTTGTGCAATACGGTTTGGTGAATTCAAAGTGACTTGTGTATTTTGAGTTTTTATCGGTTGATCTTGATTTTAGAAAGTGTTTGAGTGTGTTTTTCATTGCCAATATGTGTCCATTGTAAGAGGGTATTGTGGTGAGAGGTCTCCCACACCCTAAGACAGTGTGTGTGTTTTGGCAATGTTTAGCAATCACTAAGCATTGAGTGAGTTTTGTACAAGTTCTACGATAGCATCATAATGAACCATCTCCATTTGCAAGTCACAAATAAGGTATTACGCAAGAACCTTTCCCCTCTCTCTTCCCTTTGCTCTAGCTCTCTCTGGTCCATTTTAAGTGTGTCTTGGTGTGAGGTTGCTTGTGTGTGTTGTGTGGTGCATCTTCTTAGTTGTGACAAAATCTCTCTTGCGTCCTAGTTCGCATACCATAACTAGGTGGTGCCCCTATCTTGTTTGGTTTTGGCTGTGGTTTTGTTGTTGTGTTGTGCTTGTGGTTTCCCCAACCCCAATTGAGCAGCATGGGAGCCTTGAGGGGTATTTAGAGGTCGCCTCTCTTGTTGCCCACCCCGGACCGCCTCACTAGCACTTGGTTGACCTGTTTTGACTTCCTTTGGAGACTTTCGGGCGATGGAAAATTTGGTTGATAGACTTTTTGCTTGGGTTTCCATTGTTTTGTTGATGGTTTGGCTTTTGATGTAGAGGCTTTGTCTTGCACTTGCATTGGCTAGGCTAGAGACTGTGGGCTTACTTTAGCTTTGCCTTTTTCAATAGCCAAGAATCTTTGAACTGATGTAGGCTTGACCTCTGTTGCCACTTGATAGCTTGTCGTGATGACCATTGTTGAAGATTCAGGCTCGTCTTTAAAGACTTGTGCCCATGGCTTGGACAAAATTAAGTGTGTTCCCATTTGTCGAGAATCTACAACCAAGAATTTTTCTTTGACATTCTGTGAGTATAGTTGGAGAGTAGCTTCTGCAATCCCCATACTTATAACATCCACTTCAGGTGAGAGATTTACCTTTATTTGAATATCATAAAGCTTTGGCTTACCTAGAAGTAACCACATGCCATATGACATGACATTAGTCGTGGAATTTGTATCAATTTCTGTCATAAAATTCATCTTGACTCCGTCTTGTGTACTTAGCAAAAAGTTGATCTTCTTTGGTACTAGATTTCCTGTGTTCCCTTGAGTGACTTGAGCAATCTTTGGCCTGGACTCCTTGTCGTATTCTTCTTCATTGTTCACACTTCTGAGTTCATCTATGTGTTCTAGCTCCTGCTTGACCACCATTTCCTCTGATATGTCTTTTGGAGAGACAAAATCAGCATTGGGTTCCTGTAGAGTCATAGGCTCTTCTTCCTCAACTTCAGCTGTTGAAATGTCACCAATAGTGTCTGAACTTCCTCTCACTTGCTACACCTCTTCTTTGATTGATTCCAAGTTTTCATATTGCTCGTTTGTAGGCGCTGACTTGAAGCATCTTCTTTGGATCTTAGCCCTTCTTCCTGCAACTTTTCTTTGTTGAGTTGCGGCTCCTCCTTTATAGTATGCATTCGAGTTGGACAGTTTGTAATCAAGTATGTTATTGGACACTGATCACAAAGAGCACCTATTTCTATATGACCAATATTCGAGCTAGGTATCTGGTTTTATGTTATCCCCATAGCTAATAACTCTGTTTCGAACTCATACTCAGATTCGTCATCTGTCTCACACATAACCCTTAGCATGTAGTAGGGGACTATGTCATACCCATTCTCATCGCAAAATTTTGTTGGCGTGGTCTCATTAACACAGACATCCAAAGTAGCCAATATCTGAGTCCACTCTAGCGGTTCTAACGCCTCTTCCGGAAAAGGTTCTCTTATGTAAGCATCATCTTCTAAGACCCTCTCTAAGGCATTCTCATTTCTCCCAAAGTCACTACACTCGGATGCTCCGCACATCCAGATTTTTTTCTTTTTGCCCATCCATGGATGGTCTGTTGATCCACTTTGTGTTGCAGAATCAAAATCTTCCACAGGCATTCTAGTTACATCTTGGTAACTATGATTTCTCATATTTACACGTGTTGTGGTTTCAGCATGTCTCAAGTATAGATAATCATAACCCCAATCTTGTACCATCTTGAGTTGCCTCATGAATGGTCTTCCAAGGATGATTTCATAGTTATTTTTCTTGCCAAAGTCAACTATGGCAAAGGTATGCACATACTCTATACCACAAGAAGACACCACTATCACTTCTAGCAATCCCATGGGTCTTTCCACATGCCCATCAACTAACTGTAATTTTATTCTGGTTGTTCTAAAGGCGGGCCTACCCCATTTCTCCCATATTCGTTTTGTTGCTATGGCAATTCCTGCTCCACTGTCAAGTATAGCTTTTGTTTCAATCCCATTGTACTCGACAGGCAAAGTGGCATTACCATCTTCTCCTTCACAGTACTCTCCTACTTTGTTCAGAGGTACCGGTCTTACATTTGATCTAGGCTTCTCGATCTCATCTAGCTCTTTTTCCAGGAACCTTAACGGGCTTTTGATCCCAATTTTTTCCAAGCATTTTACTATATCCGTCCACATACTTGGCCTGATTTTCAAAAGTTCTGCCAACGTAATTGTGCACTTCACTGGCGTGGATAGAAAGTCAGTCAAAAATTTTGTGTCCAATTCGTTTGTCCCTTCTAGCCTCTGTGATGGAACTCTCACAATCTCAGACTTTGCCTCAAAATCTCCCATGTAATGTGGCAAAGTTCTTAACGATGCAGGTCTACCGTCTTTGGAGGCTATCGATCCTACATCACCATAATATGACCTCGCATCAACACTCATTTGTGGTCTATCTAATGTGATTTCAGGAAATGGTGCTGGTATAGCATCCTCTTCTCTTTTTTGGGCATCTCGGGCAGCCTTCCATAACTCCTCTGGCCACTGCTCCTCAACTATAGGAACATAGGGTGGGAAATCCCTCATTGATTCATCTGTTGTATTTTGGACTACCCTCGAGTCTTGCGACCTTGGCAGTGGTTCTTCCCTATGATCACTTCTTCTCTAGGCAATTCGTCTACTTTAATGCTCTCGTCTTTGTGCACTGGGGTGACTATCCTATCCTTCAATTCTAGTGGAGGTGGTTCTAGCAATGCTTGAGCAGTTTCAATGAGCTGCTTACACATTTCTAGCCTCTGCTTCTCTAGTTCGGGATAAGGATGGGTCATCCATCTTTGTTCTAAGGTATGTCTATTTGCCAATCTAGCCTCATAAGCCTATAAAATCGTGCCTAAAGGCTCATTCACTTTGTCCACGAGGACAGATCCTCCTGAACTAGCACTCTTGGGTGCTTCAGCTAGTTTAAGGGTTTCAACTTCCCTTTTCTGTGTCTGTTGCTCTTGAGTTGTTTCCAACTCAGTTGTAACAGCCTTTTCTTCTCCTTTATCCCTTTGTAGTCTCGCTTTCATTCTAGTCCTTCTTGCTCGTCTAGAGTTTCTACGGCTTTTGGAACTCTTACTAGTCTCTCCATTTGTAGGCTTCTGCTCTTGCACTTTTGCTTGTGTTCTTGTGACAACGTTTACTGGAGCAAATTGCTTACTTTCATCTTCTTGTTGTTTAAGCACCTGGTCTTTTGCAATTGTTTCTTGCTCTGTTGTTGTTGTCGTCTCTCCTTTTGTTGCGGCTCGTTCTTTCTCTAATTTGCTGGTAGAAGAAAAGGTAACATGTGGTTGCATTTTACCTTTCTTTCTTGGATTCTTAGGACAATCCAAAATCATATGTGTGACTGCACACTCATTACAATATACATTTATCATGATATCATGGTGTGGACAATCTTTAATGAAGTGATCACTACTACCACATCTGTCACATGGATGTCTTGGTTGTTGTGGAAATACTTGATATTGACCTTGAAGTGACCTTTGATCTACCACATATCTTTCTATTTGAAGCTCATGACTCACATATGCATTTCTAGTAGCTATGGGTCTTTCACTTAAGAACACTTGTTCCGCTACAGGATGATATCTAAGCGGTTGAGACATAACATGCTCAAACCCTGGTGGAGTCTTAGGTCTATAGTCAAGACAATGTTGCGTCGGATGGTCCGCTCCACATGTCATGCACCTGCGTCATTGAGGAACTTTATAGGCTGGTACTTTGTCAGAGTGGTTGATGCGTTGCATCACATTCTCTAGCTCCTCAACATTTACTTGGTTTTGTCCTAGATTCCCTCTTTGATCCTGAAGATCAGCGGTTTTCTTTTTCTCACTCGCATCATTCATCTTCTTCTGACCATCGTCATAGAATTTGCAATGCCGCTTTGGTCACCTCTTCCAAGGTTTGGTATCTTTTCATGTATAGGTCCTTTTGGAGATTCTCATTCCTAAGCCCTCTGATGAAGCATAGGATCTGACGTTCTGGCGTCGGTAACTCTTGGGTAGGACATCTAGCACTATATTTCTTGAAACGTAGTATTGCATGTCGCAATGTTTCTATTTCGCCTTGTTTAAATTCCTGAATCTTAGAAAGGGTGTTATGTTTTATGCCCCTCTTGGTGAATTCTTGAACAAATTCATCCAACATTTTCTCAATGGTTGTGAACTCTCTCGGTTCAATAGTTCAAACCATGCTTGTGCATTGTCCTCCAATGTAAGTCCAAAACCCTCATACTGCGTGTGGAAGTCCTCTACTCGTGCTGATCGTAGGACTTACTTGAAAGCCGAGACATGGGCGTATGGGTCTCCTATGCCATTGTACTTTCTATTTACCCATTTTCTTAGCTGAGATGGTCTTATACTTTGGGGTGCAAAGTATGGAACCATACTCCCCTCTGGTATCGTTTCATCTCTCGTTATCGCTCTAGGAGGAAATCCAGGTGGTGGTCCCCTCTTTGGAATTCTCTTAGAGGTTCCTGTGTTTGGTGGATGTATCTGAGATCCTTCATTGACCAAATATCCACTCATCTTTAATTTGGTTCGCGATATTGTGCTTTATACAGCTCTATATTCTCGTCCATACTTGTCAAAAAATAAAGATGTCCATTGTCGGTCGACCTTGTACGTGTAGACATATAAGAGCTTGTATTCTGTCAGCTCATCTGAGCAAGGCTCTAAGCAACTGGAAAGGTTGAATTGATTTCCATTAATATACCTATATAGTCCTTCACTTTCATGGTTATACGTCCAAAATCTCTCCACAAAATTGGTCTTTATTTACTGTAGGTTTGGAAGATCTATTGTGGGTGGGTGCTCATCTATCCCTGCAATCCATGTGCTTGTATAAGTTGAGTCTGAGTCTGATGTAGACATGACTTCTAGGCTTAACAGCTCTAGTTTGCTGTAGTAATACCTCTCTCCGTTTGTTCAAGTGTTTTGGTCAGGGAAAAAAACTATGTTCAAAACAGTGAGCGTTTTCTCACAATTCTCTCAAATTGTCGGTTTTAGACACCCCTGACTTTTGGATGCATTTTGAGGCCTTAAACAACGTTTTTTTTCTAAACTAACCAAAATGGATGCCATAGGCAACCATTTTGGTCAATTTACTCTAAGATCTGTAGTGTTGCTCTCAAGCTACGTTTTGATAAAAAAAGTTTTGGAATCGGAGTCCGTATGTGAAAGTTATGACCAAAACCGTGAGATGTAATTTGGAAGTTGCTCTATCTGATGGGTGAAAGCATGTTAACCTGTCGCGCTTTTTGTGCTAGTTAGCAGTTTCAAGTTAGCACATCTTCAAAAAGTTGGACGTCCAGTAAATTTTTTACAAATAACATCAAAATTTGTCGGAGGTTGTACATTTGAATTCTTTGTTTCAAGTGCTTTCTATTGATATATCATATGTCATAGATCTTGGAGATGTAGCTCAAGTTATTGTACTAGTTAGCATATGTCAAAATTGTGCTAGTTAGCATTGTCCGGGACATGAAAAAGCATGACATGTTAACATGCTTTCACCCTGATGTTTTTGCAAGTAGTTAGTTTGAGCCCAAAATTGGTGTGTGCACTCCTTAGGCAATGATAAACCCAGTGGTATACTTGGTTTCAAAAAAAATTCTCAATTTTTTTTCCTGACTTTTCTATTGCGATAGGCTCACCAAGTACCCCTTGCAAATGTCCAAATGCACTCAAACTTTGTGCATGGTATAATGGGCCTTCTGAACCCAAATATGAAGTCAGATTTGAATTTTGATTTTTCTATAGTGAATTCTGAGTCTATTGCGATAGACTCACTAGAGTGTTACTGGGATACAGTTTTTCAACTGTTTTTACAGATTTGAGTTCCCCCTTCTCTTGAGGTACTACTCACCAAGTTTCAACCAATTCGGAATACTTTTCCTTTGTAACTTGCATCAAACAACAGTCTCTTTTCTGATCTTATGAAGTAATCCTCTTAGATGCACTTACAATACTCCAAATTTACTCAGATTTTAACCATAGGCTCACAACAATATGTAGAACAAGGCCCTAAGGTCAGTTTTCAAAAAAATTCAATTTCTGTGAAAAAGACCTAGTCTATCGTGATAGACTCAGCAGATTCTTCAGTTTTTTTAAATTTTGCAAATTTCTCTTCACCACTGTGTTCCCTATGTTGTGTACACCTTGCTCACCAATTTTCACTTGTTTTGGACTTTTTCTTAAGTCTCTAACTCCAACTCTAGAATTCTGAGTCTATCTGATCACTAGAAAATAGACTTAGGATGACTTCCCAATGTCCAAAATCCACCAAATTTTGTGTGTAACCTCTTGAGAGGCTAAACAAGCTATGCTCCAGAGGGTTTTGAAAATTTCAATTTCTTTGGCCCTGCTTTGAGTCTATCGCGATAGACTCAGCAAGTACCCCTTTTATAGGTCAAACTTGAACTTTGATTATACCACTATGTTCCAACACCTCTCCTTAGTCCTCCTACCAATTTTCAAGTGGTTTGGACTTTTACTTTGTCAATTAGACTAGATCTACTGTTTTCTACAAGCTGAATCCTCTGAAATGGTCTTAGACCCACTTTCTAATGTCCAAATGACTTCAAATTTTTATGTGTCCTTGATAGCACCTTTCCAAGCTATGCCACAAAGGTTTTTGAAAAATTTGGTTTCTATCACTAGGTTTTTAGTCTATCGCGATAGACTCACCAAGTATGCTAAAATGACACTTTTTTCAAATTTTCTCTTCACAGATGTGTTCCCTACCCTCTGTAGATCATGTATACCAAGTTTCACAAGTTTTGGAATTTTGGTCAAGTCTCTTTACCCAATTTGTCTCTAAAATCTGGCTCAAAACACCAGACTTGAGGTTTAGTGGTCAAGCAGGTGTCCAAGTACACTCAATTTTTGGGAGCAGCCTTGTATTGATGTGTTTTACCTGTGGTATGAGGGGTTTTGCTTGATTGTGATTCTATCTCCAATTCATTAGTCTATCGCGATAGACTGGGCAAAGAGCCACTGGGAAGTGATTTTTTTCTCTGTTTTTGGATAGTTTGGTTCCCAATGCCCTTAGAAGCCTATCCCCAAAGTTTCATTCAATTTGGACTTCTTTTCCTTTGGATTCAAGCATTTCACAATTCACTTCCTTACACTCACAAAAAGCAAATTCCCACTTAGATGCACAAGCACTGATGCAAATGCTTTGAAATTTCACATGCAAGCTCTAGAACATATGCAAAATAAGGTCTTGAGGTCAAACTTCTTCTTTTTTTTTTCTGAAAATTGCAGATTTGGTTTCAATTTTTTGTTTTTTTAGGTTTTTTAGAGTTTTTTTTTTGGTGGATTGGACCAAATTTGTGTTTTTCCCCTTCCTTAAGGTCTCCAATGCAAAAACAAGCACTCAAATTCGCTTTCAAACGAGCATTTTAGAGCACTTTTACCATAATCAGCACAATTCTGCTTTTTGTGTTTTCAAGCACATTTTCATGTCAAAATTGCTCTAGATCAACATCAGATGTCCTACACTACCTAAAGCCTACTTTGGATGGTTGAATGATTGTTTTTTCTTTCTGGAAAGCAAACAGCCTCCTGCTTACCTTTTGCGTTTTTCTTTGCATTTTTTTTTTCTTTCAAGTTCTTCACAACCAAACACACAAACCATAAAAATCCCTGGCTATCCCTCAGTCAAGAGATCCGACTTCCCACTAAGAAGGCAAATGGTGACAACACTCTAGAAAACTCTAGAGAAACGCTATACTAGCAAACACGAGTGATGCGGTCTACGCTAGTTTAGGCACTTCGTCCCCGACAACGGCGCGAATGTTAGCGGGTACGCCGCGACGGACGATGGAGCACAGCGAGAACACAGACCAACAAACTGTCAATCCGAGGACATAGCTGACCATACTAGGGCATGGAGGCAATCTCTAGGTTGTCAACCCTGAGCTAGACACGAACAACACTCTACAGTCACTAATCCTACCACAACACTACCATAAAGCAAAGAAACAGACAACGCATCCTACGAAACACTACAAGCTCGAAACAGTCTCAAATCATATTAGAATGACTCGAAATCGGAGGGCAAGACTCACAATGGTATATCCTATATGGCCAAACACCTAAACCCTGAAAACCATAACTGTAAGATCTCTAATCGCTAACGCGATAGACTCAAAATAGCAATTTCCAAAGTGTCCGGAACTGATCTACAAAGACATCAACGCGAAGAGTTTCTCGCCCTGATTCTAACGACTACTCGATCATTCAGAACGGATGTCGTTTGAGGTACTTACGACCAAATATAGCTCGTAGCAGGCGTGCTCGCGATGTGTTCCTCGGCTTGCATTGCTTGCGTCGACACGGAGAGCTCCTCGATGCTAACACGCTCCTACTCTCATATCTGCAATGTGATTAGTGTGCGCGACGGTGTGTGTGCGTGAAGCTCACTACTGTGTGTTGTAGAACCCACGACTATATATTATTTGAGATAACGTAATGTATTTTTTACAAAGCCTTAGGTTTTAACTTATATACCAAGCCTTCAAACCTAATGTCCGGCCAAATGACCTGAATTGTCCCTAGGCTTCTACAGAGCTTAATTACAAGAAACTGAGTTGGCTTTACTCATTATACAAGAATCTGCGGCCAAAATACAAGTGCCGACTTAAAATATGAGGTTCCCGTAAACATTACAAAAGTGGTTGTAATGGCTCAAAATAATAATAACGGGATATTCGATAACGTCCATGAACTCATATCTTCATGTTGCAATATCCATCTTCATCTTCATTACTTCATCACCATCTTCATGTGGAATCTTTACAGAATCTTTGAGGAATCTTAATGGAATCTGTATGGAAACGTTGTTGAAAGGACGTCCTTTCAACAGCAACACACCAAAGAACTTTTTCAAGAATGGTGGGCAGGGAAAGTGGACAAACCATCCAAAGCAATGTTCAGAAGTCTCAGAAAGAAACATGAAAGAGAACTGATCCCAATGTTAGTAGGGGCGAGAGGGACAGCCACATCTGAGGAGGAAAACCTAGAAGTGGTCAGAGAACACTACTCTCAGCTATTTAGCCCTTTAGAAGTTCATGATGAGTCGGTCATGCTGGAGAGAAGTATTATTAGGAACTGCAAGAAACAAGTGATCCCTCCTCATCTGAGTACCCAGCTAGACTCAAAGCTGTGTTTATGAGAAATTAAAAGAGCCATAGATGCTCTTAAACTGAAGAAAACACCTGGCATTGATGGTCTAGCAATGTGGGAAGGAATAGAATATGCTGAAGAATATATGCTGAAGAATATATGCTGAAGAATAATCACAAGACTACATTTTCATCAAGGTCAACTTTGACAAAGCTTATGACAGACTACAATGGTTGTTTATTCTAGAATGTCTAATTATGATGGGGTTTGGGCCCAAGATTGTAAGGTATGCGCAAATTCTGCTAGGTAATGCCCAAGCCCGAGTAGCAATTAGCAATGGATTTTCAGAAGCATTCCCCTCAGTAGATTGGTTAGGCAGGGATGTCCTCTGGCTCCTCTTCTATTTGCCACAACAGTTGACTCCCTAAAGTGGTTGGTAAAAGAACAAATGCAACAAGGTAGCCTCAGAGGAATCAAGCTGCCTAACACAAACCAGCAGGGTCTCTCTCAATTTGCAGACGACACTAATGGACTTATGCAAACTGACAATACCTCTCCGAAAGCCTTTTGGGAATGTCTGAATACCTTGTGCACAATCTCAGGTTCCAGAATCAACCTGTGAGGTCCCCAAGCCTGAGAAGATTGGGGTGACTTGATAAATGGCCTTCCTTTATTCTCCTTTTTCGTTGATGACACCCTACTCCGTTTCCACAAAGTAGACATATGAGCAATAGAAGACAGTAAGTCCTCTATCCATCGTGTTCATGGTTATAAGGGTCATACGCCACAGGCCAGGTCGATAAATCAAATATTCTAATGAAAGTTGCTTACTAACATGAAGATGAAATCCCATTTATATATTTAGAATCCATAAACAATGCCTTTTTCTACACGTTTAGGAGGCACAACCGCCATCCATAAACCATAAATATGATATGAGACTTAGTCTAAATTAACTCGACTAATCAGGTCCATAGCTTTCAGGAGCACATAATGATTTGGGACATCTCGACTCTTGGCACAATGAGTCTCTAATTTTCACTTCTCTCAATAAGAGGGAGTGAAGAATTTCTCGACTAATCGAGACCACCCATCCTTGACTGGCAACTTGAGCCGGCCCCCACTTTCCACCCCACACTCACACTTTTTAACTTATTTTCTAATTACTACCACACTGTTTCACATACACAAACAATATTCTTTTCTTAATTCCAGGCATAGATTCTTTCATCCAGTCCTTCAAACAATACCAAAACTAGGTCAACATGAATAGCAATGCAAAATTATAAATTTGTCCTACCGGATTAGTGACATGTTCGATTACCTTCCGTGTTTGAGGTTAGGCAAGTTTACCTTCTTTTAGAGTTGATACCTCCGCTTGAGTTATGATTAGAGTAGATGATACCTTCTTTTGCACCTTCTTTGGAGGTGGAACAACATGAGCATCCTTCGCGCTTCAAGTCGCTCGCTTCGGGGCCATCGTAAACAAGGTAGAGAAAAGGGAAAGAGAGAAAGAGAACTCAAGAACTTGAGAGGCAACATGACGATGGTAGAGAAGACTTGGATATGGAGATGGCTTGAAGGTAAGAGCTTGAGGGAGAGAAGGTAACTCCGACGTCAAGGCAAGAGAGCTTCCGCTTCTGAGAGTGTGTGTCTGTGTCCTCAAAGTGAAGGGAGAGGGGTCTTTATATAGGCTTTGAAGGCTAGCTAAGAATAGAGGAAAGCAAAGAGAGCTAAGTTCACGTACGTTCGTGGTTCTACAAAAAAAATTTTTAAGAGAAGCTTGGCTTCCAAGCCAAGAACTCTAAACTTAACTCCCTTCTCTCTCTTTCCTAAAAATACTCCTCCTTTCCTAAAATTGCTTTCGCTTTCCTAAAAGGTAAACTCTTAATTTTAGATACAATCTTGAGCCTTAAGTTTCTCATTAACCTATAGTTTTGAAGTGAATAAGGGTCATCATTAGTAGTTCTAGTGCCGATTTTCAATCCGATCGTTCGGTTTGAGAGCTTCAAGACTTAACAAAATACGAACCTTTAATATTTTCAAATCAAATGAAATACTTTTATTGAAAAATGTTGGGTACATTACACAACCACTCCAAAACAGGGACTAGAGCCTCTAGGTCCCCTCTGCCTAGGTGGGTGGAAGATCATGGATGCACAATCACCCAGGATGGAGTCGTTTTCAGACTGCTAGGGATCCTCTTTGGATTCAGGATCACAATGGCTCAAAGGTGGCAGTGGGTCATGGATAGATTCCACACCAAGATCAATAGATTTTGAGATGTAGAGAAAAAGAGAGAGAGAGACGAGACAAGAGACACACCATATACGCTCCCAAAGACTGATTCATATTGAGGACAAGATACAAATATATAGGTGAGACCAAGTTCAGTAGAGTGAGTCATATATAGCTCCAACACCCCCACTCAAACAAAGGTCTCTAGCTTTGGATGAAAAAACCCTTGGGGAGTTCAAGGGAAAAACCCAAGCCCCTATACAATGTGAAATATGAACCAGCGGTGATGATGTGAAAGTGAATTGTGCATCTATGTACAAATATTCAAGTGACTTAGATATCACAAGGTGAAAATGTGGAGTGTGCATAGTGCATGGTACCTAAAATATTACAATGTCATATGTACAAAGCTATTACAATAGAAAAGAAGCTAATCTAGAAAGAGTGAGGCCGAAGCAACTCCAAGCTCCGAGCGCAAGAGGATGAAACGTGACTCATTGAGTCCTTTGGTCAAAATTTCTGCAATCATGTGGTCACTTGGAGAGTGTTCAACCATAATGGTTCCCTTGCGTACTTCATACCTGACATAATGATAATGGACAGCAATGTGCTTTGACTTATTATGTTGAACATAGTCTTTTGCAAGACTAATAGCACTTTGGTTGTCACACCGCAAGGGTGTGCTAGAAAGAGGAGAGTGACCAATATCACCAGCATTGTCGAAGCCAAATCAACTCAGAGCTGTTGACCAACAAGTGGTCTACGAAGAACACAAACTTGTTGGCTAATAGGTAATGTCTATACTTTTTAACGCATAGATCATTCATATGATTATGCCATGTTCAACTGTCAGCTAGCATACAAAATAAGTGAGTTCTTGGTTGAGCTAGTATACAACCTATGGCAACATTGAAAGATCACATGTATTGGCATCTGGTGCTTTCAATATTGGAGATGAGCTTGAATCTTCATGAAGGATCACATGTCTCAGTCCACGAAATCAAGCCAAAGCAATTATTGTACATGTAATGAATTGATCCACAATCATGAAGGCTTGAACTTGACTGTTGAAACAGCTGCAGTATAAATGAATGGAGATGCAGCGTCAACATGACTGTGCCAAGCATGACTATTCAAAGGATCTGTATGCAAAATGACCGACACCCGACAATGAGCAAGTTGCCGCAACATATTCTGACTCAGTAGAAACTGCAACACAACGTTGTTTCTTGCTGGTCCAAGAAACAAGACAACCATTTATAAAGAAGCAATTTCCACTAGTAGATCGCATAGATAAATGTGAGCTTGCCCAGTCTGCATTTGTGTAACCCAAAAGAGAAAGAGATTGCATAGAATCCGATGTGAGTTGTCGTCGATAGACTAAACCAAAATCTGTAGTGCCTTTCAAGTATTTCAATACACGCTTTGCAGCAGACCAATGCTTAAGAGAAGGACATGCAAGATGTTGTCCAAGATAGTTAGCAGCAAACAGAATATCAGGACGAGTCATCATGCCAACAAACTGAAGACATCCAATCAAGTTAGCATAAGGTTGATTTGTGACAAGTTGACTGCCATTGTCAGAAGTATTCTTCGTAGAGCTCGCAAGACAAGGTGTGTTGGCTGAATGTGCAGATTCCATACCAAATTTTTGAATAGTATCTGCAATAAACTTTGACTGTCGAAGGAATAAAATACCTTTTGTACAGTTCCGTTGGATTTGAATGCCAATACAAGAGTGAATCTCTCCAAGATCCACCATATCGAATGCAGAAGACAATAACTTTTTCACTTGTTGAAGAAATCCCAAATCATTGGAAACAAGGATGGTATCATCCACATAAAGAGCAAGAATCACAAAACTGCTACCTTGGCGTTTTATGTATAAGTTGGGGTCTGACGAGCAAGAGATGAATCCTTTAGAGGTGAGAAAAAGATCAAATTTTGTATACCAGGCTCGCGAATCTTGTTTGAGACCATATAGTGCCTTATGGAGTTGAGCAACAAGGTCTTCTTTACCTGGAATAACAAACCCTTCTGGTTGTTCCATATAAATTTCCTCTTCCAAGTCACCATTAAGAAAAGCAGTTCGCACATCCATTTGATGAGCTTCTAAATCAAATTGAACAGCAAATGCCAATAAAACTCGAACACTTGTAATGCGAACAACTGGTGAAAAAGTCTCTTGATAATCAACACCAGCTACTTGGGAGTAACCTTTTGCAACTAAACGCGCCTTGAACTTGTCAAAAGATCCATCTGCTTTTACTTTTGTTTTATACACCCACTTACATTTAATAGCTGTACGACCAGGAGGTAATTCAGTTAGTATCCATGTACCTTTAGAGATAAGAGAATCGTACTCTGCTTCCATAGCCTCTTGCCATTGATCCTTTTGTGGTGAAGAGATAGCTTCATCATAATTAACGGGATCTTCAGAAGTAGAAAAAGCATTATCAGCAATATCGTCATCATAAACATGACATGAGCCATGTTCAAAATCAATAGGCAGATCAACAAAAATATCAATATCATCATTGGCAACATTTGGAATGGATGGTTGTGAGGAGGAAAGTTGCTCTATAGGAAGAGTTTCATCTTCTGAAAGAAATGGAAAAGCCTGAAGCAATGATTTAGTATCATCAGAATCATCCATGGACCATGAGCCTCCCATAAGCTGTTCGTTAAAAGTAGCATCACGATTCACAATTACTTTCTTGGAGGAAGGGTCATAGAATTTGTAGCCTTTGGAAGTGTCAGAATATCCAATAAAAATAACTTTAAGACCAGGAGCATCAAGCTTTGTTCGTGTTTCTTTGGGAACATGAATATAAGCAATACATCCAAAGGTTCGAAAATGAGATACAGAAGGAATGTCACCTGTCCATGCTGTGATGGGTATCTTACCAGAGGGTGCAGTAGTAGGAAGATGATTCTGAATAAATACTGCTGTCAAAGTAGCTTCAGCCCAAAAAACACGAGATAAGCCAGAATGAATCAGCATACATCTTACATCATTGAGAATAGTGCGATTCTTTCGTTCAGCAACACCATTCTGTTGAGGCGAATATGGAATAGTGTGTTCATGATGAATTCCACTATCAGCACAGTAACTCACAAACTCTGGAGAAACATATTCGCCTCCATTGTCACTACGAAGCTTCTTAAGGCGATGACCAGTTTGAAGTTCCGTAGCCTTGTGGAATTGTTTGAAAACAGATAAGGCTTCAGATTTTTGTCTAAGTAGAAATACAGTCGTATACCTTGAGAAATCATCAATGAAAGTAATGAAGTAGCGATATTGTGATCTCGAAGAAGGTAGAGGTCCACATATATCAGTATGAACAAGATCCAAGATGTCATGAGAATGAGTTGTATTTGAAAGAGGAAAGGGTTTACGATTGTGTTTCCCAAGAGCACAAAATTCACAAATTCCCATATGGGGATGGGCTTTAAGATCCATGCCATGAACAAGATCACGACGTTGAAGATCAAGGAGTTTTGAGAAATCAGCATGAACAAAACGGTGATGCCATACTTTGCAACCATGATCACCTGGAGCAGTGACAATATTTTCTACAGCATCGTTGAGAGAGAGTTCAAATAAATTACCGTTTCGAGGAGCAGTGGCTATAGTCTGTCCATCTTTCTCAATTCGGCATTTGGTATAATCAAATCCAACAAAATAACCAAGATCAACAAGTCTAGCAACTGAAAGAAGATTACGTTGAAGATCTGCTACATGTAATATTCCGCGCAAAATTCGAGTGGAAGAAGATAAAGTACCAAGATATAAGTCTCCAATACCCTTTACTTGACAAGTGGTATCATCAGCAAGATAAACAACACGTTGAACTGGCAGTGGATGATAGTTATGGAGCCACTTAGACTGATATGTCATATTTCTTGTAGCACCAGAATCGACAATAAAAAGTGATCCATCACGTACATGAAGTATTCTATCTGGAGCAACTGAACATAAGACGCAGCTTGTTTCTGGTACAATGTTGTTTCGATGTTCAGTAGCATATGCTCTATTCCGATCTGTGTCGAATCGACGCTTATAGCACATATGAGTGGGATGATCAGATCGTCCACAATATTCACAAGAAGAAGAAGAAGAGTCTGTAGATAAACGTGGTTGTTTTGTGGTAATATTGTGTTCTTCATCATATTGACGTGCCCAACAATCATCTTCAGTATGGCCATTTCTGTTGCAGTAAGAACATTGCTTATTAGCAAATTTGAGACGAGAGAAAATATTACCGCGACGGCCACCTCTGCGGTTTCCTCGATGAAATGGATGCCTTCGAGCATAAAAAGCACGTTCCATCTGTTGTGACTCAGTCTCCTCTTGTGAAATCATAGCTGTATCGTGACCAGCATTCCGACGTTCTTGACGTTGAGAGTATTCAATTAAAGACATGCAAGCTTGGTCGAAATCAAGACCATCTTTATTAGAGAGAATAGTAACAATGTTATCATAAGAAGAGTCCTTCACCGTATCAAGGAGAAGTGTAATCAGTTGCTTTTGTGGAACAGGATCACCGGCAGCAGCAAGTTCATTAATAATAGATTTGAAAGACTCAATATGTCCCATCATGGCAGTACCAACTTCATATTGTAACTTGTTAAGCAACCCTCTCAAATAAAGTATTTCTGTAACAGATTTCTTCTGAAAGTTTGCAATAAGGTACTTCCATACGTCATGGGAAGTAGGCAGTTCATACATATCAAGCAAAAGGGAATCAGTAAGAGCAGAAAGAATATACCGACGAGCTGCTTTATCACGTCTATGCCAATCCGTATAGGCAACATTCCAATCTTCAAATATAGGTCCTTCAGTGATAAGCACGTTATCATTATCCGTATCAACAGGCTGAGGCGGACAAACACGATTTCCAAGAACAACATCGGAGAGTTCATCGCCTTCAAGAATTAACAACATATTTGCTTTCCAGCCTGGAAATCCTTGACCTTGGAAAGGAGGAACAGAACAACGAGAAGGAAAGCCGTTGACGAGAATATTCATAGCCATATCCTGTTGCGAGAAGACGTATAAGATAAGAACATAGAATCTGCACACCATATATGGTGAAGGCCGCAATTGAGAATGAGAGAGATATGAGTATTGCGTTCTGTCAATGATAAACGTAAAAAGGATGCTCAAGGAACGTCCAAAGATGTGAGAGACGTCACCCAAAAAAAGACAGGGTAAAGGAGACGTTAATAATAAACGAGTCCTCAAAATAGAGTGGCGTGAGACGCAAGATTGACGGCCACAATATGAATAGCAAAAAGATAAATCTTCTCGAAAAAGTTAACGCCAAAATAAGAAAAACGATCGCGGACGCTTCACGAAGAAGTAGGACGAAGAAAGCTGCGTCAAGCTCTATTGCAGTAAAAACAGCATAACTTTCTGCTACGAACTCCGATTGACGCAAACCTAGAACTCAAATCGAAGAGCTCGAGGAGACGAACAAGTTTTGGATGAAAACTGCCATTGCGTCTTTCCCGTTTCTCCAAATTTTGAGCAGAACAGCAAGAAAAATTGAGATGAAGTTCAGGGTGTCATTAACAAGAAAACGTAATCAACGATTAGATTGATTATAAATAAACGCCACATAAAACACTAATCATATTCTTCTTAACACAAAACAACCACAGCTAACAAGAATCAACGCTCAAAAATAAAATTTGTAACAATTTTGAATCTTACATGCGAATCGCATACACATACTGTTGTCACCATGAATTGAATCGGCGCGTGATCGTTACCGCTCTGATACCATGTTGAGATGTAGAGAGAGAGAGAGAGAGAGACAGAGAGACGAGAGAGAGAGAGAGAGACACATATACGCTCCCAAAGACTGATTCATATTGAGGACAAGATACAAATATATAGGTGAGACCAAGTTCAGTAGAGTGAGCCATATATAGCTCCAACAATAGATGGCTGGGTTCTCAAGCTAGCTTGGCTGGTAGGACAGTAGTTGTAAAGAACTACATCTCTGGGTATGTTCTCTTCTTTCTCTCATGTTGGAGACCCCCCGACTGTGAATTAAAAGACCTAACCAGAATCTGCAGGAACTTTATATGGTCGGGGGACCCCCATAAAAAGGGCTAGCTAAAATTAGCTAGGAAGTCTGCTGTCTTCCTAAAGATCAAGGGGAACTTGGCCTCACCAACTTCAAATTATGGGTAGAAAAACTAGTTGTAAAGCTCATCCTCAGAGAAATGGAGCATCCTGATGAAGAATGGGCCTCGTTATTATTTCACGATATCCATATATTCCATTTTAGAGGGAATAAGGGAACGACTAACATACACTGGTTTAGGGTATTCTTTGGACCCCTAGAAGTTGTATCTAAGGGGTCGGACCTGATTAAATCTCTATGGAATACTTGGAACAAATACAAAAGCTTAATTAGAATCAACTAGGAATCGAAATACAGCAGACAGATTGGGTCTTCTGAATCAATGTGGTGGTCCCTCCTCCACATCCCCCTGTTGAACCAGAGACAAATAAGTCAGCAAAAAGACTCCACAATAAAGGTAATATCACTTGGAAAGATGTATGGAATACAACTGAGCACCGTGGAAGAATGAAATTGAAATCCTAGAAAGGTATCACTTGCAACCATGGGAGCTCACCCTTATCCAGTCTAGGATTTCCACGTTCCCGCAAGAGAAGGAGTGGGCTCTCTCTAAGCAGCCTAACCAGTCATCCAAGGCACTATACTGGGTAGGACGGGGGGGGGGGGGGGCTCGCCAACTTTCCCAACCGCCACCAACCTTAAAAGAATCTATCCATGTCACTCTCAATACAAAATGGCACTTGTCCCTTGAGAAAATACAATGGAACTTCAAATCTAAAACCCTTTGGCATCAAGATACTCTGGATAAACAATTGATACTGCTATGGCTCATCATGCACAAAGCAGTATGGACGGGGCTAGAGAATGAGCCATGTAACGGGAATGAGAAAGACATCCCACACCTCTTCATTAACTGTCCAACTAACAGAGAAATAGTAGGCCCTATCGTAAGTGGGCTAGGGTACACCTCCAAATGGAAACACTCATGCTAGGAGACGCAGTAGCGCTCATCTCAGTAGTATGGAACAGGATCAGGGGAGAACTTTTTTGGATCATCTAGAAAGAATGGAATAGCTGTTTTTTTAATGAGCCTTACCAGACTAAAAGTCCGAGAGTATTGTTCTCCCACTTTTTTGTGTAGATAAATCACCTAAAGTTGGAGCAGTGCAGAATTTACCAAGAAAACTACAAAGTTCTCATGGACTGCATGGGATACTACATGAAACATCAGTAAACAACAAGAGATTTTGCTTGATGGTTGGTACTCCCACCTACAAAAAATGATAGATGAATGCAAGGCTGAAGGAGAGAAAGTAAGGAGACAGCTCAACAATGGAATCATGCTTCTTAACCATTTGTAGGAAGTAATCAGTGCATTTCCAGGGGGAAGCAGTCTGGGAGGCAGCCCGTAACAGCACGCAGTCCCCTCTCTTTTGTAACAAATTCGAATGTAAAATTGATTATACTCCCCTAGGAAGTCGGAATGTAATCCTGAACCAACAGTAAGCCCGCGGGGTTTTGTATCTTGTATCTTTTTGTCTCTGGGTGAAAGCATGGTTTGGTGGTACAAAAAAAGGACCTATTTTACTTCTACCAATGAAAAAGTGGGGACTGGTAGAATTTTTGTAGTTTAGGTCAAAACTTTTTGGACCTTGTGTTTTTAGATTCTCCTTTTGAAGATCTATCCATTGATATATAGTATGATAGGTAGTTTTCCATGTGACATGTAGACATTGTAGCTCAAAGACTTGTCAAAGGTGTTGTCAAGGACAGTCCTTTCTGTACCACCAAAGCGTGCTTTTAGCCCTCTACTTAATATAATTTTCACGCCCTTTATGGTATTTTGCCTCATCAAAAGTGTAATTTGCCAATAGCATCACGTTCCTAATCTTTCAGATACTATATATAGCACCTTTTCCTAAAATGAAAATATGAACCATATTTTGATCATCTACTATTATGGCATTAAAATTATATTCTTAAATAGCAGGAAACCATGCTAGTTGCTATCAAGAAACCCCTTTATAGAGATATCACTATCTCACATTCAGTACATATTCTACAATGAGTTATTGAGTAGATGCTCAATCACGTCATATGAATTGTTGTGAGCTCATCTCCCACGACACTAAGTGACATGGAAGAGGGTGGAACTAGGCTAGTGGTATTGATGGTACGTATGCATAAATCATGAGGCAAATCAGTGTTGGAAAAAAGAAAGTGCCAGCCATCGGACCCGGATTGTGTGTCACAACACTCACTATGAAAATCTCAAAACGTTTATCACGCCTTTTTACCACGTTTTGGAGGGAGAGAGAGAGAGAGAGAGAGAGAGAGAGAGAGAGAGAGAGAGAGAGAGAGAGACTAGAATGGGTAGGCACAATGTTATCTCAGAGTCCACTTTGAAATCCAAGCATACAAATAAAGGTACGGGTTTTCAACTCAAGAATATAACTTTCCCAAAGTTTAAGGGTGACAAATGAGAACAAAATAATGATGCAATTTTGACCTTCTTATACAAGTGGCAAGACATTCACGAATAGAGAGGTACCTTAGATTAGGAAACAACCACAGATACTAGTTTATCTCTAAAAGGAAAATCCTACAAGTGGTGGATGCCTTTTCTGCCTGAGGCTAGGCCAAAGTCTTGGATGAGTTTAAACTGGTTATGTGCAAGGAGCTCTTGGCAGACAACAAGGAATCAAATAAAAAGGATAGCATGGGACACTTGTTGCATAGGTAGCATGTCTCTCACAAATTATATATCCAAGTATAGGGATATTACACTAAATTTGGATTATCTAAATGAATTCTACAAACAAAGGGGTTTTGTTCAAGGTCTGCAACAACAAGAATTCAAGCTTCACATTAAGTATCACTATCCAAAACATTGAATGAAGCAATTAAACATTCCGAGACATTTGATGATGATCTAGAAAAGGAAACGAAGGATGGAGGCCACTCTAGCAACTTGGTAGCGTTCTAGTTTTGATTCCTCGTGTGTCAAAGGATAGAAGAAGCATGCAACATCCCTTCTAATTGAGGGAGATAAGAAGGCATAAAGTTCAAATTGAAAGCATTAGGAAAGAAATGGACTCATGTTCGGGCCTTTTAGCTCTAGTGAGAGAATGCTCCTCATCCAATAGAAAGAAGGCTAATGTTAAGTACAGAAAGTCTTTTCTCTCATTTTGTAGAATTTATATGAAAACTATTTAGGTGGAATGGTTACTATCACCGGCACTTGATAGTGACATCTTGCATAAGCGTCAAACATATTTTTATGACCCGATGTTGCTATCCTATACAGTGAGGTACTTGTATGTGTACATCGAATAAGCATCGATCACCTTTTTATGAGCTACGCGCAATTTAAATTTGAACGGATCGTACTTTTTGATAGCGATTGATATGTACTATTTAAGACTATGAAGGGGTCAGAATCAAGCGAATAGAGGCCCATAAGGGGACTCTTAAGCATCTATTCGCTTGATTCTGACCTCCAGAGGCCCTAGGCTTAAAAAGGCTATATCTTGAGCTAGAGATGTCATATTTGAGTGTTTTAAAGTGTTACACTAAGGTTTTTGGGCATTCCAAATGCATCTGTGGTATTCTATTTGTATTTTGAAAACATCTCTTATGTGTTTTCTCTCATCGCACATCACATCACTCATTCAGATTTATGGATATGATTTTTTGTGCACACTCAAGTTGGGCTCTCAAAAAGCATCTTTTACGAGTATGCATTTAAGTGATCGAGTAAATTTTTACGTATGTACTATGAGAAATCAAATTTCAAAAATTAATTTTGTATTTTTTGAAATTACCTCTCTCTATGCTAAGTTGGCGTTTCTCACAAGGCTCAAAGTTGAGTCCAAATTTCCCCTAATGATGGATCTCTTTTGTTGTGACACTACAACACACCGTGCAAAAATCGACGTGGATACCGATGACTCAAAGCTAGTTTTAAAACTAAAATGCATTAGAATAAGCATTGGAATAAACGTTGGTATCGCGTCCTTGGTACATGAACTAGTATATTAAACGTCGTAATAAGCAATGAAAAGAGCACCGGAATGACCGATTGTATATGTGTTGGCATGATATATTACAATACCGATGACTACTCCGATGCCTATATCAGCGTCTGTACCAAACTCTATACCGACGAATTAAAAACTGGAAAAAAACATTTTGGCAAAGAGGGTTGGGAACTGATGCTGCATGTACTGTAGCAACAGAAAACAACCCTCTCTGTCCAAAGGAAGAGGGCACAAGCAACCGCACTCCACCTTCAACTTGACACTGATAGAACTTTTGGTAGAGCAAACCATGCCACTCTATAACTCGACCCACTCATTGATTGGACATATCTAGCATCAAAAACAGACACACAATCGTATAAAAAAGACACCCTACCTCTGCTGGTAAGGTAGGCCCATTTCACAAGAACCTCTTCTAAAGGATTTGCATTATTGAATCCCTAATTCCATAGGCATCCTTTAGCATTTTGGCATACTACGGTGGGCTCACCTTCTTTTAAAGACCTTTCAATAGGCAAGTCTACTACTAGCTCCTCAAAACCCTGCTGCCATGTTTTCACACAGAACTCCATATCAAGCCCCCAATGCACTCAATAGGAGACTGGATTCTTCTCTATTGCATTTTCCATGGGAGATTATGCTTCGAAAAAAACATCACAATCCAAGATTGCTCGCCCTTTTGCTTGCCACCACGATCCCTTAGTGCTAAAAACTCTCACAAGCACCACCCCATCACCACAAATGGCCTTGCTTGCTGATGATACATAGCAAAACCTATTTTGACTCATCAAAGAGGGGAGCACTTGAAAATTATCATAGATCAGCTTACAGCCTGTCCAATTGTACATACAATGCTCTCCCCAAGGTGGGTTCTATCACACATAAACCTTCTCAAAAGCGCTACCACCACCCACCTCCATCTCAGTTTCTCCCACACACATACACACACACACCCTGCTCTACACGCCTCTCGTCCCACATCTAGGAGCACGAGATTTCTTTTTCTCACGGGCCATTTCACTCCCGCTGACCAAGGACCCAGCTGCTTGCCCCTTTGCTTGGCATGATGGCTAATTGCTAAAAACGTTTTTCAAGGCCTCCCCTCTCATAATCAGTTCCCCCCCTTCTTTTAAATCACTCATATGTTGCCTTAATGACCTAGTGGCATGCTATATACTTACCCCCAAAGAAGTAAAACTCCAAGAACACAAAAAAAATTGAGGCATAAGCCGATCAATTGAAGTGCGAGCATTGCAAGCACCACTAAATATGGGCATCAAATACAACTTGCGCATGGAAACCAAAAAATCCTTGAAGCACGACCAATGTAAACTCGGATTGTGTTGAGTCTACATGATTCGGGATGAAAAACAACTACAATAAGTATTTACGCACCACATGTATATCATCCATATGCCCGATGACAAGCATCAAGCGTATTCGGGATGTCAGAATTTCTCAACAAAAAAACACCTAACATAGTTTGCCAACCCCCCTAGCTTGCTAGAGCATTCATGCTCAGCGGCAGCATTCAAGAACAATGAAAGTGTTCTCCTTCCACATCCTCTTAAATTCTCAAAGTTCAGTCGAAGCCACGAGAGTGCATACATGTGACTCAATCTGACACAATACACATGATTGTCTTTGAATTTGATCCTTAGTGTTAAGACAGCGAAACATCTTCATAGTGCCACCTTTCCTTTTAATTTTTCCCATCTGTATCATAGCTCCTCCTCCCATCAACACACTAAGATGGCACATGTGCAGTCTCCATCAGGGTAATGGACCTCGTGCGCAAGAGCTAACCCCTCTGGCTCTTTCCCAAAGTCCAAAAAATTCATGATTGATGGACAAGCCTCCCTTCTCTGTGTCACAATCAATCTGCAATATATGGGATCCTTGATCAACAAGATCAGGATAAAACTGCTTGTCCCAAGCACTAAACAATGAGTTGAACATATAAAGGCGCTTCTCATCAAGTCTGAGGTGTATCATTTGGGGCCCCCTTGTGATGGATTTCCCTTCACTTTTGGAATATTGGTTTGAGAGAGACTTCCATCCTCCTCAATTTTGAAGACACTGCTCCTTGGTGGAAGGAACCACCTACCCACAACTTCCGTGTAAGTAATGGATTTTCTGAGTCCTCAATATTGTACTGTCCTCCATGGAGCCAAATCACAAAGTAAAGGTATCTATCATCCAAAGAGATCATACAATCTGTCATAATCCCTTGCATTTTAGGCAGCACCCAGTTCTTTATTTTCAAAGTTGGGATTGTTACGGCAACATGGTGATCCCAAGCTCCATCATCTGCCTCGTAGAACTGAACCATTGTGCTGATCAATGCGCATGCCACATAACTAGCCGCTTTTTTAGGATTATGTAAAAATGTTACTTCTAAGTTATCAATCTTGTATTTCCAAGATCCAAAGTTTGCTTCAAAGTGTCATCTGGCCAGTCATAAACAAAGAGATGGAACCCATATAAGCCATCGGCAATATGTTGGGGGTTGAATCCCTTTATAAAGGCAAAAAGAGCCCCCCATGATGAGCTGATCATTGTTTTATAACGAGGCTGATACCAAAAATCATACCCAAAGTGGGGACTATGTTCTCGTCTCTCCCATCTTCCCTAGACATCAAAATTCGGATTGAGGAGTAAAAACCCAGCTCCCTCAGTATTATTATCCTTGGCATTGAGGCAGGATATCATGATTGTTCCATCCGCTAAACAATGAGATGTATGAGGATATGCCATGCCTATCTTTGTTACGACTTCTTGAGGCTCCACAAATTTATGCAGGATGGGTGCTTTTGGATTCTTAGGAGTATCAACAACATAAACTATGCTTGATATGAGACAAGGAAGAATAAGAAATTAACATTGTACAGAAGCATCCCCATAGCAGGAACTGCATGCATTCTAGTGTGTATGGTGCAATTCATCCTCCAAATGACTGACAGGTAACCTGAAAATGATCTGTGAATAGACATCCACTGCTGCCAAGTAATCAGGTTTTCCCTCCCAGTACTTGTGTAGAACAGTGAGACAGAATCTGCTCACAAGGGCCAGAGATGGCCTCCATTCATACTCCATGAGGTGTCCTGGTTAGAAGCTACATAAGGAAACATCATGCACTTGTTGATATGATATGTATTACAAAGCACATAGACATCTAAAGATAAGCAAAAATTATAGTATGTACATAGAGCCTATCAGCTAGCATATGTTAGTAGACCAGAATCTAAAAGGCCACAAAGTGTAGTGTTCACACATATTGCCAAAAAACATAGATTGTCCCTTATCAAACACAAGATGCTTGCAATATGCCCAAGGTCCATGAGGGAAAATCATGTCATGTCAGCAACGTAGAGAGACGCATCTATTTCTTGAACATGTGTATAAACCATTACCCTCTCACCCAGCATTATCCTTATTGGCCTTCATAGTTTCCCTACTTGCATACATGCCAATCTGTGTCTCCTCGGCAAAAGGATGCACCAAACCCCTATGTCCATATCAGTGATGCTATTTTCTCTAAGCTTATTCTCTGAACCAAGCAAAAGATCTTCAGCAAGAGCATCAACGCTATAAGCTTTCCTCAACACATGCTGCATTTTCTCAACCTCTCTCTGAATTTTCAGATTTCGCAACCTCTCGTGAGCCTTTTGGACATAACTGCTCATATACATGTCATCTTCCATCATGGGTTCATCGAATCCCCAACCATCCTCATCATCAGCAAACCGCATCCATACATTGCATCCAAGAAGAGCCTACAATTGCATGAATGTCAAAACCTTTGCATGCGGGACTATGGTGCCCACAACCGAGTTCAAGAGCTTCCTTATCATATGAAAGAAGTTTCTCATCTATAGACATTACTTCAACGTTATCATCACATGCATCAGCAAGAGCACCATGGATTTTCTTGTAGGTAAAAATTCTACAACATAGCTCAAAGAGGCTGATCCGTTAATTTATAAACTTTTCGTATCTACTTCTATGCATGTATCTTTATTCTCATCAGAGGATTCCACAACAGAGACCCCTCTATTGCATACACAGATTTCAACAGGTCATTTTTGTTTTAAATATTTGATGTCCCTCATGAACGGAGAAAGGTCAAACACCATAGAGCTCATCGCATGAGAAATATCCATCAGCAAATGCTTCATTAAGTGATACACCATCAAATAAGGTATCAAATGTCAAATCCACACTACTACCTTCAGATTCGCATTCACTACTATATATCCACTCTCAGAATGTTCATCATCAACATTCATCCTGCATGAAACAGTCATACCGCAAGGATCTCTCATTGCATGATTCATAGGAAAATTGCTATCCACATATAAGTCATTTATATCATAAGCAACATATTCAATCCGGCTCCGTACCATTTTCCCAAACTCATCTTGTATAGACTCAAAAGCAACAACAAAAGCCATTTCTATTGAATCTTGAGACTTCGGCAGCTTCTAGTAAAGCATCGGCAGTGAAAACTTCAAAGCCAATCAACTATGGTGCCAATCATCAGGAAGCATATGCATAAAGACAAAAGCATAAGAAGAAAGCCTTTGAGAAGCAAAGTCTCCTTTTGCCCCATCATCTACAATGCAAAGTTGCAACATCTCTTCTTCCACTCATGCAATCCAAGATTTTATGCATTCCTCACCTGTATCATAAAAGTATCGAGAATGCATGGCTAGCACCTCAAGCTCCACATAATGCTTCAGAAATGCAACCTTCATCAATTACCAACTATATTGCACATGTATAGGAAGATTGTCATAAAACTACAAGGCATCCTCACCCAAGCTCGGATACATGAAATTGGCTCTATCCTTATCACCAGCTAAAGCCACCCATGACTGTACATCTTCATCTTTCCTCCCACAAAATCTCCATCATAAATCAAATTTGCATCCATTTGCTGTGTTTTTGCTGGACAAGTTTCTCATCATATGCATACATCCAATCCACAAAACCTGAAGATACTAGAGGAAGATCCTCAGTGGGCGGGCACCAAAACATGAAAAACTTTTGGTAGAGAAAACCATGACACTCTATAACTCAACCCACTCATTGATTGGACATATCCAGCATCAAAACAGCCAAGACAACCGTATAAAAAAGACACCCTACCTCTGCTGGTAAGGTAGGCCCATTTCACAAGAACCTCTTCTAAAGGATTTGCATTATTAAATCCCTACTTCCATAGGAATCCTTTAGCATTTTGGCATACTAAGGTGGGCTCACCTTCCTTTAAAGACCTTCCAATAGGCAAGTCTATTACTGGCTCCTCAAAACCCTGCTGCCATGTTTTCACACACTACAAGAGGCTATTCATATTAGCGACGCTCACACAGCGACGCTCAAAAAAATAAATCCCGGCGTCGCTATGAGCGTCGCAAATTTACTTGTAAATTTGCGACGCTCATAGCGATGCCGGCTGGGCTAAAAAAATAACAGAGAGCGCTAGAAACTCAGATCTTAGATCTGAGTTTTTCGGCGCCCTCAAGCAAGGAGCAGGTAACACTCTCCCTCTCTCTCTCTCTATCTCTTTCTTCTCCACACACACACACACACACACACACACACACACACGAGGAGAGGAAGGAGAGCCAGGTATGCTCCTTCCCTCTCCTCACTCTCATGTTCCCTTCCCCTCTTTCTCTGTCCCTCTCTCTCTCTCTCTCTCACACACCTCACACACACACACACAGACATAGTGTTTTTTGAGAGAGAGAGAGAGAGAGAGAGAGAGAGAGAAGAGAGAGAGAGAAAGAGTACAAACATAAAAAAAACGCACACACACATACATAAACAAAGAATGCACACACACAATGAGAGAGCAAAAGAGAGAGAGAGCATGCATAAACAAAAAACGCACACATTGAGAGAGGAAAAGAGAGAGAACATGCATAAACAAAAAACGCACACATTGAGAGAGGAAAGAGAGAGAAAAACATGCATAAACAAAAAAACGCACACACATTGAGAGAGAAAGAGAGAGAAACTAATTTAACGTCGTAGGAAACTAATTAAAATTAAAAGACCTAGCTAAAGATCTAGCCGATGAGGAGTTGAACTCAAGACCTATTATTCAAGAGGGAAATGGCATAACCAATCTATCATACTTGGCATGGGTGATAGAAAGGTTATACCATTTATCTCTTTTATTGGCACACACATCCACACACGCGCACACACACAAGAAGAAGAGAGTTATAACGTCGTAGGAAACTATCCTAAAAGACGTTAAAGATTAGGTTAGATGTAGACTTACGTTAAATTAGATTTAGGTTTATTTAAGTTAAATTAGATTAGATTTAGGTTTATTTTTAGTTAGATTTACGTTTATTTACGCTAGATTTAGATTTACGTTATATTAGATTAGATTTAGGTCTCCATAGACTGCGATGCCTGCATGAAGCTGGTGAAGAAAGCCCTCAATGGAATATAGGATATTGCTGCCTTCACTCATGGTGGGCTCCGTCGATCCAAACGTATGGTGAAATGTCTTCGGAAGATAGGGAAGAAGGTGGATCTTCAGGGCGGCAAGAGTCACTACATCCCCGACAATGACCATCTAGACAAACTTCTAGTCACTCAACAGCAACTTCAAAGTTAGTAACAAGAGCAAGAACGGTCCAAAGGGCCAATTGCTATCGTCAGATGTGGATGGAGATGAGGCAGCGTCACCGCCAGAAGTTAACTCTCACATCTTTAGTGATGAGAATGCCAACTCTTGCCAAGTTATGTGAAAAATTATGTGTTAAATCAGTTTAAGGTTCTTATAATCCCCTTTAGTTTAGTGCTTTGTTTTTAATATAACATAATTTACGTTAGATTTAGATTTATGTTATATTAGATTAGACTTAGGTTTATTTAGGTTTACCCACACACACACACACACACACACACACCCACACACACAAGAAGAAGAGAGTTTTAACGTCGTAGGAAACTATCCCAAAAGACGTTAAAGATTAGGTTAGATGTAGACTTACGTTAAATTAGATTTAGGTTTATTTTTAGTTAGATTTACGCTTATTTACGTTAGATCGAGTCCACGCAAGAATTACTTATGGTTTAGGGTTTAGAGTTAGACGAGCAGTGAAAAGATCTACTGTGAAAAGATGTTAAGATGTTGTGAAGTGCTACAGCTAAAGAAGAGTCAAAGGGGTTTTGTCCACTACATGCAGTATCATGTAGACGTGGGTCTGTAGATTTCTTGTACCACAAATATAGGTATTGACCAATAAAGACGAGATTATAACCCGGTGGTTCTGATCTCTGTGCACCTCTAGACCGAGGTGTGCGGGGATTGGACATGACTAGAGAATGTGTGAGAGAGAGAGAGAGAGAGAGAGAGAGAGAGAGAGAGATAAGACGAAGAATGCCAATAGAATATTAAATTTGTTGTCCAGGTTAAGATTTTTATCCCATTATGAGTAGTGACGAGGATGTGGGACCGTCCAACCGAAACACCTATCTCTCAACAAGGGTCTTATGTCCTTGTAATCAATGCAAGCATGATGTGCGATGGACAAGACGTGTTTCTTTGCAGCACGTTCGCGAAAGGCGAGGTCGATCGATCATTTATAGATCGAGTTGTTGCCAATTATAACTCGTCGGACTCTGACGCTGGCCAACAAGCAGCAATCTGCAACCCAATAGACGTGTTCGCAGGCGCTTTGGTCAAGCAGCATATGTGAGGCCACAAGATGTAGCCTCTGACAGCTCGGGGGATGATCATGCAGAGCACATTCCCAACGAGGCAATGTTTGAGCCCGAGATTGATGAAATGATCAAGACGATCATGGATTCAAAAGGCTTATCTATGATGATATGAAAAGTGAAGCCGATACGCCATTGTATAATGGAGCACGTATGTCTAGATTGAAAGCACTCTTGGTTCTTCCTCAACATGCAGGCAAAGTTTGGATGGAGTGACACTAGCATCACAGCGCTTTTCAGGTGATCTATTACAATTAGTTTACTTTAATAAAACTCTAAATGTATAATGATCTGATAATTTTCACACGACTGTATCGTACTTTTATGTTGTGTAGATTGCTTAAAGAGCACATATACACCTGACAATGTGATGCCGGACTCCCGAATGAAGCAAGAAAGATTTTGCGAAACTTGGGGATGGATTATAATTCTATCCACGCTTGTCCTAATGACTGCATTCTTTTTAGAGGAGAATACATAGACATGGAGAAGTGTCTGAAATGTGATTCCGAAAGATATCGAGTAGATCTCCACGGGACAAAAATTCCACAAAAGGTTTTGCGACATTTTCCTCTGCTTCCTCGCATCAAGTTCTTTCGAATGTAAGTCCATGGCCGCCCTAGCATGGCATGAGGGAAAAATTCTTCGGATGTTGTGCTACGAATTCCTGCAGATTGCGCAGCTGGGAAACATATAGATGGAACATGGTCGGATTTTGCCAGGGAAGCTCGAAATTTCGCTTAGTCCTGGCTATGGATGGCGTAAATCCATTTGGTCAAAGATCAACATCTTACAGTGTATGGCCCGTTGTCATCGTCAACTACAACATTCCCCGTGGTTGACTACGAAGAAGGGACACCTATGGCTAAGCTTAATTGTGCCAGGGCGATATAAAGTGGAGAATATGGATGTGTATCTTCGTCCACTATTGGAAGAGCTACAACAATTGTGGATTGGCATAGAGGTGGTGGATATCAGCTAACACACAAGATGACGGAATGCTTTGATCAGAGGCATTCTAATGTGGACCATGCATGACTATCCCGGCTAACAGAATGCTCAGGTGATCTATTGACACTCCTCACTCAGACACTGTAAATCTTGTTTTTTCCCATAGTTGATCTATTATCATGTGTATACATGCAGGGCTTCAAACAAGCGGATACAGAGCATGTGTCACATGTGGACCTAGACTGAATGCACGTAGGGCGCCCTCACTGAAGAAGCAAATCTACGAAGGTCATCAAGCGTATCTTCCACAGAATCATGTGTTATGCAACGGCTTTTTGGGAAGAGAGCCACCAAGGATGTCTGCACAAGCATGGTTAGAGCAGAAGGAGATGTGCGATGACGCATTGTCTCCAGGGATGAAGAGACTATCTCTATGGTACGAGTTACCATATTGGCCCCGACTTATGATCAATCACTTGCTCGATCCAATGCACATATTCAAGAATGTGGGTAATCTACTATGGGACCATCTGACCGGCAAGAAAGATACTTTGGGAGCCAGAGTTGACCTTAGAAATGTGGATTGTATGGAGCAATATTGGCCGCAAACAGCGTCTGATGGATCGATAAAACTCCCTAAAGCACCATGGATTTTCACAGGAGCCCAAGAACGCAAAGTAAAAGAGACCATTCGATCTTTGCGAACCCCCACTGGCATAATGCACTCGCTCCGAACGTGTTTTACTAAAGAAAGCTTACCGGTTTGAAGTCACACGATTGGCATAAAATGTGTCAGGTACGTTCATAGTGGACTTTAATCATTGCATACAATGTGGACTTTAATATCATTGCTGCACATACTTTACAATTTATTTTACCGGTTTCCATTGAGGGATGTTTGTTCTCGACATCCGTAACACAATCTACAAACTTGCAAAGCTGGTGCAATGGATCTCACAAAGGAGATCAACGTAGACTCCATACCATTCGCCAAACTAAATGCTGCGGAGCTTGTGTGCATGTTTAGAGAAACATTTTCCTACTACCATGCTAACCATTCAGGTGCATCTTCTTGTTCACATAGTTGATGAGGTGGAAATAGCTGGCATAGTTCATTCCAAATGGATGTTCTTCTTAGAACATTTCATGAAAACGCTTAAGGGATATGTGCGTCAAAAGGCCGTCCGGAGGGTAGATGGCAGAAGGTTGGTTGGTATCAAGAGTCCCTAGTGTACATTGGAGAGTGGCTAGACGGATTTGATAAAGCTCGGGACACGCTATGGCGAACCATAAATGATGAGTGCATATCTGGGATTGTCATGTGCAATCTCGATGTTGAGAAGAAGATGACGGAAGATCTAGAGGCTAAAATCAACCGATTTTGCATGCTTCACAATCCAGTGATGCAAAGTGGATTTCCAATATGAGGATGCAAAGCAAGAGCGACAAGGACACGAATCGAGAGGAGACGGGGAAGACGACCACCAATGCACTATCCGACGTTCTGGAGAGCCTACCAACATTCGTGAGCTTAAGATGGTTTGCACCCCAATTGAAAAGCGCAAACAATGCGGTGACAAAGTGACTGAGGAAGAGTGGGGAGTACTCGGGGTTGCGCGACCAAGGTAAGTTTGCAATGTACGACTAGCTAGTGACTTTATTTCTAAACGTTTGAACGGCCACTCATAATCTATGTGTCGTTGTAGTATAAGTCATACACAGCAGCATGGTGTAAAGGTCGACATTTTAGGGTGTGGAACGGATCGACAAAAAGCGTTTTACTCAAGATTGTGGAATCATGGCAAAATTTGAACAGTCTAGTCGACAACGTTCCTCTGATGCAGATCCTGTGGTGGCGGAACTCACTTACTTTGGCACGCTACAAGAGATTTTGAGGATCGATTACAGAGGATTTTTGTCGACTTGTTCGATGTGCAATGGTTTCAAGATAATCATGGGGGTCGCAACGCTACTGTGCGTAGAGGAGAGTCTGGTTTTCTTGAGGTGGATTCTAGTAAGAAATGGACTGACCTAAGAGACACTTTCGTACTACCCGAGCATTGCGAACAAGTAAGTATTAAATAGTTAACATCCCCTTTTACAAGTTATGTGCTTGAAAGCTCTCATGTAAGTTATGTGGCTCTGGCAGGTAATATTTCATCCTACAAAGTCTACATCAAACTGGTGGTACGTCATAGAGGTAGCCCCGTAGTGCAAGGACGTATGAAGGCTACCATGTGCCAATCACAACGGCATCAATGGAGGAGATCAGAGAAGATGCTCAATCCCAGAAAGCGCTGCGGTGGTGCTATATGAGCATCAAGATGCTACTACTCTATATGGGGTGCATGCAGAGGAGCACAAATGAAACAGAGGATATGTGTTTAAACGGAGAGCTCTATATAGAATAGGAAGTTATGCTGAGTTATGCGAGGATGAGAGAGAGATATCTTAAAGCCACAAATATTGTATTTGAACAATTTTGCTCCGTGTTGTAAAAGCTCTGGCTCTCTAAGTACCTTCCATGGTGTATAACGTCTCTTTCTACTCGCGCTCACATCTTTTGATTGAAAATTATGAGTTTCGACTTGCCTCTTCTATCACTCAATTCATTGCTCATTGTATTTATATGCGTCATTACGTTATTGTATTTAATGGTCTTTGCGTCATTGTCTACTCTATTCATTCAATATTAAGTTTAAATATTCGTGTGTTTAATGCAGGTATGGATGATGAGGAGTTTCTTTCTTCTTTGTCACGCCGCAGAGACAGTGGTACGTGGGCGTCATCGCTCTGGCGCATCATCGCGCGTTCCTACTCCACACGCATTCCTCTCTCTTTCGGAGCATTTGGCGCGCTCTGAAGCTTCGGCATCGACGAGACGAGCTTCACACTCGTCTAGACACCGACGCTCTAGTGGTGGCGGTGGCGGTTGTTGTGGGGATTCCGCCGCAATGCCTCCACACCGCCTCGTGTTCGACGAGGCTCTTTACCCTCCCTTCTATTGCCCGCCCCACACCAGCCACAGCATCGCCATCTACGCCAGGTTTTGCGCGGCCTGACTATTCCTAGCAGCTACACACCATCTACTCCGCCAGGAGAGCCCCCCCACTACACATCCTCGCTTCGGGGCCTAGACGCGGTGAGGACACCTGACGTCCGTACCCCACAGATACGCCGCTAGAGACCCCTGCCGGGACACCCAGGTTCACGCGTCAACGGCTAGAGGGCTTGCCTTACTCCGTCGACTTCAGCAGGTGGCATCATCATGGATGATGATGGCAAGAAGGTGATCTCGCGCATGCGTGGTCTTTGCTCTCAGCTGATTAGACACTACATACTAAACAAATGGAGTGAAGTCAAGTGATTTGAAAAACAGAGTCATCAGCATACTTCATGATGGTTCCCCGTTTCCAACACGGGATTAGCGCTTCAATGAAGACCTGATGAAGATTCGAATGCGCGAATACTGCAAACACAAGCGTTCCCAAGTGCAAAAAGCAATCAAGCATGGGTGGAATAGGCCAGATTGGCTGGCCAAAGAAGATCGGAAGAATGCGAAGAAAGCAGCGCGCGAGAATCCCGACAAGTGGAAGCAACAAAAGGATGCAGCCAGAGCGCGAGTAGAGGCAGGGAGCTCGCACCACTGGGGAGCGGTGGATGGGCATCATTTGAGGCCGATTTTGTAAGTGTTTTTAGCATTGCTCTTTATGTTCGATAGTTTAGGGTTTATGAGTTTTTTAAAACTAACATAATGAAATCTTTGTATGTTTTGACAGTCGTCGATGACAGGACGTGATCACCCGTACCGAGCACGAGTAAGTAGGCATGAAGGGCTTAAACGCCCTGATGGACATTCTCAGTTCTGGGGCGGCATGGTTAGTATTAGGGTTACTTTTTTCTATTTTTTGTATTGTTTTATAAATGTCGTTATATGTTTATACTTACTGAAAACTGTCTTATTGTCTTTTTTTGCAGAATCCGACAGATACGGCTTGGACGCGATGAGACGTCTGACTAGACGACGTCAGTTTAGCCGTAGCTAGATAGCATTAGTTTAGGGTTTTCATAGCTTATGTATCATGAGACGGATTTTATACGTCTTTTTTGAACCATGTATATTATTACATTTGTCACCGCAGTTCATTTTGCCAATCAATTCTTTATGCCTATGATGTTGTACAATTGTCAATATTACATTTGCCAATCATTTCATTTTGCCTATGATGTGTACAATTGTCAAATTTTGCTTGTCAATTTTGCAAACAATGCGTCTTGTGGGTGACTATTTGGGTCTATTATACCTACTTGCACTTTTTTAAAAAAGTGAATCAAATACAATATGGTTGAAGGGTGGCAGGGCATTCAAGCCCTGTCACCAAAAAAAAATTCTCTCGGGCGTCGCTATAACCGTCGCTATTTATGGCTCTGGAGCGTTGCTATAGACTTCTGTGTAAACGTCGCTATAACCGTCGCTATGACCGTCGCTATGAGCGTCTCTATATAGCGACGCTCTCGTAGCGACGGATTATAGTGACGCCAGGGGTTATAAAAACCCAGTGTATTTCCGTCGCTAACAGCGTCACAAGAGCAACAAACCTCTTGTAGTGCAGACATAGAACTCCATATCAAGCCCCCAATGCACTCAATAGGAGACTAGATTCTTCTCTATTGCATTTTCCATGGGAGATTTCTATCTTAAAAAAAACATCAAAATCCAAGATTGCTCGCCCTTTTGTTTGCCACGACGACCCCTTATTGCTAAAAAACTCTCACAAGCACCACTCCATCACTAAAAATGGCCTTGCTTGCTACTGATACATAGCATAACCTATTTTGACTCATCAAAGAGGGGAGCACTTGAAAATTATCACAGATCAACTTGCAACCTGTCAATTGTACATACAATGCTCTACCCCAAGGTGGGTGCTCTCATACACAACCTTCTCAGAAGCGCTACCACCACCCACTCTAGCTCGGTTGCTCCCACACACACACACACTGCTCTAAAGGCCTCTCGTCCCACAACTAGGAGCACGAGCTTTCTTTTCCCACGGGCCGTTCACTCCCGTTGACCCAAGGACCCAACTGCTTGCCACGATGGCTAATTGCAAAAAAAATAATTCAAGGCCTTCCCCTCTCAATAGCAGTTCCCCCCTTCTTTTAAATCACTCATATGTTGCCTTAATGACCTGGTCGCAAGCTATATACTTACCCCAAGGAAGTAAAACTTCAAGAGCACCCAAAAACTAAGGCACGAGCAAACAATTGAAGTGCGAACACTGCAAGCACTTTGAATATGGGTGTCAAATACAACTTGCGCAATGAAGCACGACAATATAAACTTCGATTGTGCTGAGTCTACATGGTCGGGATGAAAACAATTACAATCCACATTTACACACCACGTGTATATCACCCATATGTCGATGACAAGCATCAAGCGGATTCGAGATCTCAAATTTCTCAACAATAAAACACCTAACAACGCTAAAGAGCGAGTGTATACAAAAGCAGAAAATCAAAACTTAATCATGACAAGTTCCCAAAAGCATAAAACATAGCATCAATCCCAAACCATAGGCACAACGACATGAAGATTTTATAGCCATCATTAAAACATGATTCGAAAATTGCAAAACCATAAACATAACCCACTTTCTATACCATAACCATAGCAACCATACCATTGTTCCAAAAACCATAACCATAAATATAACATAATATGAACAATTGCCGTACCATCATTTCCAAACCACAACCATAATTGATTGTCAAACCCTAATCACACCATGATTTCCATACCATCATTGCAAAACCATCACAATAACTTGATTGCCAAACCATGACCATAAGCTCCGTGCCATACCATAATGGAAAACCAAAAACCATACCGACCACCAAAATCAAACCAACACCAACAATCTCTGTGTCATGTTTAAAAGCTTTAGTAAGCTTACCATGGTCATAATGATCAATCATTTTCAAAAATTTTTGGTTGAAGGGTCAGCAAATTTGTTGATATATCAAGACTCACTAGCAGAAACAATGAGAACATACCAAGGACTAGAAAATGGTTGTTCAATTTTTGACTAATTTTACGAGGAAATCTTGAATATTACAGCTAGAGAGTATGCAAAGCCAAAAGAAAATCACAACAACGACATACTAATAAGGTTTTTTTTTTTGTTAGATGACGTCTTATATTTTCTTATTGCATCATTTTGAAACTTGTCCATACTATCTTGGGTGTCACATGAAATTATCCTCTTTCTCCATGGCAACTTGAAAATTACTTGGAAAATTAAAAAATCACACGCTTGTGGGACAAAAAAAAAACTTGAACATAACATATGTCAATAGGTATGTGAGGATGTCATTGCATGGGGCTCATGATCTGGGTGAGTTAGAAAGCAAGGAGACGGCGTGATAAGGACGCACTCCATGTAGCTCTCTTATTGAACTTCATTTTCCTACCAAGGATAGACGAATAAACAAGTCGAGTGTGCTCGAGATGAGACATGAAAGGAAATATAAGTCTCATTGTAATCTCCAAATGAAACATGATTTCTTGCCTTATGGGGGAAATCTACCAGAGACTTTGCCTACCTTCTGTTAGCAACAGATACACATGATTGACAAGAGAACATTTCAATGGTCAAATTGCATTGATCATAACCTACACGAGTATATTGGATCTTGTGGTGTGTAGGTGAGAAGGAGGGTAGTTGGTTATGCATCGTCAATGTTGAGAGAGAGAGAGAGAGAGAGAGAGAAGAGAGAGGAGAGAGAGAGAGAGAGAGAGAGAGAGAAAGAGAATTAAAATATATCAACGGCTTATTAACCATCTTTCAGAGGCTTATGGGACATCACACATACAATCCCTGATCTTATACAATGTCTGTGTACAAAATAAAATGAAGCAAAGTAAAATAAAAATAAAAATAAAAATAAAATCATCATCAATGCTCCTGACGCCGTTTGAGAAAGTCTTGTAGCACGCGCTGTCGAGCTTTGTCAATGTGCACCTCTGGTGGTAGATCGTGAAAGAGAGAGAGAGTCTGATGGGGTGCCTCAATGCATGAGAGAGAGTTGACGGTTGCTGCAACTAACGAGCGGGAGATGGGGTTTGGGTTCGTAGAAGATTCATCATGTGCTACTCAAGATGGTGTGTTGCATGCGTGAGAAGCACACGCGGCGAAGTCGATTGGAAAGGCTGGGATAGGGCAGCGCGTAGAGGTACCTGCGATATAATTAATGAGCTTTGTCGATAGATTTATGAGGATAATGAGTAAGGCGGAAGCAGATGCAAAAAATTCGTGATGCCCGTGGATACGAGGACCTGCTTAGGCCTGAGAAAGTATTGCATCGGTCACTGAAGAGCTTCGTCTAGGTCCACCACTGCAGAGCTTTGTCAATGGTTGCAACTGCAGGAGGCGTTGGAGGGGGAAGAGAGAGAGAGAGAGATGAGAGAGAGTTGGTGGTTTGTATACCACCATAGAGACAGTGGGAGATAATGACTTGCGAGCAAGTCGAGAAAGAAAAAAAAAATAAAATAAAAAGAACAATCAAACTGGGTGGTCCCCCTTCTGCGTGCAATTGGATGCCCCACAATATTGTAGTGCAAAGATATTTAGTGCAGACCACATCTCCTCTCGTATGCGTTTCCGTTGTTTACAATGATGGTGGTGTGCCCACGTGTTTTTTGCAACGACGAGAGGCAGAGAGAAAAAGAGAGGCGGCTCCAAAGTTTGCGTTCTGGTTTGTGGGGGTTAGATATTGTATGCAGGGTGGTTGGTTCCAAGAGAGAGAGAGGGAGAGTTTAGTGGGTGATCCGCTAGGTGGTGCAAGATGTGCAGTAGAGGTGGTAGGTAGCCCACCGTTCTAAGTAAGTGGGTCTCTCGATGCAGGATTGGGTTGAAGTGCGACGCCACTAGTAGTTGGTGGGGGACCATGCAGATAGATAGAGAGAGAGAGAGAGAGAGAGAGAGAGACGAGAGATGAGAGAGAATTCTGCATGAGACGAGAGAGGAAAAAGGTTGCAGGGTAGGCGCTATATATTCGACCAGAGAGAGATTTGGTTGGTTACTGTAGAGAGTGAGGGTGTGTCTGGTTGGTGGCAAACGACAGCCAAGAGTGGGTGTGTGCACCAATGAGAGGTAGAGAGAGAGAGAAAAAAAGAAGTGATGGCTAGTGGTGTCCGAGAACTAAGAGAGAGGGATAAGGGTTTATACGAGCAGATAAAGTGGGTGCCGTTAGTGGGGGGTTGACACCCGCCAGAGTCCAGACATAGTCAGACGACAATTACTTGTCATGTTGGAAAGCTTGTGGGGGCGCACATGCCATGGAGCTGATGAGAGGCAAGAGATGACAAGAGTGCAAAAGGCGAGACTTAGGTTGCCGTCAATCATTGCACTAGAGATATCATAGTAAATGCTAGCCCTAAATTTTCTCCTAGACTTCTCCTGTTGCTCCTAAATTTCCTCCCGGCTCATAAGGTCTCTCTTGAGGTGATTCCTTTAATGATCAGTCTACACTTCTTCTTCTTTTCTCTTGAACAATTTAGTCTTTGATTTAATAAATATACTTCATTATGTATTGCTTAATTGTGAGAAAGCAGTTCCTATCATCCCTATGGAGACTTTACAATCATTGCTTAATTGTGAGAAATCAGTTTCTATCATCCGTATGGAGACTTTACAATCATAGCATGAGCACCATTATAATAAAAGTCAAATACTTTTCATGACATGGTTACACTGATTTCACAACATAACAAGAAGAAAGGAGACTCTAATTTGCCAAAAAAAGCCTCGATGAACCCATGCTATTATTTCTCGTCTAATAACATATGTTATATCTATTAATAGTATTTGCAAACAAAGAAAAAGAGGGAGAGAGAAAAAAACGCTTAGCTTTGATCTATGTAACCAAGGTCAAAAGTCATTGGAATGTAGCCTAAAGCTCTGATACCACTACTACAAACGAAGGCCTGGCTGCCCTGCAAATCATCCAAGATAACACAATATAACACATAAATCGGCAAATCCCCATACCTTACGAATCCCACAGCACAGAATCGAAGCCGTGCGCGAACAAAGAGAGAGATTGAGAGCGCGAGAGGATAAAAGAGCGCGTACAGACGCACCTCCTAGACCGGAGTGCTACGCCAGCACGGCGAGAGAGAAGAGGGAAGAGGAGAGAAGAACAACGCAAACACTGGGTTCAATCTCCCCCTGTGCAAGAGTGAGCATTTCCCTCTTGCACGTATTTATTTATAGATTTCTTGAATGCCCAAAACGAGTACAAACTGGACGGCCGGACATAAGTGGCCAAAGCTCATAAAGTTTAATATCCTTCTACATATTCCATTATCTGCTGATGCTTTTGCCACCTGTTAGCTGCAATAGATAATAAAATATCAACTCTATAACACATACAAAATTTGATACTTAGCGATGGTTATTCGAAAACAACCACATCTCTCGCGAGCAATTCGACGCGGCGGTTGGACCACTATAAGCGGTAAGTTTAAACAAGTAATTTTATATCAATTGTTTTGAGCTATTGATAATTGTTTAATTTGGTTTGGGTTTACGTAGAGTCAAAGTGATCCAACATACGTACCTCTGGATTAGATAGAAAAATGTTTTGTCCATACTTTCGTAAAGTCCCATTGTGGCACAATAGTTGATCTTCTACATTTTTTATTATCAAGGTAAAGTAAATTCAATTTCAATTCTTTGGTATTTTTTATACTCTTCCAAAAACAATTGATGTTTCATTGTTTTATGCAGGTACAAAATAAAGGTGTTCATTTAGGCCACCCAAAATTCGGTGGCCCAAATGAGCACCTTTATTTTTGAATTTGCGTGTAGCGGCAATAAGCGTGGTAATAAACGCAGCACAAGACATGGTAATAGCTGTGGGTATATTGTCGCGACTATTACTGCGCTTATTGCTGAGAAACCACTACCACGTACATAGCCACGATTATTGCTGTAGTCTCAAATTTTTCTCTCTCTTTTTTTCTTTGTTTTTTTACGGCAATGTTAGCGGTTATAGACAACTCCTTTTATAGTGCTTTTGTGGCTATAAGCAACTTACTTGTAAATTATTCTTGTTCTCATGGACCACAAAAAACCTCATCAAACCCCTTCAAGGATTTGTTCTCAAGGCATGTGGGGAGTTGAAAAAAATTAGAAATAAATATTTTCATGTAAAATTATTATTTTTTAAGAGCCATCTTTTAGTTACAATCGAACAATAATCACTCAAAAGTTTTGATACCCCATGTAGACCCCTTAAAAACCTTCAAAGGACATTGAAAGTTTTTTGAAAAATACATGGATATATATAGAATGAGAATATATACACACTATTTTTAAAAATAAAAAACTACCGACTTGATTTAGACCTCAAATATGTGTATGCTGTTAAATTTAAAAGCTAGTTTTGTGACTTTTTACTATTTTTAAATAATTAAAATTTTTAATTTTACATTTTTTTAAATAAATAAGATATTAGAATTTTTCTCTATGTCATAGGATTTCATTGGTATCCTATAATCATGGTTTCTTGAAAAATAGACAGTCTTAAGGTCAATTTGATAGAATGAGGTGGCAAGCCACTATTGTGACTCAAGCCACTTAAGTGGCTCAAATACAACTTAGTGTTAAGTTCCTTTCATTGTTTCAAGGGGACCTCATGTGTAAAGTCTCCTATACATTCCATACATCTTCCTTTCCTTCTTCCAGGGGGAGTAACTTCCTTTCCTTCGTACAATTCTTGTTGCTTTTGCAACCAGTTGTCGATAGATTCTCTGAGAGCGTCTAATTTGGACTTGAAATCATGAGTAATTGATTGAAATGTCAAAGAGGTGGAGTGGGTGTAACACAAGTGCATAGAAAGGATAGAAGACAGCGCCGAAAGGGTGGGGAATTTCGGAATGGGCGCCAAAAGTTAAACATGACCATGAAGATGTGTGGGCAGGTTCTCATGAAGATGTGGGGGCAGAGCTTCCAAAAATAGGCAGAAAATATTTTTCACGTTGTTGAGAAACCAGGCGGAGAGGATGAAATTGATGATTGTTCCTAATTGCTGGAGACAAGCATGTCTTCATTGTGTCAGCCACCCGACTGAATGGCTACCAGGGCGCGGCGCTGGCATTCCAAGGGTGGGCATATTTTTGTAAGATCTCCGTCACGGTGCTGTTGTCTCCATAAACAACAGCAAAATGTAGATTGAATCCTCCAGGGCACCATACTTCTGACTGCAGTTGGTTAGGTTCTAGGAAGACGGCATTGGGAGCGAAACAAGACTCAAGGTCAGGGTTGAAGAAGGACGAGGATGAATAGTCTGTGGATCGTTGCAGTAAGGTTCTTGTCACATTGTTTATCGGGTCGATGCGCATGACACAACAGCTGGCAAGGTGTGAAGGGGTCATTCCATTTTCATCAACTGCATCCACGTCCTCAATGCTTTTAATGAATCCAAACACCGTCGCTCTTTACTCCCACCCGCATCTGCCTGTAGAAGTAACTTCACAATGGAAACATTCCATGGTAAGCTGTGAGCACTTTTTCCACGCACTTGGCATCTCCGCATGCAGCAGCAAAATGTAAGAATGCCCATCCATCACCAGGGGAATATTCTGTACGTGACAAGATATCTTGCCAATCCTGAACTTTATCACGGAGCTTCACATAAAACGAAACAAATTAAAATTATACCATTTTTTATTTAATTTCAAGATCTTACCTTATTCTTATATATATAATAAATTTACATTTTTTATTTTAAGACGGTTTATTTATTAATTTTTATTTATTTTTCTACAAACAGAATTCATATCAGAAAGATACAGAGTGCAGGGCTAAGGAACCATGGTTTTTTTTTTTTTGGGTCATACTCACCCAAAATGAGTGAGTGATATTGTATTAAAGCTAAACAAAAATACATAAAACCCATGCTCAGACGACCCATGGGTACAAAAGCACCACAAACGTTCATCGGATGGTTACATGATACCAAAACCCTATAAAACCACAACACAATCTAGATATGTAGGCTTTTTACAGGGAAGCCTTTAACCGATACAAGATCCGACCTAGCTAACTAAAGCTGACTGGGTGCCACCATAACCTGATCCCACCTCCCACAAGGCAGGCCATGCCCAACCAACAAGCATACAACCGATTAAAGTCGAAGGAACACATACCAACAAAAACCCAAGTCGAAAGAAGAACCATCAACCCCAACTTCGAGGACGAGCAGTCACAGCGTTGATCGAGCCGAACAACACAGAAGCCAAGCTTTAAGAGGAAGCACACCCCGCCAAGGACCATTCACCTGTGCCACCACGATAGGCACAACCTGCCACAACGAGCCCACCCTATCGGAGAAGCATCATAAGATCTGGCCACCAATGCCTCTTCGGAAAGACAAGGGAGGATGGCCTCTCCCTGCATGCAAAAATTTAGGAAGCGGCCGCCAGGAGACTCCCACCAGGGCGAAACCCCGCCACCAGAGCCACCAATTTGACACCGTCACGACACCGCCATCCTCCCGTAGGCGTTGCCTATGAGCTCCCCAACTCTGCAACTCTCGCAGGAAGGATAAGCGCAAGCTAAACGCAGGCCCACCCCTCTGTCAACCCATGTTTCTTATACAAGAACCCACGATGGGTGCCATGAAAAGCTTAGCACGGGACAAGTGTGAAGGGGCTAGACTCCAATACCTATAAAAAGGGGGAACCAATAAGGGGGTAATGGGGCATGCCCATCAAAAAGAGAGCTTCAGTTTTCAACCTAGAAGCTACCACCACAACGCAATTATTGAATTCTCAACATCATGGATACATGGCTGAATAGAACATTTACACATCCTGAGAGGGTGGTTGGGATCTACATTCTCCCTTGCTCGAGGACAAAGAACTAAAACCTTAGGAACATCTTGTTCCATCTTTAAAGAATTCATAGCATACTTCACATTGGAATTCACATTATCTTGTTCACAAGAGGAAACAAAAAAAAGTTTGGAGGCAAACAATAACATAAATATACTTGTTCAGTTAAGTCGGCTTCTTGTAAACAAGAAAGCTCTTCATTATATATAAGAGGGCTTGTTGGTATATTCTTCTCATGAAGTAAACGCACATGCTTTCCATCTACGAAAATTGATAAAAAGTAATATTTATGACTACAATGTAAGTATTTTTGTAAGGACATGGGTCCTATGGGCAAGGTCATTGACATGGCCTGACAGTGTGTACGTTAGATGGAGGCTATAAAATAGTACGGTTGGGTGAAGATTTGCACACACATTACAACCGTTTTTTCACTGATATCCGAGCTATTTTTGAAGAAGGGAAAAAATGGGTTGCATGTGTGTGCAACGTGTTGCTTTTCTCTCATATTCCACAAAGAGCCACGGCTCCGCTGTGCAGCAAAAAGAAGACAGACAGTGTTTTCTGTGCGCATGGACATACAACGTTAGCCGACCACGACCGCCCCACCCACAACGCACGACCAATGCGGACAACCAAGGCAAACTCGATCGGCAACTCTACGACACCGAGGCTACGAAGGCTTCCTACTAGCATCGTTGGTTGCGCGTGTAGGAAGGCTTGCTTAACCCTTGCATGAAAGAGGGTTGAACCCATCCCATGAGGGTAAGAGGCCAACACTTTACCATCAAGCTATTGACCCTTGTGAAAGATAGCATACTTGTGTTGAAAGGAAAACTATAAGGAAAGAGAAAGCTTCAAACTTCAAGGAAGTAGCTTCACCTTTCCTTTTTACTTTTTGGAGGAAGGCAAGTTTTCCTTCAAAAATTCTTTTTTGTTTAAGGAGGTAGCTTCAAAGTGAACAATGAAGCGCTCTAATTTTCGCAAGGCGAGGTTCGCATGCAACACAAATCGCGGAGCATGTAAAACACAAAGACTTCAATTTCACAAGATACAAGTTATCGTTTTTTTTCTCTCTTTGCATTAGTGTGTGTTTACCATGGCCAATGAGGATATCCCACCTACACACACGTTTGATTTTGAGCACGTAGATCAAAATCAAGGCACCACGGGTGCGACTGACACTAATATGCATGATGATGATGATCTAGGAGATCATGGACTTGCAGATGTGGCTTCTTTTAAGACTTTAGAACATCCAAAGCATACTTGAAAGTAATCTCTCTGCACTCAATGCAAATGTTACCAATCTTACGGAGTTACTTGTGAAATTTATGAATTCACAGATGACTCAAGGAGCCACAAGTGGCACGGTTCAAGGGAACCAAGCTCGCACGACTCAAGGAGTCCAAGAGACGAGTGTTGTAGAAGATGCAAAAGGTAGTAATGCATTACTTAAGAATATCACCATTCCTGCGTTTCACGGGGAAGAGCGTGATCGCAACAAGAATGCGATCAATACGTTCTTACACCAATGGAGTGATATTCATAGATTGAGACACACCCCAGATATAAAGATGGCTGTGGAAACAAGTCTATCTCTTAAAGGCAAGGCCTATAAGTGGTGGATGACATTTCCAATAGATGCTCCTCCTCCGTCTTGGGCTGCGTTTCAAGTTTCTTTCTCCAAAGAGTTTTTGGACTCCAATGAAGAAGATAAGAATTGGTTAGCATGGGATGCATGCCGCATGTCTGGCCTCTCTCTCACACAGTACCTTTCGAAGTATCAGGAAATCATATTAAAACTAGAAGCTCTATATGAATTCCAAAAGATACGGGGTATTAATAGGGGTCTTGACAAAGACTATCGTCTTCATGTCAAGACCCAACATCCAAAAACTTTGGAAGAAGCCATTAGTCATGCCCAAAGATATGGTGATGACCAAGAGAGGAAAGGAACTGTTCCCTACTCTAAGAATACTTTTGCTAAGAGCAATGTGGCTAAGAGACAATGGAGAGGTATATCTCCCACACGTTCCAAGAGTAATAAGAGACAATCTACCTCTCCACGCCCACAAGAGGCTAAGAAGGCTAAGCAATCACGAGATACTCCATGTGGGTCTCTCAGCACTGCTGATTTTCAGCATGCAAAGAAACACAATTTGTGTTTTAGATGCCTTTCGGACCAACATAACAAGAAAGATTGCCCTCTTTTGCAAGGCAAAGAAAATGCCATGCACACGGTGCAAACACATTAGATTCATCTCCTAAATATTGTGTTGTAGGGGTTCTTCATATGGAAGAAAAACACAAGTGTTGTATGCCTGCTTCAATGTGGCAGCCCACCTTTGGCCCCCAAGATTTGATTCTCATGCATGGCACTATTAACGAACAACGTGTTCGTATTTTAGTGGATGATGGTGCAATTCATGACTTCTTGAACTATAAGCTAGTCAAGAAATTGAAGCTTACACAGACTTCGTGCTCTCACAAGTATGTGGTGGAGCAGATGTCTGGGAATGATAAAGAAGTATGGGCACGGTAGTTCAAGGGGTTGAGCTTATTGTTCAAGATCATACGATGACCCTTGACTTCCAAATTATGAACATGGACCGTGTTGATGTAGTTTTAGGACGAGAGTGGCTGCATAGTTTAAGAAACACATTGCACACTAGTTATGAACACAACTCCTTATCCTTTATGGACAATGGTAAACATGTGCTTTTTCTTGGTGACAAAAATATACCATCTGCACCTCTTATATGTATAGCCGAGCTTTCTATTTTGCAGAAAGTAAATTTAATAGATGAAGTATTTTTGTGTTACTGCTTGTCTCCAAGTCTTGTGAATCCTCAAGAGCAAAGTGTAGTGAATTCTAGTAATGGTATGCAAAGTACAATGAATTCTAATGGTATGCAAAGTGCAATGAATTCTACTGATAAACAAAGTGTTAAAAAATTTAACAAGCAAAGTGCTCTCAATTTTGATTCTATAGAGCAACGTGCAACTGTTGTAAATAAACATTACAGGAATTACAAGATTCTCCATCCCAGCATAACTCTAGTTTACTTTCTCCTTTTGCATGGCAAAAGCTAAATCACTTACTCATGGAGTATAGTAATGTGCTCTCAAGAGATTTACCACCGGGTTTACCCTCAACACGTGATGTGCAACATGGCATAGATGTCTTGCCAGGCACTAAACCGATGAGTAAACCACCTTATCATATGAGTGCTAAAGAAGCCAAGGAGGTTGAGAGTCAGTTGGCTGACTACCTCGCTCGTGATTTCATTAGACCTAGCACTTCACCTTGGGAATCACGAATTCTATTGGTAAAAAGAAAGATGGTACTATGCGCATGTGCGTAGATTATCGCGGATTAAATGCGATAACCATCAATAACAAGTATCATTTGCCTCGAGTGGATGAGTTGTTTGATCAACTCCAGGGGGCAAGATACTATACAAAGATAGATCTTCGTTCAAGATACCACCAGGTGTGCATCCTACTACAAGATATCTCCAAAACAGCCTTTAAAACACGGTTCGGGCATTTTTAATTTTTGGTTATGCCTTCTGATCTAACCAATGATCCAGCTACATTTATGACAATCATGGATAGTGTCTTACGTCCCTATGTTGGAAAATTTTTTGTGGTTTTCCTTGATGACATTCTCATTTACAGTAAGATTGAAGATGAACACATAGAACACTTACGATTAGTGTTTGAACAGCTACGAGCTCACGTGCTATATGCTAAGCAAAGCAAGTGCGATTTCTTTAAAACAGAGATACATTGCCTCGGTCATGTGATCTCTTATTCTAGCATCAAAATGGACACTGACAAGGTCTTTGTCATTCTTTGATGGCCACATCCCAACACGGTTGAGGAGCTTCAAATATTTTTAGGCATGGCTGGGTTTTATCGATAGTATATTCGTGATTATGTCAAAATTTTTGTTCCTATGACGGATCAACTTAAAGAAAAAGGTAGGACCTTTTCTTGGGAAGAAGCCCAAAAACGCAGTTTCGAACAGTTCAAGGTAGCTATAGCCACTGCTCCCACCCTAGCAGTCGTCGACCCACTTAAGCCGGTTGTGGTAGAGACTGATGCAAGTGATAAAGCAATTGGTGCGGTACTTCTCCATGAGGAAGGACCTATAGCCTTTGAAATTAAAAAGTTAGATAGAGCTCAACAAAAGTATTTTGTCTATGAGAGAGAGCTCTATGCCCTAATTCACCCTTTACGCAAGTGGCGACACTATTTATATGGTGCCGAGTTTGAAGTAGTTTTTGACCATGAGAGTATCAAATGGTTTACTACTCAAACGGACTTGAAGGGCCGTAAAGCTAGATGGGCCAATATCCTTCAAGATTATGATTGTAAGCTACGATATCGCAAGGGGTGATATAATGTAGTAGTGGATGCACTAAGTCGGATGCCTCAGATTAATTCACTTGCTTTCATGGAAATAAAGAGTGGATTTTTAGAGTCATTACGTGGCAAGTGTGCACAAGATCAATCATATGCTAAAGTGTGGAGTGCAATTTTAAAAAGGGATCCCTCACACTCACATGTCTCTAAACAGCCAGATCAACATGTCTCTACACGCGCAGATAGAAACTCGAACACACAGAGCTCCACCCCTACTCAGGAAGAGCTTAAGCGATGGAAGAATTTTTCTATTGATGATGGCTACTTACTCCACAAAGGTAGAGTATGTGTGCCAAAGGACTCAGACACTAGGCGCCAGATCTTATTTGAGTGTCACGATAGTCCAAGTGCTTGTCATCCAGGTATTCGTAAGACGAATGCCTTTGTTCGACGACAATTTTATTGGTCGGGCTTACATCATGATGTTCAAGAGTACATACTAAACTGCCAACAGTTCCAAGTTGATAAGGCAAAGCGCCTCAAGGTAGGTGGCCTTTTACATCCTTTAGAGATTCCACAAGGTAAGTGGGAGAGTATCTCTATGGATTTTGTCGTAGGACTACCTACTACAAATCATGGCCATGATGCTATTTGGGTAATTGTAGACCGTCTCACAAAGATGGGTCGATTCATTCCCACTAAGACTATAGTTAAGACATCGGAATTAGCACGGCTATTTGTAGAGCATATATATAAAATCTACGGTCTTCCAGCTAGTATCATTAGTCACAAAGATCGAAAGTTCGATAATCACTTCTGGAAGCTGTGTTCCAAAAGTTGGAAACTAAACTTAATCTAAGTACGGTTGATCATCCAGAAACGGATGGTCGAATAGAAAGAGTTACTCTAGAGGATATGCTATGAGAAAACGTTAGCAAGAAGCAAACCAATTGGGAAGACTACTTATATATATTGAAATTTGCTTATAATAGTTCAAAGCATGTGGCTACAACGTTTAGTCCATTTATGCTTTTGTATGGATTTCAACCTAGATCATCCGTTACGGTGGGGTTGGCTAAGGAGAAGATACAGCAAGCGAAGGATTTTCTCTACGACCATTTTGAAATGCTTCGAGTTGCATGACAAAATGTTAAGCAAGCTCAAGATCGATACAAGAAGTACGCAGATGAGCATCATTGTCTTACTACTTTCGAAGAAGGAGACAAGGTTTTCCTGAATGTTCCGGAGCATTCAGAAAATCTAAAGACGGGAAAAGTTGCTAAACTTTCACCATGCTATTGTGGACCGTTTACCATTCTCAAACGTATAGGTCAAGTGGCCTATAAGTTAGCTCTTATAGAGCACTCACGAGTTCAGCTTGTTTTTCATGTTAGCCGTTTACGAAAACAACTAGGAAAGAATGATAATGTCATTGACATAGGTGTGTTAGTTAACCTTATCGAACTGCCAAGCATTCCTCATGAGCCCGAAAAGATTTTGGATTCTCATGAGCTTTGCACCAGACATCATGTCAGACAACAGGTGTTGGTAAAATGGCTAGATAGACCTGAAGAAGGTTCTACATGGGAGAATGTGTCCGCACTTAAGAAACATTTTTCTCCTCAAAAACGATTCTCCAAGGGGGGGGGGTAATGTAAGGACATGGGTCCTATGGGAAAGGCCACCGGCACGGCCGAAAAATGTGTATGCTAGGGAGAGGCTATAAGACAACACGGTTGGGTGGAGACTAGCACATGCATTACCACCGCCCTTTCAATTTCCTAAACTATGCAACCATTCTTGTCCCAAAACTACATCAACTTTGTCCATGTTCATGACCTAGAACTTCCAAGTCAAGTTTCATAACATTCTCCTAAACATTAAGCTCAACTCCTTGTACCTAGTCCCAGTCCCAACCTCCTTATCTCCAATCATCTATTCCACAATGTACTTATGTGAACAGGTAGTCTGGGGAAGCTGCAAACTCTCTGTCTGTTAATAGTGTCATGCATATAAAACAACTCACGTGGACCAAAAGTGGACTACCACATAGCTACAAAGACACAACATCTTTGGCAATGAATCTAGGGTCAAGCGTTGTACCATGTGTAAAGCCTTCACTTTCCCTTTGGATGCTTCTACGTGTTTATTTTGAAACCGTGGACAATATTTCCTTGAATGCTTATTAGAAAGAAAATTTTAGCAAATTTTTTCCTTCTTGGTATGATCCAAATATTTTCCGCACTACAAGAGCTTGCTTAAATTCTGACATCAAAGTACTGGCATCAATGGCGGGCGTCTATATATGTGTGGGTAGTTCTGGAGGGAGATCAAGTTTTTTAAAATTTTATTTTTTGAATTTCCAATGTCCATACCAGCACATATATAGATGACTGTACCGACGTGCATACCGATGCTTATACCGGTGTCGGGGGATTTGTGTGCGAAAGGTGAGCTGGGAAGGTGCGGGGACCCTAACTGTGAGAGGTGTGGGGAAAAGAGGTGCAACACACACAATTAGCAGAAACAGAGCTCAAAACAATCAGTTCTCCTATTTCCAATTAATCAATAAAATCCATCATTAATCAATCATTAATGGAAGCTTCATTAGGCAAAATTTGGACTCACAAAGGGGCCCTTTAAGGAGTTTGACTTTACCTCTCTCTACCAAAACGGGCGCATGGATAAATTTTTGCAAACAAACTCTAAAGTTGGCGGAGGTTTGACAGTTAGAATGTCCTCTTCAAGCTCTATCTACTGATATATAGCACGCCATGAGATTCCTCATATTTTAGAAGATTCTTTTTTTGATTCACCTATGATGTGACAACTCTGTTGGAATCTAAGTGAATCAAAAAAAGAATCTTCTAAAATATGAGGAATCTCATGGCGTGCTATATATCAGTAGATAGAGCTTGAAGAGGACATTCTAACTGTCAAACCTCCGCCAACATTGGAGTTTGTTTGCAAAAATTTATCCATGCACCCGTTTTGGTAGAGAGAGGTAAAGTCAAAATCCTTAAAGGGCCCTTTGTGAGTCCAAATTTTGCCTAATGAATGCTCCTTACCAGATGAAACCTGGCTTAATCCAAGTGCTAATCAAGAAAATTATCAATGACCTGATTTGTACTTCCTTCTGCTTCTTTGCACTAAGGCAAAGGAGTTTCTTCTTCCAATGGCCATCTGATTTGTCTTTTTCTTCTGCTTCTCGATTCGAATGGCTAACGGGCTTAGAGCAGGTTTAGGATAGCTAATGGAGGTTAAGTTTGAGGTTAAGCTTAGAATAGGATTAGGATGGATTATGAAGGTTAATTTTGAGAAATTGAATGGTTAATGGGTTTGAGAATGGGATTCAAAGCTTGTCTTATCAGGTTAGTCTTAGCCTCAAGAGGATTAGCTTGGCTTAAGCGAGATTAGATCATAGGCTTAGAGAGCATGATCATGAAGGATTAGGCTTCTCTTAAAGAGGTTAAGTTAGCTCGGCTAACGAAGCTTATCGAAGCTTTAGCTTGGGTTCTCGAGCTTATGATAATCCCTTGAAAGAGTAAGTTTATGAGCTTCAATAAAAAAAATCCCGGCTTAAGTGCTAGCTTAGGAGGCTTTAATGAAATCTCCCTAATAGCTTTCTCTTAGAGAGCGCTTAAGAATGAGAGGAGAGATCCCAAAAATACACACGAGAATGAGCTCAAGAGAGCCCCTTTTCCCTTTTTATAAGTTGCACGAGAAATGCTAAAATTAGCCTACCCATTAGCAATGTCGCTAGTGGGTAGTTAACGTGGCAGCCCCAGCACGGAATACACTGCGGCTTGGACCAAATAAGATCGCCCTGCCCTGCTCGTCATTTCTCGTTTCTGCTCTGAGGCGATCCCAGCATCCTGGAGCCCGCTGCGAGTGCCTTTTCTTCCCGGTGCAGCTCGTCGCCTTTCACCTGCACGCCATCGACTTCCTTTCTTTTGTTCACACATGCCCTTTTGAAAAAAAAAAGTGTGGCCAATAGTTTAAGCCCTTGGGCGGCCATTGGTTGAGTTTTAGTGGGCGGCCGGCCTTTGCTTTAACTTGGGTGGGTGACCCTTAAAGGGCACCCCATTTGGCATACATATCGACTAAGGCATTGCCAAGCAGAATTCTCTCCAACAGTCATCGACTAATATTATCATCATGAACTTTGATGCTCGTATTAACATCCCATATAATGCCACATGCCCTCAAGATGCAAGTTTAATTGATTATATTCGTGGGAAGGCATCTCCTTCGCAATCGAAAAAAAACCCAGCTCCTTGCCGCAGCCATGTCGGCATTCCTTGCAATCATTGCATTCCAAAAGACGTCATTCCGAACATGATACTCCTCAAGCACTTACTGCTCCCTCTTTTCAAAACCTGGATGAAGTTCAAAATTTCCCAGAAGGAACATCGATCGAGCAGACCAGACTAGTACGGAACCGGCCCTTGGTGAATCTTCAACAGCTAATATCTTGGCAATCGGAACTCCAATCGCTGATCTCAAAAAGACCAATGTACTCCACAAAGCAAACACTTCACGAACGCGCATTCATTTCATTTTGTCCCCTCAGCTGTAGTTGCCCAATCCGGTACGGATATGTATCGACTTATACTTTAAGTTGCCATAACTTCTTATTCGTAGCTCCGATTGATGAGCCATAAAGACAGACACGTAGAGTCCATCAAGTACTTCAACTTTGATGAATAAAACCCCAGCTATGACCACTTCAAGAATACTCAATGTTTAGCATTACCAAGACATTTTTTTCCCTTAGAGTCGCATCTGGCACACCTCGAGCTTAAAATTGGCTTGTTAGCAAGCCCTTATAACTGCTGATTAATCATGTAGGATTCAAATACTCTTGATTGGAATTCCTTTGCTCATTTTCTTGTCATGGGAGTGGAGCGACACGACATCCACCCCCTCTGAACTTGCACAGCCTCCGGTCTGTGCCAATCGGTCTTCAAGTTGCATCTGCTATAAACACCTTAAGCTACTTGTCATCAAGTTACATAGTTGGTAAAGACATGTAAAACAAAAGAAGGTTTAAATGATAGCATCAATAATCTAGCTCAATTATCTGGTAGCTACCCCATCACAATCTTTGAACCGTAGTGGTTGTATCTCCAAAGCATTCAATTATTAAAAAAAATTGTTTAGTGAACCTCGCCAGACTCAAGTGCTCCATTTACTTATGCACACTGCTTGACCATCAGCTCGCTTTAGGAAACCCTCTCAAGCTCAAGTATGCCTTACTCTGTCTGCACACGGAATGGCCGTCAAGTCCTTTACTTCAAGTTCTGGTAGCAGAACCATCTCAAAAGATGTGAAGATACTATAACAATTGTCCAAATATGTTTATCCATGTAAGCTTATTGATCATATAGCCAAAAACACTTCTGTCTTAACATACATCCAAAACAAATCTACTGCCAAGTAACCTGCTATAGGAAAATAAATGATATCTTTGAATTTGCAAGTTGCTCTTCAATAGCTCCCAGGACCAAATGGGAAAATAACAAATTTCCCCAAAAGTGGAGCAACATAATATCCACATGAGCATACATATTCTAAATCAATCAACTTCAAGCATTTCTGCTCCAAATATTCTATTCCAGGATCTAGCAGAAAGAAACTACAATATATACTCAAAAATACCCGTCCATAGTGAACCTGCTTTTGACGATCTCCCAAATCACCTGGGTCAAATACCATTAAGATCACATAGCATTGATGGCCTCCGCAATATACTAGAGCTTCACCTCAAGCATAGTGCAGCAGCCACATCTCATAGACTTTTGTTAACTTAAGGTCGTTACGAGCAAGCATTGACACTAGGTTGGTAATGGGACACTTTTATGTCCTGGGACACTTTTATGTCCTATTAAGTGACCATTTTCCTTGAATTATGTCAAGAGTTTCAAAATGGATTTTGAGGTGCTATCTGTCTAGAAAGTTGTCTCATGAGCTGAAAAAAACTCGACATTTTTTTGGAATATCAATTCCATCTTTAACCTTGTCCTTGCACAACATTTCACAACCTAAACTGTGTGAAAAAACGGGTCCTGTTTTTGGCTTTTTTCAACTTTTTGCAGCTATACCACTCTAGAATTCATTTTTGTGAGGTCTATAATGCTAGAGAACTATCTTTAGTAGTCCTCAACATGTCCTGATGCTTCTAGGCAGAAATAAATATTAAAGTTGTAAGTTATGACCAAATTACAAAAATTGTCAAATCCTGTTTTTTAGCCAATTTTAGCCCTTCTATGATTTTTTTGGTGGATTTCATGATATCCAAATGCATTTTTTATTTTCTATGTCGCATATTGTAACATAAAGCTAATATTCCTTGAGTTTTGGGGCACCTAATACCCTATTTTGCATAGTATACAACGATGGTTGATTTTTTCAATTATAGAAGAAAACTAAACATTCTAGTATATCAAGTATAGCTTTTTCAATATTGTTAGTTTCTTATAACAACTACATGCATTTTGTAGGTAGTAACCATATCTAGTCATAAGGATCAAATTTTGCTAGATATTGAATAGTTTCTATGGGATTCTACAACTCATAATGTTGAACCCAGTTTTTTCATGTTTGCTGTATTTAGCACTTCATCTTTGTCCCCAAGATTCCCCTTGGTAAGAGATGTATTATTCTTTTGACATGCTCCATGGCTCCTTATGAACATAAAGGACAATAGAGAACTAAGAAAACATGCATATATTATTTGTATTGAGCGTGGCTATAGAAACTTTGATGATAGGTTTGCAGAATGGTAAAAATTCAACTTTTTTGTACCTATTTATTTTGGAAAAACAAAAAATAGTGAGTGAGAAGCAATCATATGTTCTGATCACCAACCCATTGAAGTTAACTAGGGAATTTATCTCAAGTCCTACAAAAATCCCTAATCTTATTTTTATGCAACAAAATGTAAGAAATTACTGTTTTGATGAAAATGCACTGGTCCATCAACTTTGGAGGCTTGGTGTGACCAAAAGATGAGAAATTTTACAAGTTTCTTATTTTTTCCATGTGTAGTAGGCCTTGAACTATAACCTCATGAAAGGATTTTACAAAATGAGTGGATCTACTATGGTTTTGGAGGTTTTTTTCAAAACCCTGAAAGGACACTTTTATGTCCTGTTAGGTTACCAACCTAGTGTTAAAGAATTCTAACTCCCTTTTACTCGTAGCCAAGACATCAATGGCATAAGAATTACTAGGAATAGTATCCAAATCCATCCTTGTCCAAAGATATGAAAAACCCTGTGTACTTTATGCAGTATCAAGGATGATTTAGCATCATCACCCCCTCTAGCTTCATAGCCATTATGAAAAACCTTAGGACTTTCTAGACTTGTATCATCAAAGAGATTTTTACCTGGATTTTGAGTTTAATAATATACAATAGCTTTATCCTGTAGATCTTCATCCATAACATCCTCGGGAAAATCACCCTTGGAAGTCTCAACATTCTTCAAAGCTATAGGAGTTGGCTCCTCTTGCAGCCCGTATATAAGCATAGATGTAAAATCCATGTCAATATCATGTTCACAATCAACATGATGTAGGCAATCTTCAATATCGTCCTCTGCTTCCTCATCTGCATCCATGCTACCTAGCAAGCCATTATTACTTTGAAAAGGTTCATTAGGCACCTCCTTTGAAGGGGTACTTGCATCACAAAGCTTTCCTATAGTGCTATCACATTCTCCTTCAGATTGGGCCGAAACCCCATCAATTATGGAATCTACTTCCGTGATAATAGAATCGGCAAACATATTGCCAGAAAAAACCATAGGTTCATTGACATTATCAGGTACAACCTGTGTTAGGTTCACACCCTCGGCCACTTCATCAGCTATTGTATATGTAATAGATTTGTTTATGCAATCATTTGTAATAAATTTGTTGCCCTACTCAACTATAGTGCCGATAGAACCATTAGAAGCCTGTAGTGGCTCATCTTCTTGATAGACTTGTTGAGAGAATCCCATGCCAAGGTCAGTAGCTTGAAAAAATTTTGATGTACAGTCTAGATCTTCACTAGAAGTACCATTATTTGAAGTAACTTCCATGCAAGCAATCTTCGAAAAAAAATTCATACATTTGTGTTTCAGCAATAAATTCATTATGTACATTTTCTTGGTTGCTCAAAATATGGTTCTTTGAAGTTGAATCTGCTTCTTCAAAAGTTGTATTTGCCTTAGCTTTGCTTGTTGCAGAAATATGATCCCAAAATTGATCAAGGAACTGCTTATGATCCCCCTCTTCTTTATAGAAAACAATCTGGCTTTGTTCAGTAATCTCCTTCATTGTTAACTCGATAATTATTGAGCTTTCATGAACAAACCCTTCTGCAAAATAGTTCCACTGCGTGGGATATGTTTCGGCCAGTTCTCGTACCTTATCTTTAAACTCGGAGGTTACAACTTCCTCAAAGGTCGAAATCATCCGATCTTCTAGAATTCCTCGGCTCTTCATCTTCGCTTGATAGAATGCAAGGAGTCCATCTGGATCATGCCCTTGAAAAATTCCATATTGTTCATGTACGGCATCAAGTGCCATCTCCATTGCATCATCAAGCTGCTTTTTCATCTTCATAGCTTTTACTTATTGCAAACATCTCTGAACTAAGCCCAACATTTTTGACAGGTCTGCTGCTGCTAGATTTTTATCAAATCTATTGAGGTTGTAATCTTCAATAAACTGCTTCAATTCTGCTGGAATCTCCATCCTGACCTCCCACCCGAGCTCATTTCGTGTCAGGTTCACCAAGAATGTCGGGGGATAATTGTGCGAAAGGTGAGCCGGGAAGGCACCGGGCCCGTGGCTGTGAGAGGTGCGAGGAAAGAGGTGCAGCAAACACAATTAACGACAACAGTGTTCAAAAAAAGCAGTTCGTCTAATTCCAGTTAATCAAAAGTACCCATGATTAATCAATCACTAACGGAGTCTTAATGCTCCTGACAATATGAAACCTGGCTTAATCTAGGTGCTAAACAAGAAAATTAATGATGACCTGCTTCGCTCCCTCCTGCTGCTTCGAGGTCAAGAGAGAGAGAGAGCCTGGTCTTCTCTTCAGCTATGGCTTTGGGAGGTTTTTGCATAAGATTATTATGGGTTATGGAAGGTTTGCTTCCCGATTCGAATGGCTAATGAGGTTTAGAATCCCGGCTTGGCTTAAGGATAATAAGAATTTAGGCTTAAGCTTGTTTAATGAAGGTGAGGTTCGGCTTAGAGGGCTTAGAGAGGTTTGTCTTATGGGATTAGAGAGGTTTGTCTTATGGGATTAGAGAGGTTTTTCTTATGGGATTAGAGAGGTTTTGCTTATGGGATTAGAGAGGTTTGGATTATGAGCTTGGGCTTAGAGTAGGTTTAGGATTTCTTATGAGGTTAGGAGCTGTTAATGAGAACTTCGGAGCTTTGGCTTCTAATCCCGGAGAGAGAGAGTTCAATGAGATGAGGAGGAGCCAAAAAATAACCACCCATTTCCCCAAGTAGAGCCCCTCCGTTTCGTTTATACTATGCATGGATTCTCTCTTGCTAAAAAAATATTAGGCAGCCATTAGCGACGTCGCTAATGGGTACCCCCTGGTGACGTGGCAGGCCGCGTTGGCCCGGATCGGAAACCAGCGCTGCTGGTGCCGAATCAAAGCACGACAAGCTCCTGAGGAAGTTTGTTTTGGTGGCAAGCTCATCCGAGCAGTCGCCTAGTCGACGCGAGTGAAAAATCAGCTCGTTGCACTGCCACCGTCGAACTGCTCACCATACCTCTTTCCCTTCACACACAAGGTCTATTTTTCCTTCACACAGCGGGCGGCCTTGGTTGAGTTAAGCGGGCATCTAATTAGGCCCTTGGGCGGCCTTAGGTTGAGGCCCTTAGTGGCTATTTAAATTGTGAGTATGGGCGGCCTTGGTACCACATTAGGCATAGCATCGGGCAATGCATTGCTAAGCTTCCCAATGGCAGCATTCGGGCACACTTACCGGCCATGCAATGTTGCAAAAGGCTTTATGTTTGGCATGCATCTCGGCCAAGCAATGCAAAGCTCTTCCTTTATTGGCGTGCCATACTATAAGGCATAACATTTGGTACAAATGCCAGGCAAGCACTGTCAAGCACAACATCTTTCTTAGATTGCCATCGATCAGCAATATCATCATGAATAAAAATCTTCCTGCAAGAAGCAAGTGTAAGTGATTGCTTTTGGAGAGTTGCCCTGTCAAGGCTAGGCATATTCTAAAAAATGCTCCCGCATCGGCCCACATTTGGCATACACATGGGGCACCGCATTGCATTAAGCCAGATGAATTTGACTGATCAGGGCGACCAAGGCGGTTCGAACCCGGCCCCCGCGGTACTTAAATTGGCCATATCTTGCCAACCGAAACCCAGATTGACGAGCTGAAAAGAACGACATGCTCCTAAAAGTGCGCACTTCGGACTCATGAATTTCTTTCATTTTTGACCTTTTATCAACAAGTGCTCAATCCGGTACGGATCTGCAATTGGCTTGAACTTTAAACTGCCATAACTTCTTCACCGTAGCTCAAATCGACGAGCCGTAAAGACAGGCATGTAAAGCCCTTCAAGTACTTCATCTTTAATCAATAAAATCCCTGTTATGACCACTTCAATCATACTCAATGTTTAGCATTACGAAGACGTATTTTGGCACTTAGAACCCCATCTGGTACACTTTTATCTATAGATTGGCTTGTTAGCAAGCCCTTATAACTGCTAATTAACCATGCAAGATTCAAATACACATGATCGGAATTCCTTTGCTAAGTTTCTTTTCATGGGAGTGGAGTGGCACGACATCGATGCCTATACCAACACCTGTACCGGCGGACCCGAAAAAATCAAAACCACGGGTCTTTCCTGCGCATTTCCCTCCTTTCGCTTCTTATATTGCCCTCTCCTCCTCACTTGCTACAAATATGTTGCCTAACGACTTGTCGAAGGTGAGATTCTCACTTGTGGACTATTCTTGAATATCAAGGTGAGATTCGTTTCAAGTTTCCTTGTAGGTTTGTGCAATTTAGTGTATGTATGTGTAACATAGCGTGTGTGTGTGTGCGTTTTTGCAGGTTTGAAGATGTCTTTTCAACTCTTTCTTGCTCAAATAAGCCGCATGTGAGTGCTCTAACTTTCTTTTTTGTTGCATACACACATACACACCAGAGCTTGGCAAAGTCTACACAATTGTCATTATTTACTTCACGATTCAAAAGCTACAAGTAGTGACACTGCTAACTTTTCAACCTCAATCCTTGCCCCGTACTGTTGACCACCCTCTAGAGAAAGATCAATCCTTTCCTACTTTTATATGTTAAGTTCGTATAATTTGTATAGAAGGAACCAAGACTCATGGACTTAGGAGGTACTATCTCACCTAACCTCTTACTCAACACTTCATTTATTGAGTATGCTAACTCTATTGCCTACAATTGCGACAACCTTTCGATGTGTCTTCTGCTCCCTTCAAAACACCACAGTTCCAACCCTCTCCAAGTTGTACGAATATTCTATTTTTGTGTGATCCCCTAATCCAAATTGTCATTCTATCAATTATAGCTTTCTATGCAAGCACACACAGCTACATATAATTTCAGATGCAACATGTCCTCCAAGTATGTCCCTCCAGTATATCACACATTTTATTTTTTCTTTCTTATTTCATTTTCTTTTTTCTTTTTTCTAATTTGAATTGTTTTGTCAACTGAATACTCCAACTCCGTTACGGTAAAAACTTACTACTTGAACTGTATGCAACTCCTGAAATGAGCTGGGGTGCTCTGGGATATTGAGCCACAATTTGTAAGTGCTTTTCTACAGGAACATACAATAATTTGGTGTCAAATAGATGGAAAATATTTTCTTTTATACCTTGTCTAGCCCATTGGTCACAAGCACACAGATTCGTTAGTTTAGGCAGTGTGTAAATGCTCATCCTAGTGCAGATCCGGTGATTTAGGCAGCATTAGTGCAGATTCACCGATTTAGGCAGCACATTGATAAATTGCAGATTCATGATTTTTTAAAACTTTTATAAAATGCAGATCCGCCGATTTAGGAGCATTAGTGCAAATTCGTCGATTTAGGCAGCACGTTGTCGGTCGCATTTCTGACACCCGATGTTTGTAAATTTGTACATATGGACATGATGCTTGATGTCAAAAGGATGTGTGAACTTTATTTTTGTGGGTTTTTTAGCTTGCTTTAGCAAGCACATGTACATGCAGTGTAAGTCGCTAGGCTAGTGACAGCTGTCGGGCTACTATAAGTGCCCGTGAGTGAGTTTTTTGAAGCGAGACTTGTATATAACTAAAACTCATGTACAAACTTAAAGAGTTCAGCCAAAACATCATAAATTTACAGGTTTTAGCTCGTTGTGCCTCCTTGGTGATTTTGGATGCAGTTTTTAACCCCGACTAGCCTTCTCTACGTGTAGTCGTGTTGGGACACCTTTCTGTTCGTGTCAATTTTTCTCATGGCGGCGTATGGAATCAACTTTGGTAATCTTAATTCAGCTTTCTTGCCATTAATTTTTCAAGCTTTCTCTCAAGATTTAAAGTGCCCCAATTGGAGTCGTGCTCTTCAGGATACACTAGTTCTGTGCAAGGTTATGGCTATGGCAACTTAGTGGCAAATTGTGTGCAGACAGATTTGGAGGGCATGTATGTATGAATTGTGGAATTGATGTTGAAGTTATGGGTTTGTGATATTCAATTGTGAAAGGGGAGGCCCTTGTCCTCATATGCACTGGTGGGCGTGTGCTTTAAATCCATGCATTGGCAGGGTTTTGCTCCTATGTGACATAGTCTCTTGGGTGGGCGACGGCCAGTAAATTCCCAAGGGGACTACTCTTGTTGGAATGTGGTGTTTCAAAGGGATTTTCCAAAGCTTTTGGTGTTGTTGTAGTTCTTTTTCAATGCTCTTGGGTGACATCGCTATAGAGGTGTTTCAGTTTGCTTGTTTCCCAACAGTGTTTTGGTGCCCGCTACTGAGGATCGTGTTCAAGTGACCTTCAATTGAGAGCTTTGATGGCTATGGTGATAGAGTTTCCACTGTTCTATGGTCATGTAGGTGAGGATGCTGATGCATTCATTGAGAAGATGGAGTTTGCTTGTTTGGTTGCAAATAAGGAAGATCCAATGATTATGCTCAAGATTTTGCTCTTTTGCTTGAAAGATGATGCAAGGGCATGGTATGATGAGTATGAGTTTTGGATGAAATCATCTCAACCTCCACTGGCGATGACTTATGATGCATTAAAGAAGTCTTTTCTTGAGAAGTTCAAGAAGGTAGAGGACCCAACGGATGTATGGAACTCCATTGAAGGCCTTATACAGGGTGATGGTCAAAGTGTAGATGCCTTTGTCAAGGAGTTCGATGCTTTGTGGAGAAGATGGTGTGTTTCTCTGGGAAGTGATGCTCCTCCTCTTATGCTTAAAAAGTGTATGTTTATGCAAAGTTTGAGGGCTGATTTGAAGTTAAAGGTTGAGCTTAAAAGGCCACCTACATTTGATGATGCAGTAAAGGTTGCAAAGCATAAGGAATGGAATCTAGAGAGAGTGAGGCAGCTTGGATTGCAAGAAGATGTGAAGCAAAATGTATCTTATGTTTTAGACATAAATACGAAAAATGTATGCAATGAAGATTTCAATGTTTCTCATTCACTTGATCATGTGAAAGAAGAATTCCATATGCATAATGAGATCGAGAAGAATGCTCAATGTATGCCATCTTTGTTGTTTAAGCAATTTGATGTCAACCTTCATGTCAAAGATGATGATGCTAGTAAGGTAGATGTAGGCAAGAAGGCTACCATGATCATGAATGAGTCTCAAATGCAAGGAGATGATCATTTTGAATGTCCAAGTCACATGGCTAATGCTTCTCATATATGCTACAATGAGGATGAGTATGTTTTTGATATGAATTTTATTGTTGTGAGTTCTTCTCTTCTAGATGAGGTAGTCAAGCATCACAGGATGGAGGTCAAGGAAGATAAAAACGACAAAGAGGGTGATGTGTATGATGAGGGCTCTCAAGTATATGCTTTGGGTGATTGTATGCAAAAGGGTGATGAAGAAACTAAGTATACTACTTGTGTTGTTGATGAGGACCCTATCAATGAGAAGCTTCATGGCGTGCATGATGGTGTGGGTGATTTTTCCTTAATTGATGAAGAGAATATTGAGGTTTTAGAAGATATGGAAAATGATGGATATTATCTTGTTATGCCTCATGTGAATATGGTTGATTCTACCTTGTTTGATCCTCTTGTTAAGGAGCCTAAGGTATATATGGAAGATGGCTTACCTATCAAGCATGATATGGTTGAACTGGATAGAGGCTTAATGAAGAGTGGGGAGAATGAAATGGATATGCATGAGGATATGAAATTGTCTGAGTTAAAAGTTGAAGACTTTTTGGATGATATGTTAAAGGCTTCCTTGCATGCTATAATGATGAAAGGGTCTTTCTTTGTGGTATCTATTGAGAATACTTTATGCTTAACGAGGATTTGGATTCTACATATGGTTTATGCTTTGACATTGGGAGTGAGAAAATTGATATGGTTGGTGTTTATTCATGAATTTTTTGCTTATTTTGTATGGCCCTTTGATCCAGGTGCACGACATGTTTATGCTACTGCTGAGCATGAATGCTCTAGCAGACTGGGGGGGTTGGCAAACTATGTTGGGCGCATTTCTAACACCCCGGTTTTTGTAAATTTGTACATACAGACATGATGCTTGATGTCAAAAGGGTGTGTGGACTTTTTTTTTTGGGGGTTTTTTAGCTTTCTTTAGTAAGCACATGTACATGCACTGCAATTCGCTAGGCTAGTGACAGCTGTCGGGCTACTGTAAGTGCCCGTGAGTGAGTTTTTTGAAGCGAGACTTGTATATAACTAAAGCTCATGTCCAAACTTAAAAAGTTCAGCCAAAACATCAGAAATTTTCAGGTTTTATCTCGTTGTGCCTCCTTGGTGCTTTTGGATGCAGTTTTTTGCCCCGACTAGCCTTCTCTACGTGTAGTGGGGACGTCTGTTCGCGTCAATTTTGCTCATGGCGGCGTATGGAATCAATTTTGGTCATCTTCAGATTTCTCTCCAGTCATTTTTCAAGCTTTAAAGTGCCCCAATTGGAGTTGTGCTCTTCAGGTTACGACTAGTTCTCTACAGGGTTATGGCTATGGCAGCCTAGTGTGTGTAGACAGATTTGGAGGGCATGTATGTATGAATTGTGAAATTTTTGAATTTGTGGGTTTTGTGATATTCAATTGTGAAAGGGGAGGCCCTTGTACTCATATGCATTGGTCGGCGTGTGCTGTAAATCCATGCTTTGGTAGGGTTTTGCTCCTATGTGACATAGTCTGTTGGGTGGGCGACGGCCAGTAAATTCCCAAGGGGACTACGCTTGTTGGACTTGTGGTGTTTCAAAGGGATTTTACAAATATTTTTGTGTTGTTGTAGTTCTCTTTCAACGCTCTTGGGTGACATCGCTATAGAGGTGTTTCAGTTTGCTTGTTTCCCAACAACGTCAAATGTAGAGTCACCGGTTTAGGCAACACCGATCACAAAATCATGCTACAGTGACTAGCCACCACTACAATGTTGAGATTATATGTGAAGCTACTCAATATATGGCACTCAGGTCCCCTGTATATAGACATCATCTCATGTGTGTATTCTACACACTTTGGGGTTCTATTTCTGTGCTCTCTCTTTCTCTCTCAACATGATATCAGAGCAGTGCGTTTTTTGTTTTCAATTTTTTTTTCTGATCGAAAACGATTTTGTAGAAACTACCTATTTGAGGCATCAGAATCAATGTGGTCTACAACTTTACAAAAGGAAGTTTTTTCAAATTTTGCACCGATTTTGAGTTATCGTTCGCGGATTGCATACATACCTGAAAAGAAACTTTCGTTTTATGTTTTTCATTTTTCTTTTAATTGAAAATGATTTTGCAGAAACTACCCGTTGTAGGCACAGAAATCGATGTGGTCTATACCTTTGCAGATAAAAGTTTTTTTAAAATCTTCACTGATTTTGAGTTATCGTTGGCGGACTGCGTACATGCTTGAAAAGAAACTTTCCTTTGATTTTTGATTTTTCTCCTAATTGAGAACGATTTTGCAGAACCAGCCTGCAGAGGTAGTGGAATCGATATGGTCTACAACTTTGCAAAAGAATTTTGTTTTTTCAAATTTTGCACTAATTTTTAGTTATCGTTTATGGACTGTGTACATGTTTGAAAAGCAACTTTTGTTTTTGGTTTTTTGATTTTTTTGCTAATTGCAAATGATTTTGCAGAAAAATTATGTGGTGTATAACTTTGCAGAAGAAAGTTTCTCTAAATTTTGCACCGATTTTGGATTATCGTTCTCGTACTGCGAATATGTTTGAAAAGCAAATTTTACTTTTTGATTTTGATTTTCCTCATAATTGAAAACTTCTCAATTAAATTTTCCCTTCATCAATCATATATTTATTACTGACGTAACTTTGCTGCAGAAGCCAGTTACATAACGTTCCGATTCAATCGAGCCGTTGATGATCGTCCAAATTCTATCGAGCTACTGTTGGTACATGATCTTTTGTTATATGATATACTCGTTCATTGATTCTCGTATAATTATTCTTCTAGAGATATAATTTACACCATTTTATTGATAATCTCTCGTTGATACCATAGTGATTTTAATGGTACCATGATGATGTTTTGTTAGTACTTTGATCATGGTGATTTTTGTTGATATCATGATGATATTTCGTTGATACCATGGTTATTCTCGGTGATGCCATGATGATATTTCGTTGATTCCATGGTTATTCTCGGTGATACCATGATGTTGTTTCATTGATACAATGATTATTCTCGGTGATATCATGATGTTGTTTTATTGATACCATGGTTATTCGCGGTGATACCATGATGTTGTTTCGTTGTTACAATGATTATTCTCAGTGGATGTTGTTCCGTTGATACCATGGTTATTCTCGGTGATACCTATTGGAGCTATATATGGCTCACTCTACTGAACTTGGTCTCACCTATATATTTGTATTTTGTCCTCAATATGAATCAGTCTTTGGGAGCATATATGGTGTGTCTCTTGTCTCGTCTCTCTCTCTCTTTGTCTCTACATCTCAACATGGTATCAGAGCGGTAACGATCACGCGCCGATTTAATTCATGGTGACACAACAGTATGTGTATGCGATTCGCATGTAAGATTCAAAATTGCTACAAATTTTATTTTTGAGCCTTGATTCTTGTTAATTGTGGTTGTTTTGTGTTAAGAATAATATGATTAGTGTTTTATGTGGCGTTTATTTCTAATCAATCTAATCGTTGATTACGTTTTCTTGTTGATGACACCCTGAACTTCATCTAATTTTTCTTGATGTTCTGCTCAAAATTTGGAGAAACGGAAAAAGCGCAATTATACTTTTCATCCAAAACTTGTTCGTCTCCTCGAGCTCTTCGATTTGAGTTCTAGGTTTGCGTCAATCGGAGTTCGCAGCAGAAAGTTATGCTATTTTTACTGCAATTGAGCTTGACGCAGGTTTTTTCGTCCTACTTCTTCGTGAAGCGTCCGCGATCGTTTTTCTTATTTTGGCATTAACTTTTTCGAGAAGATTTAGCTTTTTGCTATTCGTATTATGGCCATCAATCTTGCGTCTCACGCCACTCTATTTTGAGGACTCGTTTATTATTAACGTCTCCTTTACCCTGCCTTTTTTGGGTGACGTCTCTCACATCTTTGGACGTTCCTTGAGCATCCTTCTTACATTTATCGTTGACAGAATGTAGTACTCATATCTCTCTCATTCTCAATTGCTGCCTTCACCATATATGGTGTGCAGATTCTGCGATCTTATCTGATACGTCTTCTCGCAACAAGATATGGCTATGAATATTCTCGTCAACGGCTTTCCTTCTGGCCAACGTTCTGTTCCTCCTTTCCACGGTCAAGGATTTCCAGGATGGAAAGCAAAGATGTTGTTAATTCTTGAAGGCGATGAACTCTCTGATGTTGTTATTGGAAATCGTGCCTGTCCGCCTCAGCCTGTTGATACGGATAATGATAACGTGCTTATCACTGAAGGACCTATATTTGAAGATTGGAATGTTGCCTATATGGATTGGCAACGACGTGATAAAGCAGCTCGTCGGTATATTCTTTCTGCTCTTACTGATTCCCTTTTGCTTGATATGTATGAACTGCCTACTTCCCACGATGTATGGAAGTACCTTATTGCAAACTTTCAAAAGAAATCTGTTACATAAATACTTTATTTGAGAGGTTTGCTTAATGAGTTACATTATGAAGTTGGTATTGCCATGACGGGACATATTGAATCTTTCAAATCTATTATTAATCAACTTGCTACTACCGGTGATCGTGTTCCACAAAAGCAACTGATTACACTTCTCCTTGATACGGTGAAGGACTCTTCTTATGATAACATTGTTACTATTCTCTCTAATAAAGATGATCTTGATTCTGACCAAGCTTGCATGTCTTTAATTGAATACTCTCAACGTCAAGAATGTCGGAATGCTGGTCACGATACAGCTATGATTTCACAAGAGGAGACTGAGTCACAACAGATGGAACGTGAATTTTATGTTGCTCGAAGGCGTCCATTTCAACGAGGAAACCGCAGAGGTGGCCGTCGCGGTAATATTTTCTCTCGTCTCAAATTTCCTAATAAGCAATGTTCTTACTGCAACAGAAATGGCCATATTGAAGATGATTGTTGGGCATGTCAATATGATTAAGAACACAATATTACCACAAAACAACCACGTTTATCTAGAGACTCTTCTTCTTCTTCTTGTGAATATTGTGGACGATCTGATCATCACACTCATATGTGCTATAAGCGTCGATTCGACACAGATCGGAATAGAGCATATGCTATTGAACATCGAAACAACATTGTACCAGAAACAAGCTGCGTCCTATGTTCAATTGCTCCAGACAGAATACTTCATGTACGTGATGGATCACTTTTTATTGTCGATTCGGTGCTACAGGAAATATGACATATCAGTCTAAGTGGCTCCATAACTATCATCCACTGCCAGTTCAACGTGTTGTTTATCTTGTTGATGATACTACTTGTCAAGTAAAGGGTATTGGAGACTTATATTTTGGTACCTTATCTTCTTCCACTCGAATTTTGCGAGGAGTATTACATGTACCAGATCTTCAACGTAATCTTCTTTCAGTTGCTAGACTTGTTGATCTTGGTCTGTTTGTTGGATTTGATCGTACCAAATGCCGAATTGAGAAAGATGGATCGACTATAGCCACTGCTCCTCGAAATGGTAATTTGTTTGAAGTCTCTCTCAACTATGCTATAGCAAATATTGTCACTGCTCCAGGTGATCATGATTGCAAAGTATGGCATCACCGTTTTGTTCATGCTGATTTCTCAAAACTCTTTGATCTTGAACGTCGTGATCTTGTTCATGGCATGGATCTTAAAGCCCATCCCCATATGGGAATTTGTGAATTTTGTGCTCTTAGGAAACACAATCGTAAACCCTTTCCTCTTTCAAATACAACTCATTCTCATGACATATTGGATCTTGTTCATACCGATATATGTGGACCTCTACCTTCTTCGAGATCACAATATTGCTACTTCATTACTGTCATTGATGATTTCGCAAGGTATACGGCTGTATTTCTACTTAGACAAAAATCTGAAGCCTTATCTGTTTTCAAACGATTCCCCAAGGCTGCGGAACTTCAAACTGGTCATCACCTTAAGAAGCTTCGTAGTGACAATGGAGGCGAATATGTTTCTCAAGAGTTTGTGAGTTACTATGCTGACAGTGGAATTCATCATGAACACACTATTCCATATTCGCCTCAACAGAACGGTGTTGCTCAATGAAAGAATCGCACTATTCTCAATGCTGTAAGATGTATGCTGATTCATTCTGGCTTATCTCGTGTTTTCTGGGCTGAAGCTACTTTGACAGCAGCATTTATTCAGAATCACCTTCCTACTACTGCACCCTCTAGTAACATACCCATCACAGTATGGACAGGTGATATTCCTTCTGTATCTCATTTTCGAACCTTTGGGTGTATTGCTTATATTCATTTTCCCAAAGAAACACAAACAAAGCTTGATGCTCCTGGTCTTAAAGTTATTTTTATTGGATATTCTGACACTTCCAAAGGCTACAAACTCTATGACCCTTCCTCCAAGAAAGTAATTGTGAATCATGATGCTACTTTTAACGAACAGCTTATGGGAGGCTCATGGTCCATGGATGATTCTGATGATACTAAATCATTGCTTCAGGCTTTTCCATTTCTTTCAGAAGATGAAACTCTTCCTATAGAGCAACTTTCCTCTTCACAACCATCCATTCCAAATGTTGCCAATGATGATATTGATATTTTTGTTGATCTGCCTATTGATTTTGAACATGGCTCATGTCATGTTTATGATGACGATATTGCTGATAATGCTTTTTCTACTTCTGAAGATCCCGTTACTTATGATGAAGCTATCTCTTCACCACGAAAGGATCAATGGCAAGAGGCTATGGAAGCAAAGTACGATTCTCTTATCTCTAAAGATACATGGATACTAACTAAATTACCTCCTTGTCGTACAGCTATTAAATGTAAGTGGGTGTATAAGACAAAAGTAAAAGTAGATGGATATTTTGACAAGTTCAAGGCGCGTTTAGTTGCAAAAGGTTACTCCCAAGTAGCTGGTGTTGATTATCAAGAGACTTGTTCACCAGTTGTTCGCATTACAAGTGTTCGAGTTTTATTGGCATTTGCTGTTCAATTTGATTTAGAAGCTGATCAAATGGATGTGCGAACTGCTTTTCTTAATGGTGACTTGGAAGAGGAAATTTATATGGAACAACCAGAAGGGTTTGTTATTCCAGGTAAAGAAGACCTTGTTGCTCAACTCCACAAGGCACTATATGGTCTTAAACAAGCTTCGCGAGCCTGGTATACAAAATTTGATCTTTTTCTCACCTCTAAAGGATTCATCTCTTGCTCGTCAGACCCCAATTATACATAAAACACCAAGGTAGCAGTTTTGTGATTCTTGCTCTTTATGTGGATGATACCATCCTTGTTTCCAATGATTTGGGATTTCTTCAGCAAGTGAAAAAGTTATTGTCTTCTGCATTTGATATGGTAGATCTTAGAGAGATTCACTCTTGTCTTGGCATTCAAATCCAACTGAACCGTACAAAAGATATTTTATTCCTTCGACAGTAAAAGTTTATTGCAGATACTATTCAAAAATTTGGTATGGAATCTGCACATTCAGCCAACACACCTTGTCTTGCGAGCTCTACGAAGAACACTTCTGACAATGGCGGTCAACTTGTCACAAATCAACCTTATGCTAACTTGATTGGATGTATTCAGTTTGTTGGCATGAACACTCATCCTGATATTTTGTTTACTGCTAATTATCTTGGACAACATCTTGCATGTCCTTCTCTTTAGCATTGGTCTGCTGCAAAGCGTGTATTGAAATACTTGAAAGGCACTAAAGATTTTGGTTTAGTCTATCGACGACAACTCACATCGGATTCTATGTAATCTCTTTCTCTTTTGGGTTACACAGATGCCGACTGGGCAAGCTCACATTTATCTATGGGATCTACTAGTGGAAGTTGCTTCTTTATAAATGGTTGTCTTGTTTCTTGGACCAGCAAGAAACAACGTTGTGTTGCAGTTTCTACGACTGAGTCAGAATATGTTGCGACATCACTTGCAGCTCGTGAGTTGATTTGGCTTTGACAAATGCTGGTTGATATTGGTCACTCTCCTCTTTTTAGCACACCCTTGCGGTGTGACAACCAAAGTGCTATTAGTCTTGCAAAAGACTATGTTCAACATAATAAGTCAAAGCACATTGCTGTCCATTATCATTATGTCAGGTATGAAGTACACAAAGGAACCATTATGGGTAAACACTGTCCAAGTGACCAGATGATTGTAGACATTTTGACCAAAGGCCTCAATGAGTCACGTTTCATCCTCTTGCGCTCGGAGCTTGGAGTTGCTTCGGCCTCACTCTTTCTAGATTAGCTTCTTTGCTATTGTAATAGCTTTGTACATATGACATTGTAATCTTTTAGGTACCATGCACTATGCACACTCCACATTTGCACATTGTGATATCTAAGTCACTTGAATATTTGTACATAGATGCACAGTTCACTTTCACATCATTACCGTTAGTTCATATTTTCACATTGTATAGGGGCTTGGGTTTTTCCCTTGAACTCCCCAAGGGTTTTTTTATCCAAAGTTAGAGACCTTTGTTTGAGTGGGGGTGTTGGAGCTATATATGGCTCACTCTACTGAACTTGGTCTCACCTATATATTTGTATCTTGTCCTCAATATGAATCAGTCTTTGGGAGCGTATATGGTGTGTCTCTTGTCTTGTCTCTCTCTCTTTCTCTCTACATCTCAACAATACCATGATCTTGTTTCATTAATACAATGATTATTCTATGATGCTTTTCGTTGATACCATGATGATTTATTCATTTTTATTGATACAATGATAATATTTTGTTAATACTTTGATGATACTCATTGATATCACTACGTTGATAAATGTCGTTTTATGTAGTATATACACATGTCATTTGCATCACGTAATCATGCATCTTGTACTTTTACGTTCATACTTATATATTATCGTGCGTATATATTTTGTCAAAAGAGTGGCGTCGCGAACCATATCTTATGGCATTGTGAATGTAATTATTTCACTAACGATGCTAATAATTTTCATGACAATGTTTTTTTTGAGTCTATGATCTATGTAGGATTGATCAAAGAATTGATTTCATGAAGACAAACTTGGTGACAATAAAAGATTTATGAAGACATGTTTGGTGATGGCATACTGATGTCTAGCTACACAAAAGATTCACGAAGACACTTTTGATTACGGGCTAATCGATAGTCTTTACACCTCTTTATTGAACCTTTGTATTCATTATTGTATTTGATAGGATAGGAGTAATGTAACTCCTCATAAAACATTCACTATAAAAGGAGTGATGTAGCTTCTCATAAAATATTCATTGTAAAAGGAGTGATGTAGCTTCTCATGAACATTTGTACATTCAATGATTTTTTATAATATAATGGTAGGTGTATATAGAGCTGTGGGTTTTTCTCTTGATCCCCCAAGGGTTTTTTCATCCACAGTTAGGGGCCCTTATTTGAGCGGGGGTGTTGAGCTTATATGTGAAGCTACTCAATATATGGCACCCAGGTCCCCTCTATATATACATCATCTAATGTGTGTATTCTACACACTTTGGGGTTCTATTTCTGTGCTCTCTCTTTCTCTCTCAACATGCAATCGGTATGATTTTGTTACCCGGGTATAGAAAATGAAAGATATTTGGATTTGGATTTAGTATATGATGATTTCTATCGCGACAGTATTTATAAAAGTGAACTTGAGATTGATGAGATTTGATTTATACAATGATGAGTGTAACCAATGATATCCTGATTCATCAGGGTATGACATATACTGCTTATTCTAGTGGTATGGGACACTAGAATAGGTAGTATGTCGATGATGGTAGGAATAACCAATGTGTCTAATTTTATGGATTTTTCTTTTACTATTTGATACAAATTTTTAATCATTGTTTTTGACAAGTATTGTTTGCATATTTTTTTCTTCACAACTGAGGACGGTTGCTTTCCAACGGAGAGGTATGTTATAGAATTGATATTTTATTATCTATTGCAGCTAACAGGTGGCAAAAGCATCAACAAATAATGGAATATGCAGAAGGATATTACACTTTATGTATATTTGATTATTCAAGTGCTCTTTATGAGCTTTGGCCAATTATGTCCGGCCGGCCAGTTTGTACTCATTTTGGGCATTCAAGAAATCTATAAATAAATACATGCAAGAGGGAAATTCTCACTCTTGCACGCGGGAGATTGCACCCAGTTTTTGCATTGTTCTTCTCTCCTCTTCCCTCTTCTCTCTCACCGTGCCAGCGTAGCACTCCAGTCTAGGAGGTGCGCCTATACGCGCTCTTTTATCTTCTCGTGCTCTCTATCTCTCTTTGTTCGCATACGGATTTGATTCTGTGCTATGGGATTCGTAAGGTATGGGGATTTGCCAATTTATGTGTTATATTGTGTTATCTTGGATGATTTGTAGGGCAGCCATGCCTTCGTTTATAGCAGTATGTCGCTCCCGATACTTAACCATCTCTCTGGTTGGTCGAGAGAGAGTGATATTTTCCTAAGTTAGCAATAACAGTACCAAATCATCAACTACAATCTTTATAATCACCGATCGACGTATAATTCAATTAATCTTACATATTTATCCTTCCAAGATCCCTTGCCTCCTGAGCCATGGTGCATGGGAGTTTTTCTTACGCGAGCCTTGCATTGTGGTCTGTATGATGAGCCCGTTCCACCTTGATCGCTCTTCTCTTGAAATGCCCACTCCCACTCCGCGTCTGCCATGTTTCCACCATGGTAACTCTTGTATGTATGTCTAACCTCGTTGGCTACTGCTGCGCGCCGCACACTCGACTGCTTGTTTTTTAGAAATGTCTTTATGTAGCCCTCCAACCATTGTTGTGAAAAACGTTGATCGGGGGCGTTTGGAAATCTAGCTAACAGAGCATCCTCAAGGTCTACCCCAGGTGGGAGCCAACCTGGGATGTGAACCAACAAAAAGAAGAGTCAGTTGGCTGCTCCTCACCAGTTGGTCTCTCGTCTGATCATCTACATTACAAAGAGAAATATAATATTAAGCTTTCCACCCTACTCACTCATCTATAAATACATACACAAGTATATTAGCACACAAACACATAGGTACATATACATACTAGTAGATCTAAGTAGAGGCTAGTAGTGCCAAAGGTCAACTGCACCTCTTTATATATCATCGTAGTCTCAACCGTGCTAAAACCAAAGGTACATTGGGGTAATCCATACATGAGTGGATCAATGACGGCAATGCCATGATTAACAAAGGACTATACCCAAGAGGAAGCGTCTCACCTTTGGGTGTTATGCTCTCGTACTTAGTGCCTACCTGCATGCATAAACAAATATATATTTACACACATATATATGTTATGGTTGTAAATGTAACCATCATTTTGTACTGGCTGCACCTAGATTCAACGTCTAAGTGATCAATTGATCGTAACATTACAATTATCTCCCAGAGGATATATATATTAGCACATAAATACATAGATACATATACATACTAGTAGACCCAAGTAGAGGCGAGTAGTGCCAAAGGTCAATTGCACCTCTTTAGATATGATCATTGTCTCAACCGTGGTAAAAACAAAGATACATTGTGGTAATTCATGCATGAGTGGATCAATGACCGCAACGCCACGAGTAAAAAAGGACTATACCTCAGAGGAAGCGTCTAACCTTCGGGTGTTATGCTCCCGTACTTAGTGTCTACATACATGCATAAACAAATATATATGTACATACATATATTTATGGTTGTAAATGTAGCCATCGTTTTGTGTTGGTTGCACCTAGATTCAAAGTCTAAGTGTTCAATTGATCATAACATTACAATTCTAATGTAATGCAATAAGTAATTCCATTTCTCTCACTGAGTCTCTCTCTCTCTCTTTATCCCTGTCCCTCTCCCCTTCTCGATTGTGTAGTTGAACTACGAAGCGGAAGCTCCATCCCAGAGTCATGCGTGCGCCTCCATATAAAGCAAGCACTTCGTTGAGCAAGGCATCCTCGCCTTGAAGGTAATATTGGTGCTGGTTTCTGAGGTATTCCTTTGGAGCCCAATTTTCATCTCCTTAACTTCTTTCTCTCTCTCCCTCTCTTTCCCCTCTTTCTCTCTCTCTCTCTCTCCCCCTATCTCTATCTCCTTCCCTATCTCTCCTCTTTTCTCTCTTCCTCTCTCCCTCTCTCTCTCTCTCTCTCTCTTCTCTCTCTCTTCCTCTCTTCCCTATCTCTCTCTATTCCTCTCTCTCCCTCTCTATCTCTCTCATCTTCTCTCTTTCTCTCTATTTTGTCTTTCTCTATTTCTCTCCCTTTCTATCTACTCTCTCTCTCTCTCTCTCTCTCTCTCTCTCTCTCTCTTTCTCTCTCTGCTTTTGTTGTATGCGGATGATGTAGTGCTTCTAGCACACACTTTAGAAGATGCACAAAATCTTATGGTTGTCCTCGAGAACTTTTTCTTGCATAGTGGGCTGATTGTAAATGAATCCAAAACAAAGGTTATGCTTATCAAAACCAACCATAAGGAGAAACCATGCATTGTGTACAACAATGAGACACTTGAAGTTGTTGAGAGCTTTAAGTACCTTGGCCTTGAGGTTCCATCCAATCACGAGTGGCATGAATATGCTATGCATCGTTTGGAAGAGGGAAAGAGAGCATATTATGCATTTGAGAACATGTGTAATGCGGGAAACATCAAGTGTTGGGTTCTCAAGAAGTATCTTTTTGATGCATTGGTGACACCGGTTCTTCTTTATGGAGTTGAAGTGTGGGGCGGGAGCATCTCAAAGTCCACTTGGAAAGAGTTTGAGAATGTCCAAAAGCGTTTTCTTACAAAATTTCTCCAAGTTAAAACACAGACACCATATATGCTCCTACTTCTTGAGTGGGGGTCTCTTCCAATTGAGGTTATGGGCATGGAAAGGGTTGTGGAGTACATGATAAAGATGCGTCAAAACCCCTCACATCGACTTCCTACAATTGCATGGGAAGCAAGCAAAAAAGTTCAAAAGAAGCATGAAAGCAAGATCTTGAGCACGGGATGGATGCAAGACATAAAGAAGTGGTTTGGGAGATGGGATGCATTACACTTGCTACATGATGATTCAATTGACTTTCAAGTGAATGAAGCTTGTCTACAATGCCAATGTATTACGGCTTGGGAGAAATCCGGTGAGTCACACTATCGTGCCATGGCACGTCCATAATGTGAAATTAAAATATCTACCTGTGCGCTCCTTGCCGCACTGTCGAAGCAAGGGACTTGCCGATACACCGTGTGCGAGCCACAAACGGCTCCAAGCACACAACAAGCCTAAACTAGCAAGCTCAAGAAAACAAAGGGTGTGTCACTCACAGCTCTACGCTCGCCTTAGTGGTGGATTCCTCGCCACGATGAAGAAGAAGCTGCAGTCGTGCCGCGCTCAACCGCTTCGCCGCCGTCGTGCCTTCGTAATGCTCGATCGCACACACACTCTCCCTCTCTCTCTCTCTCTCTCACACACACACACACAAGGAGGTGAAGAAGAAGAAGATGGAGACGGAGCAAGAGCACTCTTCAATTGCACAAATGAGAGAATGAGTAAAAATTAGATTTAGTTGGCTTTTATAGGAGCTCACCCCATTCACACTTGGGCGCCCATGCTTAACCAACTAATCCCTTGAATGTCCAAGTTAAAGTGCGCCTCTCATCGGCGATCACTCTACCTTTCCCTATTGGACCGACAAGCCCGGTACCTGACTCTAAATAATACATAATACACGACCGTCGTAGGTGATGGGTGTCCGTGAGCCGTGAGGGTTAACATGCCCCCCTTCCTGATGTAGATTCCGTCCTCGGAAGCTATTGAGTTGAAGCTGGTTCGTCGAGGTGGAAGAGCATTTGAGATGAATGTCCTTAGCCTTCTTCAGTCACTGCAAAATCAAACAACATTGGCACAGTAATTGCATTCTCTTAAAAAGCATATGCAGTTTTAGGTAGACACATTGATTGGTAAAAGAATTTCAAACAATTTGTTAGCAATGAACATTAAATTTCAATGTAATCAAATGCATAAACGGATGTAAAGGTAGAAAATTAAACAAGTCTGGGGTCACTAATTTGACGGTCGAAAAGCACTAGAGATCGAATATTAATACCATGGGTAAGCTTCTTAATTTTCTGTGGTCAATTAAGTTGTTTAATCGCGAGAGCCAAGTATTCATGTTCGAGGGCTGACTAGAGGCTATATCTAGAAAACTTTGTAGTTAAGCTACCATAAAAGGAATTTCTCATGAAATCATCGCCTGACTGATTACTTTTTCTTTGACCCCCCAAAGTCTTTTCACATTGATTCAATTATGAAGTGGGTGCTTATTTTGTATGCCTTGGGTTTTTTGCTTTTCAAGGAAAAGCGCCCACACTCGGAACCTCTAGGGCTCTAGTACCATAGGCGATACATGTGAGTGAAGTACCAAATCAAGCTGAGATTTCTCTTCCAGCTTAAAATTTTACATTGTGGCACTTTGATTTTTTGTTTGTTCATTTTCAGCATTTTAATTTTGTAACTTTGGGGGGTCATATAACATTGTTACCCTCCCCAGGCTCATCACATTAGTAAACCCCCTTTATAATCCTTAAGCTAAAGGTCATTAGGGTTAAGCCCACTAGAAAGCCCTAGTACATTTCATACAATGCTGCCTAAATCGGATTAAGAACCTAAGTAACCATTGCTTATTAGGAAGGCATTCCCCATGGTATTAAGAGAAGATTTCTAATACCTAGCTTGGTCAAACTAGCTTAGTCGGACTGCTTGATTTTTAAACCTAGACAAGTGATTATGACAAAACATTACATTGAATTAAATGTTTGATACTAAGCAAATGCGCTGAATATTATGCTACCAATCACAATCAAAGCAGACAATCATAGATGCAAAAAGATAAGGGCAATGCTAATGGACAAGAAACACCTGTTTGTGTTGATGGTCGCGCTTGATTAAGTGTGAACGAGAGAAAGGTTCCATGAAGGTCCAAATCCTATCAATAGCAACACGCTCCTGTACACACTAGGAAACAAAAGGAATACCTCCAGGAGGCACATTAGTGGGAAAAGAGAACTTCGCTAATCTCTCAACTCTAAACAGAAACACTCTATCGTACTAATTTTACCTACCCTCCATCACTCAAGTGATGAGGATCAAAGGTGTTTCATGGCATAGGTTTCTGTTTCACTGTACCAAATGTGACATGTGTAGGTCTAAGTCAATGTTTTGACTTTAATGTGCATACTCGTTTGCTAATTGCTCTTGCTCTTTTTTTTTGTCTTTTTTTTGTGAGTATAAAGCTTTATATGTACATTCCCTAAGATTGGTGATTGAGAGGTCAGGGAAAAAGGTTGAGAGGGAAACAAATGAATGATGACTGTCCACAAACACTCCCCCCTTCCTGGGTAGATCATACCGTTTGAAATGAGCTTGTCACTCTTTGAAACCAATTGTTCCAGTTGGTAATAGGATAGGATTTTTGCCAGTAGTTTTCTATTACCCTAGGTGCCTTGTCAAGCTGCAAGGGTGGTAAGGTACTCTCCCAGGATCGAACTTGAAGTGGTTCATCAGGTGATTCTTGAACACTAGGAGGTGTGGATTCTTTTGTAGCTTCATGGAGGTCCACTACTATAGATGGAGGCTGTGTAGAGCTTTTACCTCTATGGATGTATTACATGAGGAGCTAAAAGCTTCATGGGACTCCCCCCTTCCTGAGCTAGGTGGAACAAATCGTTCTTTCTTTGGTACCCAAACTAGCTCGGGAGCGGGTGTGTAGCATTTTGTGATTTTTTTCTTTCCACGATCATTGATTCGTTTTGGAGCTACGGGATTGGGCTCACTTGGTCAGGTGATAGGTAAGAGCACAATCTACGTTTCGGCACCCAGATTTGATCATTTCCTTGATAGTAGCCTTGGGCTTCCAATAGTCGTTTAGGGATCCATCGCAACATTTTCTTACTTTTCTTGGAGCGAGTGGTACGTTTCTTACAAGGCTTCTGTTTTCTAGCACTAGCTATGGTCACTAAAGAAGCTTTAGGGACCCACTTGTATGTTTTCTTCGTTACATTAGGATGAGTCTTGTCGGAAGCGATATGCATTGCTTGTAGCATATTTAAGGGTACAGGCATTTCATCCCCCTCAGGTGTTACCAGGTCAGTCTCCCCTATTTCCCCAAGTGTCTATGGTTGATGCTAGGTGTACCCAATCCACATTGTCCGACTCAGTCATCCCAGGTAGGATATCCATATAAGGAGAATCTTGGCCAATGTCTGTATCCTTCTTACAAGTGTAACAATATTGTAGTGGGGCCGAGTGAACTGTGGTGTCAGAGCGATGATCAATAATGGTTTACTCCCTAAGGGGTGTACCTTACCAGTCACCAAATCCACTCTAAGGACAGAGTCTTGGAATTGCAAATAGACAAGATTTTTAGACCAATCATGAACCCTCATTTGTGCTTCCCTCATGAATGGTCGTCCTAAAATCATTTCATATGACATAAGGTGTTTAGAGAAATCCATTACAATGAACGTATGTCGTACCTTGTGTCCTAGAACTTTGATCTTAAGATCCTTGAGCATCCCCATAGGTTTGGCTATGGTACCATTTGCCATCTTTACCACAATGTTAGTAACACTGAGGCGGGGTTTTCCCATGGATTCCCAACAATCTTTTGTAACGATGCTAACTCCCGCACCACCATCAAGAATTCCCTTTATAGTTAATCCCTTGGTAGTGATGGGTAGGGTCGCATTAGACTCGTCGCCTTCAAAATACTGCCCTAATTCGTTAATGGGTACCTCGATCACAGACTCGTTAATGGGTACCTCGATCACAGACTCGTGTCCATCTAAGTCAAGTGATTGCACATGATTTTCCTCATCAATCATAATCGAGTCTGGCCTATTTGGTTGCGCAAACTGCGGTAATCCCGTTCGTAGCTCTCCGTTAAGGAATGCTCGAAGTGCAAGGAATAACTCAGGATCTCCATACAGCTTTGCTATGATCGTGGTTCGGACCTCAGAAGACATGAAGTCCACTAGTTTGGCAACATTCATTGGTGTTTTGCAGGGTGTAGGTCCTTGACTAGGAACTGGTGAGGATGGAATCTCATATTCCTCAATGGGATCAGGTATTCCTTCGTTAAACATCCTTCCCAACAAGAAGGGTGTATGCTCACTTTCTGATGTCCCGTCCTCACTCCCTTCTGGGATGATACTAGATATGGCTAACGGTCTATGGTTCATGTGGGGTGGATGAACTTGCGTGGGAAACACTGTGTCATGAATTTTGATATGCATGGGTTCTGGTTCTAGTTTCCTTTGAGTCTCCTCCACTAAACCTCTTAGATGTTTCACCTGCTTAATCTCGTCTACAGGGTTTGGGTACGTCCCAATCTTCTTTTTACGATTTTTCCCTTTTTGCCCCTGCGATTTATCTTGGGGGTCTTGGATTGGATTTGGAAACACTTGTGGTGTTTTCAGAGGCTCTTTATGGTTTTCTCTTATTCGGTTTTCATTTGGTCCCATGTTACGGTTTTCTGTGTCGGTCTTTCCCCTTGTGGTATTGGTTCTAGTCTCCATTGTCTCGATTGAATCTGAATCATCCTCGAGGTCATTCATATACACGGGGTCATCTCCTGTTCCTATGTTTGTTTTGGAACTTGGCTTTGAATTTTCCGTATTCTGCGACTTCTTCCTTCGTGTCTTCTTTTTCTTTGCTTGGATAATTGACGCGGTATCTCTCTCTTCGAGGATATGGCCTGGCCCTTGAAGCATGGACCGTGTAATCGCATAAGCAGGTGCGACGGGTGGTATTGGCGATGTCACACTAGCAATTTCGACCAAATTTAGGGGTGTGATTTTAGGCGCATTTGGGTTATAGGGGCATTGGGCAATCAAGTGATCTATGCCACAACGATTACATGTGAGTATTGGCATTGCAGACGTGCTCCCTTGATTCATTTGCATCTGTGCAGCATTCTTTTGCAGCCTAATAGGGCACTCCGCTACTCGATGTGGTCCACCACACTCGTAGCATTGAAGAGGTGGCCTCCTAGCCTGGGTGTTGATATTTTGACCTCTGGATGCGAGAGCAGCAGCTTGATAAACCGGCTTGACTTGTCCCCAACAATCTTCCATGTAGTATATAGGACACTCTTCCAATGTATCAAGTCCGTAGGCAATACTAGTGTCTATTTCCTCCTCACAGCCATCTGCATAAGCATTTGATGGCTCGCAACCCACTTGGTTCATAGGGGCGACTCTTGGATGTGGGGGGGCTGCGGTCCTAGCACAGGAGGTGGTAGCGGTGTAGCTTGTACAACATTTTGAGATCTAGGGACCATGTGTTGCGGTAGTTGCTCAACAGGTGGAGCAGGCATCAATACAGGAGCTCGAGGTGCATCCGTCCAGGCTACAGGTGGTCTATTTGCCATCATACGTTTGATCATTAAACAATCCTTAGTTTGGTGACCATACCTACCACATGCGTTGCAAGTTCCATTAAATTTTACTCTAAACGTAGGGCACTCACTAGTGCTATGTGGACCTAAGCAAATGGAACACCATTGTTGCTCCCTTCTTGGATACATGTGACTATTTTGAGGGGGTCGATTATCCTTAAGAGACTCTTGGATTGCCTTGGTGAGGTCTGTCAAGAATGTCTCAAATACCTTTGGCTCATTGGCAATGGGGCTTTGCAGTCATGGGTTCATACTCAATGGCTTGTGAGCTAGTGGATCTCGTGTCGTAGACACCCTCATGCCTGCTATCATCAAGTTGTCTCTCAATTGGATTGCATTGGCAGTGACATCTTCCCAGGTTGTGATACCTCTAATCACTAGTCCATTATAGATTCCTTCATTCCTCAACCCTCGAATGAATCGATCAAGCAGTTGGTTATTGTTGAAGCGCTCATTTACAGGGCAACGAGAGTTTAAGTGCTTTAGACGACTAATGAAGTCCCTTACTGACTCTCCTTCCTTACGTTCGGCCTTCTGTAGCTGAGATGCTACACCCCAAAGCACACCTTCTCGTATGTACTCCTTTAGAAACAACCTTCGAAGGGTAGGGTAGATTGTTTTCTCGTCCACCCTTAGGGTCCTATACCAATCTCCAGCCTTCCCACTTAATGTCAAGCTTAAGGCATTGCACTTATGTAGTTCGTTGCGTTCCCCTAAGGAATCACATACTTGTTCAAACACTTCAATGTGTTTTCTAGCATCTTCGTCCCCATTGAATTTTTGCGTGAGTTTGGCAATTTGTACTGCCTTACTTCTAGGCTCTCTATCAGATGCGTGATGCATATTTTCCGCGATAGATCGACCTATGGTTTGAGCAAACGCTGCCAAGTCACCTATGTGAGGAGGCAGGGCCGGTGGAGGTACTCTTGGAATCATATGTGGGAGAGGAACGGGTACCGGTTGGCATATGTGTGGATGATGCAGGATATGGAACATAACCGGGCATAGGTCCACTCGGATAAGAGCTAGGGAGCGGCACTCGAGGAGCATGAACAAGTGGTACAATTGGAGGTGTGGGGGCCATGTGTGCATAAGGGGCTAGAGGCACATATGGTCGAGGCCCCATATTAGGTACTACGACACTAGGTAGTGGCACTGCGCTAACCGTAGATGTCATCGGTACATTCTCTGTCAGGCTTATCCCTGGAGTGAGCACTGTGTTTTCCTTGATAGAGGGTTGAGCCAAGTTAGGGAAGCTAAAGTTTTCGCTCGGAGGCTCAGATTGCATAGAGACCCCAGGTGAAATGACGTAAGATGGGTCCATGGGGCTCATTAGAGGAGTCTCCATTTGTGATAGAGTAGGCTGTTGAGCCTTGCTCGTATCCAGAAATCTCATGGGGCCAGTTGAGAGTATATTTACCCCTCGGTTTTGCCTTTCTATTGAATAATGCCATGGATAACATTACAGATCATTTTCTGTTGATCTTCGATGCTCGTGGCACTAGAGGTGGATTGTACAATCTCTATCCATCCTACATGGTAGGCGTGGCCAGAGTGTAGATCCGTCAACACCTCAGTGTGGAGGTCGTATGTCCAATGATCATTAATGAACAATCCTTCTAGAGTCGACGTGTTAACGGTTTCTTGTGAGGTAGAAGCAATGTTGCTCCCCGTGGTTTTACTTGTCACCAACGGTACTCTAGAGGGAACTTCTGAAGGAGGCAGCTCAACAGGGCCTTCTTGGTAAGAAGTTGGTAGGATATCCACATGGACACTCTTTGGGGTGTGGGGTCCACGTGCGATGTGAAAGGAGAGTCCCACTTCCCCACCCCCTTCGTGTGCTTCATTTGCATCAGGTTCCGAGCGAGTAGCTCTACCTAATGTTTCCATGAAACGTGCTAAACATACTAGTACTAGGCTGTGGAGCTTCGGGAGGTGCATGGCCTTCTCTCTCAGTGTTTTGGGTAGGGTATGCTTCCATGATTTCTGAGTCGGAGGAGGAATCACTAGCGGCTATTTTAGGGTCTTGGGTGGTGCTACCTTGTGTCCCCGCTGAGGGTCTAGAGCTTATCGTGGATGGGTAATGGGTATCCGTATGAACAAAGGCACCCTCAATATGCTCGTGTTCTAGCACCCGCCCAGAGCGTAAGTGCATGTGCTTTTGATACCCTAAGGTGTCAAAAAGCTGCTCTAGGAGGCCTTGTGACTAGTTTTTAGCGTGTTTTTTGTTTGTTTTTTTGCTAGATTTTTTAGAGCGTGTGTGGAATGGGCCGTGTGATAGCTCGAAACGAGCGTATCGGTCAGAGGGTCGTGCCGTGCTTTACAGCCCTCCGTTTGGTCACTCTATGCCCTCGGAATCCCTAAAACTGTCAATTTCCAGTAGGGAACTAGGCCCAAACTAGAAAGTCTAAGGGTGCAAGTGGGAAGAGAAAGGAGGAGAGTGGAGGACTTGTCCCACATGCTCTCATTCTCTCTTGAGGGAGTAGGGTATATATATAAGAGTGAGTCTAGTATATATCACAAGACTGAGGACTGAGGCCTGGGCTGGGCCTGGGCTTGGGCTAATGATCCCGATCCCGATCTATCTTTTATACAAACCAACCCGTCCGTTTTAAGAGTCACGTTTTTTATTTTCGAAAAATTTCGCCGCCCGCTCACTCGCGTTTTTAATTTCCGATATTTTTTTTTTGAAAATATTTTTTTCTCTTTGAAAAAAAAAACTTTTTTTTTTTTATTTTGATGCAGAAAATACAGAAATTGAAAACGCAGATATGCAAAAAATGCAGAAAACGCAGATATGCAGAAATTTCAGAAAACGCAAAAATTGAACACGCAGATATGCAGAAATTGAAAAACGCAAAATTACAGAAATTGCAGAAAATTGCAGAAATTGCAGAAAAAACGCAGAAATTGCAGAAAATTAAAAAAACGTAGAAATGCAGAAAATTGCAGAAATTGAAAACGCCGAACTTGAAAATGCAGAAATTGCGGAAATTAAAAAAACGCAGACAATAGCAGAAATTGAAACTTGACAGCAAATGCAGAAAACGCAAAAAACAGAAATCTCACACACTCCTTCCCTGCCTTTCCTATGATAGAAATTGCACCACAAGGAAGCGTAAAGTGCTAACCGAGCTTAGTGTAGGGCATATCCCGGCAACGGCGCCAAAAATGTGCGCTCCTTGCCGCACTGTCGAAGCAAGGGACTTGCCGATACACCGTGTGCGAGCCACAAACGGCTCCAAGCACACAACAAGCCTAAACTAGCAAGCTCAAGAAAACAAAGGGTGTGTCACTCACCGCTCTACGCTCGCCTTCGTGGTGGATTCCTCGCCGCGATGAAGAAGAAGCTGCAGTCGTGCCGCGCTCAACCGCTTCGCCGCCGTCGTGCCTTCGTAATGCTCGATCGCACACACACTCTCCCTCTCTCTCTCTCTCTACACACACACACACACAAGGAGGTGAAGAAGAAGAAGATGGAGATGGAGCAAGAGCACTCTTCAATTGCACAAATGAGAGAATGAGTAAAAATTAGGTTTAGTTGGCTTTTATAGGAGCTCACCCCATTCAAACTTGGGCGCCCATGCTTAACCAACTAATCCCTTGAATGTCCAAGTTAAAGTGCGCCTCTCATCGGCGATCACTCTACCTTTCCCTATTGGACCGACAAGCCCGGTACCTGACTCTAAATAATACATAATACACGTCCGTCGTAGGTGATGGGTGTCCGTGAGCCGTGAGGGTTAACACTACCTCACTCTAAATGTTTATGATGTGTGGGACCAAATGCTATTATGTACATGGTGTGATATATGCGAAAATAGATGCCACGGTTGCAGCTCTGTATATACCTTGCGGGGACAGTGAGGCCCTCGACGTGGCACTATGGAATGATTTTTTCACATAAATATATGCCTAATTTTCTTTGGGAATGTATAAATGTCGAGTGTTTTGAAGTGGCATGCTCGTTTTTCCTAGAAAATTCAAAGCAGGCAATCTCGGCCGAAAATAGCAGGTTTAGTGCACGTGAAAGACGTGTCTAAAGTGCTTACCAAGTGGGAAAATGAGGTTCAACATGAATTTTGAGCCCAATGGGTTTTTTTCCAGAATTTTAGGGATTTTTCCAGCTTGTTTGGGCTTTTTACGGACAAAAAGTGATATTTTTGAGCTAAAAATGGTCAAAACTAGACTAAAAAATGCTCAAAATAGCTCAAAATGCCACATCAACGATGGTGCCATCATTGCTCAAGTTGTGTGGGAAGTTTTAGAGCCACAAATGAGCTCATTTTGGCATATGAGCAAGGAGATACAACCATTCCTTTACAGGGTGCTAGTGCAGTCCCGTGCTGCTTCCACTACATGGTTGAGGCTGTGAGGCCTCCAATTAGGGTTTCCCCTCCTCAAAACAATACTTGGTATTCTCCAATGAAGTACTAAAGCTTCCATGAAATGGTCACGACGAAGAATCAAAGCGTAAATTTAGGGTTTTTAACAGGTCGAATGAGCACCGCATCTGTGCAATTGGGAGCGAGACTACACCTAATCTTCACACACACAAGAGTTTTGAGTTAGTATTGGTTACTTTTCAAATTGAAGCTTTCATGGATGGAGTTTTTTTTTTTATAGTGTATTTTTTGGCTTCAAATCGTCTACGACTTGCTTGATTTTTCTACGAATCCTCACAGTTAGAGGCCCGACGCTTTCCTAGTCGCACTGCGCACTCCTTGACACATTTTTGGTGAACCCGACGTGAAGTTGGCTAGGGTGAGGGTTCAAAAGCTTCATAGTAGATCTCCAAACAAAGGTTTAAAGCTATGGAGAAACAAGATCAACAGGGGGCTCGGTTTGATCCAGTCATGATGCAAATGTTTCAAGCTTTTGTAGTGTTTATTTAGCAGCAGCAAGCTACAGAAAGGAGGGAGCTTTCCTCAACCAAAGCACTTCAATCTATAGTTAATAAAATGGGCCAATTCAAAGGTAAAGATGTAACAAAGTATCTTTGTGGATATGTAAAGGATATGGAGCTTCATCGAGTGCCCGAAGCAGAGATGGTGCAAATTTTTGAACTAGCTGTGGTTTCGAGATGAGAGAGCATGTAAGGGGAATTAGAAATGATCATGGGGCACTTGGGAAGCATTCACATTAGCCTTGAAGGAAGAGTATTTCATGGAGGAATTGGAAAGGGTAACAAAGAGGACTTTTTTAGAGTGGGTAGTTTGGCCAAAAGAGGGGATCTCGCCAGCCGAACTGCTAAGGGAATTTGAACGCCAATATGATCAATTTCCAAGGACTGAAAAGGCTATGCTAAACTCAGAGAACACAGAGCTCTTTTTGCAGGCAGCAGGTGAAGAGATTCAAGAGAAGCTAGAATTACTGCTTGAGGATAAGGATGCGAAACAAGGCTTAAAGACTAATTGGAATGAAGTTGAAGACACCATTTCGTTGCTAACTAAGCGACAACGACGAAGAGACAAGATGATTGTCAACCCTACTCAAGTCCCAAGTGTTCCCGAGGGTCCTATAAAGCCTGTTATTGTAGTTCCAAAGAGTGGCAAGTCCATTCCAGATGATATTGTCAAGGGAATGCAAGAGCTCAAGTTAAAGCTTACAAGGCTAGAAGAAAAGGGGCAACCATTAGGACAATCTACAGGGCAAAGAACTCAAAACAGAGAAGGCTTTGTAAACAGATGCATATGGTGTGATAGTAATGACCATGGAAGGAGGGATTGTGAAAGTTTTAAAGACGCTTTGACAAAGGAGCTTGTTTTCCTTAAAGATGGAAAAATTCACTTAAGTAAAACAGGTAAGCTCTTGGGAACAAACTTTGGCAAAGGTGAGATGAAGAAGCTAGTTGAGGACATGGCTACTAGCCATGCCATCTCAATGGTTGAGGCAACCGCCTATGGGTTGAAGGTGGATCCTATTAAGAAAAAAGGACTAGTAAAAGTTGGAGAAGAGGAGTCTAATGGTATTGGAGAGCTATGGCCATGTGCTATAGAGTCTGCCATGAAGGGTAAAATGACTACAGAGGTTCTACATGAATGGAGATTGTATTCGGCTAGAAAGAGGTTGGAATGACCGTGTGGACTCTTGGTCGGTGCATGCATACATTGCCAAATGTCAAGAAAATGAGGCCATTTTCAAAGAGAAATGTAGGCGTGAGAATGGGGATGAAGGGCCTTCAAAACGGGCGACAAGGAGTGGAGGTAGAAATGACACAGTGCCTCCTAGATCTCCTTCCCCGCAACAGATGCCTGTCCCCAAAGTGCCTATGCAAGAAGCCTCTAAAGAAAAGAAGAGGCAACAACAGATCTCAAAAAGGTTTTTGAAGAGAGGATTCTAAGCAGTAAGGTGGAATTTACCTTGGGTGAGGTCCTTGGTAAAGCAAAGCGGGAATTCCATGAAGAAATAATTGATATCATAAAGAGGAAGCGGTAGTCTCTTACTGAAAACTATCCATGTACAGGGTGAATAAGAGACTTTAAATGCACAGGGTGTACAGGTCTATGGCGAACAAGGTGATGAAATTGTTGTTGGATGCTACAAGTCTAGGGGAGGAGTAAAACATGTTCACTTCTTGGATGATGAAGATGAAGTGGAGACCACTCACAAGAGCTACTACTTGAAGAGTCAGTGGGAAAGAGCAACTACTGAGACCCTGGTAAAAGTGGGAGACTAAGAAGAGCCATACATTGCGTTGACAGATCATGGGTCGGAAATTAACCTCATGTCAAAGAGTCTTTATCAAAAAGGAAAATGGCCAATTGATATAAATCAGGGATGGATGATTCGTGCAGCAAACAACTCATCAGGGGAGCTGTACGAAGCTTGTCCAAATGTTAAGGCGACTATAGGGGATGTGAAAGATGAAAAAAATTTCTTTGTAGAGGAGATGTCTACATACCCTCTCATACTTGGGCAACCATACATCATTGCTACTTGCATGGAAAACAAGGTGATGGATGATGGGTCAGCTTATGCAGGGATAAGGAGCACGGATGGGAAGCGTGCAATACAGTTCCCTACTGTTTGTGTGGACCATGAAAGGAACCATGAAAGTCTTAGAGAGCAACCCTTGCCAAAGACAAACAAAGAATTCAAGGACTACAGGGATATGAGGGGTTTTGGCCATGTACCATTGTAGAGCGGGATTGTAGTGGTACAAGAAGAGAAAGGTTCTCGCATGATGTATATGCAAAGGAAACATTTTCTATAGGTTTTGTAGGATTATCAGACTATGGATCTATTGCTTTTACAGAGTGTGAGGACCTAAAGCGGGGTAAACGACAACATGTAAATAATGTACAAAGAGTTTTGAAGATGAATGGTTTGCTAGAAGATGATGAATGCATTGCAGGTGTGTTTGATGAGTGTTCGTTTGTGGATACTATGCAAGATTTGGAGTCTTTAGTGGGCAATTTGCATATGGGAAGTGAGGTCGTGAAAGTATGCTCAATAGAAATGTAGAAAGTCATTGAGGATTTAAAAATTGCTCAAAGTGTTGATGCACGAGTGGAGACCACGTATAAGTCTGTGGCAAAGAAAGTGAAACTAGTGGCATTACCTCTACCAAAGGACTGTATGGATAAGATGGAACAAGCTGCTTTGCAACCTAGTCTTCGCGAGCCGAGCATGATTGGGCATAAGTTTACCCATGAAACTTTGCAGGAGTTAGAGATTGGTTGCAAGGACAGTTTGATAGATGTTGAAAGAGTATGCTTTAAAGGAATGCTTGCCAAACATGGACAGGCTTTTGCATTTGAGCCGCATGAGATAGGGTGTGTTGATCCGTCCATTGTTGCTCCTATGGTGATCTTCACTATCCCTCATGTACCTTGGAACTTGAGGCCTATTCCGATTCCAAAGGCCCATTTGCCAAAACTCATTGAATCGCTTAATGAAAAGATCAAGATGGGTATCTTGGAGCCTTCTTGTGCTCCGTATTCAAACAGGTGGTTCACAGTTCTGAAGAAAAATGGTTCCTTACGCTTTATTCAGGACATGCAACCTGTAAATAAGGTGACAATCAGAAATGTGAGTATAGGGCCAATTGTCGATGAGTTTGCAGAGGCATTTGTAGGAAGGGCAATATACTCTATGGGAGATTTGTACTCAGGGTATGATCAGTTCCAACTAGCCATGGAAATCAGGGACCTGACTACCATGAGGACACCCTTGGGTTTAGTAAGGATGTGCACCTTACTTCAGGGGGCAACGAATTCACTAGCACACATGATGAATGGTATGAAAAAAGTCCTACGTGACTTCATACCGCAAACTACAATGCCTTTCCTTGATGATGTGCCAATCAAAGGATGTGATGTAAGTGATAAAGATGTGGCTCTGGACTCGAGGGGGTGCTGCAAGTATGTGGCAAACCATATCCATGATTGTGATGAGATCTTGTCAAGATTAGAAGAGGTGAACCTTACCTTGTCTAGCCAAAAGTCAGTGTTTGGTGTGAGCGAAGTTCTTGTTGTGGGACATATGTGTGGGCCATATGGTAGAAGGCATTGTCCTACAAAGATTGATGTAATCCAGAGAATGAAAGAGAAATGGATAAATGTCACTGAGGTTCGAAGGTTCTTGGGTGCATGAGTGTTTTATATTATCTGGATTCCGCGTTATGCACATGTAGCAGAGCCTTTGTATCAGATTTTGAGAAAGAACAAAAAGTTTCAATGGGAAGAAATGCATACCCATGCCATGAGGAATTTAAAGAAGTTGTTGCTTATGTCTCCAACTTTGAGAAAAGAAAACTATGAATGTGGAAGATATGTAATTTGTGACAGTGGATACTAGCCCCATAGGAATTGGATGGGTGATTGGGCAAGATGATGATGATGGCAAGCGATATGTGGTGAGGTTTGGAGGAAAAGTCCTAAGTGCTCGTCAACGCAACTATCCATAGGTAAAAGGAGAGTTATGGGGAGTGGTCACAGCTTTGTAATGTGACAAAGAGTATTTGATAGGAGTAGATGTAATAGTGGAGACTGATTGTCTACCCCTTCTTGGAATGATCACAAGCTGCTCAACTCCCAACATTTCTATGTTGAGATGGATTGCCTACATAAATTCCTTGAACCCAGAGTTTAAGCATATTGAAGGGAAAGATAATCCAATTGCGGATATGGTTTCAAGAGCAAGGTATGAAAAAGAAGAAGACATGGTTGTCGAGGGCGATGATGTAGGCACACAGTTCTATAGAATCTCTCATGCCAAGGGCGATCATGTTTGTTTGTCAAATGCACTTGAGTCATTTACAGAGGACCTATATCAAGGTGGTTGGTTGCTCATTGGACGCTATCTGAGCGCTTTGACAAGGCAAGAAGGGGTGACTGATCAAGAGTTCAAAACAATACGAAGAAAGGCCTATGGACACTTTTTGAAAGATGGGTACTTATGGAAGCGTCCAAAACAAAGAAATGGAATGCCCATGAGAGTGGTGAATGATAAGGACGCTCAAAATGAGCTTATGAAAAATTTTCATGAGAGTCTTTATGCTGGACACAAAGGTGTATGGGCCACCTTTACTAAAATGAAAGACAGGTATTGGTGGAAAGGTATGTATAAAGATGTATCTCACTTTGTGGAATCATGTGAAACCTGTGAAATGTATTCAAATGTACGTCATCGTGATGGGTTGCACCCTACTTACCCATTGTCCATGCATTACAAGTGGGTAGTAGATCTGGTTACAATGCCATTGGGCTTATGGCAAATGAGATACATAGTGCTTGCACGAGAAGACTTAACCAACCAAGTTGAAGGTCGTGCTCTAAGAACAAAAAGCACATAAGGGGTATGTAAGTTCCTCTTGGATGATGTAATTAGCCACTATGGTTGTGTTGGAAAAATAACAGCGGACAGGGGTGAGTTGGATGCTGACAAAGCAAGGGAGTTTTTCTCTAGGTTGGTCATTAAACTTGCTCTCACTACTGCATATAATCCTGAGGGAAATGGTAAATCGGAGCGTGGACATCCTCCTATCATTAAAGCTTTGGCTAAGGCATGCAAAGGTAAAATGGGAGAGTGGCCTAGGTTATTGCCTTATGATTTATGGGCTGATCGTACAACTCCTAGCTCAATTACTGGTTATATGCCTTTTGAGTTGATGTATGGTCAGAAACCTATAATGCCAATTGAGGATGTAATTTCCACGTGGAATGTATTACCTTGGGAAGATGGAATGAGTAGGGAATACCTTCTTGCTTTGCGCATACAACAGTTAGAAAGAAGACCCCAAGATATTGAGATTGCAGTAGCACGATTGAAAGATGCAAAGTTAAAGAATAAGGACAAATTTGATAAGAGGCATAGGCTCATACCTAAAGCTATTGAGGAAGGTGATTGGGTGTTGTGTGTATGACAGTAGTCTCAAAAACCAACATTCAACAATAAGAAAGCTTTTAGAGAGATGGTTTGGTCCTTATGTGGTTTTGCATGTACATGGGACAAAAATGAAGATTCCCATTGCAGGAAAAAGAATCAAGTTATTCAAAAGAAGAGGTGATACAGATCCCTTTGATCCACCGAAAGTCAGAATGAAGGCTCTGATGAAAATTTTATGGATGTGGATGATGAATGAGAGGATG